>NC_138986.1:2819333-3493666 GCF_964341445.2 Mesoplodon mirus | reverse complement strand
CATAGGTCTGTTCATATAAAAACTGTTGGGCTTCCCTGGTGGCACAGTGGTTGAGAGTCCACCTGCCGATGCAGGGGACACGGGTTCATGCCCCGGCCCGGGAAGATCCCACATGCCACGGAGAGGCTGGACCCGTGAGCCATGGCCGCTGAGCCTGTGCGTCCGGAGCCTGTGCTCCGCAACGGGAGAGGCCACAACAGTGAGAGGCCCACGTACCGCAAAAAAAATAAATAAATAAAATAAAAAATGTTAAAGACCATAGTCTTTGCTGAGATATATAATTTGAGGCATTCAACAAAGATAACTTTAATAACCATCTGAGGAGTAATTAGGAACAAAAAATAAAGAGAGAAGAATATTATAATTTAATAAAAACCAAAGATTCTACTTTCTTAACAGAAAAATATTAAATGCTATATAATTACAGTAATCTGCCTGGCTGCAGTGTTTCAAACAGTAACATTCACAATAACTGCAAATATCACAAGCTAAGGCTTATCATTATTGTTAAGTGTCTCGATGTAATGCAAGCTGTTCCCATGCCCTCTAGGAAGTCCCTTAGTGTTTGCTCTTTATTTTTTCTACAAATTTCAAATGCATAATTCTATCTATAGGTAGACATTTACATTCATGTGGTAAATAAAAATCTCTTGTTCACCTGGGGCATGTGATGCACATTATCAAAAGAGTCCCATATTTCTATCCGTGGGTTAGAATAAATCCTGGGAAATAAATCCCATATGCTTGCCCCCATACGTTTTGTTGTATTAGCAAACATACAAGCCAGTTCATTGGCTCCGTACAAAGAAAATTTTGACACAGTACACAAACACACACACACACACACACACACACCTCAAAACAAAGTTCTAACAATTATTTTGAGGGGCAAAATTGAGGGTGAAAATATGGGAATATAATTTGATAAGTTACATTTATGTATCTATAGTCTTTCCATTGATATATAACTTTGAGGATTAAACATCCATCGTCGAACATTGAAAACAATTATACTCCAATAAAGATGTTTAAAAAAAAATCCATCGTCAAAAAGAAGCACCCTAATCTGATTAAAATTTACAGCTTTTTGGTAAATCTTCACAGGAAGAATGCAGGCAAAAGCAGCCCTGACAGGAAACCTCACATTCCAGACGTACCGTGGGCTCAAGTGAATCCCAGGAACAGCAGCTGTCTGTTCCCATCTACTTCCCACAGTAAATGCAACACTCACTCTTCAAACAGAGAAATTTGCTACACAAGCAATTATTCTACAAACCTGATAGGCTGTTTGTGCACCCACATGAAAATAGATGTGAAAAATTAATTGGAGGTATAGAAATCAGCTTCCTTCTGATGCCACGCATTCGCTTGCTTTAATCAGGCATGATTCCACCTAGGGTACAAAAGCCCTGCTTCCCAAACCAGCCCCCGGCCCAGACACCCTTCACCCCAGAAGGAAGGCAGGGCAGGCTACGGGGAGGGCGTGGCAATGTCAAAACCTCCACTCAGGCTGAGTGACTGTCACCAAGCCACTTGACACCTCAAAGCCAATTTTATGATCTGCAAAACAACAGCTTGCCTCTCTAGCAAGATGGCTATGATCACACTTGAGATAATTAACCTGAAAATCCTCAGTAAAGGAAATAATAGCTGATATGTATTCAGTGCATTGCCCTGACTCCTATTATTTAACTAGTTCAATTTAAGAACAAAGTACTTCTTTTCATTCGATATTATAAATGAGATAAGCGGGACAAAAAGAAGTTATATGACTAACTGCTCGCAGACAGTAAGTGACAGGTCAGGCCTGAGGCACTTCCCCACCTGAACCAAAGTGCCCAGTACGAACGCCAAGGGCAGGAACACAGCTGACACGGAAAGAACCGGCAAAAGAGTGGCCACCCGCTTCCCCCAGGCTTCCATTCCTCCAGCCACTGCCCACATCTTCCACCCACCCAGTCCCGCCCGGGCTTCGAGGTGTGTTTATGACCAGATAAACCCATCTCTGACATGCACCGACTGTACCTGACCATGAAAGACTGGGTGCAATCTGTTCCGTCCCCAAAACTAAGCTTTATGGTGGATGGCAGTGACGTACACACACAGGCTTTGGAAAATTACCCATATCTGCCATGAGAAAACAGATGCTCCATCCAGTCAATATTCAGTAAATACTCTTTGGAGCACCTTCTATGTGTCAAGCAGCATCATAGGATCACAAAGACAAAGGCCTCATTTTTAATGGTGTGTAAAAGGCTTTGCCCCAGTACTACAGACTTCTTCTTATTTCTTCTCATCTAAACATGCGGAAAAGAAGAGCAAGGACCAGGCACCCCCAGATCTGAGTGTGCGGTTCCCGGGCACAGGCGGGAGATCCTCCCAGATTTGCAGTAAAGCCTTTCCAGAGTTCTCACTGAATTCCCTGGGCAATGATGTTTACAATAAAGGCAGGGTGCCAAAGCAGAAGGCAAACTCTGGCTTGAATTTCCCTACAGCCAAAAAATAATTTCTAAAAATGTGCCTTTTCTACCTCTTGAAGTAAGAAAATGCTTCTTAGCAATTATTCTCCATAATCCCACTTCCCATAGGTCCTCATTTCCTCCATCCAGTGCTTGCTGTTGGTAAATGCTGTCAATAACTTCTCTTCTAAAAATGGGTCAGGATTTCTTTATGCTGCGTGAAAAGGTCCAACTCAAAATGGATATCTAATCAGATTCTAAGATTATGCCTTTTGAGAAATGCCTCAGAGTAAAGCCTCCTACTTTTTGCCAAAAGAAAGAAAGAAAGGAAGGAAGGAAGAAAGAGAGAAAGAAAGGAAACTATTTTAACCTTTTCCATTTGGAAATGATTCTAATATGCAGCACATCCACCCTTCCCTTTTATTTCCACTTTACAATTCAGATTAAGCACAGTAGAAGTCAAAACTAAACGCAAAGCAATTTTAACAAAAAGGAAGGAAGGAAGGGAGGGAGGGAAGGAGGGAGGGAAGGAGGGAGGGAAGGAGGGAGGGAAGGAGGGAGGGAAGGAGGGAAGAAAGGGCTCAGTTATTTTGATATCAAAGAAAATCTATCATTAAAAGAAAAATAAGTTAATTTTCTTATACCAATTGCTGCACTGTTGTGTTGCATTCTGGAAGGATGCACAGAATCCTATTCCTCTGCTCAGATCACCTCATCTGCACTGGTGTTTGGGATAGAACACGTACACTGTATATTCTATGCTGTTAACGTAACTACACAGATAAATGCAAAGAGAATAGATTTTTAAAAAGCATATACTATAAAATCTTAAAACTTGATCATTTAAATATATACTAGTCATACTGGTAAAAGTTAAGTTCATCACACCAAGGTTAAGTCACCCACACTGTACAACAGGGTATGTATTTAGTTGCCCACCTAGCAATCTAAAATAGAGCCTGTGAACAACGGCAAATTAACTACTGTACTGAGGGTGGGGAGGGCTGGTCTCTGAGAGCCTAGAGCACAAAACTGCCCCTCAAACACTATGTAACAGTGAGAACTATTAACTACATATTCTCTGTCCCCCAGGTTTTGTAACAATACCCTAACGGTGCATCACATTTGTGGTGAATTTTACAGTTTACAAAGCACTTTCACGTTCATTATTTCATCTTTATCCTGACCAAAAAGGGAGGAAGGAGACAGAGGGGCAGATAGTAAGATTGCCACCATTTTACAGATTGGGGAAAACACTCAGAAATGAAGTGGTTTGCCCAGCCATCCACAACCAGCAGCTGGAGGGACCAGTGCTTAAACTATTCCATATTCAAACTCCGGTCATTTGATTCCAAGGCGTGCATTCTTTACATTACACTCTGATACTTATGTTTTATTGACTTGCTGCTATTATGACTTTTCATTCATTACCTTAGTTTGTACAACTGAAAACTCAGAAACTAATTTTATTTCTTATAGGAAGTCATACCTATTATAATTCTCAACTGCAATTAATAAAAGATAAACAATGAAGGGAGACAAAAAATAATCTATGTAACATCAAATGAAGCAAAGTTCTTTAAATTGTATGCATGTCACTCTTTTCCATTAGGATATAAGACATGCAGACAATGTGAAATTTCTTGATGTTGAAAATGCTTTTAAACTGCTAAGACATTTCAAATCATAAAAGTTCTGATGGCTTTTATATACCATTTTTAAAAATCTTTTAAAAGTCACATGCCTTTCTGTTTCTGTATTATTTTATATGTAATATTAAGATTTTACACCTTTTTCAAATCACCAACCATAATACATCATTTACTCAGTAAACACATATTAAACAAGTACAACTATACTATTCTTGGTTTGTAAAGGTTTAAAAGTAAAAATTTCATGTTACTTATCAACAAATTGTACTGTGAAATTTAAACAAGCTTACTCACGTGATTCCAAAATGGCGAGAAAATCAGTTAATTACTTTAGCACAAAGAAAATGTAAAGAACATGAAAACTAGTAAAAATTAAGGAGAACTTTCATGTAATAACCTATACATTACTATTAACTATTAGTAACTGCTGTGAGGCTCTCCCTCTTCCTCTCTTCCAAAACTTCTTGTTACAAAGGACTGAAAGTACACCAGATTCTCATCTGGATGTCAGATGTATAAAATAAAGTTTTGATAAACTATGCAATGTTGTTTCTGTAAGATACAAACTTTAGATCAAATCTGGATTGTGTAAATAATCGTCTATACATTTTTAATAAAAATTACTTATTAAAAATAGTTTATAAGTTTGGCAGAGAACAACATAATGCACCCAATAAGTACAATAACTTTATCCTGATTGTTACTTTGCCCAGCAGGCTATCGGGAAATACTGAAAATGCACACAAAGTCCGTGTCACTCATCCAAGGTCACCACTCCAGGGACCATTCTCCACGCAGTCAGGAGTGACATCACCAAGCAGCGGGTGCACTCCATCCACAGGCAGGCCTGCAGTTCCCATATTTAGGGCTAGTAACCTGCACACAAACGTGGTGTCTGCTTTTCCTGACCAGAGGAAATGGAAAGCAAGCCGCCTAGGGACGGGAGGACAGGAGAGCCTCAGTGGCTGATGCCCATGGATCCACAGAGAAAAAAAAGGGGAAGAAAAACCTTAAAAGTTGCAAGAAAGATAAATAAAAATGCACAATTTTCTGAGATTATTAATTAAAGCAGCCTATAGACCCATAAACCTTAAGAGTTCTTTAAGGCACTCCTATATTATAAAAGAACAATAATTGATGCTCATAGGATAAAAGGGAAAATATTAGATTAACAACATACATCTAATAAGGTAAGAAAGGCATCACACATTTTTGGAAGATTTCTATGTAAAATAAATTATGAAAAGTAGATGCTTTAAAAGTTACACATAAGTAATCTGAAAAAGGTTCCCCTCCCAGAAAGGCTGGATCATGGAGGCAGAGGCAGTCCATTTCAGGGTGATAACACACAGGAGGTCACCATGCAAGCACATCCAGGTACAGAAGCCAGCGTGGGCCAAGGCTCACTGTGTCTACAGCGCTGGGGCCCAGGTCTGCGCCTCTGAGCCTCTCTTTGCTTACAATTTGTCCTCTTGGGACTATGTTAAGAACCAAAAGAGCAAACTTCCAGTTATAAAATAAGTAAGTCACCAGGACAAAATGTACAGCATAGGGAATATAGTCAATGATACTGTAATGACGTTGTATGGTGACAGATGGTAACTAGACTTATTGAGTTGATCATTTCATGATGTATAAAAATATCGAATCACTGTTATACACCTGAAACTAACATAATATTGTAAGTCAATTATACTTCAAAAAAATAACCAAAAAAACATGTGAGATCATGAATATAAAACGATTTAACAAACTGAAAACGCCTCCAGGTCTGTAAAGCGCTGTTATCCCTGGAACTATCCAGGTCACTGGAGGCCTCCACAGGCGGCTGTGGCAGCACTGGCCGCACCTGCCCTCCAGCCGTCAGCCCCCATTTTAAGGGCGTGGCCTCCCGTGAATTTGGTTTCCTCGTCCATCAGGGAGGTGCTGTCGTCACAAACGCACGAGTGATCCATCTGTTCACTCTGTGGGGACGGCAGCGTGCCGCTCTGACGGTGACGAGGCTGCCCCAAGACACCAGATTCAGACACGTGCACCTGGGTAACAAGAGCCCTCTCCCCAGGTCTCTGCACCCACTGCTCCTCCTCCAGGGCACCTTCCCTCACCCCCCTCCTCTTCAGAGCATCCACACCTTCTAAACAGCCTCTTCCTTCTCTCTGTCTCTTCCTCAGGGGGTCAAAGGCGCAGTCTAGCTCAGCCCCTGGGCACACGGGTCCAGCATGCTGGCGTAGGTCTGCCTGGACTGCTGGACCACGGGCCACGGGGCTGTGGACGCTGCCAGCTTTGCTCATCTCTGTATAGACAACATGCAGCCCTCAAAAAACACTCACTGGATTGAAGTGCATCAACATGGAATTTCAAATAAACATAGTCCACCACAGAGATACCCAGAGGGCGAGCTCTGCAAAGCAATTCCAGTCACCCGGGTCATGACATCAGGGGTATGAGCTGGTTGACAGCAGGAAGACAATCCTGGGGTCCTCTCTGGTCTTGAAGACACCTGTCAGCCAAACCTCAAGCATAATCCCCATCTGTCATCTTTACCCTTTTGGCTTTCCCTCCACCTTTTAGGGCTTTCAGGTACTCTTAGGTGGGGGACACCACGGCCCAGGTAATTCACCCACGTGCAGCACATCAGTTCAGGTCAGGAGCACCTTTCACATCTACTCACTCTTCTGCAGCGTATTTTACTTCCAGAAGAAACTGTACCCTCTCACACATTCTTAGGCTGACACATAAGAATTTTTATCACAGGTTTAAATAGATGTGAATGATATATATTTTTTTTTACAACAAATACGTCTTACACGTATTTCTGTCAAAACCTTGGAGCTGAGGAATAGTTCATTCAGTCTATGGAGTCTGTCCACCACACAGCCTTACTGGAAAGCCACGCCAACAAATAACTAAGTCAGACCTAATTTTGGTCTGAAAGGATTATTTTGTAATCTAGATGCACATTCTAACTTGCATCTCACTTCTGCGTTAGAATTCCAAGACGGAGGATGGATGGAGCGCGGACGGAGACACACCAGGAGCTCCGTAATGACCTGTTAATGTGAGAAGCAGGGTCTCCACGTCCACAGGAGCCCTGCTCCCTTCACTCTCTCTGGACCCTCCCTCAGAGCAGAGCCTTCTCAGATGGCGCCCCGGTTCAGGACCCACGTCTACACCCCGGGGCAACAAGCCATGGTGAGACTCTGGATAGGAAAGGGGGAAGCCTTATTTCTTTTGTAAGTGGGAGAAGCGCAATCATGCGAGGGAAGCAAATTCATTTTTCAAGAGTCTATATGAACACTGAGGATATAGCAATTGATTTCTTTAAATCCTTTTCTTAAGTTCTTAAAACCTTTGCCCAAGTCTCCTCTCGGAAGTGGGTACACCAGTTTGAAGACAGCTGATGAGGAATTCCCACCATTTCGAGAAAGCCCTGGGGTCCTCCTGTCATCTCCCCTGAGCCAGGGCATTTCCATCATCCCTACAGGCTGCCTTTACCCCTGGGCATCACACGTGTGAAGACAGGCCCAGTGGTTCCCCTCAGGCTTCTCCTTTAATGTAGCCATTACATCATTCAGTCATCACTATTACACATGCACTGTAATAATAATAACAGTTTATCACATGTAATGTATATATATTATTATACAAATGTATTTAGCATGCATTCAGTATGTAAACCCTGGAAAAATTTCCCTAATGTATCTAAATAATAAGTCAGGCTGCATATCCAAATCTTCCCTAGGATCCGTAATTAATCAATACATTAAGAAAAAAAGAAAGGCATGTATGTATGTGACAACAGGGGTTTCTTGACAAATTGGCCATTCTGAGTACTAGGTCATTGGCCTCTGTGTAAATTAATCTAGTTATCCCCACAAAAGGATATATCAATATCATCTCTCCAAGCCAGTTCAACTGTACAAAAAATTTAAAGCATTCTGCCAAAAGAAATTACGCATACATCATATGGGTCCCAGAGATAAGTGCATATTTATACATGTCTACTGGTTTCTGTCTTACTCTTTGTGATTTAGGACTAAAAGATACTAAAAAAATAAAAATCAGTGATGCAAATTCTACAAGGAAATCCCAACAATTCCCGTTTCATGAAATTGCTGCCCTTTCGACTCCCCAAAGAAGGTGAATTACTGGAGCAGGGTGCCCTGTCTTAAACAAACTGGGCCACTAAAGCAAAGAGCCAGCCAGCCACACTGCTTTGGGGTGAATGTCCACATTCCCAAACTCTGACTATGATCTCAGACACTCTTTCTATGGAAAGAGTGCTTAGTGCTTTCTAAACACCCAAAGGGAGAAGTTTGTGTTCATCAAAAATAATATATTCTTCTAACATGAGGGGTCAGCAAACTACAGTCCACTGCCAGTTTTTGTAAATAAGTTCATTCACTTATGTGCTGCCTGTGTTTTCCTGCTACAACGGCAGAGGTGAGGAGTGGCAACAGAAACTATGTCCCACAAAGTCTAAAACAGGTACCTAGCCCTTCACAGAAAAAGTCTGCCCCTGTTCTAAGACCATCATTTCATATAGACGTTTTCACAGAATATGCTAGCATTAGTATTTATTTTAAAATAGTCTCTATCATTAGCCTTAGGCAATCACCATATTGATTGATTAATCAATTACTTTATACAATCTTCTGATTCAGAAACATGCAACAGTAAAGATATTTTTTTACTAACCTAAATTCCATCCGTGCCAAATTTATAAATAAAGCTACATTCCCTGTGCTTATAATTATTATCCCTGTGGATAATAATTCCATGTCATCTAGAAGAATCACTTTTAAAAGCTGAGGACTAGCAACAACAAAATGGTGGAAATTTGATTATTCAGAGAGCACTCGAAACTTCTGGTTTCTGGGCCAGCAGTGGGGGCCGGTTCCTAGCGAGATGGGGCTCCGCTGAGGCGGTCCACACCCTGAGCCTGACCGCTTTCAGGACAGACACAAGGCCCTCCAGCACGTGCAGAAGAGGTTGGAAGTGCGGAGCTAGTGCTCCAAAGAACGGCCCTCCCCAGTGGGCAGGGCGCAGGTGGGTAAATGCTGCTGGCCCCTACCTGCAGCCCTGTGGGAGGGAGGCCCGACTGGGCGGAGGCCCCTCCCCTCCGGGAGGGGGGGCCAGCAGAGCGGAGCCCTTACTGCCCACAGGGCCCTGTGAATAACTCGCCCTCTACTGGCTCCACTCCTTGCCCATGACCCACACTTCAACTCCCTTGATCCCACTTGCTGGAATCACCTCCCAAATCAACTACCGGTCTTTTACTGCAGGCTCTGCTTCCAGGGAAAACCCAACTAAGAAACTAGAGCTCTCTATTTTACGTTTGGTAGTGTATATATGTCCAAGCCACTCTCTCACTTTGTCCCAGCTTACCCTTCCCCCTCCCCATACCCTCAAGTCCGTTCTCTAGTAGGTCTGTGTAGCTAGTGGGAAGCAGCCGAATAGCACAGGGAGATAGCTTGGTGCTTTGTGACCACCTAGAGGGGTGGGATAGGGAGCGGGGGAGGGAGGGAGATGCAAGAGGGAAGAGATATGGGAACATATGTATATGTGTAACTGATTCACTTTGTTATAAAGCAGAAACTAACACACCATTGTAAAGCAATTATACTCCAATAAAGATTAAAAAAAAAAAAAGAAACTAGAGCTCTTCAAGTCCATGCTCTAGTAGGTCTGTGTCTTTATTCCCATCTGGGGAGGGGGAAGGGTAAGCTGGGACAAAGCGAGAGAGTGGCATGGACATATATACACTACCAAGTGTAAAATAGATAGCTAGTGGGAAGCAGCCACATAGCACAGGAAGATCAGCTCAGTGCTTTGTGACCACCTAGAGGGGTGGGATAGGGAGGGTGGGAGGGGGGGAGACGCAAGAGGGAAGAGATATGGGGACATATGTATATGTATAACTGATTTACTTTGCTATAAAGCAGAAACTAACACACCCTTGTAAAGCAATTATACTCCAATAAAGATGTTTAAAAAAAGAAAAGCAAACTAGAGCTCTTTGAAATCTTTCTTCAAGGGAAACGTAGTAATTAAGAGAACCACTGGAGTCAGAGGTGTGAGCGCAGGGCGATTTCACAGCGATGCAACCACACTGGACTCGGGAAAACCTACAGGGGTGGCAGCTGAGAGCCCCTCAACCTCCCACTGGCTTCAGCCAATCACTCGACTCCACCGGAAGCCGCTACCAAACCAACCACAAGTGGTTTCACAGACTCTTCCACTTGAGGACGATAGCCTTACATAAGGTAAGAAAGGAGAATAAAAGAGGCACAATCACCCAGCAGTGGAAACCACTGGGTTTTCAGGTCAAATCCTGAACCCTGCGTCATTCTTCTCAGGGAGCGGCCACACGGGCCCCCGGGACCAGCTCTGGGGCAGGTGGAGGCCCTGCAGCCCCAGCCCTGACACTTCCTCACAGACCTTTCCACGAAGTCACAGACTCTTCTAAGAATCAGAGGCAATATTTTAAGGAATTCTGAAAACGGCTCTGCATTTTCCTGTCTCTTTTAATGCAAAAGAACTAAGCTGAGCCTCTCATACTTAACATAAAATCAAAATGAAAACATTACAAATCTAAACTTGTTACAATTCAAGAAAATTCCGAAGTGTTATGGCTTAGATCTGTTCTTTCTTCTTTGGGGAAAAGTACTGAAAGGAAGCTAACGTGTATTGACCACCCATTTTACAGATAAGCAGAGCTTAGCTCAGAAGTTAAGCAGAGCTGAGACCTGGACCCAACCAACTCTTTTTCCTAAGTACATGTTTCCAGTGCACCCTCCTGCTTCTCGGAAATCCTTCATTCATTCAATACACACTTAGTGAATGATTCCCGCTGAAGACTCCGCTGGTCATGTGAGATATAAAGACAGCAAACCTCGAGCTCCCAGTGTCAAGGAAAGACAGGTGAACAGGTGAGCAATTTTGGCATCATGACAGAGTAATCACCCAGGTCTCCGTACAAAGAGCAGAAGGATGGGGAAGGAGCCTTTGCCATGGCTGCACCACTGAAAGCCCATCTGGAATTTCTTTTAATTTTTATGAACTATTCTCTGCGGTAAAGCAGAAGCCAATTCAGTTTTTTTTTTTTAAATATACACGTCTACTACATAGTATTAAAGAATTCCAAAAGATCATGACAGATAAAAGTGTAATTCCTCAAATTATTTGTGAAGTTTTAAATGAAAATGAGATAACTCGTTGATAGTTTTGTTTCAGATAAATGTAAACCAGATGTAGATTTTTTTTTTAAATGGTTCCAAGTGTAGCCTCAAAATTCACCCTTAAGGAGGTAATTGTTCATGGGCCGATTCTCACCTTTCTCCAAGTCAGAGTCTATTAAATTACAGAAGAAAAATGTAACACATACATAGGACTAAGACCATTCACGTAGTTAACTAAGAATATAGACCCAAACTCTACAAAAGTCTGAAGTGAATAAAGAGCCAGTTGCAAAGTAAACAGTACACATACAAACCAAATCTAATCTATCCTGTCCTCTGGATAAAGGCCCAGACGTGGGAGTTGCGTCCTGGGCTGGCACACGCCTCACGTGAGGCCTGTCCCTGCATCCAGGGATGCTGCACTTCCCACTCAACTGAAGCAGCAGGGAGGCCCCACAGAAACGTCCCTCTTTAGTCAGGCCAAGTGAGAGTGAACAGTTCAGGGACACGAGAAAATGGAGGTCAAAGATGTTGCAACTGCAGAGGCTCCACAAAGGGGGAAAATGACTATATTAGCCGTTCAAAAAATAGATTCCCCGAAATGCAAGAATTCTAATGACAATCACTGTTTCTCAGTTCTTTCTCTTTCCAAAAATTCTTCCCTTTTATTTTCAACACACTTTCCTTTAACTCCTTGCCAAGAAACTGGAATTGCTCTAAGGCTGCAGCCATTTCCTGGTATCAGTGTTTCCAGAAGCTGTACTTCCTGTAACGACAAAGAAACACCTTTCCCAGCCAATCGGATGCTTTAGGCAGCCTTTTTCTTCGTTTCCCTTTGCCACTTGACCATCTCCCTGCCAAATGATGCCCTCGCAGGGCTGCCGTGCTTCCCTCCCGGCAAAGGCTGTCTCACAGGGTTCGCCCAGAGCCCAGGGACGTGAGGACAGCGAGTGTGCTCTGGCACTAACTCTGTTCAAGGCGCTATTGCCAACACCGGACACACGTCATCTCATTTCATCTTCGCTCCAACGCGAGCTTGCCTAACTCCACAAGCACCATGTTATGCTGTGTCCTCGGCATCTGCTTAACAAACAGCGACACAGACCCATTGCTCAACACCTCAGCCTCTCTGCTTTTCCTTACTGAAAAGTCACCAGCCCCAACGCGCTAGGAACTATTGACCAGGGCCAGCAGTGTATCCACAAAGAAAAAATGAACAAGAGTATGAACTGTTTGTATCTCTCTCCACACACACACCCTCCCCAGGGCAGATCTCTGTCTCATAATGACATCTGTAAAAAGACTGGATCGTCCCACACCCTGGTACCTTGCTGTAATAGCAATATGGGGTACTTCTCACCAGACCATAACCCAGATACAAGAAGCCGTAATAATCTGGAATCTTGAAAATCTGGCCAGGATACATTAAAAAAAATGTACCAACACAAAACAAAAAGAGTTCAAAAATCATTTAGAAAAAAAATGACAAATTTCCTAATGATGGCCCATTTGACAAAAAGAACAGAACAGTTACAAGACACATAGGTGCCAAAACTCTACAGCTATGATAGTCTTAGGAGAAATGCAATTAAACTAGAGCATTAACGTTAATAAAGAATAACCTTTAACATAGAGGCATTCCCAGCGACTTGAAAATCCTCTGAAAGTATCTGCAGTGCTCAGCAGAGTGAAAGGACTAGGGTTCCCCCCCCCACACACACACACCTGATCCACATGCCTCACTCCAGGAAAAAAGAGCAATAATCATCAGGGCTTTCCCTGAAAACCTGGCTACTATGGGAAAACTGTGCCTTCAAGAAAGAGGCTTAAGTATGTGCAAGCTGACAATGTCTGCATCCCCAAGGCTAGGGTGTGTAGCATGGATTCAGTGTGTCAAGACCCCAGAAGCATGCACATGTGGGTCAGAGAACTTGGTTAGGGTAGTGGAAGGCTGACATTTAAGGTTAGAAAAGGGTTTGCACAAAATCCAGTAACTAGGAAGGAAGTAGCAGCTAAAATAAAACCAATGGGTGGACTATAGGAGGAAATAATACTAAGCGATAAGACAAAGAAAAATGTCAACATTATAAGCAGAACACAGGAAAATCAGCAGCGTTGATATCTAAGGACGTTAGAAAGAAACCCACTTAGATACTGAGAGAAAAGGTGAATATTAACTTTAAACCCAAAATCAAATCAGAGAATAGATCAAATGTGAGGATCTAAAGAATGTTTCCACCACAAAGGCACAGCCAGAAGGAGGGGCACTATCCTTGCTGGACAGCGAGGTCTCTGAGGTCAGGGGCAGACTTTCATTGGGTCCGGCCAGACGGCTCCCACAGTGGCTCAGCACATACATGTCTGCTGAGGAATGAATGCATGAGTTCACACTGTCCCTGCTCAAAAGGAAAAATCCAATCACTGTAATGAGAATAAATTATAATGAGCTGCTGTGGCCCCTGTTGAGGGGTATTATTAAGTTGTAAGACAACTCGGGGCTACATTTCCACTCACTTAAGAAGTGCTAAAATGTAAAGCCCACGTTTTCACAGGGAAGACGCTCAGTTTCTTGCCAAAATGTAGTGATTTCTACCAGATGAAGCTGGCTGGGCAGCTCTCCAGCAGTGTAAACAATAGTTCATATCTTAAATGTGAATCCATAGACTCTATCAGAGTCAGAAATTACATTAAAATAGAAGTGATTTCTTTTTTCCATTTTCAAATCTGCACATGACGTAGAAAAGGAGTTGCTAAGTATGAGAGGTATTGATGCATGGGACTTTTTTTTTAATATTCATGGTTTGACATTTTGAGATCTTGTGTAGGAGAAGTAAGTGGGAGGCTAGAGAAAGGCAGAAATCAAGTGAACAAACTTCAGGGGCTGAAAAATCAACTATGATCTCAACAGGAGGACAATAAAAAAAAAAAAAGGAAAACGTCAACCACAAAGTAGGACGCCTACAATGAGTTAAACGGCATTTCAGTAAAATCTTACTGATTTTTAATTTTTGAATGGGTAATAAATTGTTATTCAAAAATCAACAAATATAAAAGGTAAACACTGAAGTCTCCCTACAACTCCTGTTCCCGCCCCCCCCCAGTTCCCACTCCCGCCATCTCCACCGGTCCTGTAGGGAAAGTGCTGTGGGTGCTTCCCCGAGCTTCTGCCCCTTCACGTTTCTTTCTGTTTCTTTACGCAACACAGACACACACAGCTATAAACTTTTATTGTCCTTTCTAACACAAAAGTGTGTGTGTATGTGTGTGCATTGCTTTACACTTTGCTTTTTTCACATAGCGATGTATCTGGAAGAGCTTTAGTACCTTTGTTTCACTGCTACAGATTTTATTTAGCCAGGCCCCTACAGGTAGGCCTTCAGGTGGTTTCTTCAAACGTTCTCTTCAACCAATGCTGCAATATATTAATACCTTGTTAAGTCATCTTGCCCAAGTGTGAGTCTATCTGAATGATAAATTCCCAGAAGTAGAATTACTGATTCAGTGGGTACATGCATCTTTAATACTGATCGATACTGCCAAATTGCCCACTTCCAGGGCTGTACCAGTGGATGCTCCCACCAGGAATGCATGCCAGTACCTGCTTCCTCATAAAATTGCCAATAGTGTGTTATAAAATGTATTAATTTCTGCAAACCCGACAGGAGAAAACGGTACCTCCGTGTGATTTTAAATGGCATTTATCTTATCATGAATGAGGCTGGGCATCTTTTTGTTCATATCCTTTGACTAATTTTTAATTGGGTTGTTCTTTTTCTCAAGCATTTCTAGAAGCTTTTCATATGTTAGGAAGGTTGGCCCTATGCTGTGATGTGGGCTATAAGCGTTTTTTCCTAGAGCTGACAGTTAACAGTCTGATGATGCTGGAGCCCTAACTGTCCTGTAGAAAGCAGGAGAGAGACAGCACAGGAAGGCAGAGAGTGTCACCGCACGGGAGATGCGCAGGAATATACTGTGATTTTTGCTTACGGCATTCAGGGCCATCAAAAGGTGTTTTTGCTAATGTAGACTCACTTCTCCATCTTTTCTTTATTTACTTCCAGATTTTGAGTCACATTTAAAGGCTCTTCCTACTCCAAGGCTAGAAAGGAATTTCCTCATTTTTCTTCCTTCTATGGTACATTATTTTTTTTTACATCTTTATTGGAGTATAATTGCTTTACAATGGTCTGTTTCTGCTTTATAACAAAGTGAATCAGCTATACATATACATATATCCCCACGTCTCCTCCCTCTTGCATCTCCCTCCCACCCTCCCTATCCCACCCCTCTAGGTGGTCACAAAGCACCAAGCTGATCTCCCTGTGCTATGCGGCTGCTTCCCACTAGCTATCTATTTTACGTTTGGTAGTGTATATATGTCCATGCCTCTCTCTGACTTTGTCCCATCTTACCCTTCCCCCTCCCCATATCCTCAAGTCCATTCTATAGTAGGTCTGTGTCTTTATTCCCGTCTTGCCCCTTGGTTCTTCATGACCATCATTTTGTTTGTTTTTTAGATTCCATATATATGTGTTAGCATACGGTATTCATTTTTCTCTTTCTGACTCACTTCACTCTGTATGACAGACTCTAGGTCCATCCACCTCACTACAAATAACTCAATTTCGTTTCTTTTTATGGCTGAGTAATATTCCATTGTATATATGTGCCACATCTTCTTTATCCATTCATCTGTTGATGGACACTTAGGTTGCTTCCATGTCCTGGCTATTGTAAATAGAGCTGCAATGAATATTGTGGTACATGACTCTTTTTGAATTATGGTTTTCTCAGGGTATATGCCCAGTAGTGGGATTGCTGAGTCGTATGGTAGTTCTATTTTTAGTTTTTTAAGGAACCTCCATACTGTTCTCCACAGTGGCTGTATCAATTTACATTCCCACCAACAGTGCAAGAGGGTTCCCTTTTCTCCACACCCTCTCCAGCATTTATTGTTTGTGGATTTTTTGATGATGGCTATTCTGACCGGTGTGAGATGATACCTCATTGTAGTTTTTATTTGCCATTTCTCTAATGATTAATGATGTTGAGCATCCTTTCATGTGTTTGTTGGCAATCTGTATATCTTCTTTGGAGAAAGGTCTGTTTAGGTCTTCAGCCCATTTTTGGATTGGGTTGTTTGTTTTTTTGATATTGAGCTGCATGAGCTGCTTGTAAATTTTGGAGATTAATCCTTTGTCAGTTGCTTCATCAGCAAATATTTTCTCCCATTCTGAGGGTTGTCTTTTCATCTTGTTTATGGTTTCCTTTGCTGTGCAAAAGCTTTGAAGTTTCATTCGGTCCCATTTGTTTATTTTTGTTTTTATTTCCATTACTCTAGGCAGTGGGTCAAAAAGGATCTTGCTGTGATTTATGTCATAGTGTTCTGCCTGTGTTTTCCTCTAAGAGTTTGATAGTGTCTGGCCTTACATTTAGGTCTTTAGTCCATTTTGAGTTTATTTTTGTGTATGGTGTTAGGGAGTGTTCTAATGTCATTCTTTTACATGTCCCTGTCCAGTTTTCCCAGCACCACTTACTGAAGAGGCTGTCTTTTCTCCACTGTATATTCTTGCCTCCTTTATCAAAGATAAGGTGACCATACGTGCGTGGGTTTATCTCTGGGCTTTCTATCCTGTTCCATTGATCTATATTTCTGTTTTTGTGCCAGCATCTATGGTATATTTTTAAATATATATTTAAACATATGATCCATATGGAATTTTTCCTGGAGGTATAGTAAAAGGTATGCTCTAATTTTATTTTTTTTCCAGATGACTACCTAGTTGTCCCCAAATCATTTATTCAGTAGTCTATCTCTACTCCTCCTATATGAGATGATACTTTTAAAATATATTAAATTCCTTTATGAGTCTGGCTCTGTTCTAAGGCCTTTCTATTCTGTTGTACTGGTCTATTCACACGCCAGTACCACATTGTTTTAATCACTGCAGTTTTATAAAAAAAAAAAATTAGATGACATATTTAATCATGAGACACAAAGAGTATTATCCTAAAAAGGCGTGATGACTGAGGACACAAGAATGTTTTTCAAAGTAAACTTCTGGTCCTGGGAGAAAAAGAAAATGTGAAGATGTATGTAATCCTAATAGCAAAGATAAATATATAATTACCAAATCTAGAAAACTATAGTAATCAAGCCCTTCTGGATATCATTTTAGATGTTTATTTTGGAAGCTGCTAAAACTCCAATACAGAAGCACACACTTGCGTCACGCACAGAGAAGTACAACTTGAATACCACACACTCATGATGCTTTGCTCCAGCAGTGACCTGCTCTTCATGCAAAATTGCTTCTTACAGAGTACTTACCAACTTACAAGTCCAAATATGCTTATATTCTTTTAAATAATTCATCACATCCAAACACATGGCATTGTTTCAGCAATTCACAAGCAACACCTTCTCTTTCCTAGTGTAGAAAATGTTTTTGTCAAAGTAAAAAGCTCTCTATCACCGCCTCAGGAGCTAAAGCTGAGGCATCCAGAATGCTCTAGACACTTATGCCCCACTCCTCCTATCGTCTCCTGGGGCCGCTCCTGGAGCTCCCCATCCAGCAGCTCAGGAGGACAAACACGCTGTGCTCTCAGTAACTCAGAAGCCCTGGTCATTGGTGCCAAGCAGTGTGCTTGGATCACATGAAAAAGAAAAAAGAATCAAGTGGAATTTCAAGTGATGCTAGCAAAATGTATCAACCACGTTACTTAATTATTCCCTTCCTTCGCAAAAACTAACATTTTTAAAGGACCACTTTGATCATTTTCTCCCGTTTAAACACCTTCACTTACTCATACATTAGACTTTCTGTCCTTTGCACTGTGCTAGGCACTGAGGTTAAGAAAAAGAATACAACGTGCCGCCTGCCCTCGAGGAGCAACGCCAGCGTGGATGGCTACAAGCGCCAGGCATTAGGGAGACACAGACGGGGCCGGTGAGCAAGATGGGGAGCAGGACGGGATTCCAGGGGTCCCCGCAGCTGGCATCGGGGAGGAAGCCCTGTCGCAGGAGACGTCATGACCCGGGCCAGCGGCTCAGGATATCAAGCAAATGGCCCTGTGGACAGTGGGCAGTGGATGCCATCAAAGAGTGTTCTTCACACCTACGCACTCCTCCATCAGTTGTCCGTGGTGGCCTTTTATCTTGTCTGCATCCCTCCTTGAAGGCAAGGATGGGTCTGGACGTAGCCATTGCTGGTGATTAGACAGCAGGTGGTACACAGCAGACCCTCGAGGGACATCCGTGTGCTACAGCATCTGACAACACGGTGCACCTCGGCACCTCCCGCCCTGCGCCAGTCAAACACTCGAATGACCTCCAGGGGAGGACCTGACAGTCTTCCCTTGCTCCACCCTACAGCTTTACCTTCCCTTCTCTTCTGCGTGAAGCCCTCACCACCATCACATCATCCCACCTCCTGTTTCCCGGATCCTGACTGTAAGCTCCTACCCTCCTGCCTCTGTCCAGGGCCTTGCTCAGCCTCACATACCAAACACTCTTTCTCCCTCAAGACACCTCTCAAATTTTACCCCACTGGGCCCTTTTCACCAAGACGTGTACTGAGAGCTTAGACGTGTTCAGCATACTCTTTGAACGCAGAAGAGTGTGTGCACAGGCTCTGTGCCAGCCCCCTCTCACGCAAGCCTCTCTACACACCACTGATGGGTAAGTCTTCCTCAACTGTTCCTTCAGTCATATCAGTTCCCTTCTAAAAAATTCTCAATCTGGCTTCCCTGGTGGCGCAGTGGTTGAGAGTCCGCCTGCTGATGCACGGGACGCGGGTTCGTGCCCCGGTCCGGGAGGATCCCACATACCGCGGAGCGGCTGGGCCCGTGAGCCATGGCTGCTGAGCTTGCGCGCCCAGAGCCTGTGCTCCGCAACGGGAGAGGCCACAGCAGTGAGAGGCCCGCGTAACGCAAAAAAAAAAAAAAAAAAGTTCTCACTCATTCCCATCCTTCAGCTAACCACCCAGTCACTAGCCCATCCTCGCCAGCCTGGACAGGACCTTCGGTCATGCTCTCAACCCCTGCGTGGCCCTGGGTAGCTCGTCCTCCTCGGGGCTGGCCCTCCCACTCCACTCACCCCCAGATGCCTGCAAGGTTGTCCAGTCAGGGACGTGGGAAGAGAGGATCCTGTGAAGGTGCTGTTAATTCCCCCCGTTCCCTCTCTCCACCCAAACCCTTCTCAGCACCCACACCCGCTCTTCCCACCGTTCTCTCTGAGGACAAGGTCCCCTTGCTGTGCCAAGCCTTCTCGTGCCCTCTACATTCCATCCCTCCCAGCTTCTCTAAGGTTCTGTTGTGTTCTCTTTTTTCCTACTCTTGAAACTCCTTTTCCTCAACAAATAAACACTCTGCAGCCAGTCCTACGTTGGAAAAAGCCAGCTCTTCTCTCCCTGTAGATACGGAGCGCCGTCTCCCCTTTCCTTCTCTGAGGACTAAAGTGCCACACAGATGCGTCCCTGCCGACTCCTCAGCCCCTGAAGATGGCTCTCCGCCTCCGCCACTCCACTCGGAAGCCCTGGACAGAGGTCGCTGGCGGCACCCTGGCTGCCTCTGTCTCGAGGTTCTTCTTCCAAATTCCACGGCACGTTCGTTCTGGCCCGTTTCACCTCCGCGCTCGTGCACCACTCCTTCTCGGGGCTTCCATGGCTCCTTCTCTTCTGTCAGCTCGGACTCCTGTCCTTCTCTCACTCCCCCTGTTTGTTTCAGGTTCCCATTCAGAACCATGGCTTCAACGCCTACCTGGAGAGTCACATACCTAATCAGTTCCCTCTGCAGGGTTCCAGAGCCCTCCTGTCACTCATCAGACTTGGGGGAGCACCTACACCGCCCCACACGACTGCTTCTTAGCCGACTCCATCAAAGCCCTCCCAGTCTCGTAAAGCATCTGCAGACTCTCAGTGGGGGACACATAGCCCCAGGGCTTTAGACACCATGACTATAGTCTTTATTCTCCGGTCTTGCTCCATCAACCCTCTGATTTCCAGACTGACTTACCCAACCGCCTCCTTACCACCTCCACTAAACTGTGCAGCAGGCATCTCAGACTTGGCACAGCCAAGCGCGACGCCTTGTCCCTGGCGGCCCCCTTGCCAGCTCCCCCCGCTGGGCGCAGTTCCACCTCGCGGCCTGCGCTCTGGCTAAAGCCCCGGGCCCTGTTCTTGGTCCTTGCTTCCCCTTATTCCAAGCAGCCCACCCGCCCGCTCGTCTGACGTGTTCTAACACCTCCCGAAGGTACGGGGTTCGACGGATTCCACTTCCGTCACCATCGCCCTAGTCCAAGCCACCAGTGTCTCTTGTCCTGGCTACCGTGGTGGCCTTCAGGTCCTCTGTTTCCACCTCAGACCCTAGATTCACTCACCACACTGCAGCCAGAATGAACTTCTGAGATCACAAATCACATGTCAGCCACCTGCTTAGAACCTTCCAGGACCTGCCCCTTGCACGGGGAGTAAACTGCAAATTTTACAAAGCCCTAACCTGGCCCGTGTGCATCGTGGTCTTCGTTCCACAGGTACGGCGTTCCCCTGGGCTCAAGCCCCAGCATCGAGGCCCTCGCTTGGTTCCTTTGGGTCTCCCTCGGCCTGGGCCGCTCCTTCTCTAACACGTGCAGTTTAACCTCCTCTACCCAGAGAGACCCTCACAGACCGCTCAAACCTGCCAACTCTTACGGCACTTGATCTTCCTGATGGTTGACACTCTTGGTTTGTATGCCTGATCGCTCAGCGTCTCCACCGTGGCACGTCGGCACCGACGACGCTCGGCCCAGAGTAGGGGCTCAGTGCCGACCCCTCTTTTCTCAGCACCCAGCCAGCACACGCAGCCCAAGCCCCCCGTCAGGAGCCGAGTGGCCCTCCGCCCTCACCTCACCCGGCCGCCCGCTCTGTTAGCACTGGCCGCCGTCCGCCCTGACTCGGGCTGCCTCCGCGTGCTGGCTGCCTGGCGCAGGCCCACCTCTTCTCACCTGGGGGCGTCCGCCACAGGCCCGAGCCCTCTGTCTCCATCACCCACGAGCCCGGATCCACCACGGAAGGTGGGCTTCCTGCCTTCCTACCTTACCTCTTCCGTAGAGTCCTTCAAAGGGTAACTGTGAGGCCCTCAGCATTGGTCCAGAAGAATCCTCTGAGCCTCGCCAGCCTCCCTCCCCAGGCCTCGCCCCACCTACCTCCTGAGAGCAGCCTCCGATGTGCCTCCCCTGGCCAGAAAGGCTTTCCCCAGAACCCGGCTCACCCCAGCCCTGGCTGGAAGCACCCTCCACCACAAGACCCAGCGCATCTCCTCTGGAACCTTTCTGGGGCCCTCGGAGGAGACGGGGCTCAGCTCCGGGTCCCGGAGCGTCTGCACCGCCTCCTCCGGGAACCTGCTTGTCAGCTGGCCTGTCTCTGTCCTCAGCCGTGCGCTCTTACCAGAGTGGCTCTTTCTCACCCACGGTGGAATCCTGGCTCCTCAGGACAAGGGCCAAGGCCAAGGATGCTTTCGATGAGTGGCCTTCAACTTCTGAGTTCCTTGAAGGCAGACACCACGTTGTTGTTCATTTCAGTTCATCTTTCAATTTTCAACACAAATATCTGAGCTCCTTCCATATATGTGTCCACCACCTTTACAGGCTCAGGGATGTAACCAAGGAAGAGAAGCCCCTGCCCTCAGGCTGGCACCAAGCTTGCCTTCTGCGCAGGGAAGACAGGCAGATAAACAAGTAGGCCAGTAAATGAGCACAAGAATTCCAGAAAGTGGTAAATGCTACAAATAAAATCAGAGTGCTAGGCGTCCTCTGCTTCCTTTGTAAGATTTGAGCAATTCTATCACTGTGGAGTTTTCCCTTAGACAGACGTAGATCACCTGAAGATGCGTGATTTACATTTTAAAAGGAAATTAAAATGTTTTGAATTAAAACTAAGAGTTCTGGCCTTCCCTGGTGGCGCAGTGGTTGAGAGTCCACCTGCCGATGCAGGGGACACGGGTTCGTGCCCCGGTCCGGGAAGATCCCACATGCCGCGGAGTGGCTGGGCCTGTGAGCCATGGCCGCTGAGCCTGTGCATCCGGAGCCTGTGCTCCGCAACGAGAGAGGCCACAGCGGTGGGAGGCCCGCGTACCGAAAAAAAATAAAATAAATAAGAGTTCTCCTTTTAAGACAGAAATATTCCTTTCTCATGAAAATTATAGTTTCTTTCCCTCTCAGACCTCATGAGCTGTTTTTTTTGTTTTGTTTTGTTTTGTTTTTTTTTGTGGTACGCGGGCCTCTCACTGTTGTGGCCTCTCCCATTGCGGAGCACAGGCTCCGGACGCGCAGGCTCAGCGGCCATGGCTCACGGGCCCAGCCGCCCCACGGCATGTGGGATCCTCCTGGACCGGGGCACGAACCCATGTCCCCTGCATCGGCAGGCGGACTCTCAACCGCTGCGCCACCAGGGAAGCCCTATGAGCTGTTTTTAAACAAACAAAAACTAACAATGTATTAACTGGTAAAATGTTCACCACACCAAGTTTAACCTGCTTTATCGTAAACGAAATCTCGTAATCATCTAGCACACTGCATTTTGTGTGTGTGTGTGTGTGTGTGTGTGTGTGTGATGAGGACTTTTAAGATCTACTCTCTTAGCCACTTTCAAATATGAAGTACAGTCTTAGTAACTACAGTCACCATGCTCCGTTACCATCACTTATTTATCTATCGCATTGCATTCATTTTTCTTAATGGGGTAGAAAAAGTTTGAGATGCAGAAATTACCTAAAGTTAATATATCAGGTTGACACTGTAGAAGACACCATCTTCTTCTGTTTCCACCATTGCTCATTTAAATTTTTAGGGATTATCTTTGTTCATGGAAGCTTTTTGAAATTAAAAGAGGAATTTCATGAAATTAAAATTAATGAATCTAAATAGTTCCACCCGGTTTAAACAGTTTGCCCTTTGGATTTAAGCCCTGATTACTCCAGCCAAAACAGACGTAGGCACCTCCACTACGCCTGGTCATTTCATGACCTGCACCCCGGCCTGGCAGGAAGAGTTCATAGCCTTCCTTTGCTGGTTATCTTGGTAGGTATCCTATCTATATTTCAGGTCCTTTGAGGGACTAGTTCTTATCATTTGCATCTCCCTAAAATGATTTGCACTGAATAGGCCCTCAATAATTACCTGTTAGTTGGTTATTAATTGAGTTATACCCAGTTTGGTTGCTGTGTTGTTGGCCTTGCACCCCTCTGCAGTCCCAGTCTCAACAGATCCATAAAAACAGGTTCAACGTGAAGTCCAGTGTAGCTTCTATACGGTAGACACATTTGCTCTTAAAAGGGATCATATTTATCTCAATTTGCTCAAGTGTTGGCCACACGGTATTTTAAGTCTCAAGAAACAGAGCAAGAGTGGACAGTGATGGATGCGGAGTATATTTAAAGTCTAGGATTCCTAGACACATACACATTTTCTGTTTGGAATATTTGAGAACTATACAAATTGTGTGAAGAAGTATTGAATATTTGCCGCCTGCGCTAACAAATCTCTCCTAGCTCATTTTTCTTGCTGTCTCTGATCTCTCATTGACCAACAGTTTTCTCTACTAGAGCACTCCACATCATTCGGAGCAGCCAACTGGTGAAACACACAGTAGCAGAGCGGTGGGAGCATTCGTGAGAGGGAGAGAAAGACAATGACCTTCCTTTAACTTCTGGATGTCCTTAAGGCAGGGTTCCCGACTCAACTGGTAAAGTCCTTGCCCCCCAGGTATATTTCCTGCACTTCCCGCCAGGGCACCAAGTGTACTCAAGGTAAGCTCTTTCCTCCGGAAGACCAAATGCAGCTCCTATTGGCCTATCGAAGCACAACTTTTTGGCTTTCCTTTCCTGTGTGTATGTGCGTGTGTACACACACACACACACACACACACACACACACCGCTGCCAAGTGGACTTCTCAGTTCGCTCTGGGAGGATTTGGGCTCTCCCTGCACGGGGCTTGCTTTCTATTCCAACCAGCAACAACTCTCAGGGCAGTAAAGTGCTCGAGCCCAGTGCCTGAGGACAAGCTCAGAGGTCAGCAATGAAAGGTAGACGGCGGATGGGGTGAAGTCAGCAACACCCTGACAGGGACGTAGAGTGACCACTGACCCTTCCAGCACTGGCATCAATGCTGCACCTGCTTCTAGGAGCGCTCTTCTCCTGGTGGGTGACGTCCTCTTAGACCGCAGCCCGGCGAGGGCAGCGCCTGGCAAGCGGCAGTGGCTCTTAGTAAGTGTTTGCTCCGTGCGCTACTGAGCGAACCAGTGAATCTGTGTGAGCCAAAATGCAGAGCCAAAGTGGACAGGAATAGAAGGAGGATATGATACTTTTAAAACACAATTTGCCCTTTGATGCTGATAAAAAGCAGGCATTCCTACAAACAACAGTTGGACACAGCAGCCTTTACGTGACAACTTGCTTGTTAGACCTAGAGGAGATCAAACTGAAAGGGAAAAAAAGGGAATAAACATGCACCAATCACAACACATCTGTATACACTTGGGCATTCTTTCATTCTTATAGAATTCCAAAGTTTTCTCAAAAAGACTCATTTTTATTGACCAATATCAAAAAAGTCTGCCAAGCTTCAGGTACTTCAGCCATTCACACATATGTGGCTTGTCACGCAGCCACAGACAGAAACAGAGTCCCCCAACGTGAAGGATACAGGGTCAGAGCAGAAACTGGCAATGGTCCTTAAAGTCGCCATCTAGCCTTTTTCCACTTTTGCAGTGACGTGGGTCTAATAATAGATTTTGCTTAAAAGAACCTTAGTATTTACTACCTTAGTAACATCCCAAAGAAGATTTTTATAACCTCTGGTTCCTATTCAAACCCCAAGCTACCGCTCAGTGACTTGGTTAGAGAAAAAAAGACAAACAAAAAAACCCAACAACTCCTGAGTCTATTATCACTGGGCTTCTCCCTGTGGGAACTCCCCACGGGGGCGAGGGAGGTGGGAAATGGGGTCACATGGCCCTCTTCTCCGGGCCCTCTGTCCCTCCAAACGGAAAGCCTGCTAGGGATTCCCCTAGGGCGTCTCCATCCCACCTGAGCTGTTCATCTTTATTCTTCTCCCCAGTATCCCTCACAACCTGCCCCACCCTAGACAAACAGCAGTAACAACCTACAGACAGAAACTTCATTTTAGGAAAACCCCTGCACAGCTGGTCTCCCTAGCACAGCCTTCTTACCAAAACGTTCATATGCAAAAGATGTGGCAGCCTCTGACCCGCACCCTCACTTCTCCTACCCCACCAGCTGCCAACTGTAAAGAGTAGATGTTTATTTTATACAGAAGGAAATCATTAGTGCAGGAGGAGGGGGACAGACGGGAGCCCCAATTCTAGGCCCCGGACTGACCCGACACAAGTCAGAGCTGGTTGGGAGCTCCATCCTCTCCCGCATCCTTCATTCAGTTCACGGCCACCAGGCTCCATTCCTAACACATCCAAGGGCAGCTGGCGAGGCCGCTCCTGCCCAGACCATGCCCTTCCTGAGCCGCAACATCTCTGAATTAATCAACACCCGCAGGTGGGGCCCGAGGGAGGCAGACCCCTGGGAGCTGCTGTGCGGGTCAGACTGCGGGAGGCTACAGGATGGAGGGGTCAGCTGCGAGTCCAGGGCCCACGCCCCGATGTCCTATCAGGTCCACCGGCAAATATGAGCAGAGACAGCCTCCAGCGGCTCCAGACAGCCAGCAAGCGAGAGGCCGCTGGACCACGCGGCCCCCTCCGACTGAACCTCGCCAGGGAGGCGGGATCTCGGGGCGGGGCGGGGCTGGGCGGGGAGGGGTGGGGGGGTGCCGGGCCGCACCGTACACGCTCGCACGCCCAGGGGCTGCACCCCAAAGGCGCCCTGCGGGCGGTGAGCCCAGACAAGTTCCGGCCGCGAGGAGGGGTTAGACCCCGGGTACCCAGGAGGCGCGGGCCGGCCGGGACTGGGGAGTGAGCGGCAGATGGGAGACGGAAGCCGCAACAGCAACCCTGGAAGAGTCTGCCTGGAGAAGGCGCCGCGGAAACGCGGTTCCCCGGCGAGAAGCAGACAAAGGCTCGGGTGCGCACGCGGTGGACGGTGGCGCTGGAGCCCCGCGCCTAGGGCCTCGAGGGGCCGCGCCCGCCCCAGCTAGCGCCGAAGTCGCCCGGTGTTCCGCGGGCGCGACCTCCCTCCCCGCCCCGCCCCAGGTCTCCGGTCCTCACCTCGCTCGCCCTCCATCCAAGACAACGGCGACCCCCTCCTCTGTGCACCCGGCGCCTCTTCCCTTAACATCTCCCGCCTCCTGCCTTCTAGCAAATATCTGCCTTGACGATTCTGCTCAGTCTTGTCCCCCTCCCCCGTGACACGCCTTCTGCCACCCCTGCTCCAGCGCGCTCTTAGCCCCGATCCCGGGGCTGGGGAGGCGGAGTGGCCGTGATGCCGGGGTGGGGGCTGGGGGGGGCCGGGAGTCCGATCCGGCGGCACCTTTCTCCTCCACCCTCTCGCCCCATTGTCCTTCCCGTTACCAACCCGACCACCAGCTAACCCCCAGGATCTAGAGAAAGTGGACTCTCGGCGGAGGCGCACCCACTTCCACGCGGCTAGTCCACGCTCTGGAACAGGGTCACTGCGGGGTGCGGGGATAGAGCAGCCAGGCGCCGACACCCAGCCCGGGGAACCGCGAGTGCCTTCACGTTTGGGAGCGCGGGGTCCCGGGGCCCTGGCCTGCCCTCCCCTAGCCTGGGGACGCAGCGGGCGGGACCCCAAGAGGAAAGAAGCGCCTCGACTCCAGCCTAGTGGCCGCAGGCTAAAGAGAGAAGTCTGGCGGCAGTGGCCACAGAGTTGAGAGTATAAAGACGTGCAGGGCAAGCGTGGCCAGAAACAGCACCGGGACCCCGAGGCGGGCAGCAGGTCCTGTTGTAAACGCTCGGTTCCCGCCGCTCTCCCGGTCACCCTTCCCCCGCACGCACGCGGAGCCTGGGAAACCCCGGTGTCCCGCCGCTGGCCGAGCCCCCCGCCCCTCCAGAGAAGCCCGCGGGCCGCCAAACTCCCCGGGCACATGCACCCTGCCGGCCGCCCACCGCGGGGAAGGTGGAGCCAGGCACTTACTGGGGCTCAGGAAACACTCCGTCAGCCTTCGGAAGCAGCCCGCATTATTAGAAGGTCCATCTTCCATGTCGGAACCGAAAAGCAGCGGGGACGCGGCGGCGAGGGCGGCGCCGGCGCCTCGCGGCCACCGTGGAGTTCGGCCGCCGCCGCCGAGGCTGGGACCGGGGCCGGGGCCGGGGCAGCCCCCGCCGGCGCCCGAGAAGCCGTGGGAGCCCGCGCGGAGGACCGCCGGGCCGAGCGGGAGCCGGGGCGGCGGCGGCGGCCGGGGCCCGGCGCGAGCTGGCAGCAGCAAGCCCTGGAGCGCAGGGGAGAGGAAGAGCCGCCGCCGCCCGCCGCCGCGGTGACTACTGCCGGGGGGGACGCTCAAGGGAGCTGCCTCTTGTCCTCCTCCTCCGCCGCCGCCAGCATCGCCGCCGCCGCCGCCGCCGCGCCCTCCCTTCCTGGGAGACACACGGGGAAGTGAAAGGCAGATGAGGAGGGGAGAAGAGAAGGAGGGGGCGGAGGGGGCGGCGGCCAGAAGTAAAAGGAAGACGGAGTGGAGGAGCGGACAGGGGAGGAGAAGGCGGGCGCGGAGGGAGCGCGGGCTGCGACCCAGCCGCCGCGCGCAGGCAGGGCGCCGGGGCCCCCCGCGGGGCTGGCGCGGCCTGCGGAAGAGGGGGGAGGGCGCGGGGGCACGGCGCGCTCGGCCCGGCCGCGACCAGGCTACTCGGGGGCCGGGCCCCGGACCGCCGCGCTCCCCCCGCCGGCTGCGCTGCCCCCGGGCTCCGGGCGGAGTTTGCCGGGGCCGGGCTCGTCCCCGGCCGCGGGCAGGGGGGCCTGGGGGCGGGGAACGAGCGGCTCCACGGGGCCGACCATGGCCCTCCTCCGCGGGCCGCCGGTGGGGGCCGGCCGCGGGCAGGAGAGGAGCGCGGCGGGCCGGGACTCGGCGGGCTCCGCCCCCTCAGAACCAGCCCTCCGGGGCCACTCGGCCCAACCGTCAATCTAGCCCTTCCCTCCCTCTTGGCCCGGTCTTCACGTCGTGTTCCGCGCTGGGGGTGGGAGGACCTGGGGCGTGCTCCGGGCCGGGGCGAGGGGCTGCGGAGCAAGCGTGGCGTGGTGTGTGCGCGCTCCGCTGGCGGAGCCTCCGCGACTGCTCGAAAGCAGCGGAGAGAAGCGCCGCAGTGCCGCTGCCCGTGAAGGCTGCAGCGGCTGCAGAAGACGCCCACTGGCGGAGCCGGCGCTCCCCACGCCGCCACCGCCCGCGCCCACGTAGCGCGCCCCGCAGCTTCTCGGCCTCACCGCACCAGGCACCGCACCCCGGCGGCCCTGTGCTAACAGTGCGCCCCAGGCCCGGGAGGAAGGACCGAGAAACGCTGCGTCTCTGCGAGGCGTTCTCAAAGCCTAGTGTTCCGCATTCGGTACCCGCTGCCCTGCAGCCGCTCCAGCTGTGCACTGCTGGGCGAGCCACGTCGGCCTGTTCCGTGCCCGAGCCCGGGAGCCCTACTGATGGCTGGCCAGCAGCTCCAACTGAGCTGTGCTCAGAGCTCCCAGGAGAGTGCAAACTCAGACATTTGGTTGGAGTTCCCTTCAAGGCATACTGTTCCCAATAAGCTAAGGTTTAGAAACCTGGTTCGTCCACAGTACTCCCTTTCCAATACTCACTTTATAACGAACTTTGTGTGCACAACCCAGTTTGCCCCGGCCACGTTAGAGAATGGAAAGGGCAAACTACGGCTGCCCTTAGTTAAAAACTAGGAGACCATCACTCCAAAGCCTGGAGGACCGCGTCCTCACCTTTGGCTTTCTTGGACAACGGCCCGTCTCTCCTTCCCCAGCCCCAATCCACACGGTTGCTACTGAAGAGAACTGTGACGCCCAATGGGCGCTCAGAACCAGGAGCGACCGCCAGAAGTTAGGGAAGTTGGAGCGCTGCGCGCACGGACGCGCTGGTGTCGGTGTCCGGCAGGCGCGCGCAGCGGGGCCACCTCGGCGCTCCGGGTCTGAGCCGGGGCGGCGGGCCTGCTGACCCACGGTGGGACGGGCTGTCCAGACTCCCTGCACTAGGTCACCTTCCCAGGACTGCAGCACGAGCGCCGATGCCCAGCTTCCGCGAAGGTCAAGGCGGTCACCTGAGCGCTAGGCGTGCGCGGCGGTGCAGCCGCTCCGGTGACGCAGGGCCCGGGGCCCCCAGTGTGTGCTTGGCCTGGGGGGTCTTTTCTCGCCCTCAATTTTTTCTTCCCTCCGTCCAGTTCTCTGGTGTTTTTATTTTGAAACGTACTCCAGATTCTTCCCTGGTCTGCTTTTCCCCACTCTCATCCAGACACCCACAGTGGAAAAGGGCATACTGGTATTTGCACCAAACTGGGCCGGTGGGGCGCCTGGGAGGCTGTGCGGCTCCCCTCCCTCTCCAAAGTACCCGGGCGTTTCCGCGACTGCGGGGCGGACTCGGACTGTCGCTTGTTAACGCGCGCCGACCCTGGCACTCACTGGATCGGAATTCGTAACTTTGCGGAAGAAGCAAAAGATTCTGGTGGTTCTTACCTTACTGAGGGGGGATTTTGCCCGTTGTATTTGCAATTTTTTTCCGGCGAAGAAAAAATGACAGCGACCGAGCCGTGCTGCCTGGTCTGCTGCTGCAGCCTCCAGGCTGACGTTTCTGGGCCGCGCAGCTCTGACACCTGTTACTCTCCTGAGAGCTGGCAATTCGCGCGGGCTGAGCACTCGACCCCGCGGGGAGGGTGTCCTGGGCTGCCCGCAGGTTTGGGGAGGACGTGTTTCTCCTTGGAGTGTTTACTGTTCGTTCTTTTACAGGCAAAATGTTTCTACTTGTCGTTTAAGTTTCTTTAGTTGCCTTTCTGGAGTCAGTAAAGTGACTTTCCTGTTACAGGAAAATTTGCCTTTAGCTTGAATTAAGCCATAGGAGCGCAGGGTGCAGGGCGCGGGATGGAAAACATCAAATATTTGTTCTCCGGGTCTTTGTTAAACCAGGATGCAAACTTTAGAATTTTCAGTAACCCTTTTCTGGAATCAACCTCTTTCTATTTTTCTTCCTTCTTTTCTCCAAATGATTGCTGGAAGGCACACATTTCCTGGACAAATTAAAAACGACAAAGCCTGACAACGGAAAAGAAACACGATGAGGAGTTTACTGATTATCGGTTACATCTATCTGTTAAGTGTTCTCCCTACTTAATGCCGGAGTCCACTTCTGTTTATATAGGTCTAACAGGCGCCCAGCCACAGTTCCTTTCTTCATGAAATATTGTGTAGTCAAGATGTAAATTACAAACACATAGACATAAAGGCGCTGTCACTCACCCGTGTTCAGGTGTTGCAACACCTGTAGAATGTGTTTCTTGGGGATTCTTTTCCTTCGCTTTGAGCTTCCTTAGTGATATATCAGGAGAAGGAGAAGACTGTCACTAAACATTTGTTACTCCAAGCCTTTTAGGAATAAACACGCTGGCTCACAGTTAAGTGCACTCTGCATTCTGATAGCCCCCATAAAATTAGCAATTTAGCTATACGTCAAAATGTTATCAGATTATAACACAGCTTAAGCACAACTGAAATTATTAGCTGTAACTCCAGCAAAAGAAGAGCAATGGCAGAAGGTCACACCACGACTGTGCACCGTCTGTGAAATGAACAATCTTCCTAATTCTCAGTTGAAGAAATGCCAGCCCGCACTGCAAAGAATAAAAACTAAAAGAATATTAAGAGGGCGGCTAACACCAGGAAAGGTGCCAGAATTATGATGATCATTACTAGTAGTTCAGCATTTTAAAAGAATGTAAAGCATCTGTCTCTGCCCTTTACCAAGGAAAATGATCAAGGAAGAAATTGATATCGGTAATGAAACCTTGTATTAGTGGACCTATGCAACCATAAGTATATTTAAATTCTCCAAGTATGCTTCCATATGCTGTTATTTTTCAATTACCTTAATTCTATATTAATTTTAAGTATTTTATGCATAATAATTCATATATAGAGGAAACAATATCTGCCTGATTATTATCTAATTTGAAAGATATGTTCTTAAAAACATTTTAAAATATGCGTCAAGGAAGAGAATAAGAAATGTTAAAATGTTGGTTTTCTCATAAAATTATAAAATGTCTTTATGGTAACTGAACCATGAAACCCTTTTAATAGCCTAAGAGTTAGGTTTGCAATAAATATAATTAATATTTTATGAACTCTTTGGTCAACATGTGGGCCTGCATCTTAATTGATTTTATTTTACAACTTTTAACATTAGTGCTTACAGCTGTAAATTTTACATTGCTAACTGATTTTTGAATAATCTGTTTTCTCTTTTAAAATGCTAGTAACCTTTATAAAGACATAAGACAAAGATTGATTAAACTCCTCTATTTATATAGATAAGGTCTATAAAAAGACACACTCTTTTTACTTTGATTTTAATTTTTGTGACTTGGTTAAAATACACAGTTATCAGAGCAAAATAATTCATAAGCAAGTGTCTTTTGCTCCCAAGCTCAATAGAAACATGTGGGTTTCACATGTCAGACTTTTCCATTTAATTGTTAGTCAATTATCATCATATATCATAACACACAAACTCTCTGCATTCTAATAAGATAACTTATTCCTTGTCTGGCATGTTAAAAGTGGAGTTCAGCTGCCAGGCACTAATTCATGCCCTGCCCAGTCCACCAAATCCCTCACTACTAGTTCTAAGTTTTTCTTTCTCAAAGCCTCCTTTAATTTTTCTCATCTGCAATCCATCATAGCTTTGCTGTCCAGACTCCTAGAACTAATGCATTTTATCTGCATATATGAATGTGTTGCACTAAACCTCTTAAGAAATTTAATGCACGTATAATCTGCACTGACAATTTTATTTTAAAGAGCCTGATATTCGAAGTCAGGCTTCTCTGCCACTCATAACCTTTAATAAAGGCCAGCACACAAGAAGCACTCAGTGTTCACTCCCCTACCTGTCACCTGCATGCCAACTGATTACAAATTTCTATTAGCATCATTGTTAACAAATCATGACTAAAGTGTCAGATCCATTCTTACAGTACTCTTGTAGTCAGGCCTATTTTTTTAAAAGGGCATTATAATTTTAGTAAGAAAAATATTATTATAAAGTCAATACACTGAATGGGACTGCCTTGAAAATAGACCAGAGTTGATGAAAACAACTTCTTCAGCCCTAATATTCCTAAATCTGCAGTTTTGATTGAATTATTTTTATGAATTCAAACAAATTAACTAGAAAACAAACTACAATTTTAGTACTGCTTGATGTTATAAAACAACTAACACTATATTATTTTTCATTAAAAAACACCAAAATAGTGTTTAATTTTCAATAAGGGAATGTTTTTGATAACAAGCCAATTGTTAAAACATTAATATTCCAAATAAATCTCCTTAAGTATCCATACCTTCCGAAAAGGGGGATAAGTGTGTCTCTTGATGAATAATAAGATCAAGTAGACATTTTCATTAATCAAGAGCAAAACACTTAATTCCCTCATGAAAATAAGCTCTGCTTAATGGCTGTGAATATCTAGACCCTAGGAGACTGCAGTTAAAAGGCCCACTTAAGTTATATAATCAATACAAAGTTCCTGTGATAACCCTGTGAGCAGTTACTTTCTTATATAACACTACTGTATTATGACACAGAACTAAATTTTGAAGATGTCATTTAAAAAAATATCGAATCACTTTAGAAACCCATTGAGATTTGTAGAATGCTGAAGCAGTTTTCACTTCTCAAAAACACACAAAGTAGAATACAACAGTGAGTTCTGGTTAAATAATCAACACTATCACCAAACTTCCACAAGTCAGATATATCAATTTCCTTTGAGGCTCTCTTAAGAGTCACATAGAAGCTGAATGAGAGATTACATATATTTATATACAATTATATACATAAAAGGCCTAAACGAAAGAAATAACTTCTTTAAGAGAGCCAAGTCAATTTAAAGCACTTAAGTAGAACGTGACCGTGGGGGCATCAGGGATAAAAAGGATGAGCTAGGGAATGGCTTAGATTCCCTGACCCCTACGACCACCTGACATACAACGAGCAGAGAGTTTCATAAAAGGTTGTCAAAATTCCTACTAAGTCTGTCCCCCCATGATGAGCACCTTAGCGCCCACACAAATTATCATGTGATACTTGAACTGTGTATTGTTAAAGTCATTTGAAATAAGCAGGTCTTCATCTGTGGTTTGGGAATCCTTTCCTTGCAAACATTATTTTAATAGCCATATTCTTACAACGTGCCTTGACATTTATACAAGGGGGTTATGATGCAGTTATGGGAAAAAGCAAAACTGTTGACTCTTACGGATTTGTCTCAAAAATTAGGATCAAAATGGCTCACTTAATCCAGAGAATGTGATTCCTTTCTGTTCATCTCAAAACAAAAAAACAAAACAAGAAAAACCACGGCATGGCCTGGGGCCCAAGTGCTCTGACCTGGACCAGTATTGGATGGGCATTTAAGGGCATGCAGCAGAGGCCACGTTCATTCACACGGGTGAGTTGTTCTGACGTCAGGCCTTGACTTATTACAAAGACAGGTTTTTCCCGGAGCTCCTCTTATAAAAGTGCCCAAAGGAAAAAGCAGGTGGAGCAGAGAGGTTCATGCAGCCGTCCAGCGCCATGGGCTGCTGATGCGCACCTCGCACGTTAGACACACAGCGCCCAGACGGTTCTCAGGATTTGGGTTTTATGATACAGACGGTCCTTATCCAGACTAAGTCATCCCTCCTTGTTGACACACACACCATCCGGCGTCTGGAAAAGCAACACGTTGTGAACTATCACTACAACTTTGTATATTAAATCTTTTGAAAGGACTCTTATCACAGAAAAAAACAGAAGCCGAAAGGTAAGCAGCCTTGGTTTTTCAGCCACATGGGTTGTCTATGTGACTTGACCCAAAGCCAGAGACCTGTGGTTGAAGAAAGGGGAAGCTGAGACAATGTATCTTCCATAACCTCTGGACACATTCCTTTTGCTTGGTTGAGAGTGGGGGGTGGTTAGTAACTTTGTTTTATCTTCTGCACTAATTCATACTGCAGTCATCAACAAAAGCAATGTCAAAAAGTGGACTTTCCTCCCCAGGGAGCTCATCTGCATCCACATATGCTCCTGTAAGCACTGATGTGGTAGGATTTCCTTGTTTCAGGCAGAGGATAGGAGAGTGCTGGCCAAGCACCTGGAGGTCCTGTGAGTTCAAATCTGCCCTTTCACTGATCCCAGGTCTCCAGTTAGATTTCTGCAATGGTGTGTGTGAAAATTCCCTCTTTCTCCCTCCAGGAGAGGGAGAAATTTCCACAGGAAGAGATTTCCACAGGAAATTTCCAGAAATCTCCACCCAGGAGTCTTGTGCTCCTGGCACGTTAATCCATACTCTGCCTACTGGTGTTCAAAATAGTCCTACGGGGGACCTCCCTGGCGGTCCAGTGGCTAAGACTCTGTGCTCCCAATGCGGGGGGTCTGGGTTCGATCCCTGGTCAGGGACTTAGATCTCACATGCCACAACTAAAGACCCTGCATGCCACAACGAAGATTCCGTGTGCCGCAACTAGGACCCAGCTCGGCCATATAAATAAGTATTTTTAAAAATAGTCCTTTGTAAGGATGCTTGCCCTACTCAAATAACCCACCATCATTGCTATCAGCAACAAAACCCCACTATTTAGCATATCAACCCTAGCTGAAAAAATATACTAAAAAGCCACATATCCTCCTGACTGGAAATCTCTGTAATAAATCTCCATTTTACTTTTCTTCAGTTTGCTGTGCCCTGAGAGCTTCCAGCTGAGCGACATGACTATGGCCAACAAGGCAAATGCCATCTTTACAGAAGAACACACCAAGGCTAAGTGGCGTTAAATAATTTGTTAGCTTTGCTTTCCATGTTACACTGGTCCTTTTTTTAAAGGACCCAGCTGGCCCAAGCCCAAGTCTGTACACTTGTGGTTGAACAGGGCAGGAAGGGAACATCTGGAAGCTGTATTTGCTAAAGCTGCACCACCTGGCAGGGGCCAGGAAGACAACCCTGCCACACACGGATGGTTAGGGTGGCTCGTGGGGAATCAGACACAGAGAGCTTCAGAGGGGCAACTAATGTGGCACGTTCTGTGTGGACTTTGCCCATCTTCTCCTTCCAAAGGGTGTGAGGGTGGACGCTGGTCCTGACATGAGCGTCGTGAGCCACGGACAGTGTACAGGCTGACATATACGGTGTGCAGACCTAATACACTTCTTAATATGAGTCACCAAAAAAATGCATTTGAGTGAAATACAGAAAAAAAGGGTGGCTTTAAGGCATTTATATCATAGTTTCCATTCAGCTGCTGTTTTCCCATCCATAGTGTAAAGTCCTTACCACAGGTGCACTGAGAAAGATAATGGAACATCATTAACCCAGATTCAACTCATTTGATAACAAACGTTTAGAAATGTTAACGTGCATTCTGAAAAATTCTACTTGGTTAAAAAAATGAAACTGGGGCTTCCCTGCTTGAGAGTCTGCCTGCCAACGCAGGGGACACGGGTTCGTGCCCCGGTCCGGGAGGATCCCGCGTGCCGCGGAGCGGCTGGGCCCATGAGCCATGGCCACTGAGCCTGCGCGTCCAGAGCCTGTGCTCCGCAACAGGGGAGGCCACAACAGTGAGAGGCCTGCATACCGCAAAAAAAAAAAAAAAAAAAAAAAAAAAAAAAAAGGAAACTGAACAATTAAAACCAAGTTTAAAATGACTGTGACTTTTACCTGATAATCTTATACAACTGACAAATCGTGATATAGTCACCTTAATTTAAACATGAGTGTTTCCTATGACTGCCTTATTCCTTGTTTCTGGAGTTCAGTGGCAACATTTCTGGGGAAGCTGCCCAGGTTACAGGTGGTAGAGACGGCCTACAATCCCTGGGGTCTTAGCATACCCCAAACTGCCGACATTACACACGCTTTAGGTAAGGAACAAAAACGGAGATAAATGTATGCAAACAAACAGAGAAGTTTCATGCGGCAGGGCCCCTTTAGATGAATTACGGTAGGGTCCCACCATGAAGACCTTGATCATATTATCTGATAGCTGCGTGGTGTCTCTGTTGACCATGTTCCCCTGCCTTCTTGCTAACTGCTGGAGTCTTAACACACCAACACTGTATACCCATGGCCCACCTTCCACATTACGCTACAATAGTAAAGAGATGGATTTCATAGGTTTTCAATGTATCAATGTTAAATCACCCTTTTTGGCAAAAAGAAGTTCACTATTTTTAGAGTAAAGAGTAGATGATCTTTGCTATAAATCCCCAAAGTCTATTTGTTTTCATGAATATCATCCAGTGATAGGCTATAGTGAAACCCTCTTCTGGCTTTTGTTTTGTTTTGTTTTGCTTTGTTTTTTAACTATGTTGATTAAATTTCCCTAACCCTCTTTTCCCAAGACTGGCAAACTTGGTAATTTAGTTTTTTCGAGAGACAATGAGCATGATACCCCAGGAGTGATCACAGAGTATGTCTAACCCTGAAGAGCGCAGATTCAGCCCAGGTTCTCCTGCCCACTTAACTCGAGAACTGACCATGTGCCATTCACACAGCACTTGTGAGTTAAGTCAGCCCAGGAGAGAACACACTGCTCCCTTCACGTGACTGTTTTCTGTGTCTCTCCATGAGTGTGTTCACTGTCACTGCCCTCAGAGACAGTTAATTTACCTCCCATAACTGCTCATAACAGTCCTCAGAGGTGGCTTTTATGGGCTGGGATTTAGGTCCATTTGTAGATTTCACACACGAATTATAAACCTGATGAAAAGCAGCTACAGAAAGCAAATTAGGCCTTTTGATTTCCCCTTTAGGTATGTAATGTGTGCTTTATTCTCCAAGGCAGGATGTCTGCATTCAGTATTTCCAAATTTTTGTATATATTAAGGTGAGATCACTTTCAAGAGGGCTCAATTAAAATGCTCTTCTGATATAAAAGCAAGATTAAGCATTAAATAGGCCGACTTTATAGCTGGGTTAGTATACATGCTATGAAAATCTATCCATCTGTTTGCAGTCAAATCTTGTTTCTTAAGTAAACATAAAATATAGGTGAAGTCTGATTTTGTGTTTTGAACTCTGATTTAAACAAATCCAATATAAATAAGTTTTCAGAAGACAGAGCAATACAAAGTGATAGATCTATGATTCAAAGTACCCCCTTTGAATCATGCATTTAGAACCTGATTCTAATTATAAAAAAGAATATTTCCAAGCTGATCTCCCTGTGCTATGTGGCTGCTTCCCACTAGCTTTCGGTTTTACATTTGGTAGTGAGCAGCTGGATGCTTTGTGATCACCTAGAGGGGTGGGATAGGGAGGGTGGGAGGGAGGGAGATGCAAGAGGGAAGAGATATGGGGATATATGTATATGTATAGCTGATTCACTTTGTTATAAAGCAGAAACTAACACACCATTGTAAAGCAATTATACTCCAATAAAGATGTTAAAAAAAATTTTTTTAAAAGAGTACTTCCACAAAGTTTATCAGAAACTCATTAATTGCATACAAGTATGCATTACTCATATAAATCTCCTGGGTCAATGGTCCTACAAAGCAATGGCTTTTAGCTTGACCAAAGCCTTTTAACATAACTCCAGCACTTCACTGTGGCTACTGGAGTTGCCAGTCTTTGTTGGGTACAAAAGAGTCCTTCCCCACTTCCTTCTACAAAAGATTAAAATAAGGTAACAGCAGTGGGCCCACACTGCTCACGGCAATTAAATCTGGAACCAAACACTTAACATGTCCCAGAACTGTCATTTCTAGGTGAATTCATCCAGAATACAGTTACTGAACACAGTATAACTCTGAAGCAAGCATAATTAGTGAAAAAAAAATTAATTTTCAAATCTTTCATTTGTTTTATAATAGTCACATCTCATTTTAAAACATTATAGGGTAGAAGAATTACCATCACAATTCCTGGGCACCGTGACATTGTTACTGTGGTAGTACAGGCTAGATGGGGGACGGTTTGTGAAGTCTATTTGGTAGGGCAAATCTTAACTGGAAAGTAAAAGTGTAGATTCACAATCACAAAATGCAAATAGAAAGTTTGTAATAACAGAAAAATCCAAAAGCTTGCCTCCAAAAAGCCCAAATCAGTGGTGATACATGAGCTTTGAGTGGCAAAGAATTTAAAGAGGGTCTATAAATCATGGTCTATCTGTTGAATAAGCAGTCAGCAAGCACATCACAACTCTGAAGAAAATATAACTTTATCAGTAGAAAAAGTAGACTGAGGAAAGGGAAGAGGACATGCACCACTACAGGTGAATGGAACGCAGATTCCCTATTGTGTGCAAACTTCCCAAGTGCATTTAAGTGGAATTTGATTTACAAAAGCCAGCATCACATGTCAGGAATCTGTAACCCCACTGTGAGGCGCACTATTCCAAAATAAGCAAAGCAGAGCAGTTAAATACTTTTGGTTGTTTTCTTTCATGACATAGCAGGTTTGGCTTTATCAGACCAATGCAGCTTCTCTGTCAGTTTTGGAAGACGGGGGCTAAAGTCCTCAGAGCAGGAGCTCCCATACTATGGCGGCAAGAGGGTCCCTCGGAGATCCTGAGGCTCCGCCCACAACTCAGGCCACGTCGGCCACTTCCAACTTCAAAGACTCAGTTTCCGTATTTACTTGAACTTTCTCTTATATGTTATTAGTTTCGGCTGTTCTAAATTCTCTCTCTGCACTTTCATTTTTGTCTGTTTTCTACTTTTTTATGATGTGTTCTCAGCTCCTTTTAGTCTTTCTTCTTTCATATTGAAGGCATTTCCTTCCATACATTGAGCTTTTGGGGATCCTATAGTTTTCAAAATAAAATATTCCCCCTTTCATATGTTTCTAGATTCCTAATTTCAGTTTTAATATCCTCTTTGATAGACAGGTTATACAGGACGATGCTTATCAGTTTCCAAGTAGTGAAGAATATGTTTAGCCACATTATTATCATTTTCAAATTTTTTTTGGCTATAGTGAAAGTATGTAGCCTGTAAAATCTCTAATTTTACATTTAAATTAAAGTGTTCTTTGTGTCCATGTATATACTCAACCTTTATAAAGGTCTGGTGGGGAAGGAGACTCTGAGCCTTGCAGACCCGTGTCTTTGTTGAGGAGACAAATTGCCCAGGTTCAAACCTTGCTTACTCCGCCTTCCAGGTGTGTGTGTCTCTGGACAAAATACAGAGCTTCTCTGCGCTTCGTTTTCCGTCCTCAAAGTGGGAACAATAATAGCATTCACCTCCTAATGTTGCTGTGAGAATTATGGAAGGCTATGTGCATGAAATGCCTCACACAGCGCCTGGCATGTCCTAAGCACTCGACAGACAGAAATACTACTAAGAAAAAAGAAGGGAAAAAAGAAATGGGTCTCTGAAGTCAGAGCAGCCTGGTTCTGAATCCTGGGTCTGCCGCACCCTGGCAGCTCGTTCAAGTCATTTTAGATGTAACTGTGAGGACTCAGAGAGAAAGTGCATGGAGGCCGTTAGACGGATGCCTGACACAGAGCCAATGCCCCACGCCCGGGACCTGCTACTTAGGGCCATAAAATGAGACAACTCAGACTGAACTGTGTTTTTAGCTAACCAGCTAGCCTAACTGATGATTCTTGAGGGCCTAACCAGGCCAGAGAAAACCACTGACGCTCTCACAAAAGAAGTGCAGAAGCCACCGGGACTCAAAGTGCCCAGAGATTGCTCTTCCAAACAAGACCACAGAGCAGAGTGCAGCCAACAGTCTGTGAACACTGTAACACTAACTTTCAACACCAGCTTCCAGGTACAGAGTTTTCATGTGTTTTGTGGGCATCTCCCATCGCCAATTCTCGAAGCTCGGAGAAAGGTGGTTCCATTCCAAGTGCCTTTTCCTTACCCACTCAGACCTCAGCCTCCTGAGTTTCAGTGCTCTCCATTCAGATGCCCACAGGACACAGCAACCCACTGCAACCAGGGCCTTTTGTTCTGGAAAAAGGGAGCAAAGTTTTCAAGCTGGAGTTTTTAGAATAAGCCATCTTGGTGATAAGAAGAGAGGTGAAGACATCAAGATAATCTGATATTAGAAAATCAAGCGTTTTCTCTACATCTCTGTCTGCTCTAAAAAGGTGGCTGTATTTTTAATATGAATTTGCTCTTCTGCAAATAGGCAATTTTTTATATGCTTTTGAAAGCTTGAGATTTAAGTATCTGCTTTGTTTGCTTGTTTTTGTTTTGGAAGACACTTCTTAAGCAAAAAGACCAAACCACAGAACTTCACATTTAGTCACGGGAAAGTGTACATAAAATTAGACTGCATGCTGGCAAGTCATTACCAGTGCTTATCTATGCCTGGGTCTAAAGTAAGGATTTATTTTTATTCGATAAGAGTAAAGTACATCCTTCTCTAAGTATTTTCTGTGTACTGAGAAGGGGAGAGAAGCCTTTAATATATTTCATTCAAATTTTTCTTGGATGATTTGCATTCTATATTTAGCTGAAATAAGATCATTTAAAATCAGATGTACAAATACTCTTGGCGTGCCCACGTGCATGGATGCCCCCAGAGGATATTCGCAAAGTGGAAAGGACTCCCATCTCTTCCCAAGATTGCCTCAATCAGGCCAATGAGGAAAACCCAGAAACGCGGTGTGAGGGATTTAGCGGCAGCTGACCACCAGCCCTTGCAGCACCCTAGGAAGTCACTCGTGTTCAGTCGACAAAAATTAACCAGATGTCTGCTACGTGCCAGGCCTTATTCCAGGCATTTAGGATACATGAGTGGACCAAACAGATACAAACCGCTGCCCTTATGAAGCCTATACTCCAGAACGGAGAATACAGAGCCACAAATAACACGAAGAAGTCACCTGTATAATGTGGTAGGTGTGGTGGGTACAGTGAGGTGGGTCGAGGTGCTGGCCGATTTTCACCTGTGGCTGGACGGGGCTCACTAAGAAGCTGGTGTGTGAGCTGAGGCCTGAGGAGATGAGGGTGAGCCTGTGGTGTGTGGGAGGAAGAGTGCTCCAGGGGACAGTCTGTGTGAAGGCCCCACAAGGACCCGTGTGTGGCTTCTCAAAAAGGAGGCTAGAGCAGATCTGAGTGGGGAGGGGTGGCCGTGGCCAGGAGGCAGAAAGGGAATGGTGACCAACTCGCGCGAGCTGTTTAGGCCACTGACCTTGGTTTTCCTCCTTCCTGAAATGGGGGAACTGGTGGACTCACATGATCTGACTTTTGTTTTTAAAAACATCATCTACATTTCATGTTTTTTTTTTTTTTTTCCTGAATTGCTCTGGAAGGATGGAGACGCTAGGAGCCTGACAAGGTGGCAATCCACACTTGTGCTTCCTTTCCTGTGTGTCTGGATGGGCCTGTAACCTCAGGAGTGGGTGAAAGAAGACCTTCAAAGAGCACTGAAGGTGACTGGGGGCCCCAAGGGCCGCCTCCTCCCACAGGACGGGCACTAACTTATTCCCAAGAAATGGAACTGTCCTGATAACAACTTTCAGAGAAAAAGTACCAAATCTTGCTTAATTATCGAAGCTCTTCCTTCCTGCAATGGTTCACTTTATACATCAGTTCGCCTCACCACAGTGCCCATGTTTGGTCTGCATGTCGCAGGGAAGGCATCTTTTAGATGAGATTAACATTTACACGGGTAGACCGTGCCTCTCCTTCCTGTCTGTCTGTCTGTCTCTGTCTCTCCCCTCCCCCCCACCCAATGCTTTTGGTTCTGTTTCTCTGGAGAACACTTCCCCATGATTCCTTCCCTGTTGTTAAGCCTGTCTTCAGACCTTGGTCTTCTGTATTTCTGGGAAATGTATTTGTATTATCTCTTACGTAGCAATAACCTTTTGGGATTTCTTTTTTAAATTTAAACTGGAAGTGTGAAAGCGCAAATCCTCATAATCATTTGATTTGGATTCCAAAATAAAGTTAGTAAAAATTGTCTCCCTTTCCTATTCTGCTTGCCTCGTGGCAACAGTTTTCTCTCGTGCTACGTGTTCGGTGCCAAACCCCAGCCCCCAGTCCCCGCCAGCGTCCTTTGCCGCTTTAATCTCAAACCCTTTCGCTGCCAACGCACTAGATCACAACCCTCCTCCGCCCACACTCAGCTTCTCTGTCTCTCTTTCTCCCTTTGTACTAACAGGTTTTGCACATTAGCGCTTACCAAAAAAAGAAAAAAATTCTCTTTGAATGATAGATTAGCATCACATTCTTATTTACACATGGCAGAAATTCTACCCTAGCAACAGCCACCAAATCAACTGTCATCCCCAAGGATCTGGTCTGTTTTCTTCTAGAAAGAGAAGAAAGCAGTCAGCTTTTAAAGCAGTCAGCTAGACTTTTCCAGATTCTTTTATGTTAAGGAGTACATTAGAAGATGAAAGAAGATGGGAGGTTGTCCAGGAAAAAATCCCATTGAAAGGATCAGTTTGGGACTCCTGAATTTTCCCAAGGGTATTTTGATAGTATTTTTTAAGTGTGTGGCATGTGGTCACTTCAGGTAACCGTGGCCTGGGGTGTTCAGAATAAGGGGCTATCCTATGAATCATCTCAGTTGAACTCTGGAACAACCGCACGAGGTCGGGAGACCAAAATGCATGCCAGGTGAAGGGAGAAGAGAAGAGGGGTGAGGTATTGTAGCTCTATTTAAAAGCCAATTTAGGGCTTCCCTGGTGGCGCAGTGGTTGAGAGTCCACCTGCCAAAGCGGGGGACACGGGTTCGTGCCCCGGTCCGGGAAGATCCCACATGCCACGGAGCGGCTGGGCCCGTGAGCCACGGCCGCTGAGCCTGCGCGTCCGGAGCCTGTGCTCCACAACGGGAGAGGCCACAACAGTGAGAGGCCCGCGTACCGCAAAAAAAAAAAAAAAAAACATTTGCTGAATGAATGGATGACAGGAAGATGTATAGACAATAACTGGGGATGAGGGGGGTAGTTTTCTGAAAGGGACTGATTACCAGAGTAGTGACGCAGTTCTCAGGTGACAGGTGGAAGGATGCAGCGTGAACACAACAGAATGTGATTCAGGACACACTGAAGACCTTCGGGTGGGGCATCACCAACACAGACTTCTAGGAAACAGCCCAGACAGCAGGCATCCCAAAGGAAAAGTCAGGTAAAGACTAAAAAAACGACAAAAAGCACACACACACACACACACACATTACCTACTAAGACCCCTATGAACTAGCTTTGCAGTCACACTTGTCTGATGAGGCACCACTCCTTATCAGCCCATGAGGAGCCCTCTGGGGTCCTGACGTGTGATGTGCTGCAAACTCTTGGGTCTTTCGTGCTGGGCACAGTGCCTGGTGAACGGTGACAGCAACGTTTCCGGAGGTGATTTCCCCGCGAGTCTGGCTCTCCTTGCATGTCTGCTCTTTCCCATCTTGGCCACCATGCTTGCTACATGAGGCTTCTTCTACCTTCAGGTGAGCCCCTCATTTTGTTGCTGTTCAGGGCAGAGCCGCGGCCACACTCTACTCCCAGAGTCTGGCTTATTGGCTCTATTTTAAACATTAGGGTGAGTACTGAATTCTTGCAGCATCAGCATTTAGAATGACACATAACGAGGGCAGAGTACAACAACGTCTAACACCAAGGTCTGTAATATCATATGCATGTGGTGGGGAGACCAATAGCCTTTTTCCCAATCAAATCATAAGCTGCCTTTGTATCTGTCCTTTTGTTTCCAACACGTTTCTGTAAGTGCTTTTTAGAAAACCCTTAGAGATGCGGTGGATGCAGCGTCTGAATGGACGCTTGCCATTCAGACCAGGGCACAAATATGAGCAGGGGCATCATCCACTCGTTTGCTGGTTCTCGTGGGCATGAGCATTCTCACGGGACCGGACCTCCGCAGCCCAGCCGGGCGTGAGCTCTTACCTAAACGCTCTGCAGAGCCCCTTCTCCACTGAATGCTATTATGCATGCTTCAAGAACGTTTTGGAAAATGTACAACAGTTTGATGTTAAGGAGAGTGACATAAATAACACTAGAACAAAAACAATAGTTCTTTAAATGACTTTCAAATTTCTCTCTATTCAAAGTTTTAGCAAAAACAAGTCAGAGCACGGCTGTTTCCCACCACCTACCTGCCTTCCTTTCTGTCCACCCCCCAGTGTGCCTACACTATCCCATCCTCCAGCTACTTTAAAGCACCTATCCCACCCTGTGAGCTCCCAGACGATGCCCATAGGCAGGCTGCTGCCCCGGTCAAGGCATGCTCTTTGTGAGGAAGCTGTATTTCCACATCACTTATGAAGATGTCTTAACTATGGATCAAAGTTGCCAAACTGAGGGAACCTAAAGCGGTTCTTTAAATAAAAGATGAGCATCACTACCTTGTATTTCATTCTCATAAGAAGAGAAGAACGGCAAAATCGAGAAGTTCATGAAATAAAAGTTTTCACTTAGTGAGACTACTTTAAATATCATCGACCAGCTTAACTTTCCCACTAGTTCCGTTAGCAGGATGCAGTTTTCAATGACGTTCATTAGTTTGGTAGTGATACCGAGGGGCCGACGTTAAAATGATTCTGTCTCCAAGTATAAACTGCAGAGACACACTAACATTTGTATAATGTATCAGGCTTTGTCTTTTCTAAGATGTTTCTTTATACTTTGTCTCACAATGCTTCCGTGAAACATTGTTGCTGGCTCCACATTCAGGTGGGCAGCCTTAGATACAGAGGCTGAGGTTCCCTGAGAGGTTTTTATGATTTAAGCAAATGCTATAGGCAGCATTCACTCTTTGCCAGACATTAAGTGTTTCCCAAATAGTCACTCTTAATAATTCAACAGCCTCTTGAGGTGAAGACTAGCAGGCTGAGGTGGACAGACGTGACGAGCTCACCGCAGTCACAGCTGGTAAGGGGCAGAGTGGAGATGTGAGCTGGGACTGACCGAGTCCACGGATCCCACCCTGAGCCACCAGCCCGGGCCAGCTAGTGGGTCCCACAGACGTACACTGCTGGTGTGGTTTCACCTGAGACTCTGAAAACACACAGCAGGTACCATGTATGGATATACCTCTTCTCACAAGAGTGGGACTTATGTCTAGCTTCTGTATCTCTCCCCTATAGTGATGAGCTTGAAAAACCTAAACAGAATAGGTTTACATGCCTTTGAAGAAATGTCAAGGGAAAGAAAATGCAAACTGAGGAATTAACTTGAGCATTAATTCCAATGGATCTCAAATCCACAGGTTTATCTCAGTCCCCTCTGATATGGACCAGTATTGAGTGGTTTAACGGCATAACTGACGAAGCCTCAGAATAGGTAGCTGGCAACTAGCGGGATTTCCCTCAACTAGAAATTAAGGCAGGAAGCCCAGCGAAGAGCAGCCTCTGTGGGCCGGCAGGGCATCATCTGAATGTTCTTAAGTAGTAATATTCTAATCAAATAACCACTGGTGCAGCCAAGCAGGGGAATGGAATATATACTGATCTAGAAAGATCTCCAGGACACATTAAATGAAGAAAACATGATGAAGATCAGTGAATACGGAATGCCACCTTTTGTATAAGAAGAGAGAAAAATAATATATAATCATATTTGCACGTATCGTTTACAGACACCCCGGAAAACTATTGCAGAAATGAACAGAAGTGGTCCTCTCCCCTCCTTCTCCCCCTCCCTCTCTCCCCTCCCCCTTCGCGCTGTGCGTGTGCACACGTGTGCACACGCATGGGTTTAGGAGCAGACGGGAGTGGTGACGGGGAGCAGGGTTAAGAGTGAGACTTCCCCAAATACCCCTTTTTATGGTTTTTATTTAAAGTCATAAACTTACTTTTTTAAAAACCTGCCATGCGTTAAACACAAGACCAGAAACGAAGGCCAGACCAACACCCCTACTGGCACTGCTTCTGCGGGATATGTATGGGACGCACGCAGAAGTACAGAAAACGTATGCATGGGTTCATGTAGAAGTAATCTAAGCATTAGAATCCCTCAGACCTGGGTTTAAGTGTGGACAAAGCCCACACAGCCTGTGGGGCAGGTCAGCTCGAGGGCCTCCAAGACAGACGGAGCAACAGGAACCCCAGTGCAGCTGCGAAGGTTAAACGAGGCCCTGGCTCTAGAGAGCCCGGCACGAGCGTGTCCCCGACAAACGGCGACTGGATCACAGAACGCCGCTCTCTGGTGCGAGTTCGGGCTCCGCCAACATGTGGGTAAACGCAGGTCTTCGGCAGGCATCACGGACAGCTGTGTCTTTCCCTAGTAAGTAATAGAGCTTATTTTGCTTTTTTTTTTTTTTTTTGCCAACCAGGTACTTTATACACCATGCATCGTCTTACTTGCTGAGCATATGTTGACTATGGAATGTTGAGTGCCTGCACTTGGGAGACCCTGTGGCTCTCTGTCGGTCTCACAGCAGAATTGCCAGAGTTCAGATTTGAATCCAGTTCTGTCTCAAGCCAAAGCTCACACTTCCTCCTCCACAGGCCACTTCCTATTTCAATTCAGTGTCAAATAGTCTCAGCCCAAGACCCCCGGGGCTGCCCTGCAGGGACCACTACGAACTTCCCAGCTGGTTGAAACCTCTTCCTAAGGCTTTGTTAATGAAAACTGTTCCCTGCCTATCCACAAACAAAGGATGCTGAGGCCATCAAGCCCTCAGCCACTGCTACAGCCCAAGATGAGCCCTGCGGGCGCTCAGGATGGAGACAAACGATCTGCCCTCTGCCAAGCCCTCAGCCACGGCAGCAGCCCCCAAGGGTGCACCCTGAGGGGACCGGGATGGGAGAGAACAGGATGCCGGCCCTAGAGAGCTAAGGTGCGTGTCAAAGGAATGATTTCAAGAAGCCCAGACTCCTGCATCTTCCCATACACAGAAAAGCGCTAAATTCCTTACCTTGAGATGTCTGATTTTCTTCACTTAACAGCACTCTCTTGATGTTCTGACTACCTGGTCTTTGTTACAAAACTCCTATATATCCTGGCTCCCCCATAGCTCTCTGGAGCAGTCCCTCAGAGCTACTGGAGAGGCTGTCTTCCAGGCTTAAATCCTCAGTTTTCTTTGCCAAATAAAAGATGATTCTCAACTTTTAGGTTGTGCCTTTTTTTTTCAGTCGACAGTTTCCAATCTTGTACATGGTCTCATCCCAGTAGAAAATGAACAGTCTCTGGCTCTGGGCTGCTCAGCCGCTGTTCTCCTGGCATGGCTCTCCACAAGTTCTCACATCAAGTGTCTGTACAGATTGCCAGCACTCCAGCCCGCCTGGTTTCTGGTCTCCCTGGCTCTGCCCTCCTCAATTCATTTCCTTATAAAGCCAGAGTGAGCTCCCGAAATGGCGAATGTGATCTGGCCGCCCCCTTGGTTCTTGGGGACGAGTCCAAGCTTGTTGGCCCTCAGGGTCTTCACGGGGCTTTCCGGCCCCGTCTGCCACCACCTACAGACACTTGAAGTTACAGAACAGCCTCTAGCTCCCTGGGTGCCCTTCCTCAAGTCTCCTCCTTTCCTTAGGGCCAGCTCCTGCTGCCGCAGCCCAGGTGTGCTCAGGAGGCCTCCCCGAGCGCCCAAGCGCCCATCAGGAGTCCCAGCGGGGCTGTCTCCCCTCCCTGAGCTGCCCAGCTCAGCTGCCCAAGGAGCCCAAGCTCCCGGTTCTTCATCTTGCTGCCCACTGGGCTCTAAACTCTGCGTGGGTCCTGTTTATTACCATTTTATCCTACACTTTTGAAATAAGCACTCATTAAGTGCTTACTGAATTAATGGATTTTGATTATATCCCTTACACTTTTTGACTGTACACCGAATGAAGTGACAAGCAAGCAGCTTACATCATCCCTTTCTTTAAGTGAAGAAATGAACCACCTTACAATGAACCATCCCTTGAATAGGTGCCCTTTGCTCGGTAATTTTAAGTTAAAAGATATAGTTGTTAAAAGTCCCTCATTAGTGGCAGGCCTAACCCTCAAATATAGACCAGTCTAGTCTAGAGCAGTACAGGGCTGTGTTCACCAGACTCCACTCATGCAAAAGTGCAGGAGGTGATGAGTTGTGACAGCGAGGGGGATTTCGACGCAGGAAGAGGCAGGTTCATACCCAGCTCCAACCGCAGATCTCTCTGCCTTTACGGACAGCTGATCATGAATTCCAGCCTCATAGAGTGTTACGAGATTGTAAAAGTACTAGATGCTGGGAGAGCACCTGCCAAGTTCCCCTTATATTCAGATCCACAGGTATGCTGAAAGCGGGTGGGACAAAGGGCTTCGCCTGTATTTTAGGGCAGAACTTTGTAGCAGACCATTGTGCTTTGAAGAGGAAAAGGCATTCCCGCCTCTTTTGGGCATCTGTGAATGAGGACAAGATTATGACTGGGCCTTTGGCATGCCCTGTATCATGATACTTTCGCATTACAAAGACTACTGCTCCCTCAGGCAGCGATGGGCTCAGGCTTCTGGGTCGCTGGCTCGGGGATCCTGTCTGTCCCCAGGGGGCACACTTCATGACCGCTATCAACAGGGTCCCACTGTCCCCTCTCTTCTGCTTGTCCTTCCGTCTGCCTTTTGGCTAAACCTTCCAGGAGTTAAGCATATCTAGAGAAGCGCTTTTCTTTAAACCCTCGGTCCAGAAAGCGTTTTCTTTGCAGTAGAACATACAGCGCACAAACAAATCCTGCGACTCTTAAACAGAGTTTGCATTTGGGAGAAAATTCCTATTTGGAAATTACCAGAGCACTTTTGATCACATACTTTCAATGTTTCCTTTTCTAACAGACTAAAAAGTGTTGTCTAGGGCTTCCCTGGGGGCGCAGTGGTTGAGAGTCTGCCTGCTAATGCAGGGGACACAGGTTCGAGCCCCGGTCTGGGAGGATCCCACATGCCGTGGAGCAACTAGGCCCGAGAGCCACAACTACTGAGCCTGCGCGTCTGGAGCCTGTGCTCCGCTACAAGAGAGGCCGCAACGGTGAGAGGCCCGCGCACCGCGATGAAGAGTGGCCCCCGCCTGCCTCAACTAGAGAAAGCCCTCGCACAGAGATGAAGACCCAACAGAGCAAAAATAAATATGAATAAATTAATAAACTCCTACCCCCAACATCTTCTTTAAAAGTGTTGTCTAATACACCCAGAAGCAGTGGAGCACTGCGTTTTATTTCTAAGTTCCAACTAAATCCATAGTGGCTGTGCCATAGAGATAAGCCTGCAGTATATTTATAGTTTGTAGGAAACTGGTTCCTGTCTTATCTTGTTAACGTCACAGAGAGGATGGAATAGGTCTAGATAACCATCAGTGGCCTAAAAGATGTACCAGTTCTAGGTGTCACATTTTAATTAAAAAAAAAAATCATTACGTCCCTTAATTTGTTTTAAGTGTTGAATCTATGAATCAGGGATCTTTAGAAACACTGGCTTTAGTGAGTTGAGTTTCACTCTGGGCATCTATGCAACAGTTAGTTCAGATTCTCATTCTGGAGAATATCGTGTGAAATCATGAGTTAAGTGAAACATTTAAAATTACAGTGACGTTTTTAGAATGTAAATAGCAGCCAAGTATAATACTCCACATCACCATCATGGTTTCTCTTTTTACTATTATTTAAAAACCTGTAAGTACTCTAAGTCACGTAGTATTGGTTTTAAGAACCTGATTTGTTTGAATAATTCTCACCAATCTGAAAGGACAGCCTTGTATTCCCCACATCTTGGCACCAACAAAATTGATCTCAGGAATTAATTTTTTTGTGGAGCCAATTAACTTCGGCCAAGAAGGCAAACTAATACATTCACAGGGCCTTGTTGAGCAATTTTCAGGTTTCAAATAATGCTTGCTGTTCCCATAATGCTCATAAAAGTTTTTAAAAGTTTTTTTTTTCCTGCTAGCTAATACAGTTATGTGAAATCAACTTATTATTTTTCTAAAATGTATTCTGAATTTCATAAATCTAGTTTGAAGTAAATATTTTACTTTTAATGGATCCAGGTTGAAACATCTCACAAAACCACACAACATCTGTGCACAACAATATTAGATAATGTGTACATAATTCAAGGCACTGTAAATGTAACATAAACCAGAAGGAAAGGTGGCTCATTATATAACAGGCTTCCTGCCTTTGTGGGCAGTGCACAGGTATATCTCATTACAAGTTAATTAAATACAGAGACAAACTCACAAAATCAGGGAAGTAGGAAATTCTTTAACTTTTTGACATTAGCCTCAGCCTTATAACTAATCAATTTTCAGGTCACTGTGCACCATGTTTCACTGTAGCAGCTACAAGGCAGTGTGATGGAGCCCCCTCCATCAGCATGTTGGGAATGAAGGGGTCAGAGCAGCAGTGGGAGAAGTCAGGAGTAATCTGCCATCACATGGAGTGGAGGTCAGATCTATAAACAAAACTGGTGAGTCACGTAATGCTGGAGGTTGGGACTCACCGCCCTTCGACGCTACCCCCAAAGTGTCCTGTCACAGCAACAGGTGGGGTAGTGAGCAGCAGAGGGGCTGGGAGACCAGAGCTCTGGACGCAGGGATGATGGCTGCAAGGGGCTTCTGACCCCTGAGGACTGCGTTTTCTCACTTATGAGAAAAGAGGAGAGTGCAGTCCATGGTCTGTAAGTGCCTGTTGAGCTAGAAGCTTCTCTGAGTCAAAACATCACCCAGTAAGGTTTCGTTTTGTTGCTCTTTAACTATCTGGGAGACAGGGTGGATGAGAAGGGAGCACTGACAGTAAAGAAAAGACACAAAATCAGAACAAAATCAGGCTCCAAAATGAAACAAAAACCTACTCGTGGAGAAGGTTAACTCCCTAAAAACACAATTTTAACCAGTTGGCAGCTTTCCCCTGTATTTGCCATAGCCTTTCATTCAATTAATTATGGGACTTTTTCTCCCTAAGAATAAATCTCTTATTTGAAAATGAAGTCAATTGAAAGTGATGTTTATTTTTCAGCCCCATTTCTGTAACACATTTTCCCCTGAAGTGAACAATGTTTCTATATAGAGATACAGATGAGGGTTTTTTCCCCTAAGAAAAACAGTATGCATAATACTAAGGGTGAATCATTTAGAGATCAACTTTCAGCTTGGCAGTGTGAAGAGCTCTGTGGGCTCCTTCCCCAATTAAATTGGTGAAAACTGTGAAAAAAAAAACCCAAAAAGCATATACTTAAAGCCTCTACAAATGATCCTAAGAGCATACAACAAATGAAGAAACATCTATTCAAGAAAATCTACAGAAATGTGTTAAGAACTGACAGAGTCTGTGATATTTGAACTGAGACTGCATCTTCACTCTCTCCTTCCAGCTCAGTGAGGTGGAGACTCCATTTCAGAGAGCTGCAGTCAAGATGGCAGGGCTCCCTCTCCCCCCAGCTCCCGGGGCCCCAGGGGTCGAAGGGAGATCACTTCAGTGTTTCCTATCATGCCCCAGCTCCCTGTGGCTAAGGCAAAGTCCCGGTGAGTACAGTGGAGAGGTGAGGTTTCCTTCTTCAGCCCAGACTCCATTCATGGAATGGAGGCTCTCCCTTGGACATGGCATGCTCAGAATACTGGGCCTCAGTCACCCTTCCTCCAGCTGCGAGGTGGAGGTTCCATGACAGGAGAGGTGAGCTAAGAAGATCCCAGGCTTCTGTCTACCACTCCTCCCCTACAAGCACTCAGCCCCTAGAGCAGAAGTGTCACACAGAGAGAAGCTAGCCAATGTCCCCACTCTCAGCCCCAGAGCCCTGGTTCAGAGATTTGGCCTGGGAGCAGAAGCAGGCTGTGAAACAGATAGGCTCCTATCTCTTGGGAAGAGGAAGGAACTGGTCTCACTGGAGAAGTTTAAGATTGAGGGCACTCTCAAGAACAATGGAGGTGTGGTGAAAGGCAACTGGGAGGAGATTTGTGGTTTTAAGGAAGAGACAGTCTAGGTTGTAGGCTGGCTAGCCTGCTTTAGAGAACTGGGGAAGAAGATCGCTGCTGGGAGCCCTCCTAGGGTTAGAATATGAAACATGACCTCAGAAACTTTTCCTTCAAAGGAGCCAGAATTTGATTAGATCACTTTGTAAATCAATCTATCCCTAGGCATTGTTGAAAGCAACTGAGCAATCAGCCAGCAACGCAATTAGTGGAGTTAAACAACTGTTTAGTCAAGGAAAGCAGGAAGAGAGCCCCACCAGTACCATTGTCACCCAGGACGACTGTGGGCACACCAGAAAAGCTGTGCCTCCAGTAGAGGAGCAATGTCAGAGGGTTATGCTGTGTGTGTGCATGTGTGCGTGTGTGTGCACGTGTGTGTGCGTGTGTGCGCATGCGTGTGTGTGCTGAGGAGCAATGTCAGGGGGTTATGCTTTGTGTGTGTGTGTTGAGGAACAATGTCAGAGGGTTATGCTGTGTGTGTGTGCACGTGTGTGTGTGCTGAGGAGCAATGTCATAGGGTTATGCTGCGTGTGTGCATGTGTGTGTGTGCACATGTGTGTGCATGTGCATGCGTGCGTGTGTGTGCTGAGGAGCAATGTCAGGGGGTCATGCTTTGTGTGTGTGTTGAGGAACAATGTCAGAGGGTTATGCTGTGTGTGTGCGTGTGTGTGCACGTGTGTGTGTGTGTGCTGAGGAGCAATGTCAGAAGGTTATGCTGCATGTATTGCATGTGTGCATGTGTGTGTGTGTGTGTGTGTGTGTGAAAGAGAGAATAGGCTTCACTAAAATAATCCAGCAATAACTAAACAAATAAGCAAACAAATACAACAGCAAGCCCTGGGCAGAGGGAGGACCAGTAGCCAGAGTGGCTACAATATATTATCTGAAATGTCCAGTTTCCAACAAAAAATTATGAGACATGTAAAGAAACAGGAAGGTATGACCCACACACTGGGGAAGTGGGTGGGGGAGGAAGGGAAAGTAAAAAATAAACAGATAACAGAAACTGCCTGTGAGAGCAGCCAGATGTCAGACTTAATAGGGGATATCAAAGTAGTCATTATAAATTTGCTCACAGAACTAAAGAAAACCATGATTAAAGACGCAAAGGAAGGCATAATGACAATGTCACATCAAATACCCAATGTCAGAAAAGAGAGAGAAATTTATGAAAAAGAACAAGGTAGAAATTGTGGAGTCAAAAAGTACAATAAAAAATCAACTAGAGGAGCTCAACAGTAGATATAAACTGGCAGAAGAAAGAATTAGCAAACTTGAAGATAGTTTGATAGAGATTATGCAAACTGAAGAACAGAGAGAAAAAAGAAAAGGAAAAATGAACAAAGCCTCATAGAAAAGTGGGGTACCATTAAGCATACCAACACACACATAATGTAAGTACCAGAAGGATGGAGAGAAAAGAGAAGAAAAAATATTCAAATAAATAATGGCCAAAATGCCTCCAATTTACTGAAAAACTATAACCAATAACCTACACACCTAGGAAGCTTGATGAACTTCAAATCTGATAAACTCAAAAAGACCCACAAATAGACACATCACAGTAAAAATACTGAATGTCAAAGACAGGAGAAAACCTTGAAAAAAGCAAGAGAAAAATGAAGTGCATAAAAGGGAACCCCAAAAGGTTAAAAGTTGACTTCTCAGAAGGAACAATGGAGTCCAGAAGGCAGCCAAATAACACATTCAAAGTGCTCAAAGGGGAAAAAAACCTGTCAACAAACAATTCTATACCCAGCAAAAATATACTTCAAAAGTAAAGGGAAAATAAAGAATTTTCCCAAAGCAAAAACTGAGATAATTTGTTGTTAGAAGACCTGCTTTATGAGAAATACTAAAGGGATTCTTCAGCCTAAAGACTATAATTCTAATCCACGTGAGTAAGGATGACCAGTAGAAATAATTATAAAAGACACTATAAATGCATATTTTTTCTGATTCTTAACTCACTAAAAGAGCAACTATATAAAATAATTATATAAAATAATAGATATATATTTTTGTCCTATAACATAAAAAATGTGACAGAACTATAATGTACTTGCCAATACAGCACAAAGGAAGTGGGTGGGGGCAAAGCTATAATTGCTAAGGAAATGATGACAGATTGTAAATTAATAATTATAAGAATATATTGCTGGGCTTGTATTATAATAAATCTAATATGTATAACAATAATACCATCAAAAGGGGGAAAAGGAATAAAGCTATATAGGAGTAACATTTCTATATATCACTGGACTTAAGCTAGTATAAATTTGAAGCTGCTTCTAATAAGTTAAGATGTATATGATAAGCCTTAGAGCAACCACTAAAAAGTAACTCAGAAATACAGTGACCAATTTACACACCCACTAGGATGGCTATTATCAAAAAACTAAAGTAAAAAACAACAACAACAGAAAGAAAATAACAGATGTTGACAAGGATGTGGAGAAACTGGACCTTTGTTAATGGCTGATGGAAATGTAAAATGATGCAGCTACTATGGAAAATGGCATGGCAACTTCTCAAAACTTTAAGCAGTTCTACCTCTGTGTTTATACCCAAAAGAAGTGAAAGCAGGGATTGAAACATACTTGTGCTCTCATATTCCTGGCAATATTATTCACAATACCCAAAAGGTGGAAGCAACCAAGTGTTTGCTGGTGGATGAATGGATCAACAAATTGTGGTATATACATACAATGGAATAATATTCAGATGATTAAAATGGTAACTTTTATGTTATGGATATTTTACCATAATTAAAAAAAATAATTGTGACTACAGGGTAAAGATAAAAAGAAAACATTCCAGTCTTACTCAGTTACCATTCCTGCTAAGAGTAGTGAGTATTGGTTCCTATCAACCTTCATAATAATAAGCACCTCAGAGAATTATTTTATTCCTCAGGCTTGGCTTTGTAGAATTAAACTCATGAAGTGAATCCTTCCTTTTCCTTAAACATCCCAACTTCCTATTATTAAAAAAAAAATCCAATATTTCCTTAGTATCTAACTAAATTTTAACCTTTTTTTTTTTTTTCTGGCCACACCACACAGTTTGAGGGATCTTAGTTCACTGATCAGGGATCAAACCTGTGCCCCCTGCAGTGGAAATGAGGAGTCCTAACCACTGGACTGCCAGGGAATTCCCCCTAACTGAATTTTAGGTGCTATGAATGCCTCACCTAAACACCAGGGAGATCATTCAGTAACAATTACTAGTTGCTTAAGGCACCTTTGGTTGAACAGTCACAGCAGGAGGCCCCTTGGCTCTAGCTAGCAATCTCCTGTCTCGACTGAAACACTTAGGTTAATCCTTAAATTCTAGTCCTTTCCCCAGTGTTATAAAAAATGAAAACTGGGATAAATAACCCTTGTAAGGGCTACTACCTAAGGAGAAGGCAGGCAATCTGAACTGGGACCATATGGAGGGAACACTACTTGTAATCATAAATGTGAGAAGTGGCTTGATATAGTAGAAAGAGTGAGGGGTTTGAAATCAGAAAAAAAAAATAGAATGAAAAAAATTATTAATGAAATTAAAATGCTGCTTCAGAAAATATTATGCAATGTCAAAGAAAGCAGTCAAGGAAAAATAGAGAAACAAAAGAGACATGAGATACATAGAAACAAAAGAAAAATGGCAGAATTAAATCCAACTATAACTAACACAACACTGTTAATCAACTATACTCCAATATAAAATAAAATTTTTTTTAAATCCAACTATATTAATAATAACATTAAATATAAATGGATTAAACAATCCAATTAAAAGGCAGAGACTGTCAGAATGGATTAAGAAAACTATTTGTTGTCTACTGAAGATACACTTTAAATTCAAAGATATAAATAGGTTTAAAGTAAAAGGATGAAAAAGATATATAAAGCAAAAAGCACCCACAGGAAAGCCAGAGTGACTAGACTAATATCCAAACAAAATAGGCTTTAAAACAAACAAACAAAAATGTTACTAGAGATAAATAGGGATATTTCATAATGATAAAAAGGTTAATCCATCAGGAAGATATAACAATTACAAAGATATATGCACCTAATAACATAGCACCAAAATATATGAAGCAAAAACTGACAGAACTGAAGAGAGAAAAGGACAGTTCAACAATAATAGTTAGAGACTTCAATACCCCAATTTCAATAATGGATAATGAGACAGAATATCAACAAGGAAATATAAGACATGAATACCACCATAAACCAACTCAATCTATAGAACACTCCACCTAACAGCAGAACACATTCTTCTCAAGAGCAGTAAGTGGGTAAGTGGCTAGAGTGGTTTATCAAGGACATTTTTTGTTGTTGCTTTGTCTTTAATTGGGAGATACTGTATCAGATTTTCATGTTAGTGAAAATGATCAGATAGAGTAAGAGACTCTTACGATGCAGCAAGGTAAAAGGATGATTCGAGCAATATCCTTGAGCAATGGACATGATCTAGTGGAGTGCTTTCAGGTCAGCACAAAGGACACACACTTAAAAGGACACACACTTTTATTTTGCACTGGGCCTTGCAAACTGTAGCCGATCCTACTCAAAGCATGGTCCATGGAGCAGTGTCATTCTGCAAAGTGCTTACTGGGGATCATGATTAAAAAAAAAAAAAAAAGAGCACATAGAATATTCTCCAGGATAGACCATATGCTAGACCATAAAAGAACCAATTTAAAAAGATAAAAATAATAGAAAGCATGTTCTCTGGCCACAATGGAATAAAATTAAAAATCAACAACATGGAGAAATTTGGAGAACTCACAAATAGATGAAAATTAAACAACACTCTTAAACAACCAAGGGGTCAAAGAAGAACTAAAAAGGAAATCAGAAAATACTTTGAGATGAATGAAATGAAGACATAACATATCAAAACTTACGGGATGGGCTTCCCTGGTGGCGCAGTGGTTGAGGGTCCGCCTGCTGATGCAGGGGACACGGGTTCGTGCCCTGGTCCGGAGGGATCCCACATGCCGCGAAGCGGCTGGGCCCATGGGCCATGGCTGCTGAGCCTGCGTGTCTGGAGCCTGTGCTCCGCAATGGGAGAGGCCACAGCAGTGAGAGGCCCGTGTACCACAAAAAAACAAACAAACAAACAAAAACTTATGGGATGCAGCTAAAGCAGTGCTTAGGTGGAAATGTATAGCTGTAAATGCCTACAATCAATAAAGCAGAAAGACTGCGAATCAGTAACCTCCCCTTCCAATCTTAAGACACTGGAAAGAGCAAACTAAACATAAAGCAAGCAGAAGGAAGGAAATTATAAAGATTGGAGTGGAAATTAATGAAACGAAGAACAGAAAAACAATAGAGAAAATCAACAAAGCTCAAATGTTTATAACAGCATTATTTACAATAGCCAAAAGGTGAAAATAACCCAAATGTCCATCAACTGATGAGTGGAGAGACAAAATGTGGTATATCCATCAAACAGAATATTATTTGTCCATAAAAAGGAGTGAAGCACTGACACACACTACAACATGGATAAACCTTGAAAACGTTACGCTGAGTGAAAGAAGCCAGTTGCAAAAGACCATATACTATGTGATTCCTTTCCTTTGAAAGTCCAGAACAGGATGATCTATAGAGACAGACAGTAGATCTGCAGCTGCTTCTGGACGTGGGAGGGTGATGGGGCCAGGGTTAGGGAGTGAGAGTTAAAGGGCATGCAGTTTCCTTCTGAAGTAATGAAGATGTTCCAAAATTGACTGTGGTGACGGTTGCACATATCTATGAATATGCCCCAAACCATCTAACTGCACACTTCAAATGGGCAAATTATACCTCAAGAAAGATTTTTTATTTTTAAATATCACCTCTCTTAGTGTCTCCCAACATTAGCACATACACAGCCCATGTCCTTTTCCTTTACTTTTTGCAGGTAACATCATACAGATGTTAGAGAATTGGGGGGAGATAAAAATGTCCCTCATTACCCAATATATTGTGTACATTGGGGACTGAAGAGAATTAGAAAGTCAGATTTGAATTTAAATTAACTTTTGCTGCAGATTACATGGTTTATCCTAAGTAGTTTTATACCTACTTTATTTATAAAGATAATGCTCAGAGTTTACCATGATTGGAATGAAATCTCATCTTCTAAGTGCCAGTGGTAAGAGTATTTGCCAAGTATACCGTCACTGGAAGTATTTCACCATCAGCTTATCTCTGATGTCAAAACAACATATACATTATGCAACTTACTAGGTTTCTTGTATCCTTAGGAGAATCTCTGAAGAAAAAGGTACAATTTAATGTTCACACGATTTTTTTTCTCTTAGAGGATAAAGCTATCATGCAGATGATTTTATAGGTAGCACCAATGAGAAAAAGTGAGACATTTGAAGGGTTTATTTATGCAGGTTCGTTGGCAGCACTGGTTGGGAAATTGTAGGATATTCAACTTATGTCTGATACCTGCATTCTGGCAGTATAATTAGGAGAACAAAGACAGGGGTCCTATTTGTAATATGAGATTCTTTCGTGCCTCATAGGTAATAGTACCTCAGTTAAATGCCTTGCATATTTAGAATAAACAGATCAGTTACAAAGCACACCATGGCTCTACTGATAGACAGAAGGAGAGATATTTTGTTCAAACAAAATGCCCTGACTTCAGAGGCCTGGGCGTGAATTCCTGGGAAAAAGGAAAGCTTACAGAAAGGCCACCTGTCCAGCACTGCTGAGGCAAACGACCCAACTTGGTCTCCAGTGACTCCATGCCTTCCACAGGTGGGTTTCCTTTGTCCTCTGGTTGTGTTCAGAACCGAAAAACCACAAACAGAATGGGCCACTGTTGCTGTCCTTTGTACTTTTTCAGGAGGGTTCTGACCACTTGGCAGCTCTGTGCCAATCCCAGCTTGGATTATGCCGCTTTCTTTGATTCCACAAAAATTGTTTTGCTGGGCTTCCCTGGTGGCACAGTGGTTGAGAGTCCACCTGCCGATGCAGGGGACACGGGTTCGTGCCCCGGTCCGGGAAGATCCCACATGCCGCGGAGCGGCTGGGCCCATGAGCCATGGCCGCTGAGCCTACGCGTCCGGAGCCTGTGCTCCGCAACGGGAGAGGCCACAACAGTGAGAGGCCCGCGTACCGCAAAAAAAAAATTGTTTTGCTGAATTTCTAACATGTTCCAACACTGCAGTAGGTGCTGGGGATACAGAAGTAAATAAGATGGTTTCTGCCATCAGGAAAGTCAGTCTGGAGAGGAGGCTGACGGAAGTATTTGCACAGTACCAAGAGATGTAAGAAAAAGATATGCTGGTCCCTGGAGGGGAGGACGATCAGCTTTCCTGGAGAATGAGTGTGTTTGGAGTGGGGGTGAGGGAAGACTTGACAGGCTTGAGATGAGTCCTGAGGAATGACTGCTTGATAAACTGAGGGAGGAGAAATTAGTCATGTGGAGGGACCCTACACACGTAGCCAGGGAGCCTGGCTACGAAGGAGATGTGCCAGGGAACCCTCGGGCAGTCGGGGCCTGGGTGCTGTAGCCTCGGGTGTCAGAGGGGAGGTCAGGAGGTAGGCAGGGCCACCCCCTCTATGTTAGAGTATGTCTATCCTTCCTTCAAGAGGCAAACAACGTTTGAGCCCCTGACGGATGGAGCTACCTCACAGTCAGGGTCAGGGCTGTGTGAGCTCAGAACATGCCCTGAGACAGTCTGCTTAAGGATCAACTCCGTGTGCAGTAAACTGCAAAGGAAAACCACGCAAAGCAGAGAACAGGTTCATTTTTTAAAACGAATTTTCTAAAAACACCCTGCCCTTTCTCTATTTCCTTCTGACACTGAACACTTTTAACTTATAATGAAACCAGACCACGTTCCCCGGTTGCTGACGTCAATGGGCTTTTTGCCTGAGTAAGGACCTCACAGCCGACCCTAAGGGCTTGATTCTAATCTCGGGCACATGGGCCAGCAGCACATCTCCACAACCTGGAGAGCAGCAATCACACACTGAAATGGGACAACGCTGCCATCTGGGGCACACACGCACATGCGAGAAACGTTCAGTAACACTTCAGAAACCTATTGGAGTGTCAAGAAGTAGACCGTTAAGATCAACCAACTCGCCGCGGGAGAGTGACAGCACGTGGCACACTCACAAATGTGCTAAGCTGACAAGCGTTACACAATTCAAAGGAGCGAGAAGCAGAAGAGGACAAAGGCAGGCTCGGGTCTGCGCTGAGTAAGCCGAGCTGGCAGCCGGCCTTTGGCCCGCGAGATCGCCGGACTTCCCACGTCATCTGAGGAGTGAGCGCGGCTCATTACAATAATGCGCCCTCACTATCTAATCTGCTGGAACCAAATGCACACGGGGTGTCTGATATTCTTATTACACAAGATTAAACCTCTCAGAACCAGGACTTGCTCTGGGAAAGGTCACATACTGAAAACGAGCAGACAGATGAGAACCCACTGCAGCGATCTCTGGCAACCAGAATGCTCTTCAACTTGCTATGCAACCTGAAATACGTCTGAACAAGAACTAGATAGTGTCTCTTAGAGGTAAAGTGCACCCATCTCACTAACTCAAAAACAACTCACTTTGGAGAAGGGAAGACTGTGTTGTGTTGCAAAGGTCAGATTCTGGAGTTGTTTGTAAACTTGCAAATAATTATTTTTAATAAGACAAAACTGCAGTCACTCCCTACTTCTGTTAGAGTGGCACAGACTCTGCAGTCACACTGTCTTATACCCGGTGTGCGGTCCAAGCCTCTCGTAAGAAGTGACGTCGCGGAGGGGTTCTGTGGTTGGGATGTTGAGCTGATGCAGCTGTTGCTTTAGCCTCATCCAGGGATGGCAAGTGGGACAAAAACACGGGTGTCACTTTGCCAAGTTTTAGAGCCGTAAGAGGGTTTTGTGGGCAAAGCCATACAAAGAACACAAGGATAAGACACAACTGGGTTCCTTTTGTGCTCACTCTTGCTGTTAATTCACATTCCCCCTCCGTGAGTTCCAAAGAAACACAAAGCAGAGCACAGACTCTCAGCTCAAGGCTTTCAAAAGTAAGTTCAAAAGTTGTTGTAGATGTGAAGTTAAAGGAACGTGGAGATTGATCTGATGCTCTCTTTTGAGAACAAAGATAAGAAACATTACGCATTTGAAAGCTCAGAAACTCTGTCCAATTTGCTGAATTACTCCAAGGATCATGTGCCGTGCTCTTCAGCTCTGTAAATCTTGGGCTTAGGCCAAAAGCAAGCAAATGTGACCTGACCTTCTTTGGGACCTCCCAGCTCCCCGTCTCCATCCTGCCTCTTCGGCACCTCCTAAGCATCACTCCTTCCCAACAGCGGGGGCCCCTCGCCTCTGACCCTCACCGACGGCTATGGGATGGTGTGGGGCTGAGAAGCCAACCAGGGACCAGCCAGCCTGTCTCTCCTGTTTTCACATCCCCTGAGATTCTCTAAGAAGGAGTGGAGGTAGCTAGTCCCTCGGCAGTAAGGATGTGACTTCGCAAGTCACAAAGTCAGATCACCAGGAAGAATGGGTGGAACAATTGGCTGCCATAGTCAAGTCATGGAAAACACAGCTTCTAGCATTTTCTTTCCCCACACATTTTTCAAGGCTGCTGCACACACACCCAAACATATTCACACATGTTCACCAAGGAGGGAGTAAACTCAGCTGCAGCAGTGTCACACACAATATGTTGTCCCTAACAGAGAAATTCTATATACGTTTGGGAACGGGCTCGAGTTCTCAGGCTCTGGGCCAGCAAACGCTGTGGGTGTTGAACAATACCCACCACCAGACGAACAGATGCGCATAATGCCAACAGCTTTGGAAGGACCTGCGTGCGCTCCTTCAAGGAAAGGGAGGGTAGCATGGGGATCAGGAAAGAAAGGGGGAGAGACCAAGGAGTACCCACTTAAGTTATGAGCCAACCAGCACCACCACTGCCTGCCTGCCAGGGGACGGGGTGTGGCTGAGATAACTTCGAGGAGAGCTGACAGCAGAAACGCTAGGGATGCTAAAACTTCCCTGCAGCCTTGGCTGTCTCTGCACGGTGTCCTTTCCAAGAAGAGTTCACACAGAGTTTACGTACGTCATCCTATCTGTCACAACTAACACTCCTCAGAGGCATTTCTATCCTTACCATCACACCTGCAAATTCACCAACGTATTGACCATTAAGAGGGGGGGGAAAATCAATGGGATTTGATCAACAGCAAAAAGCCCTGATGATTAGATTTTGTGAACAGGCTTCACTGAACAGACAATATCCCTTTTTGTAGATCTGGAGAACAGTGAGAGATTAATATATAAACACACGAAGAGATGCAAAACCAAACAGACAAACCAAAACATCTTTCCTGTTATACATTTGATCATCTCATGCTTTTGGTCAAGGGGAAAAAAAAGCCATAGTATAGAAAGATATAACAAATGAATTCCATCATCAATTGATAATAGCCCATAACCAAATATACAATTATAGCATACATCCGTGACTCCCCCTCATTCTCCTCTTTTCTGTCTCTGCCCTTTACATCATCTCCTTTCAGCGGTCATCCCCTGTTCACTGCAGACCCTACTGTCCTCATGGGCAAAGCACAACAAACCTTGATGCTATAGCAGGTGGCTTCTTCTGCCTCACCAGCGCCCAGCACTCCAGTTCTCACTGCTCCACCTACCTGTCAACCACCCAGATTCCTGGGAACACCCACAGCTCCCGAGATAGTTCCATGAGGACGGGACTCAGGAATTCTTGTAAGGATTTGTCATAAAAAACCTTTTAAAGTACAGAGATTGTTTTACGCTATGTTCCCCATAGCACCTAGCATGGTGCCAAAACCAGAATAGTCTTTAAAAAATACTTCTTGGGGTGGCAAGGAAGATGCCAGGAATTCAAGAATTTGTTCAAGTAGTCTGTTGTTATAGAATCGTGTGGCCTCAAATACAACTAACAACAAGGAGAACTTCAGATGGAAAATTATTCATACACAGCTTTTGGTTACCGATTTTTGATATATAAGATGGCTATTATAATTTAGGTACTAGATAACTTTGATAAAAGGTGAAATATGGAGTCTGCTTTTTAAAAAGATGCCATAACGTTAAAAATATTACAATTGCCTATGGATTATTAAGACAATAACTAAAGCAATCGTTTGCTAATGATGAACCCTTCTTTTAAATATTGAAAATTTTATTTATTTGCATGTAAAATGTGAATTCCACCCCCCCCCAAAAAAAGAGCTCCGATTGATTACAGTAATGACACAGGCACTGCCAGAGAGAAGGAAGCGTGGACAGGGCCACGCTCCTCCAGGAACGTGGAGGTATTGGGAATGACCGTCTTCCCAGTGGGACAGCCATCCTCCTAGTACAGCGCTCTAACAACACTGGTGATAGAAACGCATCTGAAAAATGTGGAGGGATGGCTGACATGGTGTAGTGGTGTCCGAAAAGCACATTTAGTAGTGCTTAGCTTTGTAGAGAGGGGAAAAGATAAAGTCTGAGAGGCGAAAGCATCCCTGCCACCAGAAAAATGTGCTCAACTGGGCAGCAACAGTATTGCAATGATGTTACTATGGTTTGGATGAAACATCACTCAAGATATTATTTCCCTTTGCCTTAATCCTAAGCAAACTGCTAGTTAGTATTTTGGCTTCCTAGATATCTCACTATCAGGAAAGAGGTTTCCATGGATTACAAACAGGAACATTCTGGTTACCACAAAGAGATCATTGCCATTATAAGTCAATAAATTAGTGTTCTTGGCTTCCCGGGTGGCGCAGCGGCTAAGAATCAACCTGCCAATGCAGGGGACACGGGTTTGAGCCCTGGTCCAGGAAGATCCCACATGCCGTGGAGCAACTAAGCCCGTGTGCCACAACTACTGAGCCTGCGCTCTAAAGCCCATGAGCCACAAATACTGAGCCTGCGGGCTACAACTCCTGAAGCCCGCACACCTAGAGCCCGTGGCTCCACAATAAGAGAAGCCACTGCAATGAGAAGCCCACGTACCACAAAGAAGAGTAGTCCCCGCTCACCGCAACTAGAGAAAGCCCACACGCAGCAACGAAGACCCAATGCAGCCAAAAATAGATAAATAAAATAAATTGATGTTCTGATAAATACTTATGATAACAGTCAAGTACCCAACAGAAATATTTATTTATGTAGAGTAACTGATAAAGTTGAGTTTCTGGTCCTTCTTAGCTAAGGACAGAGCTTGAACCAGAGTCAGATTCCAGAGTCACTGTTCCTTCCCCCCCCATCCTGTTCTCTCACTCAATTCCAGTGACTCCCTTTGGCTTCAGTGTTAAACCTTCCTCATGAAAACTTCAAAGACTGTGATTAAGTCAATTCGTTTTTCTAGGAGCTTCCTGGTAGCCAACACAAAAAGGGCAAGAAACTTTGGTGGATAATTAGTTCTCATTACCCAATAAAAGGTTCCTTTGGAAACCAATATTAGGAGATATTAAAATCCTATTTTCATCTACCATTTAGACTGTAGGGAGAAAAAGACTTATGAGTAACAGTTTTACATGATTTCATTCAAGGAAAGCAGATTTTTCAAAAGATGAAACACTATTCTTAACCTCAACCCCAGCACTATCCCTATCAAGTAAGTAGTTCCGAATTTGCTTAAGTCTTTGAAAAATGCTAATGCTGTATTCCTAACTAGGAATGTTAACATATAAAAGTTGAGATCCAGAAGTTTATTTCAAGTCAGTTGTTTAAAACACAAAATATTTCTCCATGAAAATAGTAGTCTTAAAATTATGGGAATTACTAGGGGGAAGCCCAGGAAATCCTATTTGACCCCAAATGTAGCTGAAATGGTGCTAATAGCAATCATGATCAGATACCATGTTTTGGTCCCTGGACCCTGAGCCAGGTTGCTCCAGGCTGCACAGTGGCTCCCCTAGCCCTGCCCTGATTCTGCTCCAAAACGGGGCTGGCATGGACTCCTCCTCTCTGCTCAGAACCAAGTCTCAGGGTGCCCAGACTCTAGTCAGGGCCCCTGCCCACCAGGATCCCAGAGAGAACGCTGAGCCAGGACTCAAAGGTCCACCACCTTCCACATGTCCTTCCATCTTTTAGGGAACTAGCCTCTCTAAGCCTCAGAAGTCACACCTGAATGTGCTAAGAAGCCCAGCGTTCAAGGACACCGTGGAGTGGGGGGGCAGAAAGCTCCTCTGTGAATTATGAAACAATCTCAGTTTCAAGGGAATCCTGTTCTGAGTTGCAAAACATTGAATTACAAATAAAAAACTGAAATATAATTGTTGGAGCTGCCTTTACTATATTTTACTGATTTTTTTGCATTCGATTTCTTTCTCTTACGATAAACTCTGATTAGTAGCTGTCGATTTGGTGCTCACCTCTTCAGTTCTCATGAGCAACCTACGATTTCATGTCTCCTAATTCTTCAAATGCATGGCCTTGCTTTCATTATGTTTTTCTTACATTTTATTCAGGATTGACAAATCCCTTCTCAGGTTGCTTTGCTCTCTTCTCCAGCAAATACTTCCTCTTCTTCTAGGCCAACCTTTCTTTAAGAATATTCTTTCCCTTAGGATTCGCAGCAGCCTATCCAACAGAATGTGACTCTGGAAATAGTCCACTTCTATGCTCTTCCCTAAGTAGTCACTCACTACATATGGCTATTGAGCACTTGAAATGTGGTGGTTTGACTGAGAAACTGAGTTTTTAATTTCACTGAATTTTGATGAATTTACATTACAGTAGCTACATAGGGCAAGTGGCTACCCAAAAATGTAAAGATGTTGTTATTGGTTTCCCCACTGGAACTGAATTTGACATTGGAATTGAATTTGCACGTGTGTGTGTGTGTGTGCGTGTGTGTGTGTGTGTATCTGTCTGTCTATCTACAGCTTTCTGGCATTGTTTTTGCTTTAAGGTCTCTTGACTGGAGGGATAAGCAGACTTTTTCCTCCGATAAGGCTGAAAAGGCACTGATTTTGCCTTGGAGACTTCTACAGAGAGGAGAAAGTCCCCACCTGGCTGTAGGATGGTCACATTTGCTACTGATATTGTTCAATCAATCTGCCCTGCCCCGTGTTTAAAAAAAAAATACACAAAATAAACAAACCCTTTTGATCCCTACCTCCCCTGCCAGCTTATCACCCTACTTCCTTGTTCTATAAAACAAAACCCATTGTAAGAGCTTCCCACACTTTGCTGCCTCCCGTCCCCCTCCCCCCATCCTGCCCCGGGACCTCAGGCCTTCCTCCTGTCCCTGCACGGAACAGCTCTCCCCAAGGTCCACCTGGAATCCACACTGCCAAGTCCACCATTAACTTCCTGGGGCCTTTGTCACCGTTGTTTGCTTTCTCCTTGAAATGCTTCCTCCTCTTGACCTCTGGGCGACCATATGCCTGGCCTTCCTCCTCCTCTCAGCCATTGTTGGTGGCATCTCCTCTTCCCTTATTCCGGAGGCTGCGGGGCTCATTTCTCAGCTATTTACTGGCATCTCTCTAGGACACCGCGACTAGCGCACATGCCGGACACCTTCTCATGACTGCTGTTGGTCCCCTCAGCACCAGCATCAGACATCTCACTGTCTACTCAACCAAGAAGATGCCTGATCTGACTCACCAAAAAGAGAGGTAAAGAGCAAGTATATTGTCAAATAAATCCTCAAACATAGGAGAAATAAGTGAAAGAGAAAAAAGCCATACAGGTGTTTTAGAAAACTCACGCAAGACTGCCTCTGTGTTCCTGGCAACTATTCTAACATCGAGAATCCCCGTATCTTTCCCGATCATGGACAGGTTTTTTGGCCACTGTCCACGAAGCCCCTGCTCAGAGGAAGAGGGATCATCAGGGAAGGCAGAGACCGTCTTAAGGGAGGGGGACGTCACAGCGGGGCTTTCCTTGTACCTGGTGCGTCGCAAGAGTCCAGGCTGCCTTCTGCTGGGTCACTGCCCATCTGCTCCTGGGCCTCTGGCCTGCTTCTCAGTGTCAGCAAAGCGGGTCCTTGGCTCCCACTTTTAAGTGTGAAGGGGAGGCAGCGGGCTGGAGAGAACAACAGGGTACGGTGTTAATGTCAACTGCTAGCGAAATGTACTGTCACGATCCGGAGTGGGGCTCTCCCAGGAAGTCTCCAATCCCAGGAAGGTCATTGACACAGTGTGACCAGGGCTTCAACTGCCTCTCAGTATGGGAGCACGCGCACGCGTGTGCGCGCACACACACACACACACACGGCGCCAAACTGTGGATTCAGAGCTGTCGTGCTCAGAAACTTACAGTGGCTAGAACATCCTGCTTCTGGTCATGTACAGTGGACTCTGAGAGTTAGCTATTTGCAGGTGGCTTTAAGAGTTAGACTCGATTTGGCAGGTTTTCCTAAGGGGATATCAGGTCAGCCTGCACCATCTAGCACCTCCGACAGGACCTGAAATGTAGGGAATGTGAGTGTCCTGGTGCGTCAAGAAATGAGATGAGGGCGAGAGGGAAGGTGGAGGGTGAAGGGCTGGACTAACATGCTTGTTCAGTACAATGCCGACCTATGTTCAGCTTAGCTACAAACCTCTTTAAGAACCCAGCAATTGTGCTGTTCCTTCATCAGGCCTGGGTCTCAGACGCATTCTTGTGACACAGTGATGTTGGTATTATATTATCTGTAATTCATTTTAACAGCCTTTAGTATAGACAGCGTGATGTTGCGTTGTTAGGCAGTTTTAATCTACATCCTTGGGGTAGGTAGTTAGCATCTGAGCACCCTGATCAATGACGCACTTCAGAAGCGTTTAATATGTGAAAGAAGCATCGAAATCTCATACTCCGCAGGTGGCCGCTACGGATTCTTCAACTGTCTTTATCGCTGGTCATACTGGAGGGTTTGTCATCAGAATAATGGGTATAGATATGGCATTTCAGTGGTGAGATGAGGGGAATTCAAGAAGGATGAACTGGGCCTCCCTGGTGGCGCAGTGGTTGAGAGTCTGCCTGCCGATGCAGGGGATACGGGTTCGTGCCCCGGTCTGGGAGGATCCCATATGCCGCGGAGCGGCTGGGCCCGTGAGCCATGGCCGCTGGGCCTGCGCGTCCGGAGCCTGTGCTCCGCAACTGGGGAGGCCACAGCAGTGAGAGGCCCGCATACCGCAAAAAAAAAAAAAAAAAAAAAAAAAGAAAAAAAAAAAAAGAAGGATGAACTGGTTAGAAAATCTGGGGCTCTGCACGGTGATATGAAGGAGGTAAAAGACTCCAGCAATTCTTTCCAGTTCTGGGAGCTGCAAGGGGAGGGGTCTAACATCTGGTGGGACACAAAGGTTAGCTGAATGCTGCTGCTAGAACAGTGCTGACCTCTCCTGGGTGAATGTCTCACGAGAGGCCAGCAGAATGCCCGCGATGACAGCAGGCAGAGCAGTCACCACCAGGAGTGGGGCTCTCCCGGGAAGTCTCCAACCACAGGTAAATGGTTTGCCTTTGTGTGTCCCTGTGCCCATTCCCTGACAAAGGTTTGTCTCAGTTGCAGGATTTGGTCTGAGATTTACTTCATCCACAAGATACCTGGGGAGTGGGGAGATAGGAAAGGTACCCTGTACCCTTCACCCAGCTCTAACTACTGGGGCCCATGGGCATCTTCCAATAAGAACCTGGTTTCGAATATACTGAAGGGGCTTGGGTCAGTTTGCAACTTCAGCTCTTCTGCTATTGAAAGTAACTTGTACCAGTAAATGTGATTTTTAATAATAAAGGTTTCACTTTTTCTTGAAAATAAATTAGAATGAGTAGATCCTCTCTCTCATGTGCAATGTGAAGAGCTTTCTAGAGAGGAAGGGATGGGGACACAGTTCCCATGGTCCAGTGGGAATTGCCCGGGGCCCTGGACACTTCCAAAGGACACAGCTGTGCCCATGAACGCCATCGTGGTTACCAAGGGCTGGAGACCACTCTTCTGGAGCCTCGCCCTCAAGGGCCCAGTGCTGCAGTAAAACCACGAAGGAGCACATGAGGAGGGCCCTCTGTGTCCAGATTCTGGGAAGCCATACCCTCCTAGCACACCTCCTGTGCCTAAAGCACCCAGGTGCTGGTTCACATCAGCAGGGCCGATCTGGACAGCTGCGGGGGAACGGCTGGGAGAATCTTCCCAGTTCCTGACCACACGTGGAGAGTGTGGTGTACTTGTTCTCACTGGGAGAATGGCAGTGTGCTGGGGTGTTACAGACACAGGGGGTTCGATTCAGAAGTGTGTCACAGGGCGATGTTGGGCTCAGCCTGGTCTCTTTCCACAGGGCCATGAGGTTTGCTGTCATTCAGGAAGATTCTTGGGGTGAGGACCACCAAACATCATGGGCAGAAGAGCTGGGCACCGTGTGTCGGGAAAAAAGGCAAGGACTGAGGAAGGGAGCAGAGGTGGCTGAAGACAAAGGTCGTCAGAGCAAGTAGGACCAGAACCACGCCAAGCACCAGTGCTGTGAAAAGTGTAATCCAGCCCTCTCCACGCCAGCGACAGCAGGCTGGGGCAGCGGGGTAGAGCCAGGACCGCCAGGTACACCTGTGTGCACGCAACTACCAACTAGTGTTCATGGGTCTCTGTGTCGCTATTCTTACCTTTGACGTGTGGATAACTAACAAGAAAGCTGAGGTCACATGTCTGAAGTGAAAAATCATACAACAACCAATGACAAATAATTTCTAAGTCCTATGTACAGATTCTAGGATGCTTTATTGGTGAGAGGATGACTTTTGATACGTAATAAATATTTCGGATTAAAATGTCCTGTAACATATGAATTATTTTAAGACAGCTTAATGAAGGTATAATTGACACCTAAACTGCCCATATTTAAACCGAGCACTTGGATAAACTGTGATATACGTATGCACCCGTGAAACCATCAGCGTGACATTTTGAGTAATTAGAGTTGTGTGGAAACAAAAGCACAAAACGGAGAGAATGCTGGAGTTGGATGACTAGTGGTCTAGTCTCAGTCTCGATATTTCCCGTGCAGTATTGGACCAGTCACGTGACATGCCTCATACCAAAGTCGAGCTATGGGCTTGATGGAGGGCCATGGATATTGCCTATTTCGGGCCACCCCCAACCTGCCAAGAGCCCTTGAGGCAGGAGTGCCAGGAACAACCAGGCCGGGCGGGGCTGGAGGTGGAGGCGTCCACGGGTTTGCTCTTCCTGACCCCGCTAGCCTCCAGCCCTGTGTGGCAGATCACATATTCCTTTAAAATTTTAAGACATTCTAATGATAACTGTGTCTAAAAGACCAGGGCCAAAGTTTCTTTCTAAAGTAAGAGGAACAGACAGGGATTGAAACTCAACCATGAAGACTGCAGAAGGAGGACAGACGTTAAAGGTCGGTAGGAGGGTCGCTCCCCCTGAAAAGCCGGGGCAGGTGGGGCAGGCGACACCTCCCTGCACCGACCTGGGCTCTCCCTGCGTGGAACCGAGATCAGGTCCAGCGCTGCGTTACAGGCACAAACAGGCTGGTTGTCACACCAGGGAAAACAGGAATTGAATCACAAAGGGGACCTCCGGGGCCCTTGAGAGAACTCCATTAATTCACACATTAATGAAATAGGATCCGCTGTGACTAGCTGGATTGAGCCCAGGATCTACGGCTGTAGGGAGTCACTGTTCTGTGTACAAAGTGATGCGCAAAGAAGAAAGCGTGTGTGTGAACACCCAGGGAGCCGCTCTGGGGCTCCAGGGACTCCCCGGCCCAGCAAGTAGGCCAGCAGAACACCAGGGGTGATTGCTCTTCCCTGCACAGCTCAGCTGAGCAGAGACCTGTGTGAACTGGGAGCTCTGGGGCCGGACCAGCAGGATGACTGGCCCTTGGCAGGAGCCCAGGGGCACACTTGCAGCACAGGCTGGCAGCCCTGAGGACAGCGGGCTTCAGGGAGAGAACGAGACGGAGTAAAATGGCATCTCGGTAAGCGCTGGGCTGGGAGCTAGTGACACCCGTGTGCACTCACGAGCCGTAACAGGTACTGTGCCCTTATTCACACTCAAAACTGGTGAGGCTTGGGGACATACAGATTACAAATGTTTCTGAGATAAGCAGCCACATCTTTATACAGATGAAAACCAGGATTTAAAGATTTTTAATAATAAGGTGAAAAACATTAATTCTAGACAATATGCTGTACACAGACTCAAAATTCAGCCAGCAGAAGCTGCACATGCACTGACAAACATCATCTAAATTTGAGCCAATCTTGAGTTTAGACATTTTCTCCCCAAATAAGCCATTCAGCAGATTCCAGGAATGCTGTGTTTTGGGGCCACCGAGAAGACCACGTTTTCCTGAAGGAAGGGACCTGTTAGTGAGCAACAGATTCCAAGGGAATGAAGGAAAGAAGGAGGGGGAGAGGTGAAAAGAGGGGACACACACGCACATGCACACGTATGCACACTCTCGTACACACACTAAGCCTCTTTCAGAGTGTGAGGGGTTGGCGGTATGGAGGGCCAATCAGATGGATCAGGGTCCAGGAAGGAAGACGAGATGAAGCTGCCTGACAGAAAACAGAGGCGATCAAACAGGTCTAAGTGCGTTCTGAAAAGTGCGAGGCTCAAACCTCATTTCCCAGCATCTGTGTCCCCCGCTACGGATCCACTCAGGTTACTACGGCAAACCGCTTTCTCCCCAGCCTTATTCTGTTCCACCAGAGCAGTCGGGATTCCCTTTCTTCTATAAACCATTCCTGGGAGTCAATGTAACATGAAATGCAGGCTCCCTGACCACAGAAGGCCTCCCGCTTAGGCCCCAGGCCACAGATTACCTTCACCCACTGAGGACAAACAGCGGGAACAGCAGAGTTCTAACAGGAAGAGAACACTGTGTGCTTCTCGTCCAGACTGATGAAGCCCCAGGCGCCCCGGTGCCAGCCCTGCGCCCTGCACTTACCAAGAGTCAGGGAGTCCTTCTGACAGTTGGGCACCAAGGCCTGGGTTGTAAGTTTCCACAACTGTAAAATTCACAAATTATTTACAATTCATTCGGTTTGTGAAATTCACAGTATGTTTTTTTTTAATAGCAGCTCCTTCATTTTCTTGTATTTTCTGAATGAGCTCATGCACACTGCAGGGCAAGGCAGAGAGAGAGGGTGCTTCAGGATAGGGCGCGAGCCACGGGGACCGCCGAGGGGCAGTTCTCACGCGCAGGATCTGATCTCGAGTGAGCACCTGACCTTTTAGGAGGGTCGTGGAAGCAATGCTATCATTTGCCGTAAGCAGCTTTCAGAGGATTAGGCCTGAGGAACCGTTTCAGTGGTGCTCCGGACAGGGAGTGGAGGTGTGGTGGAGAACCGTTCTGAGAAGAGTGAGCACTTGGAGACGTGGAGCCGAGGGCACAGGGTGGTGGCCGGCACGGAGAGTGCGCTGCGGGAGGAGATTCTCTTAGGCTCATGGAGCTCGGAGCTCAGCTTCAGTAAGGGAATAAGAAGCTGACGGTGACAGGGCCTCACGTTTATGGACAAGCAACCGGGGTTCAGAGCCTGGCCGCTGTGTGAGGGAACTGGATGAAGGAGTAAGATGTTATGCCTCAGCGAAGGAGGGAAGACAGTTCTTTTCCTTGCATTTAGGAAAAAGGAGACAATGGGTGAAGATAAAGAGAATTCTGTCATGAAGAAAAGTAAGAGAGAGGAAGCACTACGATGGTTTTGGGGGCGTCCCTGGTGGTGCAGTGGTTAAGAATCCGCCTGCCAATGCAGGGGACACGGGTTCAATCCCTGGTCCGGGAAGATCCCACAGGCCGCGTAACAACTAAGCCCGTGCACTACAACTTCTGAGCCCGCATGCTGCAACTACTGAAGCCCACATGCCTAGAGCCCATGCTCCACAACAAGAGAAGCCACTGCAATGAGAAGCCTGCGCACCTGATTCCCACCAGCTATCTATTTTACATTTGGTAGTATACATAAGTCCATGCCACTCTCTCACTTTGTCCCAGCTTACCCTTCCCCCTCCCTGTGTCCTCAAGTCCATTCTCTACATCTGAAACTAACACACCATTGTACAGCAATTATACACCAATAAATATGTTTAAAAAATAATAAAATAGGGCTTCCCTGGTGGCACAGTGGTTGAGAGTCCGCCTGCCGATGCAGGGGACACGGGTTCGCGCCCCGGTCCAGGAAGATCCCACATGCCGCGGAGTGGCTGGGCCCGTGAGCCATGGCTGCTGAGCCTGTGCGTCCGGAGCCTGTGCTCCGCAACGGGAGAGGCCACAACAGTGAGAGGCCTGCGTACCGCAAAATAATAATAATAATAATAATAATAATAATAATAATAATAATAAAATAAAATTTAAAAAGAAGCCTGTGCACCGCAATGAAGAGCAGCCCCCACTCGCAGCAATTAGAGAAAGCCCGTGAGCAACAATGAAGACCCAACGCAGCCGAAAGAAAAACAACAAAAAAAGATGGTTTTGAACGTTTGAGTGAGATGAGGTATCTGTGAACGCAAATCTTTTCTTTTTAATGGCTATTCCTGATTTTTTTTTTATATCGTGGTACATATGCATACCATTTTGCCATAAATTTTACCATTTCAACCTTTTTAAAGTGTTTGGTTCTGTGGCATTAAGTACATTCGCACTGTTGTGCAGACAGTACCACAATCCATCTCCAAGTCTTTTCACTTCCCAAACTAAAACTCTGTCCATTAAAAACTACTTCCCCATTCTTTCCATCCCGAGCCCCGGAAACCCCCATTCCACTTTCCATCTCTGTGAATCTGACTACTTTAGGAACTTTATATAAGTGGAATCATACAGTATTTGTCTTTTTGTAACTTGTTTATTTCACTTAACATAATGCCCAGGGTTCATCCATGTTGTAGTTATGTGTCAGAATTCCCTACCTCCTTAAGGCTGAATAATATTCCACTATGTGGATATACCAAATTCTGTTATCCATTCATCTCTGGATGGACACCTGGGTTGCTTCCACCTTTTGGCAATTGTGAATAATGTTACTGTGAATATGGATGTACAACTATATTTTTGAGCTCCTGCTTTCATGTCTTTTGGGTATATTTCCAGAAGTGAAATTGCTGGATCATATGATAATTATATATTTAATTTTTTGAGGAATCACTATACTATTTTCCACAGCTTCTGTATCATTTTTACATTCCCATCAACAATGCACAAGGGTCCAATATTTCCATATCCTCACCAGCACTTGTTATTTTCTTTCCCCCACCCCTTTTTTTTTTATAATAGCCATCCTAAGGGATGTGAAGTGGTATCTCATTGTGGTCTTGATTTGTATTTCTCTAATGCTTAGTGATGTTAAGCATCTTTTCATATGCTTACCAGATATCTGTATATCTTCTCTGGAGAAATGTCTATTCAAGTCTTTTGCCCATTTTTTAATCAGGTTGTTTTTTGTTGTTGCTGTTGAGTTGTAGGAGTGCTTTTCACAATTTGGATATCAGTCCATTATCAGATATATGATTTGCAAATATTTTGTCCCATTCTGTGGGCTGCCTTTTCACTCTTTTTATTGTGCCCAAAATTAAAAGTTTTAAATTTTGATGAAGTCCAACTTATCCCTTTCTTTTTGTCATTGTTGTCCATGCTTTTGGTGTTATGCCCAGGAAATCCCTGTAAATCCAATGTCATAAAGCTCTTCTCCCTTATTTTTTCCTAAGAGTTTTACAGTTTTAGCTCATATGTTTAGGTATTTGGTCAACTTGGAGTTAATTTCTTTGAAAATGTAAAATATGGCACAAATTTACTTGTCATCCTTGCACACGGGCCATGCTAATCTTCTCTGTATAGTTCCAATTTTAGTACATGTCCTGGCAAACCAAGCACTGAAAGTAAATCCTTGGAGGAAATTCCTTAACACAAATGTATGAAAGTAAACCTGTCTGTGTTACACTTACAGTCATAAGTGTTCTCACTCTCTGTCTTGGGGATTCAGCGTATTTATCCCGGGTCCTCCACATGCTTTACCTGCCACTGTTCAGGCCAGCTTGGCCTCCCGCAGCCTCAGTGAAGCTCTTCCTTAAGGTTCTCACCCCGACTCTCACACATTCTATAATCATTCTCCGTGCGTGGCCAGCATCTTTCCCACTCTCAATGCCAAGCCAGTGGGGACACAGCAAGGTTTTTAGGTCCTGTTGTGAATTTTCCATAATTTTCAGATGGAAGCTGTGATAAGGACATATTTCTAAGAATTGAGACATTGATTTAAACAAGGGGGGTTGGACTGAAGGCCTTATATTGAGAGTCTAGACCCTCAGGTACTTTCCCCCATCCCTAGAAGAAAGAGAGGATTTATTCTTGGGACAAACTAAACCAGAGAGACTCTAAACTCAGACACACTGACTGGATAGAGGGCTCAGAACACTGTACCTACAGGAGGGCAGAGCTGAAGCCCTAGACCGACAGGAACACAGTGAGAATCAGCATTTCAGCATTTCAGACTGTAAGGTACCCAGCACTGCCCCAACTGCCCCCCCATCCTGCTGCTGGAGTGTACGCTTCCAGGGGTCGGCTGCTGCCCCACCCCTGCCCTGACAAGACACGGGAACACTTTTCCCTGAAGAAACCGAACGGTACCCAGGAACAGACCTACACGTTCTGACGTCTGTGAGGGTCTCCCCAGGCAGTCACCCTACAGCAAGCTCAGCAGACCAAACTCGCTGTCTCTGCTCCCCACGTCGCTGGGGCTTCCTATTGGCTTTCAGTGCCTCACTCTTTAGTAGGAAAGGATGATAAAGGATAATACAAGAGTCAAGGAAAGCTTCCAACACAGAAGACTGAGGCTAAAATAATAAACAGTTCAAAGAACCTTGGAAAGAGACCACACAGGGAGGAAAAAGGTTCTTAACACTATAATATTCTCAGAGAGAGAAGACAATATATTACATTCATGGTAAAAAGAATGCTATACAAGAAACGACTAGAGAAGAGAGTTTTTAGAAATTAAAAATAGAATATTAAAAACGGTACAAATCAGTGGAGAATTTCAGGGATAAAACTGAAGAACTCTCTCAGAAAGTAGAGCAAAAATAAAAAAATAGCGAAAGAAGAGAAAAGATAAGAAAATATAAGGATTAATTCAACACAGAAACAACAACAGAAGAAATTATCAAAGAAATAATACAGGAAAATAACCGAGGGCTGAAGCATACAAGTCTCTGTACTGTATGGTACATCACATGCCTGGAACAATAAATTTAAAGAGACCAAGACACATCATCGTGAAATTGATTATCAGTGGAGATCCAGAACAGAGCCCAAGAGCTCCCAGAGAAGGAAAGGGGCCACAAACAAAGGAAAGGGAAGGAGAATGGTGTTCTCTTCCTCAAGAACATTACTGGACACTAGAAGACAGTGGAGTGAAGTGTCCAGAACTCAGATGAAAAAGGATTTTCAACCTGGAATTCTGTAGCCATTGAAAATATCATGGAGGAAAAAAGGTATCTTTAGACATACACAGTCTCAAAATGTTTATCTCCCAGGTACCCTTGGTCAGAAAGTCACTAGACAATGGGCTCTGACAAAGTGAGGGAGCAAACCAAGGAAAAGAGAAACACGAGACAGTGGGAGGTCCCAAGGTCTGTCCCAGGTTGATGATGATAGGGGCTCCCGGGGCAGCAGGCGTGCAACAGATGTAGCCCTTCTGGTGGGTCAGAGCTAAAGTTGGTGGGGGAGTGCTCCAAGGGAAAAGACCACCAAGATAGTACCATGCTTTAAACATGTTTGGAATAAATTTGGAAACTGTATTGTTAGTTGTGACAAATCTGTTAGAGCAATCTGGAAAAAAAGAAAAATCCAAACTAAGATATAGCTAAAAAACAAAGCACCCATAAAACAAGGTTAATACTAACTGAAGGGAAAATAAGTTATGCAAGAGAAAAAATGGAATCCAGGTACCCTATTTGGCTCAGGCATGAGGAATATTTACATGGACCAAAGAACGCAAATGCCACCACTTTAGCCAGTAACTGTGATCTCAACACACTGAGCTCATGAGGGTGCATGGCGGGAGAGAGTGTCAGGAGAGTTAGTCCTCACTTCCATCACAGAAAATCCGTAGATGATGTGATGTGACTGGTTAGAGGTAGGGAGTTGTAATACAATTTTGGATGAATAAATGCAAGTCCAGTCTCAAGAAACGGAAGACTGTCACAACCAATCTTCTGCTCTGGCCAGGCCACTTATGCAGTATCGTTCTCAGTTCCAAGGTCTAAGGAGGTCACTGGTTGTGTTTATGCAGAGTCTTGAAATTGGCAAAGAGCAATCACATGGACAGTGTGGGTGTCTGTAACTACAGACCTTCCTTAACTTACGAAGGGGCCACTTCCTGATAAGCCCGTCATCATCTGACAAAATACCATTAAGTCAAGAATATATTTAATACACCTAACCCACTGAACATCACGGCGTAGCCAGGCCTGCCTTAAATGTACTCAGAACACCTACATTAGCCTACAGTCGGACAAAATCACCTAACACAAAGCCTGTCTTATAATAAGTGTTGAATATCTCATGTAATTTATTGAATACTGTACTGAAAGTGAAAAGCAGAATGGTTGTTAAGTGTACTGGCTGTTTACCCTCATGATCTCGGGGCTGACTGGGAGCTGCAGCTCACTGACACTGCCCAGCATCATGAGAGAGGATGATACCACGTGTCACTAGCCTGGAAAAGATCACAATTCAAAATTTGGAGTACTGTTTCTACTGAATGTGTATTGCTTTCACATGACTGTAAAGTTGAAAAATGGTAAGCCAAACCATCATAATTCGGGGACTGTCTGTAGTCTTAAAAACTTAGAACAGGGGCTTCTCTGGTGGCGCAGTGGTTGAGAGTCCATCTGCCGATGCAGGGGACGTGGGTTCGTGCCCCAGTCCAGGAAGATCCCACACGCCGCGGAGTGGCTGGGCCCGTGAGCCATGGCCGCTGAGCCTGCGCGTCCAGAGCGTGTGCTCCGCAACAGGAGAGGCCACAGCAGTGAGAGGCCCACGTACCGCAAAAAAAAAAAAAAAAAAATTAGAACAGCAATATATTAGACATTTTTTAATGTAGAGGATTAAAAAAAAGTTAAATGGAGAGAGAGACTGACTCATAAAGGACTTTCTAATTCAAATTGAGATATTCAAAAATAAAATGGGTTGCCTTGCAGTGTTGGGATTAGAACTGGGTCCCTGTTGGGCGGAACAGGAGGGCAAAGTTATAACGGCTTTTTTGCCCTGGCTGAGACCAATTTCTAGTGTGAAGGGTTTATGATTTAATGCATTTTATTACTTCCTCTGAACCTTGAGCTAGAAAGTACACTTCAAAAATATTTGATTTAAGTGGTTGGTGAGAAATGATTTCATCCCCAATCCAATTCATTACTTCTTAACTTGAAAACACTGTATTGCTTTTTATGTGCTTCCAGGTAAATGATACTTTGGGGTGTGAATTAAACCCAAGAGAACTTTCTAAGAACGGTAGATCTGAACTTCTCAACTGCTCTGGAGAGGCTTTTTTGTCACCCTTCATTCCTGCCCATACTCTAAATGCCACTTACACACTGACATCATAAGTGGTTCCAGACACCATCAGTGGTCCGCAGTGAATTAACAAGCCATAGAATCCAGATGCTTTTTCCGGTAAACAGCTTCTTTGCAGGAAAAATAAACAGAACAAGAAGGACATTCACTGACCTCCTCTACCACATTCATTCACACACTTCACACCCAGCAAGCATGTGAGCCCCAGTTGTAGATTCACTGGTCCACAAATATCACCCATCTCATACATTTTTGCACTCCTTCTTTTAATTAATTCATTGATTGTTTTAAATAACATAAAGCGAGTAGAGTCTATACAAAAACATACTAATATATAAATTAAGAGAAGCTGAGACTCTAATAAAATTACTAAAGCCGTTAAAAATTTCTTCTGAGGACTATTGAGTACAATCTTGTCACATCAAGCTACAAATCACTGGTGCTTAAATTACAGTTCTCGTGGCATTACACTCCTTCTAAACCTAGGGATTCCAAGGTGATTTCTTATATGGGCGTTAAACCACAAATTTACATATTTCATCAAATATATTTCCCCTCAATTTTTTGAGTGATAAGGAATTATTTACGTGATTATGTCAGGTAATTCTACCAGATTAACCTCATCTTGAGATTGGATGAACTTTATGGAAATCTATTTCCAAGGCATGCCCAGTGCTGTGATATAAAGCAAATATGATGGGTTTCTTGCTACATTTACCCATTGACAATTATCTGTGAAAAATAGAAGGTGGCTCCCTTCGACCTAATCCTGCCTCACTGGTTTATATCTATGACACAAGTGTTAGAAGGTTCATTTTTACTCATATTCATGCCAGAACAATACCAGGTAAGGTAAGACACTTGCAAAGTCTGGTATATACAAAGTTCAGGGTATTCACTTCTGCTGAGCACGCTGATAAATCAGTTCACATCACATCACACCTCCACAGGTAAAACAATATGGCCCACTGATTTTATGAATCCTTTCATGAAATTTGCTCCAAAATAAATAAATCTATATTTTCCACCCAGAAGCTTAATTTGGACAGCATTTTTGCTTGAATTCGACACAATAATTCCTCTCAGTCCAATATAAACAAAATGTGAACACAGCCCCATCACCCTCTGCTTTAGACAATAACGTGAATGCTTAGCCCTCCGCCTCCTATCTGCGGTTACGTACAATCCAGCCAGGGCAGGGGATAAATACACAGCTGTGACTTCAAAGCAGATGTGGCCAGAGCCACCATCACATGCGCTGTGGCGGTTCAGCGGAGGTGAGTGTCCCCAGCAAGCGAGGCTGTGGAACTCTGACCTGGATGGCAATCACAATTCCTGAGATTCACTCTAGACAAACCCCAATTTCTCCTTTGTCCACCTCTCCCCTTGCCTTCTCTCTCCTTTGCTTTCTCAGGAGACGGGGGTGAGTGCTTACTATCTAGTATGTAAAGATCTCTGAGTCCTTTCATTTATAACATGACATACCCTGCAAAAAGAGTGAGCATTCACTGTCCTCTTCCACATGAAATTCCACTTGCTCACACTCAGCGGAGGGTTTTGCTCACAAAGGCACAGGTGGAAACAGTGCAGCTGGAAAACCAAGTTGTGTCCACCACGCTCCAAAGCCCCTGGTGGGCTGTGCAGATTCTGAATCTCCCAGTGATCAAAATACAGCACATTTGGCTATCGTTGTTAACAATTCCATACGTTAACTTCTGTAGTTTAGAAACAGCAGGGAAATGAGTACGTGACTTCAAGCCTCTTCCAGAGAAGGAAGGTGGGACCTGAATTTTAACTATCTGATTTTGAGCTTTGTTTACAACACAAATGCTGTTTCTGATCAGCTGCCTCAAATTGATCACTTAAACATTTTTAAGCCAGTGTTGAAGGTGTATGAACAAACAAGGAATAAAATAAGGGTCTGATTATTTTTTTATTTTCCCTTGGAGGTCAGTCTGTGAATTTTATTCAGATAATAAAATTCCTGAGAGATGCTGAAGAAAAAAGGAACTTTATTTCACTGAGAAATGCATGTCGTGAACTATGTAAGCTATTCCAGAATCAGGACTATTCAGGTTTCTCCGTGTATGCTACAGGCTTAAAGTTTGTAGCACGTAGTTAGTTCATCAAAAATAAAAGTTTGAAGATTAGTCAGCAAACCACTACATATAAAATGACCTTTATTTGTGTGCATACACAGGGTCACACTAGGAAGACGCTGGCAGACTTCCCCATATACTCATTATGCAAAATTGGAGTTTTATTTAAACTCATAGCATTATGATGTTGGAACTGAAAAAGACACTAGAAGTCTCTAAGTCTAATATCCCAGGGGCTCAGATTTTTCATCTATAAAATAAGCTAATGAAATCTTTCCTGCTCTCCTCAGGGCCATTTTGAGACCAAGAGTGTCACAGATGTGAAAGTATGGCGAGAAAATTAGAAGAGCTATACAGATGCAAAATTAAATTATTATTCCTATTACCCTCATTCTGATAGACAAATAGGTAAACAACTAGACTGTTAGAAAAAGACTAGCTAAAAATCAGGCTTGTAATCTTGTCTTTACAAATCTGATATAGGAGTGTTTTTTGATATCTTCATGAGATCCATCTAGTCATTTAGCCTTTGAACATGCCAAGTGTAATTTCAAAGTTTCTTTTATCACGCCTACCAGGTCCTTATAATTCCTCTAAGCTACACTTACAAGGGAAATTAACGGAAGTTTGTTCAAACTTCCACATTTACTGGGACACGGCTGTATCAAATAAGGTTACTTGTATTACCAGTAATTAGGTAGAAGGAAAGTGTTTGGCTGTGTTGTGTTTTTGTTGCTGCGTGCGGCCTTTCTCTAGTTGTGGCAAGTGGGAGCTGCTCTTCACTGCGGTGTGCAGGCTTCTCATTGCGGTGGCTTCTCTTGTTGTGGAGCACGGGTTCTAGGCGTGCCGGCTTCAGGAGTTGTGGCACGTGGGCTCAGTAGTTGTGGCTCGCAGGCTCTAGAGCGCAGGCTCAGTAGTTGTGGCGCATGGGCTTAGTTGCTCCGCGGCATGTGGGATCTTCCCAGACCAGGGCTCGAACCCGTGTCCCCTGCACTGGCAGGTGGATTCTTAACCTCTGCACCACCAGGGAAGCCCCAAGTATATAACATATTGTGTTTCAGTACACATGCAAGGCAGGGGAAGGAAGAACCAAGGAGTCACATCGTTTACAGGATAAATTTCCAGGGTTCCAATGAACAAAGGCAACTCATCCCACAAGAATGTTCACGCCCTGCAACGTTCCAGCCCTTGGAGGGAAAGAGGGAGGAAGATAACAGAAGTCCAGCAGTCCTCTATTCCCTGAAGCAATCAAATATATAAATTGATAAATATTTTATAGAACTGGAAAACACTATAATGTTGGGGGAAAAAATGAGGAAACAAAAAACTTTTTTCCTGGGGAAAAGAATTATCCTCAACAGTTAGATGAAAATATTCAAAATTTTACATTGGTGATAAGCAAGATAAATGAGTTCCCAGATAATATAAGTTAAGCATTGGCAGCAAAAACTTGAAGCTATGACCACGGAGCTAAGCAAGGGGAGAGAGGTGGCGGGCGGAGGGTTGCAAAAGCCCAGTGGTTGCAAGTTAGAAGGACGCTGGGCCAGTAATCTTTGCTGATTTGCTTGTAAGAGCGGGGCTGGGGGTATCCAGCGGTTAGATCCCACACAGCCTGAGAATCAGCTTCCCTGGGCAAACCCGGCCCTCCTGACATCAGGGCATAGGCTAACACAGGACGTCCCCTGCTGAGCTGAACACAGCACAGTATTTTATAAGCACAGTTGCCTATTCAAGGAAAACAGCTGAAATTCCCCTTTGGGAAAAGTGCTGCACTTCATTCGTGACCAAACTGGAGATTACAGAGAAGCCCAAATGTGTTCCAAACCAACAAAACAGAAAGCACCCCAAGGACAGATGGGCAAGTCTAGCAAGAATAAAACGTGATACACCACTGTGTCGATAGATAGCCCAAGGGAAAGGGCTCTTCTGAGGGCACAGGAGGGGAGGGCGTGCTGAGGCGTTTCTGTCCTTCCATCCACCCTGCCTCCAGGCCAGGGTCTGCGCTGTGGGCCCTGAGCTGGACAGGAAGCGCTTCCCCAGCTGTGATGATGATGCGCTGGACCCCACCATGCATGAGCTGAGGGCTGACCTCAGACACAAGCACTGACCGCAGGAGACCAGTGACTAACACAGAGCAGAGTTCTTGAGAACTGACACTAGTTTCCTCCTCCGAACCACATACTGACGGCGCAGCCAAATTTCACTTACCTTTGTGTCATGCTTCCTCCTCAGGAGTTCACGTCAGAGGTCAGCATGCAGAGCCTGTCAGAGAACCCAGGCCACCCCCAGTGAATCGTGTGCAACTCATGCCTGCTGAAGACAAGGGGCCTTTCCAGGGGCCCAGGGATGTTTTAAAAAAAGACAATTCTCGACGCCTATTCCTCTTCCTTCCTCTTCCTGAGCCGAGTTCAGGGTCCAGGAAGGAATTGCTGCAAGAAAGCCGGCCCCAAACTGACAGATAGCCCTGGGAGTGTCTCCTGAGTGGGCCAGCTCACTGGTTATTTTCCTAAGGCTGAAGCCACAGTGGTACACTCAAGAATTCAAAATGTTTATGGAAATTTGAAGGGAACAGATAGGAGGAAGAGGGCCAGGAGATCGAAAATTATAAAAGAAATGAATAAATCATTTGCTTTCTTGTCCAATCATTTGATCACTGCAAGGAAAAATCTTAGTCTGTTTGTTTATTTAATGAAACATAACCTGAATAATCCATGTTTCCAAAGAAAAATGAAGACATTTTATTTTGTCCAGCTGCTTTTCATCTTATGCTGCTGAAAAGACCAAAATTGAAAGCTGCTTTGTACGTTTGCAAAAATGAGATGAGGGGGGAGAAAAAACCAAAAGGGATTTACATTTTTTTCTTCTCAGACAACTAGGCCTTAGTCTTCAGCAGAAAACTAGGCAAAAATCCAACAGTTCAAGGAATCCCCACCTACCCCTAACACATACATTTTTCAGGGGATAAGACAGCGATGAGATAGGGCGGTTCCCAGGAACACTGCTTGGGCAGGGTTTCTTCGGATGCCCAGCACCCAGAAATACAGGTTCTCCCCTAGCAGAGCCTCCGAAAGCCCTCAGAGCAGCTGGCACTTCTGCGTGCTCACTTCCCATCCGAGTCCACACCATCACTTTCGCTTTATGCAGCTATTCTTCTAAGCACCTTTGGAGCAGCTTCTGGGGCACAAGAAGAAACTCGCAGATCTACACACGTGCCGGGAGAAGAGGGCACAAACGTAAGCCAGTTCATAGCTGGGTTCACCCCTCCCTTCAGAGGTGATGTGTGGGTGCATGGCACTGACCCAGCACAAAGATTAGCTTTCCTGCTTCCACTTGGAGTTTGCCAGAAACAATACACATTTTGAGAAATGTGATGGTTTGAAGACAAAGAATCCATTCACAATTCCAACATACCAGTTTTCACCACGCAAAAAAACTGCCCCCAAGATGGTAATATGATAATGACTATGAGAACACTGGAAAAGCTGGAACGGTAAAAAAAAAAAAAAGAGCGATGTTGCAATGATAACATATTTAGGCAAAAATGCCTTTTAAGCCATCCAAAGTGAAGGTAAGATACATAAAATTGTAAAATACCCTGGAATAAAAACAGAGAACGGTGGCCTTGACCTGGGAGAGACTGTGTGCAACATCCAAAGGCAATGACATCCCCGAAGGAGACTTAGACCACTTAGACCAAACAGATCAACATCTGTGGGGCATGATTGGTCTCTGATTCCTTAGTTTTTGAGACTCTGCTTTCTCTATTGCCTAATTTATATTATGTAAGAGTTATAAACATTTATCATAAAAGATGAAGATCTGTCATTTGGAATGAAGCTAATTAAAGAGAGATCAGGAAAAAATGGATGTATTTAAAGCTTTCCAGTGAAAATTTAATTTCAGTAAAACTGAATATCAACCTTCTTCAGATGGAAAATACCCAAAATATAACAGATTTTTTCCATCCTGATTTTACCTTCTAACTTATAGACATGAAGAGATAAAACATTATAATATTTGGATAAATTACTTAAAGCAGGCTTTTCAAATATGGAGAGTTGGAAATCTATTTTAAAAAAAGGATTGTGTTAGGAGACACTTAAAGATAATAACAAAATAATAAATAATCATCACCTGCTCCTACCACTGGGGGGCAGTAACCCAATACTCACCTAATTGGGGTACTCAATGGATAACCGTGGGGCCCAGCCACATGGGTCCAAAGTTCCTGGTGATCATTGTATTAACGGAATCAGAGTCTTAATAAACCTCTGATTTAAGTAGTTCAAAACCATATGCTCAGCAAGGTCTACAGTGGTGAGTACCTCAGAGGTGGGCCTTTTGAAGAAGTTGTAAAGGGGAGAGCAAATATTGAAAGTGTTCATATCTGTTCTCAGATAACCATACCTGCAGTGGATTATCAGGCAGAAAAATGTCTAAGGTTATTTTAAGGGCAAACCAGACTAGCTTCAGGCTTCTAGATAACATCACAAGCTGGAGACTGTGGGGCAATTTCTGTTGTTTGTGATAGAATGATCTATACAGTCAAGCTGTGTTTTGAAGGCAACTGATAGACATATATATATATATATCTTATGTGTGTATATTTTCAATAAATATGACACCTGTATACGTTTTTTGAAAAAATTATTAGAAGATGCACTCCAATTAAAAGATGACCAAAAAAGAAAAAATCCCAAGCCCACTCAAAACTCAAGACTGGGTTAAAAAAAAAAAAAGGTAGGGAATCCTGAGACCAACCAAAGATAAAGCTGAATGGAAATCACTCCTTCTTAGCACTTGCACAGCCCTCCTCTATTTCTACCAGAGTGTTCCACTTATTCTACAAGGCTAAACCCAAAAACCACATTTGCTCTGAAGTCCTTCTGTATTCTCAGGTCCCCTTGTCAAATACATCACTTCCTCTGACCCCAGAGTGTCTTCTGCATTATCCGAACTATAGCATGCATACAAAAATGTGAGCAAATAATTCAGAACTCATGTACCCAAGCCAGCGACACAATACCACCACACTCCAGAAGCTGCTGGGGTCCCCTCCTTATGTCCCCGCATCCCCAGAGGGAACCATCGTCCTGTGGATCCTGGAGACGTGACAGAGAACATGACAGGCAAAACTCAGCCCCTGGGAGAGACAGACAGTAAAGGAATAGAGCCAAGCAGGCAGGATGTGATATGGTGGCAGGTACTATGGAGGAGAGCCATGCTGGGAAGGGGCTTGCAGCATTAGGGGAGGGGTCTGGACCCTCCTTCGCCAAGTGGGCATTTGAGCAGAGATGAAGGGATTGAAGGAGAGAGCCTTGTGACTATCTGGGGAAGAGGGTGCAAGGCAGAAGCATCAGGTGTAAAGGTCCTGAGGCCAGAGTTTGCCTGGGGTGTTGGAGGAATAGCAAAGCCCAGCCTGGCTGGAGGAGAATTAGCAGAGAGAAGAATGACTCCAGGGTTTGCATTAGTAACTGGAAGAGTGGAAAAATGAACTGCTCCCATCAATAAGTATTAATTTTATAAAGAGAAAACCTAATAGTTACTTTAAAACAGTAACGGCAAACCAATAAAAATGTCATGGGGGATCAAAGTTTGAGTGTGTCTCGGGGATAATTCTCTAAGCTCTATGCAAGCTTTACTGATCCAGGAAACACTGCAGAACACTAAAATGCCCACCCTCTAAAGCCAAGACTTCAGTCTGAACCCTAACTCTGCCACTTTCAATAGTGTGGCAAAGGGTGAGTTATTTAACCTTCCTGTGCCTCAGTTTCTTTATCTGCAAGATGGACACACTACACTGTGTTATTGTGAGGACTGTATGAGTTCAGGCATTAAAACACTTAGCACTATGCCTCGTATGTAGTAAGTGCTCAAAAAGAGTTATCACCTTTACAAGAAATTAGATCTGCAGAAAACTCAGTATTTTGTTTTCACCTGGTATCAGGGGTCAAGGTAAGAAGTAGACAATAAAGATATTTCTCTACATTGGGTAAAACTGCTACTGAAGACACGCCCATGGTTTTCAAATCCCTTTATGTGAAGCTCACAAAATTAACTTTTCTGGCAGGGAAATTAGTGTTTTTCTATTAGAAAGTTACAGCTGCAGCAGCCCTGCTTCAGGATGGACCGCATAGTGAGTACTCTCTCATTTTGAATGAATTAACTCATCCTGTTCTCTTTTTGCTGTAGCTTTCAGGAAACATGAAGATAAGAGTTTACTCAGTTGAAGCAACAAGACCAGCTTTCTGACAGCAACAGCCTTAGCCCTTCTATTATTTCGTGCCCCCAACCCCTGCTTTTCTCCATAGGTTTTTCACAGTTTTAAGCCAACTCCAAAAGATATCCTGGCAGCCTTTCATCTTTTGACAACTGTCTTATAGGAATCCGTTGGTATTTTCGTTCTTAGGTCCCTGGTTCCCAATGACAGTTCTCTGGGATGCCAGTTGCCTGTCTGGATGACTGACTACCACCTGCTCCAAGTTCCATAGGTTCTTATTGCCAGCGAAGGCTGCACTGTTTCAGAAATAGCACGCCCTCTGTGCCCTTCACCTTGTCAGTCAGCGCTACAGATGTGCTGGTTTCTTTCCTGCTACAATTATCCTAGTAAGCCCTGCTCTCGTCTTGCTGAAAAACCTCACCAGGCATGCCCCATAAAGACCCGAGATATAAAACATAAGCGAGCAAGAAGCTATCATATTAAACCTCTTCTTTGAAGAATATCCAGGATGGTGATTTATTTTCTTGTACATTGTTTTAGGTTAATAACAGCTTCCTTGAGCTGGGAAAGTGGGGGAAGACTCTTCCTATGTTTCTAGCTGCACCTGTGTGAACTTATTCATGGGATAATCTAATATTTTGTTTTCAATGTTGTCACACTTGGGCTACCTGGTCCTCATTTTCCACTAAACAGACTTTTCTACTAACAAACTAGCTTCCACAGCCTGCAAAGGTGTTGTCAGGATAAATGGCAACGTCTATAAAGTGCTTGGAATTCTCTGAATAAAAAGCACAGTAGAAGGATAGAGCGTTAGCACATTGTTATGCTCATAAGGTGTGGGTGGAATTGCAAAGAGAAATCATGTCAAAGATGTAAGGAAACTTAAAAGTCTGAGACTTTAAAAGGCTGGGATTATTAAAACACCCAGTTGTTTGACAGGAGAAAATTAAACTGTTCTCCTGTCTCAAAAGATAGAATACCACTTTCTCATTACTTTCTGTACTTCACAATCTCTTCTTCCTGCACAGAGCTTTCAGTGAAGTCAAGAAAGCTCCGTGTATGAAAAATTGTTGTACAGATGCACCGTAAAATGACAATCTGGTCAGGAGGGGAACGAAACGATGCCTTTTTGTCAATCACAGCACCTACAGTCATGGGTTATTATGTAGGATCCAAAATGCAACACCCAAGTGCAGAGGCAATTTTCACTTCTTGCTCATGGATACGGCCTGAGGCTTGGGGTCCATGCAAGTTGGGGAAATGAAGCTGAGACATCAGCTTAGAAGTGGGACTCTTCAGAGGCTACATCGTCATGCAAAAAGGAAACAAGAAAGATCTATTCACTGGAAGGGAGAGGCTACAAAGAGCACATATCTCCCTGGTCTCTTGGTGAAAAGAAAGGTCTCTGAGGAATTAAAACGTGATAGCTGCATGGTGTCCGAATCTAAACTTACTCTGTGTCTGCATGTGTGTGGGAACCCACCCACTGGGGTAAAAAAAGCCTAAGGATGGTTCACAGGGGAGTGATACTCCTTGGCCACCTGCCAAAAACACAATAAAATCCATCTGGAGGGACATGGTTACCACCTAAGCCACACATGGTTCCCACAGAAAAAGATGTCGAAACGGGAGGGAAAATACACACAGGAGAAGTTTTGCACATACAGCAAACCCAAAGACAAGCATTCCCCAAATTTCAGAAACTAGAACAAGAAAAAAATTATAGGTCTACTTGAAATTCTTAGACAGAAAAGGATTGAGAACTACAAAGAAAAATGTGTTATGAAGAAAGAGGCTGGCAGATTTGAAAAAGAACCAAATCATAGCTTCTGGAAATAAAAATATAGTCACTGAAAACAAAAAAAAGAAATAAACAGCATATTGGATGAAGTTAATGAGAGAGAGCTGGTGAACCAGAAGGTGGAACTGAGGATTACCTAGAACACAGCTGGACTAAAGAGCTAGGAAACACGAAAGGAGCCGTAAGAGGCCAGGCACACAGAAGGAAAACTTCCCGCACATTCCTAGTCAGAGCACCGGAAGGAGAAAATAAAGAAGATGACAGAGAAGATGCTTTCAGAGATAACGGTAGAGAATTCTCAAGATTGTTGAAAGTCAGGAACCCTCAGACTGGAGAAGTACGACAGTTCTGGGCAGGATCAATATCCACGTGCTGGATGTTTAACTTAATTCTATATTAGCAATGGATCTCCAGAGAAACAGAACCAATAATATATATAAAGAGATTTATTATATGGAATTGGCTCACGTAATTATGGTCTGTCCCAGCTTGAGTGTGAGGGCTGGAAGCTGCTGTAGAAGCGGGAGGAGCTGGCGTTCCAGCTCCAAGGCCACCTGGCAGAATTCTCTCTTACTCAGGGAGGGTCAGTCTTTCGTTCAAGTCAGGGCTTCAGCCAACTGGATGATGAGCCCCAGCCATATTACGAAGGGCAATCTGATTTACTCAGTCTACCAATTTAAAGGCTAATCCCACCCAAAAATACCCTGACAGAAACACTCAGAATCATCTTTGACCAAATATCTGGGCATCCCATGGTCCAGTCAAGTTGACACATAAAATTAACCATCACGTATTTCTTATTAGTGAAATTACACAACACCGAAAGACAACGGAAAAAAATTAAAATAGCCAGAGAAGAAAGTTATTTGACCTGTGAAGGAATGAAATGGGGCTACAGGGACTTCTTCACAGATCAGAAAATATTTAAACAGTATCTTCAAACTGCTGATGAAAAATAAACATTAACAGAGAATTTTTTACTCAATCTATTAGAGTATGGGCAAAATAAAGACTGCTCCAGGAATACAAGGACTCAGGGAGTTTGCAGCTTCGAGCTCAGCATGTCTCTCAGGAGGTGGAAAGTGCACTCAGAAGGAAGTGGTGGCCAGAGTGAGAGCAGCAACTGTGTGAGCAAGTCCAAGGGGGACGGAGCCACACAGGCACGTCTGAGCAAGAGCGCTGTGACCCCGCTTCGGTATTGTCGTTGGCAGTATTATCATTCTGGCAGCGGTTAAAACAAAACCATTCTACGCTTATGCAGCCTTCTACATTTCCTAGATGGGTAACAACTAAAGAATGCTGCAAGTCCAAATGTTGACAGAGATCTAGATCATCCAAAACTGCTGAAGGAAGTTTAATACTGACACAGTTAATGTCAAGAGGGATTTGACAGTAAGTAGTAAAGCTGAGTATAGGCGTATCGTACTACCTAGCAACTTGACCCCACGGACAATAAATTTTTTTAAAAAGGATGTCATTTTATAACATTAAAAGTAACCACAGCAATACTGTGTATTATATAGGAATCTACTTACATGCAGTAGAAGTTTTAAAATGTGCATGTGAACAAAAGCTGCTAAATTTAGGTGAGTGGATTCTAACGGAGAGGGTAGGAAGGAAATGGGATTGATTACGGGTACACGGGAAGGTTTATTTATATCTTTCATGATTTACTTTTAAAAGAAAACCTGCAGAGCACGATTTCTAAATTTACAAGACCACAAACTATAGGCAAAAGGGTTTTCTCTAGAGATTTTACTTCCATTTTTCTGGTATTTCATTTGCAAAGATGACATATTGAGACCATAAAATGCATACTGCAATTAAATGTTGGCAGCGAGGTGTGGAAGAGCAGAGGGATTTAGACTAAGCCACGTGTGTTTCGCACAGGTCAGGACAATCATCACAGCAAGGACCATCTACAGATGCCTAAGGACCCTTTATGCATTATCTTATTTAATTACCACACTGACCTTGTAAATATCATTTCCTTCAGTGTTAGAGAAGATAAAACAAAGGCTCAGAGAAATGACAAAACCTAACTTTAGACCAGCCTGCATGCCTTCAAACTCTGTGCTGACTTCTACCTGCTACTGCGCCTCCCCTCGGTCTCCCCCACAGAATTGCAGGCAGCCCCCCAAATGACAGATGATATCAAGTGCCTCTCCGTTCCAGCCCCTTCCGTCTCCAAACTTGTTTAGTCATTACAACAGCAATCGCTCAGATGGAGCACTAGCATTTACCCGCTGTCACTGGTGAAGAACGAAGTGCAAACTTAAACAATTGGCCCATGAGAGAGGCATCCGGAGCCAAGCCCAGCCCATCGGACTCCAGAACACACCTTCCAGAACCACATCCATAGGGGCACATCAAGGGGCCCTCGCACAGCAACAAGACCACTGCACCTTGCCTCTGGCCGCGGACTATGATGTTTAGACACACTTATGAGAAAATGAGATTGATGTGTATCTAACAATGATGATCCCAGCACACTAGACTTAGATCTCTGGCCACTGGCCTGCAATCAGGTCAGCAAGACAGTGCCCTGGACAGGAACCCTCGTGCGGATGGCTGGCTCCTAGATATCCTGTTTGCAGCACTGTCTGTCCCTCTTCTCTGTGCTGTCCCACCTCCTGACACACATACCATGACCCACCATGGAAGTACAGGCTTACCTTCCTAGTTCACAGACAGAAAACTGAAACTCAGCCACTGCCTGCTTGGGTTAATCAAGAATGAACTAGAGGGGCTTCCCTGGTGGCGCAGTGGTTGAGAGTCCACCTGCCGATGCAGGGGACATGGGTTCATGCCCCGGTCCGGGAAGATCCCACATGCTGCAGAGCAGCTAGGTCCGTGAGCCATGGCCGCTGAGCCTGCGCTTCCGGAGCCTGTGCTCCACAACGGGAAAGGCCGCAACAGTGAGAGGCCCACGTACAGAAAAAAAAGAAAAAAAAAATAGAATGAACTAGATAATTTACCCTGTAACCAACACTTGCAAGGAGGTGTTCAATTAATGCCTGCCCTGATGTTCCGTTATCTTTTTATAGAGGAAAAAAAAGTTGCCAATAAGTTGTTTCAGAGCCTAATGACGAGCCTGTATCTTAGCTGTCATTCATTATTACTGGAATGAGTGAGTCATTCATTCTTTTAATAGTAACTGTGGACCTATGATGTGCTAATTACTACCTAGGCACTGGGACTAAAGTCCATGATATTCTAGAGGACCCATTTCATAAATGTTCCCGGATATGTCACTTTTTAAAACTTTTTTCATTCTGCAGTAATTCTAGACATATAGAAGAGCTGCAGAAATAGCGCCCCGTGTTACCCTATGCTGTCACCTGTAGCCTCTGCTGTTAACACCTCACGTTACCACGGCCCTTTATCAAAATTAAGAAGTTAGCATTGGCACGATCCTACTAACTAGACCACATTTCTCAAGTTCTACTTTGAGGACTACTTTGAAAGCACCTCTCCTGCTCGTCTTTAATTTTCATACAAGGCTGTCCTTACTTCTACCCTCTGCCTGCAGCATCAAGGAAGGAGCTCTAGGAGAGATCTGAGTTATTTCAGTCGGTGTTCATGAGTCTCGATTTCTTACTTCATAAACCGGATCAATGTGCTCCTGCAGGTAGTGTAGACATTGTCGTACTGCAGACCCTCCAGTTTACTGTATTGTTTCAATACAATAAACAGCACAACATAGGCCACTTACTAAATCGGCATCAATCACAGAGCTAAGCAAGTGAAAAGCCAGGATTCTAAGGGAGATGTTCTGGCTCCCTATTTAATCTTCAACAAGAACTTTAGTAAGTGATATTATCCTCATTTTATAGATGAGAAAATAGATGTTCCATGTGATCAGGCCAACTTTATTTTTATTTTAATGAACATTCCATCTAGGACATGGACAAATTGAATAGGCGGTATCACCTGTGTTTATCCACGCACAGGAAAATGGAATGGACGGGGAATATACAACCAGAGTTGATTGTGACTTTTGGATGGTGATTTATCGCCTCCCAATATTGCCTTTAGGGTAAAATGGAGGGTTCAGGCTAATCTATTTGAAACGCATATTTTTAAAAAGTGGTTTTACAGTCCCTCTAGGAAAATAGCAGAAATAATGTAAGACCCTAGATCCTTTACAAATTTCTGACATAATCCATGTTTATAAGTAGTGATGCCTACAGAAAAAAGAATTCCAAATTCATCCAATCCTTATGGAGCAAACACATTGGAACAGATGACGCAGGCAAGCTTGCATTTTCATGTCTACAATAATTAAAGATCTCATAGTAAAGACGGAGCCAATTTTTAAACATTTTTAAACCAGTTTTGCATATTGGTACATAGTTATCTTAATTTTAACTTTAGTCTTCCTAGTATTTCACTGTTACGCCACCAACATTTGCTTAAGACTTTCCATAATATTCATTTTAAATTGTTTCGTAGTTTGTTTATATTATTCGTGACAGAAATAATACTGGTATTAATATCTTTTTGAGACAAGGTCTTACACATATTTATGAAATAAAAAAGCACTAAGATCTAAATTTTTTAACAAGTTTGAAAGCAAAATTTATTATTTTCCCTTAAGTTTAAACTCAAAATTCATTGCGAGTCATTATCTTGCTTACATGTTCCACAGGAGAGATATCAGTGTGTTTCAATGTAAGGTGTCACCTCAGACCCTTGTGGTGTCATGACAGTAGATACATCATATCATCTTTAAAAAAAAAAAAATTAGCCTGAATTGTGAAACACATCTGGCCCAGGGTTTGGATAATGGATTGTGGACCAGTATTGCCTTTTTAATAGTTCCAGTTATTTATTTTTGATAAGTTTCTAGTAGTGAGATTCCTGGCCTAAAGTGTACAAATGTTTTTACTTAAAAGTATTATTCTGATTTACAATTTTATTGGTAATTTTTCAGAATACCTATTTCCTTGCAGACTCTCCCACATTCAATTTCATTTTTAGAATAGCTTTTGCTAGTTTTACAGGATTAAAATTGTAGCTCATTGGTATTTTAATTCCCTTTTATTTAGATACAAGCTAATTTAATCATTTTTCCCAGTGAGTTCAATGAAAATAATCTCTTGACATCAGGCGCTTAGAGTTGTGGGAAAGTTCATGTCACGGTCTCTTTACGTAAAGTGTCTTTGAATTTTCTTTACACATTTACACACATTCTTTACTTTTAGCTACTTGTATAATGTGCTGTATATATTGACCCTTGACCATCACATTTATTACAGATGTTTCTCCATGATTTTTTCTTCACTTTTAGTTGTACTTTAGTTGTATTGGTTTTCATGGTACAAAATTCAGGTCTTTGAGCTTTTAATTTGTAATCCCTTAAAGTGCTTCCTTCCATTAGTAGAAAATTAACAGTTTTGAAGAGTTAACACATATCCTTTTAAAACTAATCAAAATAATATTTTTACAATTTTCTTGACTTAAAAATAAACTCCTGACCCAAATATGATTAGAAACCTTAGCTCATTCCCAGTAAACCACTACTTCACCATAAATGTGTTTAATGCATCACATAAAATTTAGTCAAATAATGTTAAAACTCAGGCTTGGCTTATTGATTACAACCAACATTGAGCTTACCTTTCTCTAATTCCTAATAAACACTTTTACAACTTTGAAGTTATTGTCTTATTACACGTAAACCTCTCTGCAATCTCTTCTACACAGTCTAACATAAGATCAGGGGTATGCACTCATATGCTGCTAATTCAGTGCTTGGTGCATGCCTCTTGGCTCCAAGGGGTGGGAAAGACATATTAGAACTGATCCTTGCACTCAAGTATTTTGCAATTTGTTTAGGAGGCCAGGAAACATTGGAAGTCAAGGCAGAAAGTCATAAGCACAAAAGGAGTGACCCAGACACTAAACATCTGGTTGAGAGAAGGACAAGAACAGGGTGAACGTACTAATTAGGTGACTTGCCTCAGATTTATTCTCTAAATGTTGCTTTATAAACACGCCTTTTTAAAAATACCCGGTAAAAGAGGTCAGGATAAATTAATAGAGAAGAAACTGAGACCTTAGGAAGTAAATTTAAGAACATTAAGTAAAATCCAGGGCCCACAACGTCAAACTATTTGCTCTACTTTCTAAGAAAGTGGCTATAGGACCAGCATATGTTTGAGCTCCCAGGCAAATACGGTCATGAGGAAAATGTACACCAAGCTCACAGCGTGCACATGATTGAAAAAAGACCATTTGCTAGAAGAAAATGGGTAGGCCTGGACAGTTGTGTTCAAAACTCAAACTTACACTCAGTAACATCTCTAAAGCACACAGGATGACAAGCATCCTCCCAAAGCAAAGCAATCATACAACTCAACAGTGCAATCCATAAAGGAAACAAAGTTACATGGGGGTCAGAAAGCCAACTTTCTGACCATTTAGCTTGATTTCAGGACAACATTTAGAATAGTTAATATGTTGAAAATAACTATGCATAAGAACCAAGGCATGATCATGACTGCTTGAAGTGGTTGTGAAAAATTAGATTTTCTAAGGTTTTTTTTTTAATAAGCAGTAAATAAAATTTACTGAATACTTTCTTGCAGCCATTAAGATGATCACAGGGCTTTTCTCCTTCACTCGATGGGTGTGACAGATTCCATCAACATTTGTCAGCTTAACAATGTTAAACTGTCCATGCAACTTGGTCATAATTTTTTAAAAATTCAGTCAGGTTCAATATGCTATTTTTTAAAAGAATTATTGCTTATATATTCACAGGAGGGACTGGTTTACAATTTTTTTCCTATGTCCTTTCCTGGTATTTCATTTAATCTCAGAAACACCACACAGACGTCCACTAGCACTGTCAATACTCAATACAGTCACGGACAGAAGCAAAAGAAGTCATTTGAATTACTAGAAAGAGAGACATAAAAGTGTCATATCTACAGATCATATTGCTAACTATATAGAGCCTAAGGAAACATAAAGACAAATTGTTAGGATGAATTCAAGTGTGTTGAATAAAAGACCAAATGCTTCCCTATAGCTAGTAACAACTATTTAGAAAATGTAATTTAAATAATAGGCTGTTTTGATAGCAACTACAGCTACAGAGTAACTGTACTAAATCTAATAAAAGGTGTTAATTATCTCTAAGCTGAAAACTATGATCACATTATTCAAAAACATTTTTGAAAGACCTAAATATATGGAGTGATAGCATAGTCATGCAATGGGAAAACTCATTATTATAAAGACATCAGTTCTTCCCAAACTAATCTGAAAGTTCCATGCAATTCCAACCTGATTCTCAAATGGGCTTTTCTGATAAGATGTTCTAAAATTACTGTGGAAGAACAAATGGTCAAAAACAGCCAAGATCATTTTGAGGAAGGAAAAGTTGGGGCACCTGCCATACCAGACATCAAGATTTATTTTAATCTATGATGAATCAGACAATAAGATAATTGTGCAGAAATGACGAACAGACCAAGGAATAAGAGACAGAACCTAGAAACAGACTCATACATCAATGAAAATTAAAATATGACAAATGTACAATACATTTTAAAATAAACAGTGCTTGGACAACTGGTTTTTCATATTGAATAAAATCAGCTTCCTACCTTGTACCACATACAAAAAACAGCTCAGATGGGAAAAAGCCCTTAATATAAAAAGACAACTTCAAAACGCTTAGAAGAAAATTTGGGAGAGTACCTCTAGGTTCTATAAGAACAAATCATAACAAGAATGGTTACAAAAGTGAGAACTTTAAAATTAAAAACTACTGTTCATCAAAAGGAACAATAAATAATTAAAACAAAATAGACATAAACAGCAAGAAGATAGTTATGACTATAAATATAAATAGGAAAGGACAAGTATCCAGCATATTAAAGAACCAGAAATCTGTTAGGGAAGACATCAAAAACCCAATGGAAAATGAGCAAAAGAAATGCCAGACACCCAGGGAAAATACTCTAGGGCCTCGTTCTTAAATATGGATCTTTTGGCTCCAAAAAGGCCCACTGGCATTCACTTGTCACTTCCACTTTTACTGTTTATAGTGGTTCGGTACTTGGAACATAGAAGTGTCGCGATGGCTCTTGCCCTGAAAATGGTTACACAAACCATGAGAAGATATTAAGTGCTAAGCTACCTAAGGCTTTAGAGAAAAAGGAGAGTGTAGTGTGGGTTCTGTACTCTTACTTCATTATGTGGTTTCTAACTTTGTAGCATGAACGCATACGCTCTCCCAGCTGGAACTGTAAGGATTGTATCTTTTCCCCTTTCAAATATTTTCCTTCCAGTGTATTTCAGTCTCTGGTTCCGCTAATACCACTGCTGTTATTTCAAAGTCAGGGACATGACAGAAATATTTATGTTTTCTTGCCCGTGCCAAAGGAAGTAGTTAAATATGTGGGTTGTAGGGGCAAACTGTCCACAGTAACAACTACCAACAGTTCTACAAAGGCAAAGATGAGGGGCAGTTATCTGGAAAGAGGCAAACCTCACAGCAGAAAACAGACATACAGAAGTGCCACAGTGCACAGAGGTTCAAGTGGAGATGACTTTTTTTGGGCAGTGCAGCAGGCAGGATCTTAGTTCCCAGTGGAAGTGCAGTCTTAACCACTGGACCACCACGGAAGTCTGCACAGAGGTTGCAGAAGCCCAGTGTTGAAATCTGAGTGCCCACTTCCACTTCTGGGAAGGGTGTGTGTGTGTGTGTGACTTGATCCACCTGTGAAGAGGCACTATGATTAGGAAACAGAATTACATTATCCTGCGGGGCCCGCAGGAAAGGCAGCAGAGTGTAGCTCAATTCACGGACTTCAGGTTAGGACTTCTAATATACGCCATTACCACTGTGTGCTTTGGACAAGTTACTTAGCCCCTCTCTTCCTCAGTTTCCTCATAGGTAAAGTGAGGATAATACTAGTACCAATCTTGTAAAGCTGTTATGAGAACTGAGTTAATGCACATTAGAGTTACTGCACATAAGAACTGAATCTGGCACATGCCAAGGGCTCAGTTTAGACACAGCCATCACCATCACCACCACCATCACCAAACACCATCACTACCATCTCCACCATTACCGCTATCACAACCACCCTCATAATCAGCAACATCATCACTATCTTCATCACCATCGTCACCGTTGTAATCATCTCCACCATCACCACCACCCTCATCAGCATCATCACCATAATCTTTATCGACCGTATCACCATCATCATCATCCATGGACTGTTTCTTCCAGTAAAGAAATTATTAAATAATTAAGTTATTAAGAAACAACAAATCCAAAATAGGCAACTAAGAGCTCCTAAAATATAGGTCAGACCTCAAATCCTTCCAGTTGGATGCACCTTTTCACCCACTTCCCTACTGGTACACTTACAAACTAATTCTGGCCACCTATCAGATTTAGTTTCTTTACACTTTTACCGGTGTATGAAAAACATCTGCTCTTCAGATTTCTGCTTTTTAGCATTTACCTTTTCTGTTACTAAGTGGGCAGAGAGAAATGCCACCTACTGAGTCCGAAATGTCTCACGCTTCCAACTCAAACCCTGACTTACTCTTTCCTTGGCGTTTATTAGCCACTCACATTTCCTGAAGTTTCCTGGGATAACTCATGGACCGTGTTTAGGGACAGAACCTGAGACGTGGGGCTGCTGGCGTGCCGCCTCCTGGTCCTCACTGACAGGTTTCTCCAGCTGCCATCTGAAGGGAGAGAAGACTTGCCACGGCGAAGGCCCAGGGTGGGCGGGGGGCTGCGTGGGGACCGTGCAGAGGAGGAAGGGGACGGAACCGGCTCTTGTTCACTGGAGACAAAGATGCTGACGTCAGGAGGTGGAGGATGAGAGCCGCAGGTCACAGAGACACGGAGGAGCGGTGAGCGCACTGGAACGATTAGCGGGAATTATCTGAATTCAATTCCCCAAATCAAAGTGTTTGGCCAAACACTGTCAAGTGGAAAGCAAGAAAGGACTGGAGTACCGAGGAACTTTCCTGTACTCTAAGGAGCCACAGTCGAGGGAGGAGGAGGCCGGCTGGAGGACAGGGTGCAAGGAGCTCGGAGGGGCTGCGGGCGGCCTCGCGAGGCTCCGTGTCCGCCCCTGGGCCCGAGGTGGCCGCCGGCGGTTCCCTCACCGCACACAGGGGCCCAGGTGGCTGACTCAGCCCTCGGCCCAGCCGTGACCGCCAGCGCCTGGGGCTCGGCCGACAGGCAGACAGGGCAGAGGGACGGGGGCGCACCTCGCCTTCCGTTTCCGGTCGGACCTGCCCGGCGTAGGTGAGGGCTTCCGGCTTCCTTCGGTTCCGTGTCAGACGCCGTCTTTCGGTTCCTGTTTCAAGTGCAGATGTTCGCTTTATTTCGCAAATGTCTCCCCGTACACAAACTCTCTGGAGCACACAGACATCCTGCTCTGTCCAGCTGCTGCTGGAAACCAAACTGGGGCTCTGAGCTGACCCCCCTCCAGGTGTCACATGGCCTGGGGCGCCCCCACCCCGGGGGGGGCCGCCGCCCACAGGGGTGCCTGGTGGGCGCCGTCTCTGTCCACAGGGCACTGGGTGCTCCTCACAGGAGGCCACTCTTCCCGGGATCTCCGCCCGGGAAGGTGGTGCTGCTTTCAGGCCCAGATACCATGAGGGGCCCTCCAGCTGCTTAACACATTCCCACGGTGGCTCCAGTGGTGCCCGCCTCCTGGGGGGTCACACTTGTGTCGCCCCTCCCCTCGAGGGTGGGCTGGACCCGTGACTCGCTTCTGATGGCTGGAACGCAGCAGAGGGATGGATGCCCGCTGGGGGCTGAGTTCAGCCTGTCCTCCCGTCTCCTTGCGACTCTGCACGAGCTTCCGCACTGGGCGCTGCCCTGGGGAGAGGCCAGCCTGGCAGTGCACGGTGGGATGAGGGGTGCAAGAGGCCCGGAGCCAGAGGGCCCCGCTGAGCTGCACCCCAACTCCTCCCCCGCTGGAGCGCAGAGACAGAAAGTGTGTGCCCCTTAAACTACCAGGACTTGGGCCCTTTTGTTACACAGAAACAGATAACCAGTGTAACTGGCTCTGTCGTTTGTACCCAAAAGAGTCATAATTAACACATCAACCCAGCAGGAGCACTTAAAATTCTCAAATACTTATCCCTTCAGGTTAGAACACTGAAGGGCCTGTGAGCATATCATTTCTAATGTCAATATCTGTAAGGAAATGGCCTTTGAAGAGATGCTACTTAAAATATGAAGTACATTACCTAGAGTCATGTATCCTCTGATGCTTTTCTTCCACTTTTTTTTTTTTTTGGCTGTGTTGGGTCTTCGTTTCTGTGCAAGGGCTTTCTCTAGCTGCGGCAAGCAGGGGCCACTCTTCATCGTGCTGCGCGGGCCTCTCACTGTTGCGGCCTCTCTTGTAGCGGAGCACAGGCTCCAGACGCGCAGGCTCAGTAGTTGTGGCTCACGGGCCCAGTTGCTCCGCGGCATGTGGGATCTTTCCAGACCAGGGCTCAAACACATGTCCCCTGCATTGGCCGGCAGATTCTCAACCACTGAGCCACCAGGAAAGCCCTTTTCTTTCATTCTTGTGGGAAAGTCAATACCAAAATTATATCACATTAGGAAATGCCTGTTCATTTCCTATATAATACATATGCACATTAAATGTATGTATCCATGTATAACTAAACTACTTTAAACATGTAACTCATATTTTACTAAAATAGTTCAGCATTATTACATTATATTGTTAGCATTTGAGAGAAATTTTCATAGCCTTTAAATTGATTATCAATGAAATGTTTTTGTGAGCAATACATGAAACTAGATTACCTGAATTTTAGGTAAGCAAAACAAATCAGAATTGTCGGAACTGTATTCAGTAAGTCAGTGCTATCTTATATTGCATCTTTAACAAGTCAAATAATGTACTTTAGGCATCAATTCCCTGGGAGTTGGTAGGTTAAGTTGAAGGAACGCATTTCACCACAGTCTAGGGTAGGTAGATGGGCAGTGTCCACCTTTGGACTCTATTCAGGTAGTTTAGCCACTAACACGGTGAGAGGGCCAAACTCCTGATGGGAGGGGCACCTGATGGTGTCTCATCAGACAAATTCTAAAAGGGGAATTTTATTTCACATACAGAAGGCTCACATGAACAGCTTTCTTTTACCTAGTCCAAGTGTACAACTTTGTTTTCATTTTAAGTAACAGTGTCAGAACTCACAGGTTTTATTTCTTAAAGGATAGTCATAATTTTAATCTTAGTGTTTAGTTTTTTTCCCCACCACATGCAAATTTGCTTAAATTTAAACTAAATGAATCTCAATAATTTATTATAAGCTTATTAAAGTTTTGGATAACTTCCTTTCAGTGACAGAATCTCATCTAATTCACAGTGGTAAAGAATTCCTCAGCGTTTACAATGCTGCGGTACTTTGAAATGCAGAAACGTTAATGGTTACACAGTTTTTTCCATGTTGAGATAAGTAAGCATAGTTACAATTAACTAGATATAAGAAAACACAGACAATAATTCTTCTACAATCATTTGCTTCATTTTCATAATTTAGTAAAGTTCAAACACGTCCAACTAGTGAGATACATAATTAAGGTACATGCCAGGCTGCCAAAGGCACCAGAGCTTGCTCACTTGTAACGCAGTGCCAGGAACATAGCGCTTGATACGTGACTGTGCAACTGAACCTCCAATGTTTTTGAAAAACAGATTGGAGACATCTCCCCAGAGAACAAACTAGAACAAATCATTTTCCTGGTATGGAGGAATGAAGACCTAACACTCCGATACTAATACTACTGATACTAATCAGTGTGCTATTGGAGACAAACACTGATTTAGAAGTAGTTTTTGGAAAAAAAATTTAATTTTAACATAACAGTTCTTAGAGGTATGGACAACCAAAACATACTTTATATACATATGTTGTGTGTGTCTCTTTATTATTATTTTTGGTGGCTAAGCACATGGATTTTGGATTCAGAGAGCTGCAACTCCACACCACTTACAATGTGGACTTGCACAAGTCACTTAACCTCCTAAAGCTTCAGTTTCTTCATCTGCAGAATGGCAATAACAATGAGACCTTCTTCATTGTGTTGTTTTAAGAATTAATTAGATAAAACATGGAAAGCACATAGCTAGTCACCCTTTTGGGGTCAAAAATAGAAATATGTCACTCCCATCTGAACTCCTATCTTACATCAAATCATTTAATCAATCTAGAATTAGGATTTCTGGGGCACAACAAACAAGCTTCTCTCAGATGGCCTGTATCTTGAATTTTATCTAGAAATATTACAAAAAGTCAATTTTTGTTTCAGTAATGAATGTTCATGTTTAAAATTGAACAAAAACCCCAAGTAGTAAAAGAGTTTATATAGACAGACCTGCTTAGTTCTTTGAATATGTAAACAATATTTGAAGTTCCATGAAGACTAATCATGTCCAAATAAAACTACTGGGCAGTTTGTGACAAGTATTATAGGCAATTGAAATCCACAGCCATATTAGAAGGCTTGTTTCCTTAGAGCCATTATTAATGAGAACCAGTTTCAGGAGAGAAAAAAAGGTTTTGAAAGCGACGTAAATTATACATCCAAGCTGCACTATGGCAGAAAGCCATGAGTGTCAGTGTCTTTGGTCTTTGAGAACAGTGGGCATCTGACAATCAGTGTTGGTATTTCTATTTCTAAGTCAGTGAGGGATGTGGGAGCCGTACTATGTGTTTCAATAAAAGAGTATGTGTCAATAGCCACTTAGTTAAAAAAAAATTCTCCTTATTTTTTCTTACAAATCATTTTCTAATATGTGTACCATGATGTACACTTTAAATATTTTAAAATTTTGCTTGTCAACTGTATTACAATAAAGCTAAAAATTAAAAAAATAAAGACCCATACACACACACACAAAAAAACATCTCACTGAAAATACTTGTGTGGTTTTTGTCAGTTTTAATGTTAATCCGTAAGTTAGGAGTGTTAGAAGAAAAAGTCCAAATCTATGTCTTCGAAATGTTCTGCGTCTATCTTAGATATTAAACAGCAAGCAAAAAGACACAGCCATCCCCTGACCCCTCCACCCTCCACTCTGGATGTGATTCCATTGAGGACAGGGCAAAGCAGAAATAAATTCCTAAAAATACTTTTCTTTTTCTATTGAACTTCTCTGAAGAGGTACTTGTGTCCTCCATTCTCAGTAATCCAAATGGCATTGACGTGTTATGGACCTGTGATTGGCAGGGGAGCCAGAGTCCTGAATCTTTCTGTGCTTTCCTAAAAGCAGCCTGCATTCTCATGAAAAACAGCACTCTTAATGAAATCACTTAGTAGCAATTACTATTTCATGATAACAGGGTCCTGACTCTCACCATGTTGTAAAATAATAATTACAAGTTATCAACTTTAAAGTGCTTAATTAAACTTACTTATAAGACTTGCAAAATAAACAGTTGCCCTGGGGAAGTAAGGCCTTGGAAATGATCACACAGCCGGGCATCTGAAGAAAAAGCTCTATGTGTTTAAACAAGTCTTTCTCATCAGACTTCTCTCTATAAATGTCACTCTACCATCACTCAAAGACATTGCTGTTAGAATCACTCTTTTCCTTAAAATATAGCACAAAAAGCAGGGTGTCGGGCTTCCCTGGTGGCGCAGTGGTTGAGAGTCCGCCTGCCGATGCAGGGGGCACGGGTTCGTGCTCCGGTCCGGGAGGATCCCACATGCCGCGCAGCGGCTGGACCCGTGAGCCATGGCCACTGAGCCTGCGCGTCTGGAGCCTGTGCTCAGCAACGGGAGAGGCCACAACAGTGAGAGGCTCGCGAACCGCAAAAAAAAAAAAAAAAAGCAGAGTGTCTAGTCTTCATTATCACATAAGCTTCAAAGCTGTTCTTCACCTAGTAATTTGGAAGAATGGCTGATAAACAGTGATTTAAACCAAGGAACGATAGGGTTTAATATTTCAAAAGACAGTAAAGGGAAAGAATTGGGGTGAGGGAGGTTTGTGGGAGAAGAGACAGGAAAGAGGAAAGCACACGGCATCTGGAAGAGGCGGGACGGCGACCTCTGTCCCATGCCAGGCGCAGCTCCCTGGGGTCACGGCAGAGAGCCCAGTGATCACCTCACCTGGTCACACGACTCACAATGAGACTGCTCACTCAGCGGTTCTGAACAAGCCCAGTGCAGCAGCAGAAACGTGGGCGCTGAGGTGCCTGGAGCACGTCCCCAACAATTGTCCTTCTGCCACTTACTCTATGGACCTGAGCACATAAGGCTGATTCCCGTAGTATTCGAGCTCCTGTCCAGACACAGGATCGGTAAAGCCAGGACCTGCCCGTTTGAGGATCCAGATCATCACTCGGTGGCGCCTAGGACGCGGAGCTTTGCTTTTCTCTCAAGGAAAGAGAGAACGAGCTTTGCTTTTCTCTCTTAGTCACACAAGATATAATTATTTTATAATTTACGTCTCAGTTTTCCTTGAAAGTTCTATCACCTGGTCATCTGCAATCTCTCTGCTGGATCCATCACAATTTTGCAAAGACCTTTTAAATTGCCCCTCAGTTTTGCTTAATATATGAGCATGGCTTTTTCTTTAAATTTAAGATGATCTACATGAGGTTAAGACATCAGGTCACCAACAGATGCTTAAAAACAGCAGATTAGAAAAAGCAGTCTCAGTTATTAGAAATACAAAACGCTTACTGTTTGTTTGTGTTTTTTTTTTGCGGTACGCGGGCCTCTCACTGCTGTGGCCTCTCCCGTCGCGGAGCACAGGCTCCGGACGCGCAGGCTCAGCGGCCATGGCTCACGGGCCCAGCCGCTCCACGACATGTGGGATCTTCCCAGACCAGGGCACGAACCCACGTCTCCTGCATCGGCAGGCGGACTCTCAACCACTGCGCCACCGGGGAAGCCCAACGCTTACTGTTTTGACGCAAATAATTAAAATATATTATAATCTTTTAAATGAGTATTTATTATATCTGCTATAATTTATAGTAGTTAAAGAAATATCCCTTTCAAGGGAAACTGAGATGTAAATTATAAAATAAATAGTTTAAAGTACATCCTATTGTGTGGCTAGAACTACCTTCTCCAATAAGAAGTAACTGTATGCCTAGTAAATGATCCTCTCTCTAGTTATTTTAATGGAAATCCACTGAATGGTCTTTTTAAATAATGCCTTTTTAAAGGTTCATTACAACTTACTCTGTCAGTGGTCACCAGATCTTTAGATTTCAGAAACATTAAAGAAAAAATGATGGTGAGAGTGGGGAAGAGAAAAGGGGGGTAATTTCTAATTTTGTAGACTTATTCTGTAATTATATCTTACACTCATACAGCGGATCTTTACAAATTAAGTGAATTAGAACACAAATACATAATGATTACAAATCAAATCAGTATACCTCCACAAAAATTTTGCTACACTCTTTTTTCTTATGTCACCATAAATACTGCTGCCTTTCCCCCACTCAACTCACTCCACTTCCACTGTCCTCTGGGCAAGTGTCTCCACAATAATACTGAGAGAAATGTAAAGAGATGTGTCCTCATGAAAGCAGTGAGTAGCAGTCCTTGACAGGTTATGATGACAGGACCCAGGAGAAAGGGGTGTATTTCTGGCTGCTTTTGCACATCCCATGTGTGGTAGGACAGTCACCAATACTTACTTGAAATAAAACCTTTAGCCTACAAAGAGCTAGCTTTTTTTAATTTGGAAAGATTCACACTTACATATGATTATATTATTTAGTTACACATTGCTTATAAGGCCTTAGCAAGAATTGTAAAGTTCAATTCGTCTTGTCCTCACAATTTGGCATGGAGACCACGGTTCAGTGCCCAGTTGAAAAACTCTGTATAAAGTTTAGAGAATGAACTGGAAACCTTAGCAGATAGTCTGAAGTCTTTTGCAGATTAAGGTCAATTCTCCATGCAGTCGTTTTGTGCTGCAAACTAGCTGAATTTTAAAAATTTTTTATGCCCTTACTTTTATTGTTTATTTGTCATATGGCAAACACTTCCTGCAGGCAGTTTGTCCAGGCTGGGATTTTATATAACCCAGAAAATAGAGCCACCAGACCTGCAGCTCTGCAATGATTCTGCTCCCCCTTCCTGAGAAAAGCAGGCACTTCAGAGATTTAAATATAAATGCAAAGACAGTGACAAATAAGTGGAAATAAATGTGTTTAATAGTTTGCCAGTGCACTCAGAATCATTCCATTTATTTAAAACTTTAGAGACGTGTGAAAATCCTATGCGGTTCAGAGCTCTTTTTATATAGCCGTTGAAAGATTATATAACATGCAATTTTGACTAAAAAAGATGCTAACTACTTGAGTCTTTCAAACTCTTCATTGTTTTATAATTAAATTTTCTGGCTTACAAATAACACACTCCACTTATAATTTATACTTTTAGCTAAAGTGAAAAGAGCTGCTTTCTTATGTTTCTACATAAAAACATGGACTTGATTTTGCTATTATCATTCACTCTGACACTTGCTCTCATCGAATTTTTCCCCCCACTCATGTTCCCTGAAAGACTGGGTCAGATGGCACTGAAAAAACTTACATATTATTAGACTAAGTGTTAAAAAGAGAAACCAAGAATTACACACTTATTTTAAAATATTTTGTTGAGGTATAATACATATACCATAAAATTTATCCTTTAAAAGTGCACAGTTCGGGAATTCCCTGGTGGTCCAGTGGTTAGGACACCACGCTTTCACTGCTGGGGGCCCGGGTTTGATCCCTGGTCGGGGAAGTAAGATCCCACAAGCCACGTGGAGTGGCAAAAGAATAAATGCACAATTCAATGGTTTGTAGAGTATTAACAAGCCTCCACAACCATCACCACCATCTAATTAAAGAACATTTCATAACCCCCAAAGGAAACTCCATCCCCATTAGAAGTCACCCCCATTCCTTCTGTTCCCCAGCTCCTGGCAACCACTAGCCCTCTTTCCATCTCTGTGGATTTGCTTACTCTGGATATTTCATATACATGGAATCATACAATATGTGGTCCTCTGCGATTGTCTATTGGTACTTCCTTCTTTTTACAGCTGAATAATATTCCATGGTAGAGATACGCCTTATTTTCTTTTTCTATCCATCAGTTGATGGACATTTGGGTTGTTTCCACTTTGGGGCTATTATTATATTGCTCCTGTGAACGTTCAAATACAAGTTTTTGTGTGACTATACACTTTCAATCATCTTGGGTATATATTTAATAGTAGAATTGCTGGTTGCATAATATGTCTCTGTTTCACTTTTCGAGGAGCTGCCAAACTCTTTGCCACAATGGCTGCACCATTTTAAGATTCCTGCCAGCAATGTACAGGGTTCTAATTCCCCCTGTCCTTGTCTACAGTTGATGTTTTTGTTTTTTATTTTAGTCATCGTAGTGGTTGTGAAGGGGTATCTCATTGTGATTTTGATTTGCATTTCCCTGTGACTAATGATGTTGAGCATATTTTCATGTGCTATCTGACCATTTGTATATCTTCTTTAGAGACATATCTATTCAAATCCTTTACCCATTTTAAAATTGGGTTATTTGTTGAGTTGCAAAAGTTCTTTATATACTCTGAACACTAGATCCTTACCAGGTACAAGATTTGCAAACATGTTCACCCACCCTGTGGGTTGGTCTGTTCACTTTCTTGATAGTGCTCTTTGAAGCACAAAAGTTTTTCATTTTGATGAAGTACAATTTATTTTGTTCTTTTGTTGCTTGTGCTTTAAGTGTCATATGTAAGAAACCATTGCCTATCTAAGATCATAACGATTTACATTTATGTTTTCTTCTAAGAGTTTTACAGTTTTAGCTTTTACATATAGGCCTTTGATCTCTTTTGAGTTGATTTTTGTGTATAGTGTAAGGTAGTAATTTACTTTAAATGTCCTTCACTTTGCTCTTAAACTTTTCCATATCTACAGGGAAACAGAAAATTATCCAACATAATTAATAGCATTAGAACACCTATAGAAAGAATCCTATTCTGTAACGTTTCTAAGCACTTTGGAAGCTCAACATATCATATAGAGAGAGAAAGAGTTGACCCTTGAACAACTCTGGTGATAGGGGTACTGACCCTCTACATAGTTGAAAATCTGAGTATAGCTTATCATCGGCCCTCTCAATTTGTGGTTCCTCCGTATCCACAGTTCTGCATCCGTGGATTGAACCAACTGCAGATCACATAGTACTGTAGTATTTACTACTGAAAAAAATCCACACGTAAGCGGAACCACCCAGTTCAAATTTGTGTCATTCAAGGGTCAAATATATATATACATATATTGATACATATAAAAATTATGATAACCTAGGTTTAGAAATCCAAAGAATACTAGGAAGAAAAAGTAGGAAATCAAGATTGGCCTCTTAAATCATTTTTCCTTCAATGTCAGTTAAGGTCAGTTAATGTCCTAACTCCACCCAAGGCAGCGCTGTGTCTGAACTTGAATCAGATCTTGCTGTATTAAACCAGAGAAACACTGTGACTGTCATTAACCTTATTATTCTCATACTTTCCTTCCTTTGTCTAAAAAGGCAAATAAAACGCACCAAGCATGGAGCTCTACAAACTCAAACATGTTACACACTAAGTGAAAACAGAACACAGTAAACTGTGAAGTACTGATGTGCACTTTATATTCCATTCTGTAAGGAATATATATGAAGGACTTCCTGGTGGTGCAGTGGTTCAGAATCTGCCTGCCAATGCAGGGGACACGGGTTTGAGCCCTGGTCCTGGAAGATCCCACGTGCCGTGGAGCAATTAAGCCCATGCGCCACAATTACTGAGCCTGCACTCTAGAGCCCACGAGCCACAACTATTGAGCCCATGTGCTGCAACTACTGAAGCCTGCACGCCTAGAGCCCATGCTCCACAACAGGAGAAGCCACCACAATGAGAAGCCCGTGCACCGCAACGAAGAGTAGCCCCTACTTGCCGCAACTAGAGAAAGCCCGCACACAGCAACAAAAGACCCAACGCAGCCAAAAATAAAATTTTAAAAATTAAAAAAAAGAATATACATGAAACTACGTCTTTTCCTTCATTACATAAATTATTACAGAAACTTTTCCATTTTTGACTCTGTTTATGACATATGTTTACTCTAGATTAGTGCTGTCCAATAGAACTTTCAGAGATGCTGGAATATTCTATACCTGTGCTGTCCCAGACAATGGCCGTCTGTGGCTGTTCAGTGCTTGAAGTGTGGCTAGGCTGGCTGAGGAATTAAATGTTTAATGTTATCTAATTTTAGTTAAGTTAAATTTAAATAACCACAGGTAGTTGGTGGCTGCCCTGCCAATGCCACAAGTTTATCATCTGGTAGCTATAATCTGCTTAAAAAAACAAATACATTTTAGAGTAGATGAGACTGTCTACTGAAATTGTAACCTATTTCAGAAAAGGGAAAAAGTCGAGATCTAGCTCCTGTGGTAATCTGTATTGGTTAATCTAAATAGTGATGCATCTCTCGAGACTCACTTCCTCTCTCTCTGCCAAAGAAAAGAAGATATATATGCAGACTTCTGGCTGAATATATCCTATACGCTGCCAAGCATGTAACTAAAATTAAGCAAAAGTTTAATTGCTAATAGTTTTTTTTTATACCCTGTGAAAATCTTGGAAAGCACATAGTCACATTCAGATAGAAATGTAGAACATTAGCAAGTTCATCTGTGAGCAAAGAAACAGTACAGTGTCTGATACCTAGACAAAGAGTATAAAGCATTTTATAACATGGGCCAGAGAAGAGAAAGGGGCTTCAGTGCTCTGTGCTAAGAACTATCTTGCTCACTGACTTAACACTTCAGTCTTCATGAGTTTGTGTGTATAAAGCAAGCATAATAAATTGTTTATGCAACATGTTATCTTGAGAATTGGAAGGAACTCTACAGACATAATTCCTTGTAGATAAAGACATCATCCTTAATCTACTATGTGATTTTGATTTTTTCTCATAATATAATTCCAGAAAATATTGACAGATATATTAACATCTAGAGAAAACAATTTCTTTACTCAAAAAGGAGTCCTGGCTATTGAACCATTATGTTATGTTGTGCACCTGAAACTAATATATTATATGTAAATTATATGTCAATGTTTTAAAAGAAGAGTCCTGGTAAGATCCTAGTCTCCATTTCTATTCCTGAGTAACACATAGAGGAGTGAACATTGCAAGAGAAATATTACCAAATGAAAACAAACAAACAAAGGCAACCTAATGCAGAAGCATTAAAAAAAAAAAAAAGGTAGGTCCTTTCTTCTCAGGACTAGAACAGAGTCCAGTGAGGGTCCACAGGCAGTGCTCAGGGACTTAAGAACTGTCAAATAATATGCTCTGAAATGTAGAAAGCAAACATGCAGAAAGGTGTTAAATGGGAAATGCCAGTCTCCCTGCCAACCCCCAATCTCCATATCCACTGCCTAGATAAAACAATATTTTAAGGCTTCCCTGGTGGCGCAGTGGTTGAGAATCTGCCTGCCAATGCAGGGGACGCGGGTTCGAGCCCTGGTCTGGGAAGATCCCACATGCTGCGGAGCTACTAGGCCCGTAAGCCACAACTACTGAGCCTGCGCATCTGGAGCCTGTGCTCCGCAACGAGAGGCCGCGATAGTGAGAGGCCCACGCACCGCGATGAAGCGTGGCCCCCGCTCGCCACAACTAGAGAAAGCCCTCACACAGAAACAAAGACCCAACACAGCCAAAAATAAAAATAAAATAAATAATTTTTTTAAAAATAGTTGCTTATTTAAAAAAAAATTCCCCCCTTTATCGTTCCAGAATGTTCTCTGTGCAGATAGTCATATATAATAGGCAGTCTTTTATTTCAAGAAGTTAGGTAAGTTTCGCAAGCTTGAAGATGTGCTCTGAATTTCCACCCTAGAAACAATTGCGTCACTTTGGACTCCTACTTCCCCTCCTGTTCATACAACACACAGCCCACGCTCCCGAGAGTGGGCACGAGGGGTGTTATCTCGGGCTTGGGTTTCATCACCTCTGCTCTAAAACTATCTATTAGCCTTCAAGCTGGACTCCGCACCATCATCCGTGTCCCCGCACAGTGAGGGCTCTAACACACAGGTGTGTCACTGCATCCTCTAACCACGTGATGTCATGACGTCACCCACAGGAGACAATGCAAAGCTCAGGAGCAGAGCGCGGGGACCCCTGGCTGGTCCTTTCCGGGTGGGCGCCCCCACCGCTGCTGCTAACGGGCCCAGTCCATGCCTCTGCCTAGAATTTCCTCCCCTTTCATCCTGCTGTCGGTCCCTCTGGCCTGCAGTCCCCGGTCCCTGCCAGACACACCCTCATTCTTTTCCCAAAGACCATGCTTCTAACGTGACTCACTGCAGTGGGTAGAATTGGATGGATAGATTGAGTTTTCCAGGGCAGGGCTCCTGTTGTGCTAACGTTTTTACCTGTCGTGCCCAGTACAATCTGTGGCTGAATGACAGGGCCCCAGATATTTGCAGCCTCTGTATTTATTTAATGGTGAGGAGAGTCCGAGAGCCTCTAGGGGGCCGCTATGGAATAAGAGAGTATAAAAATCCATGGGAGCTGAACCAGCTTCATTCTGTTGTGTCTGCAGAGCCCCGGGGGCCCAGGAACCAGTTCTGGCAGGGCTGCACCTAATCACACAGGACACCGACTGCTAAACCACACTGCAAAGCCTCTCACAGCCGTTAGTGTTCGCACAGCTCCATTTTCCTATTAGCCCCACAGGTTTGTGAGTGGTTCCAGTATAACCCGCACTTTTAATGCTTCCAGGCTTATCAGCATAACCCCGATTTCACAGATCCAACCCCCAGATTCTGATACGGGTGAAGTGACCTGAAAGAGATTTCTGCTCACTCCCATGAAATAAACAGGAAATAAAACTTATTCCCTCAAAGCTTATGTTCCTCAAGAATTCTGTAAATAAAACAAATAATACATTTGTGACAATGGCAAAAAATATAATTTCAAGATCCTGATCTCACCTCTATCAAATCTCCAGTTAAACAAAAAGAAAGGAAGGAAGGAAGGAAGGAAGGAAGGAAGGAAGGAAGAAAGAAAAGAAGCAAACAAAGCAAAAGGAAAATTTTTTAAGCCCTGCTTCTCTCTCCTACCTCATTAGGCCCTAGGTTGTAAGCTGGTGGCAGTCCTGGGAAGTCCGTGGACTGTGTAACCTTGCCTGCACTAGAACAGCACGAGGGACCTAACGACAGCCACACTTGGTCAATTGTTGTGGAACTGAACTGTGGACTGCGTCCATCTGACTGGCCGAGGGACTGGGGCTGGAGCACCCGCTGGGAACGCAGCTGGTGGGTTCTGACTGACGTCAGGGGAGGGCTGCTGGGTTTATTTTCAGAAGTCGCCTTGCTCTCCCACCAGAAGTTTAACATTCACGCCACCATATATACTCTGTTGTGTTTGAAAATACTTCTTTAAAAGATCCACCTTAAATATTCATATTTCTGGGAAACTGAAATGATGTTTAACTCTGATAATATCTTATTTAAACAAATACAAACTGCTTTTAGTCCCATTGGCAAGACAAAGAATAAAGCATTGTGTGATTTGAAAAAGTCTGACAAGGAAACTACCAACTATTTTATAGGGATTATTTTTCATGTTCAAATAGGATGCACTTTGGTTATTATGCAGCATAATTAGACTAAATGCTCCTTTAATGTTCCTCAACATTTTCATATCCATCTTTCTCCTATAGTAAAGCCATAAGAAAGAGAAGGAAGAAACCCAACGCTTTAACCTTTAAGTCCTCTTTCAAAACCCTGCGGCTTCCTAGTAACTATTTTAACATCACATCGCATCACATCCGAAGTTCTCACTGCGGCATCCGGGACCCTCCTCTGCCAGTTTCCATTCAGTCCTTCTGAAACGCTGGTCCTTGCCTGATGGGGACCCGCTTTGCATGGTGAGCAGCTGGACCTCGCAGGGCCGCTTTCCTTCACCGGGTCTCATCACCTCATCTATAAACATGGGAGGCTGGGTGACCTCTAGGGTCCCTTTCTAACTCTATGATCTAGTGATTATGACCACTTCTTATTGCAGTATTAATTAGTACTTTACTCTCCAAATGAGTCTAGTTGGGAAAACAAACGGGGGGTGGGGTGGGAGGAGAGGGGTGCAAGGAGCAAAGGCCTGGCCAGAGTGAAAAGTGTGAAGGACAGACTATTTCAGAGGCAGCAGTGCTGGGACATTCGGAAGCATGCACTGTGACTTGGACGCACAGCCCCCAGCCCTGCAAAGCACACACATTCCCGGACTTGCCTGTGAACCAACCATCATTTTCACAGAAATCAGTAAAGCGAGTTCGTCATCCCTAGAAAAGTGATTCTTTCAACAAACTCATTTTTATCAGTTCCCTGGGCCAAATCACTTTTTAATAGGCAAAATGATCTGTGAAAGCACGCATCCCTCTGAATTTTCGTTTTTTATTACTTCAGGTTCAAGTTAATGAGCTTTTACTTATTTCTACTCAAATAATGCAAATTATTATTTTTAAAATATGCACATGCATAACTGGTCTCTTCCATCCTTGGCAGAAGAAATAATCATTTTTTTTTCTTGAAAATATTTCTTTTTTACTTATTTGAGAAATGCATGTTGACATTACAAGTCCTCTTAGAAGTTTCCACATCGAAATAATGTTCAGCATAAAGTTTGCCTCGCGTTGCTAGGAGAGACAATATTTGAAAAGCTGTTCTTATATTTTGCAATGACAACTTGTTCCCTATTGCTTCATTACTTTTTTCATATTCTCAAGTAGAAGTATTAGCTTAAAAAACAGAAAACACTTCTAATTTTCAAATATTTATTTTTTCTTCCTACAGAGAAAAGTTCAGATCTTCAACTTTGTAATTTTGACCAGGACACAGCCAAAAACCAAAAATAAGAAAGAAAAGAGGCCCCTGACTCAAATTTAGGCATGAAATGAGTTCCCCACTGATAGAAGGCTAGTTTCGGTTTAATAGTTTATGGTCAAAATTTCCAAGTAATGGCCTATTAAGAAGCAGGAAAGAGAAGGAAGGAGAGGGTTTCCAGAATCTTAACCAAGGATGAGAGCAAAAAGTGAGTTTGTCAGTGTGACAATAAGTAAACGGACAGAAACACCATAAAATCTAGATATAAGAAAAAAATCACATGGGGCCATTAGCGCAACAGGGAAAAACAGCCCTCAACCCTGGAAAATCTTAAATCATATGATTCAGCAAGCAAGTTCAACATGTTTTGGGGGTTTTACATTTGTTTTTTGTTTTTATTTTTAAGGCTGAGATTGTTTAAGACATTATTTCAGAAAGACTACCATCAAAAAAAGATCTGGCATTTCAATTGTCTGAGAAATTCACTTACATGTAACCAATCTCTTCAAGAACCCCCAATAAATGGAGACCTTTTAAATTTAAACACTCTCTCCCTCTGAAAGCCAGATAGAAAGAAAAAAGTAAAGTAAAAAGTCAATGTAAAGTGAAAGAACTTCAAGTATGAAGGTAGATGGATGTGACATGGACGCAATTATCTTTAATTTTGTGCTTTCTTTTCATCTCAATTTCACTCTAAAAATAACTATTAAATAGCAAGATACTTAGGAATAGATTTGCAACAATAGAAATTAGAAATATCTCTTTTAAGAGAATGCTGAGGGGAGAAAGCAAATTACAGGGACACATAGAAATAAATATGCATTTTTAGGTGTATTTTTAAAACACATAGAACGACTACATAATATATGTTCTTGAATATGTATGTAACAGTTTAATAGAATGGCCTGGAAAATAATAGACCAAATTCCTAATAGTCATTGCTCTGGAGAGTCAGGAGAGAGCTGGGCCTCAGGATCAGAAAGAAATTCCGGGCTTCCCTGGTGGCACAGTGGTTGAGAAGCCACCTGCCAATGCAGGGGACACGGGTTCGAGCTGTGATCCAGGAAGATCCCACATGCCGTGGAGCAACTAAGCCCGTGAGCCACAACTACTGAGCCTGCGTGCCACAACTACTGAAGCCTGAGCACCTAGAGCCCGTGCTCCCCAACAAGAGAAGCCACCGCAATAAGAAGCCCACGCACCGCAATGAAGAGTAGCCCCCTCTCACTGCAAAGAGAGACAAGCCCGCGTGCAGCAACGAAGACCCAACACAGCCAAAAATAAAATAAATAAATTTTAAAAACAGAAATAAATTGCAATGTTACTGATAATCTTTCCTTTACTTGAAAGAAAAAGAGTGTTTCTTTTTTTTCTTTATTTGAAAGGAAAAGATCATTACTTAGAACTAAAGTGACATTTTTCACAGAACTAGAACAAAAAATTTCAAAATTTGTTTGGAAAAACAAAAGACCCCGAATAGCCAAAGCAATCTTGAGAACGAAAAATGGAGCTGGAGGAATCAGGCTCCCTGACTTCAGACTATACTACAAAGCTACAGTAATTAAGACAGTGTGGTACTGGCATAAAAACAGAAAGATAGATCAGTGGATCAGGATAGAAAGCCCAGAGATAAACCCACGCACATATGGCCAACTTATCTTTGATAAAGGAGGCAGGAATGTACAGTGGAGAAAGGACAGCCTCTTCAATAAGTGGTGCTGGGAAAACTGGACAGGGACATGTAAAAGTATGAGATTAGATCATTCCCTAACACCATACACAAAAATAAGCTCAAAATGGATTAAAGACCTAAATGTAAGGCCAGAAACTATCAAACTCTTAGAGGAAAACATAGGCAGAACACTCTATGACATAAATCACAGCAAGATCCTTTTGGACCCACCTCCTAGAGAAATGGAAATAAAAACAAAGATAAACAAATGGGACCTAATGAAACTTCAAAGCTTTTGCACAGCAAAGGAAACCATAAACAAGACCAAAAGACAACCCTCAGAATGGGAGAAAATATTTGCAAATGAAGCAACTGACAAAGGATTAATCTCCAAAATTTATAAACAGCTCATGCAGCTCAATAGCAAAAAAACAAACAAGGCAATCCAAAAATGGGCAGAAGACTTAAATAGGCATTTCTCCAAAGAAGATATACAGACTGCCAACAAACACATGAAAGAATGCTCAACATCATTAATCATTAGAGAAATGCAAATCAAAACTACAATGAGATATCATCTCACACCAGTCAGAATGGCCATCATCAAGAAATCTAGAAACAATAAATGCTGGAGAGGGTGTGGAGAAAAGGGAACACTCTTGCACTGCTGGTGGGAATGTGAATTGGTACAGCCACTATGGAGAACAGTATGGAGGTTCCTTAAAAAACTAAAAATAGAACTACCATATGACCCAGCAATCCCACTGCTAGGCATATACCCTGAGAAAACCATAATTCAAAAAGAGACATGTACCAAAATGTTCATTGCAGCTCTATTCACAATAGCCCGGAGCTGGAAACAACCTAAGTAAGTGTCCATCATCGGATGAATGGATAAAGAAGATGTGGCACATATATACAATGGAATATTACTCAGCCATAAAAAGAAATGAAACTGAGCTATTTGTAATGAGGTGGATAGACCTAGAGTCTGTCATACAGAGTGAAGTAAGTCAGAAAGAGAAAGACAAATACCGTATGCTAACACATATATATGGAATTTAAAAAAAAAATGTCATGAAGAACCTAGGGGTAAAACGGGAATAAAGACACAGACCTACTTGAGAATGGACTTGAGGATATGGGGAGGGGGAAGGGTAAGCTGTGACAAAGCGAAAGAGAGGCATGGACATATATACACTACCAAACGTAAGGTAGATAGATAGTGGGAAGCAGCCGCAGAGCACAGGGAGATCAGCTCGGTGTTTTGTGACCGCCTGGAGGGGTGGGATGGGGAGGGTGGGAGGGAGGGAGATTCATGAGGGAAGGGATGTGGGAACAGATGTATATGTATGACTGATTCACTTTGTTATAAAGCAGAAACTAATAAAAAAAATATTAAAAAAAAAGAACTAATGTGACAAAATTATAACTCACAATTCTGGATGGCTGAAATACAGCTCTGTTTTATTACTTTCTTTAATTTTCTTTTTTTAGTTTTTTGTTGCTTTAATTTTTCTACAAAAAAAATAAGCACGAAAGAACCCTCTTTGGGTATGACACAGAATGGCCATGATTTTGAGGACAGTCAGGGGTTAGGAACTTTACTTTTGGCCCCTTTCCATATCATTATTTAGAAAAGAAAAATTAAGACAAACCACAAGCAGCCTGTGAAATGGTGTTAGGCTGAATGACGTGGAAGCTGATGTTGCTTATTGGTGGTCTTTGGAAACAATCCACATTCTACTGAATACAAATGTGGATACTTCCAGCAGGCCAAGTGGAAAGTTTTTTCTAGTTTAGCTATCTCAGTAATATTATCAACTACACCGTCAATGGGGAAAACCAAAGCAAACCATTCAAAACCATTTCAGAATTGGCTTGTTGCTACAACAAGAATGGTAATCACTGCCGTGGAGAGGATGCCAGGTAGAACTCCAACCTCTGCAGAACAGCTGACGTTTTCCTAACATGTAGAGTGGTCATAACAACCACTTTGGCGGCACAACACCATCCATCGTCACCACTTCCTTAGCAACCATTTAACACCTGACTTTTAAATCATCCATTATTTTGGCAACAGGAAGATTATTTGCTGTTTATGAACTTTTATAAGATCATCACCTGCAAACAAGCCTGCTTCCTGTGACTCACCACCTCCCCTGTTCATGAAACGTACCCACTACTCTGAAGACGTAAAACCTAATTCCTTGAGGAAAAAGTAACATACTGTTTGCACCTTTAAGGGGAAAATAAAATCTTACGTTGGGGATATTAGAAAAAAGTCCTAATGTTGACTGCCCGTATTTTATTACTCTGCTACTGATTAATAGAAAGAATGAAACTGATTGAAAACAAATCATTTTGTTGAAGCAATTTTAAGCATTTTGGTTTATCTTTTAAGGTTAGTTATTAAAGTATGCCTGTAAAGCTCATAGTTAGCAAAAATACAAAATTAATTCATATTCAACTTTCAACTAGTATTAGATTTTAAGACTTATACTTAATTTTCAGCAAGAAAAGAATGGCCAATATTAGTTTAACTTCCAGAAAGGGATGGTTTCATATTCTTATAAAATTCACTTGAATAATAAATTTAATCAGCTTTCACATTGCCAATGTCTTCAAATAATTTTACCACATTGGTATATTTGAGAAGAAATCAGAGAGATTTGCCAAGAGTATTGAGGTGCTTTTATTTATTAACTATTTTCAAAACATTCTACTTGATGAGAGGAAAATACTCAAACTGTTTCTCATCAAAGTTTTGTAGCTGTGAAATCGACACTAATTAAAATAAACTCATTTTTAGAACAATTCCTGTTAATTTTATAAACCAAGTAGCTTTTTCTTACTAATTATGCATATGTATAACACACATTTAAATTTTTCTAAAGTATAAAATGGCTAAAAAGTAAGAAAATTTGAGAACATCCATACGAAGTCTCTCTGCTTGCCTCTTCTCCTGGTGGATTATAGTGATGTTCAAATAGATCCAACAAGTTCAGAAGTTGGTACAGTCACTGGTCATTTTTGCTCATTTCTATGAATTCAAACTGCTGCAGTAAAATATACAAGGCAAATGAATGTTTATAAATATAGAAGACTTGCTTTCACTCTCCTTACAAAAGAGGGAATTTTTTTATATACATATAATAATTATTAGCAGTAATTGACCTTAACAATGGCATTACTTACTTTAAATTAACTTTTGTGAACTCTCTCAAGTTCTCAAAGCCTTTCCATGCACTATGCTTCATGGTCTGTGGTTGAACTGCTCTCCTCCCTCCTTCCCCTTCCCTCTCCTTCCCTCCCTCCTTCCTTTCCATCCCACGAGGGACTTGTATTCAGCTCTGAAAACGTTTAGGAGGCCATGTCCCTGATCCCTGAGAAACTCACAGGCAAGTCAGCAGAGTGGAGGGGGGTTAGCAGGGCAGGTATCATTCCATTTAGAGACAGGGAAACTGAGGTTCAGAGAGGGTGAACAACTACCTAAGGTTTGTTCAATTCAGCAGCAGGACTTACGTCTCCTGGCTGCTTCTCCAGTAAGATTTTTCCCTCCACCTAAGGATGCATATAACAAAATTAATCATATGTGAGGCCCGGTCCCTGACAGGGGTTGGGAACCCCTGATTTAACCCATGAGAATAGAGCCAGAGCCTCATCTTTGCAATCAACGGCAGTGTACCTCTAGGAAGGATAAACTATGATTCTGAGTCATTCTAAGCAAGAACGTAAATCTGGTGAACTTTCTGTTCAACACAGGTAGGTGCTCTCCTGTTATCATCCCTAGTCTAGGGAAAGTGCCAGACGTGCAAAACCACTCAGAAGATGGATAAGATGGCAAGGGTCTCTTCCCCTGAGGCATTTGCATTTATTGTTATTTAATATTTAATGCACACAAAAGAATATCTGTATAAAGCACAGTGGTAAGTTATGAAGCATGAGAATAAATGGACCACTGTGAGTCAGTCATCAAACACAGAATGGGAACAAGGTTTCTCATTGCCACGCTAGCCTGCTTCTCCCTGCTCCATCCCCAACTTCTCCCCAGAGGGCCTCATTTTCTGAAATTTGGGTTAATCATTACCTCCTTTTAAAGAAAGCATTTTGGGACTCCCCTGGTGGTCCAGTAGGTAAGACTCCACACTCCCAATGCAGGGGGCCTGGGTTCGATCCCTAGTCGGGTAACTAGATCCCACATGCCACAACTAAGACCTGGCACAGCCAAAATAAATAAATAAATACTTTTTAAAATAAAAACCATTTTTATCACATATGTATGTACTTCTTGAATGATCCATTGTTTAGCTTTGCTTGGTTTGGGGTTTCAACAATGTCACCATATTCACAATATGCCAGTTTTCACTTAGCATTCTGTTTCTAAGATTCATCCACTTTATAGAGTGTAGATGACATAGCCATTTTCACTTCTATCTAACGTTCCACTTTGCAAATAAAACAATTTTTATTCCTCCATCCTCCTGTTGATGGACTTTTGGGCTGCCTCTAAAGCCACTGGGCACATCCCTGGGCCCCTAGCAGATCTGAATTCACTTTCAACTGTCATGATGCAGTATGGGTTCCTGTCTTGCAGGTGTCTTTCACCTCCTACCTTCCCAAGTGGCCACAGCAAGCTGCTTCTCCCACTTCCCCTTCCTTCTCTGATTTGCTGAGAAAGGACCATTTGCCACCTTCCAATTCACTGCTGCCTATGCCCTGCACCAGTCCACACACAGTCACAGAGCATACATCATGCCCTGCTGGTCTCTTAAAGGATGAAAAGCTTAACAGGGCCGTTCCACAGCATGCTCACTCCACATAACCTCTCGTATAGCATTCTGATCTTTCCTTCTAACCACACCTCTTCCATTCTCTTCATCATCTGTGACGCTCCCCACAATGTCCTGCCATGTTCCCACCGACCTCCAGGATGAGGTCAGGGCCCTCCTTGCACTTTTCCACTCCACCCTTTTTGCTGACATCTTTCTGGCCCTCAGCATCATTTCACTTACCCATTAATGAATCATCAAATGCTCTAACTCTGAATAAATGATTTTTAAGAACTCATGTGACCTTCATCTTGATCCTCCAATATACTGCCTTGGAAGACCTTATAAGCACTTGAGGAAACATCAACCCCAGCATTCAGAACTCACCACATTCTCAATTCACCACAGCCATCTCACCTGCTACTTCATATAGTCTCACACCTACAAGATCTGCTCTTGTATTCAGTCAACAAACATATATATATGTGAACTTGAGAGAGTTCACAAAAGTTAAAGTGAGTAATGCCATTGTTAAGGTCAATTACTGCTAATAATTATTATATGTACGTAAAAAAATTCCTGTTTTGTAAGGAGTTAGAGTGAAAGCAATTCTATTATATTTATAAACATTCATTTGCCTTGTATATTTTACTGCAGTAGCTTGACTTCACAGAAATGAGCAAAAATGGCCAATGACTGTACCAACTTCTGAACTTGTTGGATCTATTTGGACGTCACTGTAATTCACCAGGAGAAGACAGAAGCAGAGAGACTTCGTGTGGCTGTTCTCAAATTTTCCTAATTTTTAGCCTTTTTATACTTTGGAAAAATTTAAATGTGTGCTCCACATATGTATATATATATATATATATATATATATATATATATATATATGTGTGTGTGTGTGTATATATATATATATATATACACATATGGAGAGAGAGAGAGAGTGATGTTGACATACAACTGAATAAGACATGATTCTTGCCCACAGGGGGCTCACAGGTAAGTGGGGCATACAGGAACACAGACAGACAACTATAAACTGCTCTGGTGAGTTCAAAGACAGAGAAGCATTCTATTAAAGGGCACACCTGGGAAGGACACCTACCCTCTTCAGGGCTGGGGGAGGAGGTGTTCAGGGACAACTTCCTGGAGGTGAGTGGGATCTGGCAGAACAAAGAGGAAGAGTCTATTTTACAGAGAAGGTAAAACACGAGCAAAGGAAATAAGGAAATAAGAGAAACATATCATGGTGAATGTGTGGAACTTCAAATTATTCCAGAACCTCTCTACCACCTCTTCTGAAACTGCTCCTTCTATAATCCTCTCCCTCTCATGTCAATACCTCTCTTCCTCTGGCTCATTCTTTTCAGTCTACAAGACTTCCTAGGTCTCCATTCTTCTAAATGATCCTCCCTCAACCGTGCCGTCAGCTCAGGGGAAAGTCCTCTACAGCTGTTCACCACCTCTACCCACCATGGAGCTGTGATCCGAGACTGGGGCAGACTACCACTGCCCTTTTCTCTTTCTACCCTCCCATTGGCCCCAGAGCATGATGCAGGATACAATCCAAAATTACTCGGCACTCAAAAGCCAGGAAAATCTCAGTTTTTGCATGGGGAAAGACAATCAATCAACCAACGCCAAAGCAAAGATAACACAGATGTTGCTATTCAAATACCTCAAAGCAGCTGTTACACAGAAAGGATTTGGAATTTTAAATTTATCTTGTATAAGAGAGTCCAGGCTACTTGGAATAAGTTCCCTTTCTCAGGACAGATGCCTGTCTTGCCTCAAGTCTGAATGTTTTATTGCCTTTTACGTCCTCTCCTTATATTCAATTTTTCCCTTCTCAGATTATTCACATTTGTATCTCTAAGTGGTACAAGTTTGAATTCAACTGCAAAGTGCCTTGGGTTTGTCTAAGGAAACTGAAATTTGACAAATAATACAAAAACAAAAACAGAAAAACAACCTTATTCCGAGCATTCCAGTTTTACTGCTCTCAGATGACCAAACCAGCCTTCAGAGAGTTCTCTGTCCTACTTCTCACTTTACTTGTGGTGTGACCATGTTCACTATAATCTCAAAGGAGAAGAAAAAAAAGCCTTGTACAAAAAGCCAAAACAATGACAAATAATGAAAATAATAATGTCTAGTAAATTTCTTTTGCCTCAACATTCAGGGTGAAAATGCAATCAAATAGTCTTTAATATTCAGAAAGGCCAGTCATTTTCTTTCAAAACGTAATTGAAGTTTCATGCTTAATGAATCCCAATATGGAAAATAATAGAGATGCTGAATCTAGTAAAGTGACAAAAATGAGTTTGTAACAATTATCTTCATACCAAACCAAAAGGGGTATATCATAAGAGAACAGTTAATAACCCCCTAATGTGATTACTTTGAAATGCTGCATTTTCCAGATAATACATTAGAGCCTGTGTTACAGAAAGAAAAAAGAAAGCCTGTGAAAGTTATAAGTGGAAAATGGTAAAGTAAAATAGCACAGTTCTGCAGATGCCCAACAAATGCCATCCGACACTGGGTTCTCGGGAGGATGGAGAGTAAATTGACAAGCCCAGGAAGGCAGATCCCTGGTGTTTCACAAAGTCCATGCCAGAGGACAGCATCATCTATGAGAATTTATTCGGACCATCTCTGCACTCTTCACAATCACCAAATCCTCATAATAAATAACTACTGAGATTACGCACACAAGGCACAGTACCGAGCTTCACCTTCCTGCATTGGTGTCGTCTGTTGGTCTGAATTTGCTGGAGGTCTCTGACTCTCAACTCTTCTGCTGTATTTAATATAATGTCTGACACTGACTGTGCTCTACTTAGCATTTGCTTGTTGTTTAACTTTCTGTATTTGTTTGGTGTCTCACCATGGGCAGGTTCAACTCTGGGTGATGCTTTGCTATTCCTTATTTGGTGCATTCAGCCCCAAGACTGGGTATCAGTGCAGAAGGAACCAAAAAGAATTCACAGAGATGCAAAGACAATAACATTATTATCCTTTCAGGAGTTTATGTAGTAGAGAAGGTGAAGTACACACACGCTAACCATCACATTAAGGTGAGAGCTTATGGCCAGCAGAATAAGGACCCCTCCCAAATGAAGACCATGTCCTAATTTCCGGAAACTGTGAATGTTACCTTATGTTGCAAAAGGGCCTCTGAAGATGTAATTAAGTTACAGATCTTGAGATGGGGACGTCATCCTGGATTTATCAGGTGGGCGCAATGTAATCACAGGGGACCTTAAGAGTGGAAGGCAAAGATAGAAGGAGAGACAGTGGGAGACTTGACTATGGAAGAGGAGGTCAGGGTGATATTCCATGAGAAAAACTCGACCAGATGTTGCGGGCTTTGAAGATGGAGGAAGAGGCCTCCTAACACCTTGATTTAGCCCAGTGGGACCGGCGTTGAACTTGTTAATTCACAGAACTGTAAGATAATAAGCTCACGTCGTCTTAGTCCACTACATTGTTGGTTATTTGTTACATCAGCCATAGAAAATAACACATTGTCCCAAATTAAGAGCAAAAAAGTCCACAGAAGGGAGAAATATGCAAGAATATGGGAATAAAGGTAGTTGATCTGCTGTCTAAACTAAGTGTAATCTGAAAGTTCTAATTAAAGTATGTTCACCTTGAAGTCCTTAAATCAAAAGTTTCTTAATAATTCAAAATTTAATCACGAAGTTAGCATATAGCTCAGTAAAAGGACTAAGTCATGTGAATCACTGACAAGTTAATTGTCCTCTGAGATTTTACTGTCATCCTCCCCATGAATTTAATTTATTGCTTCAGAGAAATCATATTACTAATTTAAGTCTGCCTCACAGGCATTGCCATAGACACACCACCTTATCTCATCTCAAGTCACAGAAATTTATTTGGTCACCCTAACTGAAAATCACTCTATAACCTAGTCAGAGGGTCCAGAGTGGGGACAAGGTGTGGGAAATCTGATTAAGTGTATTACAAACTGCCCAAAAAATAGATTGAGCCCAGTGGTAGCTCTGATGTGTACAAGCGTTACACTCAAAGTTAAAGATCAATATGGTTTCGCTGTGTTTCATTTGACCTTTCAGAGATGAACACTGGACTCAATTACCCAACCCTCCTCTGTCATTTCCTGTGGAACTTGGAACTCTGCTAACTCAATCCATCATATTTCCCCTGGGTCCACATATAACGTAGTATCCATCATAAACTAATTCTGAAACTAAGACGCCTATTCAGAAGAACATCAAGAACCACATCTTACTGTGTGCCCAGTGACATCTACAGATGCCTCATGACCTAATTGATACCCGTTGTGTGGAACAGTAAATCATGTAGTCAAATGTCCAAAGTAAATTATGCACAGTTTTAAAATGCTGCTGAATACAAAGAAAAGAACAAAACGATCTATATAAATATAGATTTTAGTCTGTTATTTTCATGTTACTGCAGGTTTTTAACACCCACTTTGTAATACTCTCTGATGTTTCACACACACTTTCTTGCCTTATAAATTGATGAGTAAATGACTTACATACTCTACAAAATTATGTAGTCCTTGAAGGCAGTAACCATTTTATGGCTACCTGGCAATCTGAAATAATGTATTCAGTTAGCAAGGGCTTGGTGAGTATCTGCTTAACTGGAGATAAGAAAATTCTACAGGAGAGCATCTTGTCATAACCGTCCAGCTGCACAGACCCAGGGGGCTGTTACAGAATATAATGTAAGTTACCATCACAGTCATAACTTTACTATGATTTTTTTAATGTGTGTCCTATCAGTCCTACTAGGGTATATTCTTTTTAAAGGTCAGAAACAGATAGTTTAGATTTTTATCCTCTACCATAGCATGTAATGTGGCACAGTTTTACACATTCATACCATTTGTACAGAATGAACGAATAATGTTAAGACACAGCTATGTGTACAATACAAAAGAGGTCACCTTTTCAGACTGAGGCTTTTTAGTAGTTTGATAATTCTGTTTTAAGCCTGGTTTCTAGAGGAGTGATGGACATTGATCATAGAAGAGAAGAAGATTCTTTTCAAGAAGGAAGATTTCTTTCCCAGAAGCACAGAAGAAAAGCATCAGAGCACGGCAAGACTATTGGTTTAGAGACATCTCACACTCAGTACGAAAGTGTCATAGAATCGGTGCTCTACAAACCTTTAACTGGCTGTTGATAGGTCAGTTTAAAGAGTCTGAAGAAACACTGTTTGAGAAGCCGGAGTGGTAGAAGAAAGTCCATCTAATTACACCCCATTCATTTTAGAGAAGAGGGAATTAGGACAGAAGAGTTAAGTGACTTGTCAAGTTCCAACTGCTAGTTAACTTGAAAGCCAGGAGCAACCCAGGTTGATGATATGAAATGAATGAACTGGTGTCAGGAGAAAGTGAGAGAAGGCAATGCAAGTTCAAAGGTGTGTCTGTAGTTCATCTGACTAGTAATGCGTGTACTTCAGTGTGGTGTAAAACTAACTTTATTGGCCCTCGGGACTGTTTATCAAACAACCCACTCCCATGTCCACCTTGTCGGTGTTTGCCCTCTCCGTTCTACTTTTCTACATTAACTTCCTGCTTGTGTGCTTACTCCACTGGTCTTTCTATCTGACAATTAAATCCTTTCTTTTCTTTTCAATTTTTAGCCCTTTCTACAAAGGTAAGGAAATTAAGAATGGATATAAATTGAATAAAATTAAATAATTCAAAGTTTCATCTTCCAATAAGGAATAATATAGAACAAAAGATGAAACGAAAGGTATTGTTTCTATTTTTAATAGGAGTTAAATGTAAAAAATAGCAAGTGATGCTAAATCTCTTATTTAAATGGGCACTTGAAATTCACCGTCCAAATAGCAACCTTCTAGTGAAGTTCCAATGTCCCTAGTAATTTTCTTTTTTGTTTTTTTCTCACACAGACCAAGTTAGCTGGTCAGAGGGTGGGAAAATGATGGATACTGGGATAGACAAGGTAGACTGGGTTTGAGTGGTGATGACTGTAAACAGGATTTATGTGGAAACTGTACAGACAAGATGGGATGAACACAAGTAAAGGTGACGATTGGGATATAATTGCTTTAGTCCCAATTGGACAAGTTCAAACAAGGTCTGGTAGAGTTGGGGCTGGGACTTTTCAGTACCAGGGGGAATTCCTGGTGGATTGGTACCTGTGGGAAGACCTGAAGCAAACATTGCCCTTTAACCTCCAAAAGTCTCACAGGTCTTCTATTATAATAAGCCCTAATGCCAAAAGAAGGAGGATGGATTACCATCCACTTAAAATCCAAGACTTAAAACTTAGTGGGAGAATTCAACCTCCTTGTAAGCTTCAAAGAGACTCTGCTTCGCTTTTTACAAGTTATGTGGTGCTAAACACCTTGTGCAGTTGTCACAACCCCGGTCTCCCCATCTGTTAAATGGTCATATGATACTTACCTTGTGAGAGCTGAGGGAGGCTGTTTACATTAAATGCACCCACTGGGGCTGTGATGTCATGAGTTCCCACACCTCTAACGTCTACCTGAGGAGGAGCAGTTCTACAGCTCTGCAGGCCTGCATCCCTCCCAGCTTTGCTCCAGTTCTCGCTGCCATACTGAGGGTCTCTGACTGTGACATGATAGTGTTTTCTTCCCAGTCCACACTCAAAGTTTAGGAAAGGTATCCTTTCTTCTCTCCCTTGCAGGGACATGGTGAGCAGAATCTCTTCAACCACACTCCAGTGAAATATATGTTTTCAGAGACTTTGTACTTTGGAGCTCATCTAACTCTCATTCTCCCACCTGTGCTGGGGTCTGCAGCCAGCTCTGTGGGGCACAGGTCTAACCCTCCCATCATGGGGTACAAACCCTCAATGATTTCCTGCTGTTACAGGTGGAATATGAGCGCCATGGCCTGACACCATAGCCCTCACCATCTAGCCCTGCCTGTCTGCTGAAGGTGGGCTCGTCTCCTGCCCTCCAACACCTCCGTCAGTGCCACAGAAGAGCCGCCTTCCTCCATGTGCCCAGACCTGGCATGCTGTGTTTCTCAGGCCTGGAACGCTGTCCCCTCCCCACTTGTCCTAATCCACTGAAGACAAATGTGACCACTTTGAGGAATCACCAACCATTCAGAGCAGGGTTCCAACCTCTAATATGAATTCCTCAGTCAGACAGAAAGATGTCACTAAAGTTGCCCCTGTGTTCTGCCTCTTGCTGGATCAAGAGGAGAGAGGGCATCTCCTAAAAGGCTGCAGAGAGGAGCAAATGTGCATTGGCACTGCCCCCACCCCAGTGAAACACCCTTGTCCAGGTCACCCTTGTAGCCCCTTCCAATAGCAAGTCATCAGTGCGCATCCTACTCCACTCAGGAGCCCCTGGTAGTGGCATACACTCTCCCTGAGATGTCTGTTTGCTTCCAGGATGCCACTCTCCCTGGCTCTTCTCGGAAACTGGCACCTTTCCCCCCAGTCTCCACTGTTGGATTCCTTTCATTGCCCCAAATTCCACAGGGTTCAGTCCTGGGCCCACTGCTCTTCTCTACTTGATTCTCCATCTCAGGGACCCCACTGGCATTCGGCCTTAAATGCTGTCTCCATGCTGACCACACCCAAGTTTACATCTCCAGCCCAGACTTCTCCTTGAACTGCAGGCTCAAGTATCCAACCTCTCACGTTTTTTCCACTTTGATGAAACATTCCTATGAGATTAACACCATCCAAAATGACCTCGTGACGATCCCAGGCCAACCTCCTCCTCGGCTCCATTGCAGTGGATGGAAACTCCATCCTTCCGGTGGCTCAGGCCAGAACCTTCCAGTCAGCCTTGACTCTTCTCCCCTCATTCACCCTTCTGCTCTAGCAACAGATCTGATTGGCTCTGCCTGCAAAAGGGATTAAAAATGCATCCTCTCTCACCGGAATCTTTATAATAACCTCCTTAGAGGTCTCCCTGCTTTTTCCTTGCCTTCCTGTGTGCTATTAGCTAAACAATATCTTTAACAATATTTTAAAAATACAGGTTTTATCATGTCACCCCTCTGCACTAACCCTGCAATGGCTTTTCTCCAACACCCAGAATACAGTCCAAGCCTTGGTTCTGGTCGACAGGGTCCTGCACCGCCTGGCTCCCTGCTGCCCCCCCACCACACTTCTCTTGCTCGCTCCACTCCAGCCACTCTGCCCTCCAGCCACATGCTCACCTCTGGGTACACACAGCACGTTCCCATCCCTGAGCTCTTGTACTTGCTGCTCCTTCTGCTTGGCGCACTTGCCCCCAGATGTCCACTGGGCTTATTTCCTCGTTGACTTGAGTGTCTCTTCACATGCTGCTTCCCCTGACTACTCTCTGTACAGCAGCACAGCCCTTCCTTGGTAAGTTTGCTTCCTGATCCTTACTACTGCCAGATGCATGTTGTTAGTTTTGTGTTTACTGACTCCAATCCCTACCTAGAATGTTGGTTCCTTAAGCTCAGGGACCTTGCTTGTTCACAGGCACAGACAGAGAAGTAAAATCAATGAAAATGTGTTTCCTTTTAGACAATGGAGACCCTCCTATATGCAAAGGCATCCATAGAGTCGGGGGCTTGATATGATTGGAAAAAGACACGGGTGTCAAAACAACATCCTTCCAGATCTGGAAGAGAAATACTCAGGCACTTAGGGGAAGGGATTGTCTTTGGACAGGAAGTGGGGTATCCCTTATTAATTAGGGCTTGGATTAAGGCTAAGCCAGACAGACAGAGGTGGAACTAACTAAGAATCCAGGGAGACAAGAGCTGTGTAAGAGTGATGAGCCTAAGCACCAATACAATATTGATGAAGAAGAACAAAGAACAGTGACTAGCCAACTTCAAGACCCACTATAAAGATCCAATAATCAAGATGGTGTTGTATTGGCAAAAGAACAGACAAATATAGATCAATGGAGCAGAATAGAGAGCCCAGAAATAGACCGACACAAATAGAGTTGATTGATCTTTGACAAAGGAATAAAGGCAGTTCAATGGGAAAAGGACAGTCTTTTCAAAAATGGGGCTGGAATAAGTGGATTTCCACATGCAAAAATATGAATTTGGATGTTGACCTTATACCCTTCACAAAAATTAACTCAAAACGGATCACAGACCTAAAGTTAAAATGCAAAACTGGAGGGCTTCCCTGGTGGCGCAGTGGTTGAGAGTCCACCTGCCGATGCAGGGGACATGGGTTCGTGCCCTGGTCTGGGAAGATCCCACATGCCGCGGAGAGGCTGGGCCCGTGAGCCATGGCCACTGAGCCTGCGCGTCTGGAGCCTGTGCTCCGCAATGGGAGAGGCCACAACAGTGAGAGGCCCGCGTACCGCGAAAAAATAAAAAATGCAAAACTAGAAAACTTCTAGAAGATAACATTGGAGAAAATCTAGGTGGCCCTTGGCTTGAGGATGATTTTTTAGATACAATACCAAAGACATGATCCATGAAAGAAATAACTAATAGGCTAAACTTCATTAAAATTAAAAACTTCTGCACTGTGAAAGACAATGTAAAGACAAGGAGAAGACAAGTCACAGACTGAGAAAAAATATTAACATACCTTTCTGATAAAGGACTTTTTCCAAAATATACAGAGAACACTTAAAATTCAACAATAAGAAAACAGACAACACAGTTTAAAAATAGGCAGAAGGACTGAACAGACAACTCACCAGACAAGGTGTACAGACTGAGATGTGGGCGCTCCCAAAATGGCAGAGTAGGAAGACTCTGAGCTCCCCTCCTCTCATGGGCACACCAAAATTACAACTATTTACAGAAAACTATCCATGAAAAAAACAGAGTCTCCCAGAAAATATCTTCCACAACAGAAGGTACAAAGAAGGAATCACAACAAGACAGGTAGGAGGGGTGGAGTCACAGTATAGTCAAGACCCATAATCCCAGATGGGTGACCCACAAATGGGAGAATAATTACAATTGCAGAGGTTCTCCCCAAGGAGTGAGAGGTCTGAACCCCACATCAGGCTCCCCAGCCTGGAAGTACTGCCCTGGGAAGACAAGCCTCCAGAACATTTGTATTTGAAGGTCAGTGAGGCTTACTTTTGGGAGTCCCAGAGGGCTGGAGGAAATAGGGACTCCACTTATAAAGGGCACACACAAAATCTCACATGCTCTGGAACCCAGGGCAGAATCAGTAATTGGAAAGACTCTTTGGTCAGACCTATCTACTGACTTTGGAGAGTTTCCCAGAGAAGCAAGAGACAACTGCAGCTCACCCGGGGGATACAGACACTAGTGGCAGCCATTTGGGGAGCTCCTTCTACCACGTGGACACTGGTGCTGGTGGGCACCATTGTGGAATCCTCCTTCCAGCTTATGAGCTTCAGGACCCAGCCCCGCCCTGGCCCAACAGCCTATAGGCACCATACTGAAATTCCTCAGGCCAAGCAACTAACTAGCAACTAACTAACTAACACAGCCCCACCCTCCAGGAAATCAGAAAATACCTTGAGACAAATGAAAACAAAAACATAATAATTTAAAATCTATGGGACACAGCAAAAGCAGTTCTAAGAGGGAAATTTATAGCAATACAAGCTTACATCAGGAAACAAGACAAACCTCAAATAAACAACCTAAACTTATACCTAAAGGAACTATAAAAATAAGAACAAACAAAACCCAAAGGTAGTTGAAGGAAAGAAATCATAAAGATCAGAGCAGAAATAAAATAAAGACTAAAAAAAAATAGAAAATATCAATGAAACTAAGAGCTGGTTCTTTGGAAAGATAAACAAACTTGATAAACCTTTAGCCAGACTCATCAAGAAAAAAAGAGAGAGGGCCAAAACCCATAAAGTCAGAAATGAAAAAAAGAGAAGTGCAACAGATGCCACAGAAATGCAAAGGATCATAAGAGATTACTATGAACAACGTTATACCAGTAAAACGGACAACCTAGAAGAAATGGACAAATCCCTAGAAATGTACAATCTCCCAAGACTGAACCAGTGAGAAACAAAAAAATATGAATAGACATATTATCAGTAATAAAATTGAATAAGTAATAAAAAAGAACTCCCAACAAGCAAAAGTCCAGGACCAGATGGCTTCACAGGTGAATTCTACTGAACATTTAGAGAAGAGTTAACACCTGTCCTTTTCAAACTACTCCAAAAAGTTGCAGAGGAAGGAACGCTTCTGAACTCATTCTATGAGGCAAAACCAGACGAAGATATCACAAATAAAGAAAATTACAGGCCAATATCACTGATGAACATAGATGAAAAAATCCTCAACAAAATATCAGCAAACCAAATCTAACAATATATTAAAAGGATTACACACCATGATCAAGTGAGATTTATCCCAGGGATGCCAGGATAGTTGAGTAACTGCAAATCAACCAATGTGATACACCACAGTAACAAACTGCAGAATGTAAAACATATGACCATCTCCAAAGATGCTAAAAAAGCTTTTGACAAAATTCAACATCCATTTGTGATAAAAACTCTCCAGAAAGTGGGTATAGAGGGATACCTCAGCAAAATAAAGACCATGTATGATAAGCCCACAAATATCATATTCAATGGTGAAAAGCTGAAAGCTTCTCCTCTAAGATCAGGAGCAAGATAACAATGTCCACTCTCATCACTTTTATTCATCATAATATTCTAAGTCCTAGCCAGAGCAACAAGGCAAGAAAAAGAAATAAAAGGAGTTCAAATTGGAAAGAAAGAAATAAAACTGTCACTGTTTGCAGGTGACATGATACTACATATAGAAAATCCTAAAGATGCCAGCAAAAGACTGCTAGAGCTCATCCATGAATTCGGTAACATTGCAGCATACAAAATTCATATACATAAATCTGTTGCACTTCTATACCCTAACAATGAACTATCAGAAAGACAAATTAAGGAAACAATCCCATTTACAATCACACTGAAAAGAATAACATAGCTAGGAATAAACCTACCTAAGGAGATAAAAGACTGTACTCAGGAAACTATAAGACACTAATGAAAGAAATTGAAGATGACACAAACAGATGGAAAGATAAACTGTGTTCATGGATTAGAGAAATTAATATTGTTAAAAAAACCATAGTACCCAAGACAGATTTAATACAATCTTTATCAAAATACCAAAGGTATTCTTCAGAGAACTAAAACAAATAATTCTAAAATTTATATGGAAATACCAAAGACCCTGAATAGCCAAAACAATCTTGAGAAAGAAAAACGGAGCTGAAAGAAACAGGCTCCCTGACCTCAGACTATACTACAAAGCTACAGTCATCAAAACAGTATGGTACTGGCACAAAAACACATAGATCAATGGAACAGGATAGAGAGTCCAGAAATAAACCCACACACTAATGATCAATTAATCTACAGCAAAGGAGGCAAGAATATACAATGGAAAAAAGACAGTTTCTTCAATAAGTGGTGCTGGGAAAACTGAACAGCTACATGTAAAAGAATGAAATTAGAACATTTTCTCACACCATATACCAAAATAAAATCAAAATGGACTAAAGACCTAAATATAAGACCATATACTATAAAACTCCTAGGGGGAAACATAGGCAGAACACTCTTTGACATAAATGGAACCAATACTTTTTTGATCCTAAAGTAAAGGAAATAAAAGCAACAATCAATAAATGGGACCTAATTAAACTCAAAAACTTTTGCACAGAAAAGGGAACCATCAACAAAATGAAAATACAACCTACTGAATGGGAGACAATATTTGGAAATGACATGACTGATAAGGGGTTAATATCCAAAATATATAAATTGCTCATACAAGTCAATATCTAAAAAACATACAAGCTGATTGAAAAATGGGCAGAAAACTTGAATAGACATTTTTCCAAAGAAGACATACAGATGGTCAACAGGTCCAGGAAAAGATGCTCAACGTTGCTAATCATCAGAGAACTGCAAGTCGAAACTACAATGAGATATCAGCTCACACCAGTCAGAATGGCTATTGTCAAAAAGATCAAAAATAATAAATGTTGGTGAGGATGTAGAGAAAAGGGAACCCTCATACACTGTTGGTGGGAATGTAAATTGGTACAGCCACTGTGGAAAACAGCATGGAGGTTCCTCAAAAAACTATTAAAAAAAACTATAAATAGAACTACCATATGATCCAGCAATTCCACTCCTGGGTGTATATTCAAAGAAAATGAGAACACCAGTTTGAAAGGACACATGTACCTCATGTTCATAGCAACATTATTTACAATAGTCAAGATATGGAAGCAATCTAAGTGTCCTCTAACAGATGAATGGATAAAGAAGATGTGGTATAGATATACAATGGACTACTACTCAGCCATAAAATGAATGAAAATTTGGTCTTTGTAACAACATGGATGGACTTGGAGGTTATTATGACTAGTGAAATAAGTCAGAGAGAGAAAGACAAATACTTTATGTTATCACTTAATGTGGAATCTAAAAAATAAAACAAATTACCGAATATAACAAAAAGGAAACAGAACTCACAGATATAGAGAACAAACTAGTGGTTATCAGTGGGGAGAGGGAAAAGGGGAGGGGAAAGATTAGTATGAGAATTAAGAGGTACAAACTACTATGTATCAAATAAATAAGCTACAAGGATATATTATACAGCATAGTAAATGCAGCCAATATTTTATAATAACTGTTAATGGAGTATAATCTATAAAATTTTTGAATCACTATGTTATACACCTGAAACTAATATAATATGGTAAATCAAATATACTTCAATAAAAAATATATACAGATTGAAAATAAACATGTGAAACATGTTCAATATCATATGTCATTAGGGAAAAGCAAATTAAAACAATGAGATGATAACTGTGTCACTACACATCTATTAGAATAACCAAAATCCAGAACACGGACAATACCAAATGCTGGCAAGGATGTGGAGCAACAGGAACTCTCATTCATCACATTGGGAATGCAAAATGGTGCAGCTATTCTGGTAGACAGTTTGACAGTTTCTTACAAAATTAAACATGATCTTACTATAAGATCTAGCAATCATACTCTTTGGTATTTACCCAAATGAGCTGAAAACTTAGGTTCACACAAAAACCTGCATATGGATATTTATAGCAGCTTTATTAATAATTGTCAAAACCGCAAACCAACCAAGATGTAAACTAGTACATGCAGACAATGGAATATTATTCAGCGCTAAAAAGAAATGAGCTATCAAACTATAAAACGACAGGGAGAAACTTTAAGTGCGTATTACTGAGTGAAAGAAGCCAACCTATAAAGGCTACATACTGTATGATTCCAACTACAAGACATTCTGGAAAAGGCAAAACTGTGGAGACAATGCAAAGATCATGGTTGCCAGGGAGGAGGAGGGGTGAGTAGGTGGGCCACAGAGGATTTTTAGAGCAGTAAAACTATGCTCTTTTATATCGTAATGGTAGGTACATGGCATTACCTACCATTTGCATTTGGCAAAACCCATAGAATGTACAACATCAAGAGTGACCCCCCTAACGTAAACTATAGACTTCAATTAGTAATAATGTATCAATATTGGCTCATTAATTGTAACACATATGCCCCACTAAAGCAAGATGTTAGTAATAAGGGAAACCTTTGCAGGGAAGGAGTGGAAGAGAAGAAGAGCGGATATAAGGAATGTTCTGTTCTTTCCACTCAACTTTTCTGAAAACCTATTAACAACCCTAAAAAATAAAATCTATATAAAAAGTAGGGGCACCAACAGGAATAATCTATTTTAGGGCTGGGCCCACATGGCTGATAGTTCAAAAAATCAGTGTCATCTTTTTACAATAATTTAATGACTAAGAACTATCACAATACTTATCTCTACCCATTCTCATTCTCTTTTTCTCTGTATCTTAATTGTAAGAAGGCACAGGTCTTATAAGAAAAGGAATCATTCACTATGAAGATGATAAAATTCCATTTTACAGACTCAAAAATCCTGTCATCAGAAACAAAAATGTAATGCAAGGTCTTTTGACAAGAGGACAGTTTTTTCCCCTTGCTATTCCTCTCAGCTACAGCACACTATAGCATGGGGGTAAGATCCGCCATGGTGCCCTGGAGTTCATCCAGCACCAGGCACTGCTCTCCATCAGCTGAGTGGATCCCCACCATCCTACCTGATGAGCTTTACCAATGAGAAGACTGAGACTCACAGCCGTTTGAGCAACTACAAATCATTAGTACCACGTGAAAGCTGCTCTCATCAGGCCTGCTGCTGGATCTCCTCCTTGGGTGTCCCTGTCTACCCACCCCATCAGGGATACACACCCCATTACTCGTGATTTTAAGGAAAATGGGCAGCTACTTCTGAGCTAGCCAATGGCTCCACCAACTTGCAAACAGAGCTAAGGATAGGCATTTAGATACGTGGGCCAAAGGCTGGCATTTTGCATTTTAACCTCTGTTTATAGCTCTCCAATGTTAAAAGAGAATAAAGACCTGTTTGAAAGATTTCTACATCAAAATACATCTAATGAAAAAGAAATATGCACAAAATAACAGTAATTTGAATTTATTAAGTGTTTATTATGGGCCAGGTACTGGAATTGACATCTTACTCATATCACCCCATTTTACCTTCAAAAAGTCGTGTGTAAAATAGGTATAATTTTTGTCTTACAGATCCAAAAACAGAGCCTCACAAAAATTAAAACCTGCCCAATGACTCAAACCCAGTAAGTGCCAGAGTCAGGATCCCAAACCTGAGCTGCCTCCACAACCCAGTGTCTCGTTTATGATAATGCAATTCCACTCTGCACACTCACACCCACAACTCACCCTCACCTTCACACACGCACATGCACCCACACTTAGAGTCACACTCACACACATTCACATTTGCTCACACACACAAACACTCACAAGAATGAATTTCTCATTTAGCCAAAAGGCAACCTAATACTGAAACAGTAAGATCCTCTGAGAACTGATTTCTGCCAGACGTCATTGTACTTTAAAGGGCAGGTCTAAAGTGAAGTAATGATTTTATCATTGAATTGCATAAATAATTGGGAGTAAGTGAAACTTTCTGGAATAAGGAACTTACAGTGCTAATGAAAATGGTCTACAAAATTATTAATGAATAAACATGAATTTGCCTATTGTTTTGAGCTGCACACAATCCTATAATAGAAAAAATTAAAATTATATAGATACTCTATTGTAAAAGAAAACCTTATGTGACATGAGCTTATTTTAGAGCTCTGTCAAAACAGAACTGTCATTTCGATGTCAAAAAGGGAGTTAATTTTTCTGCATCTCACGTACCCCACTCTGCTAGCTATTGTTCCTGTCATCTCGAGGTGCCTGAACTGACTTTCCTGGAGGTGGTTCTGAAGAGCCTGACGCAAGGCACCACCTCTGGAGGGTGGCTGCCGACGCCCTCATCTCTCTGTTTGCTCCTCTCCACCTTTCTTTTGTTCTTCCCTCTGGAAATTCTCTAACACTTCTGTCCTTTGCACATTCACTTGGCCATTAAGCTGTCTAAAGAAATGCATTTCCAGGAGTGATTTTACTGCTCATGATCCTCATCGGCTGCCATACGGCAGTGCCCAGTATGGGCTGTGCTGGCCACTCAGGGGTCTTCATGGAACATCGCAGGGGGCGAGGGGCTTCCAGGGGTGAAAATGGACCAATGCAGTCAGCTGAGTTCAGCAGACTGCGTCTCTGACATTCATTCCTCTCCTGTGTGGGAAATGTCCTTACTTATAATGACCTGGGTACACAAATGAGGTCAAAAAGGATACTGTCTTGTAGTCCTCCACGCCCTACACTCATTCACATTGTCCTTTGGATCAGCCCTGCAGCTACACTATGGATTTCGTTTTTTTGGGTTTTGGTGTTCCTTAGCTTTTATATTCTCAATGTTCATCTGAAGCCTTTGTTCATAAAAAGTTGGTGAATTCAACACAGTCAAAAGAGAACTCTTGACCAGGAAGCTTCTACAACTAGATTGCATTTAAACACCTCTCAACTCATCCAAAAATTGGAGAAGAGATTTTGTCAGTCTCGTTAGCCATTTGCTTACCCATCTGGGCCAATGGAGTTTTCCCCAGAATGGTAGAGCCAAGTAGTAGTATGTCCAGCAGTCCTGAGTGGTATATATACAACCATATGGTTATGTGTGAGAATCAACTAGTGAGTTTCCAACATAGTAGTCAATAGCATCTCCCTTTCACATAAATTTCCAAAAAATAATAATTATTCTTCTTCTCTAATATCTAAAATCAAATCTCCCCAATTATTCCTTAATGTCTTCTATAGCAACTTTTATTTTTTGTTATTCCAAACCAAGATCCAATCAAGGTTCATGCACTGCATTTTAGTTGTTAGGAGTCCTGAGTGCCTTTAATCAATAAAGCCTCGTGCCCTGGTTCCCTACACTCCCCTCACTTTCACAACGTTGAAGCTGTGAAGAAGCCAGGCCAATTCTTTTGTAGAATGTTCCACTTTCTGGATTTTACTGATTATTTCCTCATAGTGTCATTTAACTGCTTCTTCTTTAACTTGTATTTCCTGTTTACTAGAAGTTAGATTTAAACAGGGTAACCATATAATTTATCATCCTAACTGGAATACCTATGAGAGTAAAAAGGGCCCTTATTAATAATTGTACCTGGATACCAGGCAGGAAATAGGAAATAGGTGCAAATAGGTGAGCGGTGACCTTGGTCTGAAGGCTTGATCGAGTGAACTGTTCAGGCAAGGACACCTCCTAGGTGATACTGTCCACTTCACACTGTCACGATGCTCTCTGTCTCATGACTTGGTTAAGTAGTGATCATGGGATCCCCCATTGTATGGGTTTGGTTTTGCTATTTGCAATTAATAAGTAATTTGTGGAGTGATTATTTTATGGTGTACCTAGAGAATATCTTGTTCTTCAGCAGCTTTCATCTAATTGTTTTGAACCCATTTTTGATCCTTGTTAGATTTATTATTTCCTTGGGGGTTGCAAAATAGTTATTTTCTAAATCTATCATTTTTCCTACATTTATAAGAGCTTGCATTTTTCATAATAGAGAGCTTTTCCTCGTTATCCAGGGTAAACTACAGTCCCTCCTATAAAGACAGGGTAAATCCTTTCCCTGTAATTTACAATGGTCAGAGTGATGACTTGGGGGTGACAGTCACATCCAACGGGGGAGCAGTGTATATTCTCTCTTTCTTTTAAGTATTACCATTGTTTGAAGATGTTTTATTTACTCAATATTTTACAATCATTCATAGTAATTATTCTTTTTTATGGTAAGCAAATTTTAATATGATCATAAGTTCAGGAGTATTACAGTCTGAAAATTTAGCAAACGACTAAAGCATTGCAGTCAGTTTTAAAATGCAAATATGTATATTTGGAAGATATTCTTAATCTTTGACCTTGAAAGACAAACGTAACATTTACACACCAAATGCTTTTTGTTTCGAGCCAAGCAGAGCAGTTTGCTCATTTGTTATGGTTTTCTGTGTATTCTGTTTTCTCTACTTTATGTGATACTACATAATCTAATTATTCTGAGAATACAGCAGACTAGGTAGGTGAGGGTGTCAGTAAATTCAGGTCGGATTCCATTATTGGGCAAAGCTTGAAGTGAGATGCTTATAGAGTTAGTATTTTTGTCTTTTGCATCCATCCAGTTGAAGAAATAGCTCTTGAAGCCCTGCAGTGGGGCAGACATCCCGCTACTCTTTCATACATACTCAAAAGCATATAATTTTAAAATGTCCGTGCTTAGCTGGAAAATTTTAAAATGTCCGTGCTTAGGTAGCTTTAAAGTTTCAGATTTTATTAACATTACATTTCTCAAAAATATAATCTTCATGAACAATTGTAAATACACAGTAAAGTTCCTGATTGTGTTCTGCCTATTTGCTAATGAAAAGTGAATAAGGTAGATTTTGTGAAATCAGGTCCTTGTAACAGAAAACTCAGGATAAAAACTATAACAGAGAAATTATGGGGAAACAAGGTACAAAGTCAGTAGAGACTTTTGAATGTTTGATGTTTGACGCAGTGGGTCCCAGAGTTAAGGCATTCTGCCCCATGTGTGTCAGAACTTGGCCATTTTGGCCACTCCCCGACCTCACAAGAAGACAGATTCCACTCATGTGTTTGCAGAACCCACACCACTGTCCAAAGTCTGCAAATAGCAGTCATCTCTTTAACTGGTGGCTCAGAGCGGGCCTGTGGCTGGGAAAGAAGAGCCTGGGATCCACCACTACATGTGAAGCTGCCTCATCATTCATGGGAAAAGTTGAAAATATTCACATGGAAATATAATATTTTAATGACATTAATCATCAAAGTTATATTTAAACCAGTAGCATTTAAGAGTTGGTGAATTAGTTTCAGTGAGGATATGATTATTAATGATAAAAATTAGTGACAACAGGCTCCATGGGAACATTAACGGTCCAATTTAAATTTTGGCAAAAAAAAAAAAAAAAAAAGACCGCAAAACTGGAATTCCCTTGGCAGCCTGCAAAGCCTGTCTCAGATTTAGAGCTCTAATCTAGCTTCTGCAGTGAATGAAAATCTGTGAAAGAGAAGATGCCGTGGACAGAAAATCAGAGAAAGAGGGTATATCTGTGCTCCCACCGGTCACCCTACCTTCTACCAGCTGCCAGGGCTTTTTGTTTATATGTTTGGGTGGGTTTAAAATCTTACAAAACTAATGACTACCTGGGTAGGATTTCTAACCTACACAGAAGAGCAGAGGTCAGAGATAACTGTTCCTTTTCAAAACTTTTTTTAACCATTTAAAAAATTGAAGTATAGTTAATTTACAATGTTGTTAGTTTCAGGTATAAAGCAAAGTGATTCAGTTTTTTTGTTTTAGTTTTAGTTTTTGTTTTCCTTTGGCCTTGCTGTGTGGCATATGGGATCTTTGTTCCCTGACCAGGGAATAGAACCCATGCCCACTGCAGTGGAAGCACAGCAATCCTAACCACTGGACCTCCAGGGAATTCCCCGATTTGGTTTTATATATTTATAAATATATATATTATATATATATATTCTTTTTCAGATTCCTTACTATTATAGGTTGTTACAAGATATTGAACATAGTTTCCTGTCCTTGTCATTTACCTATTTTATACACAGTAGTGTATATATGTTAATCCCGAACTCCTAACTATCTCTCCCCCTTTTATTTTAAAACTTTTAAAATATATTTTTAATGGCAAATCTTCTGTCCTGCTTCTTGCTGACGGCTTACTTCACCTCATTTTCCTCTTCTCACTGAAAAGGCAGATAACAGCTATGTTCTTCCTTAGAAGTTGCTTTTGGTAAAACGCTTTCTCTTTTGGATCTCAGTCCACAGAGCAGTGTTGCACCCCTCTGTTAATTAGTTCACCCATTCAGTAAGTGTCCATTGAGCATCAGTGTGCACAGTTCACACCAGATTTTACTTTTCCCCTATGGGCTTTTTTTTTTTTTTTTCGGTACGCGGGCCTCTCACTGTTGTGGCCTCTCCCGTTGCTGAGCACAGGCTCCAGACGCGCGGGCTCAGCGGCCATGGCTCACGGGCCCAGCTGCTCCGTGGCATGTGGGATCTTCCCAGACCGGGGCACGAACCCGTGTTCCCTGCATCGGCAGGCGGACTCTCAACCACTGCGCCACCAGGTAAGCCCTCCCCTACGGTCTTCTTAACTAGGAGATTTTTCCACTTAATCTTTAACGATCTTCAGAAATTGATGGTGATTTTCTTTTTAGACTTGTGTCAGATGAGGATAGCACTGGCCTAACCCTGATGTCTCTCTCGCTCTTCCACGGATATTACTTTCCTTACTAAACAGGTCCTAACTTGGGAGCATCAGCACTGAACCCTCAAGTGTGGACCCTCCGAAGCGCAGGCGTTTGTTCCTGGCCTGCAGCCCATGCGTCCTTTTGGTAACCAGGTTGCCTCGCTGGTGGTGTGGCCTGCAGCTCCCCTGGGCCGTCTGCCGGGCTACTCGCCTTAGTTCTTGTGAGCACGTATTAAAGACAAAGGCAGAGGGAGGTCTTGGAATTTATGCTTTTCCAGGAGCAGATTTCAGTCGTTCCTTGTGTGAGAGTGAGATCCCTGGGGCTTTCTTTCTGAGCAGATGTACTCAGAATCCAGGATTAATAGCTCTGTAAAACTAGGCTAAGGAACATTTTTAAAAGCAAGTTACTCACGCGATTCCCCAGGCAGGATGGTATCATCCTGGGAGTCGTGAACGAGAGCAGGAGAAAAGAAAGCTTAGATTGTCTTCTCTGCGACTTGTCAGGGGCTGAGAGCTGCATAAGCCAGGCTCCATCTTCTCATAATGGACTGCGTTATGTCACAGGAGCCTGTAGACTGTCTGCTGGTAAAGGTGTAAGGAAACTGGGGAATTGCACCCTGTGGGTTGGAAACCCTGCCATGGGAGGTAGACACAGACAGGCGGGGGCCAAAAATCTGGGGGCACCTACAGGCAGCAGCCGCACTGCCCGCAGGGTTCTGGAGTGAAAGCCCCTCTGGCCACAAAGGAAACCCCACACAGCGTGGCCAGCAGGGCCTCGGAGCCTCTGCCAGAATCCCGGCCGCGAGGAGTGACCTGTGTGCTGCAGCTCCCCCTGCCACTTAGGTGCGGGTTATGGTCTGTGTACCTGGTGGTAGCTTGATGTGCTTCAGGGAAGCGCAGGGACTTGTCCCTGGTCAAACTGTCTATTAGTGATCAAGGTACAGCTGAAACGCATGTCCCGTCTGGTAGCCCCAGAGCAATGGGTGTAGTGGTTAGTAACGCGGATCCTCCACATCTGTAGATTGCAGCACCAAGTTAAATCCACTTGTACGGCAGCAGCAGGCTGAGAGGACACAGAGAGGGGAGTCACTACTGCTCTTACGGCAATGATGAGTCAACCGGCTACTGAAAGGTGAAATGGCTCTCGTGACGGAGCTGGGATGAGTCTCCCTGTCCTGGATCCTGGTCTAGAACTACAGTCATCACACCAGATCAGGGGCTCATTGTAAAGGCAGGAGTTTTCAGCAGTCAGCTGGTCAGCTTAGATCTCTGCATCATCACTGCTTCCTGAACTGTTCTCTTGAATCCTTAAACCCGCTGTCTCTTTCTGCAGAGACCTCCCTCGTGCAGGGGGCTAGAGTGGAGCCTGAGCACATCAGCATCCTCAAAGTGAATGGCATTTCAACAGCATCCCCCTCCCCTCTTTTTACGTTCATCGTTTCACTTTGGCTTGGCTAAGACACTCTAAGGCGATATTTTGTTTGGATATAAAGAAATTGCTAAATGACTAGGACATATTAATTGTCCTGATTCAAAGATTCAAGCAGTCACAAGTTTAAACTCATTTTCAAGCCAAATCAACACTATGTTTCTACTAGTTAATTCTTGATATATATTTTGTCATAGAGCTATGGGAAAAATGTTTCTAGGGTTGAAGCTTTAAGCCTTTCATGTTCCCCCATTAAAGATCAAAATGGAAGCCTGACTAAAGGACAGTTATTTCTGGTTTCGGCATTCTATCAATGGTCTTTTAGGATCTTGAATAAGACAGCCTCTCCCACAGGTGACCCAGTGGGCACTAAAGTGGGCGGTTACGGTACCAACAGTGGAAAAGTGCATGCAGAGAAGGGATGGATGAAGGTGATTCTCATGGTCACTGATAATTGTGTTGAACAAAAAGACCTGTACTACCAGAGTCCAAAAGTTATAAACAGCGACAGATGCCACTGGACAATCACTGCCAGCACTCAGGTTGAGCCTCTCCTCCCCTGGCCTTGACTCTCTCATCGCCCTGCCATCTGCATCCTGCTGTGGGGTTCATTTTCTTCCCACACGACTTCCACTCCACACCCAGCAATTTGAAATGGTTCCCCACTGCCTACTCCATCAGCTCTGATCCCCAAGCTGAGGAGGTACTAATATAGCCATCATCACTTTCAACACTTCACAACTTGGACCTGGCTCTAGGGTCATCTGGACTGAAATACCTATTAAGTGAACTTTCTACCAGGCCCCTACAGCGATACTCAGATGATGGAGTGAAAAGCTTTCCTGCTAGGAGAGGCTGGCATGCAAACACATAAAGGACAATCTGAATTGGGAAACTTGGGAAGGGCTCCCCCAAAGGTGTGACCAGGGATCTATCCAGGTTGGTCAGGCCTGGAGCTTACAAAATCATGGGGATCGTCCTTAAGAAAAACATGACAGAATTATGACTCCAAAATTAGGTAGCAAGCCTTAGAAGGGGCCTGTGTGGATGAGGCCTATGCCCTAAAGCTTAGCTTCAAAGACACTGGCTTTCAGGTATGTTTCACATGTGTGAGACTGCAAGGCAGGTGTCTTTACCCTTCACCACCATCCTTGTGCTTTGGCTCAAGAGTTTAATCCACACTATGGAGACTCCTCAAAAATTTAAGAATAGAACTACCATATGATCCAGATACCCCACTTTTGGGTATTTATTCAAAGAATACAAAAATACTAATCTGAAAAGATACATGCACCCCCATGTTCATTGCAGCTCTATTTACAACAGCCAAGATAGGCAAACAACCTAAGTGCCCATCAACAGATGAATGGATAAAGAAGATGTGGTACATACACACAGTGGAATACTACTCAGAAAAGATGAAATCTTGCCACTTGTGACAACATGGATGGACCATGAGGGTATTATGCTAAGTTATTTAAGTCCGATGGAGAAAAGACAAATACCGTACACTTGTATGTGGAATATAAAAACTAATAAACAGGGGCTTCCCTGATGGCGCAGTGGTTAAGAGTCCACCTGCCGATGCAGGGGACACGGGTTCGTGCCCCGGTCTGGGAGGATTCCACATGCCACGGAGCAGCTGGGCCCGTGAGCCATGACCGCTGAGCCTGCACATCCAGAGCCTGTGCTCCGCAACGGGAGAGGCCACAACAGTGAGAGGCCCACGTATCGCAAAAAAAAAAAAAAAAAAAAAAAAAAAAAAAACTAATAAACATACAGAAACAAAATAAATGAACAAACCAACATAGACACGCAGATACAGAGAATAGAGTAGTGGTTACCGGAGGGGCAGAAGTGGAGGGGAGCATGAAACAGGTAAAGGGGATTAACTGTATGGTGATGGTGGAAACTGGTGGTGAGCACGCTGTGTTGTATACAGAAGTAGAAATATAACGCCATACACATGGAACTTATATAATGTTATAAATCAATGTTACCTCAACAAAATTTAAAAAGGGATTTGATCCAGCATGTTCTACCTGGAATCCCCTCTCCCTGTCCAAGTTCTACCGACTTGACCTGACCCCGTTCATCCCAATTTCTCCATAAAGCCATTCCTGATTTCACGGTTTTCAGTTCATTCTGCTCAGAGTATCGTCCAACTGCTCATGGCGATCCTCATTACAGCATCCCATTTTTCAGTTGTTTCAGGTTAGATTTATTTTGGCAAATAAATTATAAATCTCCAGAGGGCAGGGCTTGATTTTATGGTGGAGATATAACCACTGTGTCTGGCATAACGTTGAAGATATGACAGATGCTTACAACTTGCTTGAGTTATAGATGGGAGGAATGATGGAACTTGATAATTCCACCTTTTGAAACCGACATTTAATGGCACCAAGGGGCATATTTTGTATAGTGCAGCCCATCCTACCAGATGAGTCATCTCTGAATATAAACTGGTATCCTCCCAAAATTCATCATTTAGGCACTTAACATCTCTGAAATTACACCCTTGCTCTGTTCTCTTGTCATTACACATATTCTCACTGGGTCATCTCAACTCCTCCCATGATTTCAACTTTTTCTTATGTGTAAGGGCCTTCAGACATATATTTCTGGCCCAGCTCCAAAGTCATATATCTAACTTCACCATCACGTCTCTGTGTCCCTACGGAACCAGTACTAATCACATCCACAACTAAATACAGGAGGGTGGCTGTGAGAAAGAAAAAAATTAAAAATATCTTTAAAACTATTTTCATGTCTATGTCCCTGTACTAGACAAGAAGCTTTATGAAGGTAGAAATGAGTCTTGTTCACCTTTAAATGCTCAGCGCACAACCTATGCTGGAACAAAGTAGGAATTTAATAAATCTTTGAATAAATAAATAATGTGCAAAATTATGAGAGAGTTCATGCGGTGAATCACTAAAAATGGACATTGTATATAAAAGGTTCACAGGACGTCTTCATGGGCTGCATGGGCTGCACGTTCCATCCATAAGACGCCTTTGGACAGGGTGTTTATCATCTCCCTGCCTCCACACACCGCTCCACGCATGCAGGTGCAGTTATTACCCTGAGGGGACTCCCATTCCTACCCGGCCTAGGCAGGAGGAGGCAATTTGAACTTCCCTCCCTTACACCCCCTACACCGGCCCAGGAATGAGCTGGGCCATCTAAGCACACCCCATCTGCCTCACGTGTGACACCCGTGGTCTCTACTTTTCTCTCCTTTTCTAAATGAAAGAACCGTTGTTTTTGACACCAAGAATGCAATGGTAGACGATTTTGAAGAAGAACTTAAAAAAATGAAATAGGAGGGACTTCCCTGGCGGTCCAGTGGTTAAGAATCTGCCTTCCAATGCAAGGGACGTGTGTTCCATTCCTGGTCAGGGAACTAGGATCCCACATGCCGCGGGGCAACTAAGCCCATGTGCCACAATTAGAGAGAAGCCCGCGCGCCGTAACGAAAGTTCCCGCATGCTGCAACGAGGATCCCACAAGCCACATCTAGGACCCGACACAGCCAAATAAATAAATCAATGAAATGAAATGGGGAACAAACTTATGTTTACCAGTGAGGAAAGGCGGGGGGCGGGGGGAGGGGAGGGATAAATTAGGAGTTCAGGGTTAACAAACACACCACTATATATAAGATACATAACCAACAAGGACCTACTGTATAGCACAGGGAAATATACTCAATATTTTGTGATACCCTATAAGGGAAAAGAATTTGAAAAAGAATACATATATATGCATATATATATACATATATATATAATTGAGTCACTTTGCTGTACACCTGAAATTAACACAACATTGTAAATCAAGTGTACTTCAATTTAAAAAATGAAATACAGAAAACAAACCTATGTTTAACCAACTGAAGTATTCTTCAAATGAATTTTACTTTATGAGTAAAAACATTGGTTTAAAAAATGAAATACTAAAAAATCAGGAAATAGGTGTGTTTGGAGGAAGAGTTGATAGGGCAGATTGATAGGGAATATTAAATGGAAAATATTTTATCAAAATAATGACTCATTCTATATTCAAACGTCCTCACACTGTAATATTTTCTTCTAAATCCACGTTAAAATGTTGACAGCTGCTACAGGAATGTGCTGCAAATTCCATCCTGATATTATAATTGTCCCACTTTCAGTCATTCATTTGCTTTCAGTTATTTTGTTTTGGTTTGGTTTTTGGTCCCTATGCTGACAAAGGAGACAGGAATGTTCACGTTGTTTTATCAAAGGCTGGGTGGTGGTGAGGGCTGATGCACCCTGCAGAAGGGGAATCAAATGACGGAGCCCAGCACAAGGAAGCATGCCGGGGAAGATGGGGTCCTTGGCCATGCGGCCAAGGTCGATTTCCTCTGAATGGCCAAGAAGCTACTGAGAACTTGGGGTGTGCAGCTGCGGGTGTGCAGCGGAGTGCCTAAGTGAGGGGCAGGAGGGTGAAGGAGGAGGGAGCCCTGAGCACTGCGGGGCGCTCGTAGGAGGGCTGTCAGGTGAGATCCGGGCAGTCCCAGTGCAGCGGCGTTAGGGGAACAGCCCTGCACGGAGGGTGCTGGACGAGGGCAGGGCGTGCAGCCAAGGGCTGGGGGCTCCAGCTGCAGAGACAGCTGAGGGCCAGGTGCGGAAACCCATCTTGCCTTTTAAAGCGGGAGAGAGCTTCGAACCGCAGAGCATCTCCAGTGCGCCCAGGTCCCAGGGCGAGGAGGACCCATCTGTCCCAGAGGAGAAATTTCCAAGGGGAAGCGCGTGGCGCAGCGACTGTGATGGCCTGGGCCACCTTCACCTGGTGCAGGGCCCCAGGGGCCAGACTCAGCCCAAGCCACCCTCCGCGCGGGCATCTCCTCCGCCCACGCTCCGGAGATTTATCAGACTGGCCTCTGCTTCCCCGGGGCGCCAGAAGGAGGAGGAGAGGGTCAAGGTGCCAGGGACAAAAGGACAAATGAAAGTAAATGAATGTTTGCAAGCCGGAAGGCCCCCAGTGGGGGCTGAGAGACGCACTCCCCCACCCCATGGAAGGTATCAGAGGGGTAGGTCCTGTCCTTGGGTACCTGGGTCACCCCCTTTCCTAAGGGTTCGCTCCCCATTTCCAAACCCAGTCCCTTCCTCTCCAGTCCTCACACTAACCACCTCCCCAGCCCTGAATCTCTTTTAACTCTATTTACAAGTATATTTAGCTATTTTTTAAGGTGACAGGAGGGAAGAGAAGGGGTCCTAGATGGTCTGAAACAGAAATCGCATCAGGGCCCTCACCTTCTGGCTGTCTCCTCTCAGGGCAAGTGACCAATATGTCTTTATATTATTCCTATTAAGTTAGGTGTTACTTGGCAAAGTTAATTTTGTCCTTTTTGGAATGTGCCACCTTTATCATCATTAAACGTTTAAAGAATTGATTGAAACTTGGGAGAGTCTGCAAAGCAACACACAGGAAACAAGGACCTGGGACCCAGCTTTCTGTAGGGACCAGACAGCGGAGAGGTTGGGCCCATAGTCACCACTCTGGGTCAGAACGCTGGCCCCAGTTCCTGAGCTCTGAACAGAATGCTCCATGATTTAATCTCTCTTAGCCTAGTCCCTTATCCAAAGAAAAATAATAATCTTGTATAGCTTAGGCTTCTTGTAAGGGTCAAGTGGAAAAGCATATCCCCAGTAATACGTATTATGATCAGTAGTGTTACCTCTTCCTCTGCTCTCTTCAACCCCAAGGCATTCTGTGGGGTCCTGGATGACAGCCTGACAAAGAGGTCCCTTAAACAGCAGGAAATCTCAAACATCCACATTCCTTGAGTTCTTCTGGAATCCACGCAACAACTGGCCCCATACATTTACCATCGGAAAAATGAATGAAACTGTTTCCAACTTAAGAGATGTCAGCCTACTTCCAGAATGCTGGGATGTGATGAAAAAGAAAACCCACGATCCACCTCTTACAGCCTGGGTTGCTTTACAATCTTGCTATTCCCCCGTCCCTTGTCCTCTCTCCGGAGCAAAGCACCGACTGCTTTAGTCTGTCCAGCGTGGAAGCCCTGACCCCTCTTCAGTCATTTCAGTTGTTTTTGTTCATCTGATGGGGCCGTTGCATTAACACATCCAAAGGTCTGTGAAAGGATAAGCCAGTCTGCCCGTTCCACTGTCAGGGTGTCTCCTGGGGTTGTCTGATCCCTTCCTAGGGTCACGGGGACAGAAAGGGGACAGCAATGTATAACGAGAGGTATGCTTCATCTCCCCAGGGGCCTGCTTTTCTGGATGCCCACACGGAGGCCCTTCTGTTGCTCTGTGCCCACCCTTAATCCCGGAGGCCACCCTTCATTGTAGGCACATATTGGGAGATTAGCATGTGCTGATGTCAGCATGTCCAACGTCAATCCAGCAGCCTAGTGACCCTTCTCATCCAGTGCCACTGGATTTGGGAACCATGTTTAGTAAACTTGGAAATTCGAGCAGCATATTTGTGTTCATTCTTTTGACCTGAAAATAAATTTTAGGAATTTTTTAGGTCTTCAAATCTCTTCAGTGGTCAGCAAATATTACTAAAATAAACATTTTTAGTTTTAGAATATAAACGTCAGTGTGGGCCTAATTAATTAGTCAATTTCTGCCAGATTGCAGATTTTGCACATCATCTACAGATGGCCATCCTTCGCCACCCCCAGGGATTACTTTTTGAAATGTTCCACAGCCGGCAAAACCCAGGCCACTCAACACAGAGGGTCATAAAAAATAATGGGTCAGAGATAAATAATAAAAATAGCATCGAGGATATTTTTATGAAAAGCAAATCAGATTTCCAGAGGCACCTACTTCCAAAATAAAACAGAGTTTTCAATGACTAAAAACTGACCCCAGTAAGTAACCTCTCTCCTGAAACATGGTTGAGGTGTTCTGATTGAGGCTGATTTTCCTCCCAAATTATTTATTAAGCAGACTGCATTTGATTCAGCCACTGTTGGATTGAAATTTAATGTCTTGAGCATTTTCATGATCCCCTGTTAAAGAGTTAAAGGCTTGTCAAAATGATTGTGTAACTGCTTGGCCTCTTAAAAAAGGATCAAATGAATAAGAACATCTTTTTCTGGGCTTGCCTTCTCTCTGTGTATTCCAGCGCCAGAGTTTAAACAGGCAATTCTGTAAACGATCTCACAGACATACCCATAAGTCTACTGGAGTCGCGAGCAGTAAATATTGTGGTTTTTTGTATAAGATGACTTTCTAGTCTTGGGTGTATAACTATGGCAAAACCAGAAATGATGAGGTATTCCTACATAGGATCTGGGTGTCACTTTATGTTAGTGGAGCACCTGTGCCCAAGGGCCCCGCCCTTCTCGCCCATGCAACACATGAATGTGGGTCTCAGCACCCAGTACCCACTCGTCCTTACCTGTTTCACACTCTGCCAACCAGCCTGCTCCAGGTCTTCCTGGAACTGGGGGTCTTCATTACTCTACGGCTCATTTCCTATTTACAAACTTGTCTCCTTCCTGAGATGTACTCTTCTACGTGCTTCCCGACACAACCCAGACTCCGCTGTTTACGTGGTGGGGATTCTCCTCAGTGGGGCTCCCTGTCCCCAGGGCCTTCCTTTAGAAACTGGGAGCCTCAGCCTGCTAGGACCTCATGCACTGACGGCAAATGCACCTTCAGAACCAGAATCAACTGCTTTACGTATTGGGTTTTATTTAGTAAATTTAAAAGGCGTGTTGATTATAAAACAACAGAAATCCTTATAACTGAAGTGCTTAAACTGTCCCCTTACAATATTATTTCTTTGCACTTAATAAGTACCCCTGCATGGTCTACCATATACCACTGTGAGGCCCATTTTCCAATATACTTTGCAAGTTTCCCGTCTTTCCATCACAAAGAGTTCTTTAGGACCAGCGTATACTCTTGCAGTTTCAGTCGTACGCCTGTCCAAATGTAAGAGAAAACTTGAGATGAGGAATGGGAAAGACAGTCCTTCAGTCGGCTATTAATGTGTGTGTTTGATCCTCTCTCTCAAAAAGAAAAACATTCCGCATTATTTATAAGTTAAATATACAGGTGTGGGACACGCATGCATATTGCCCTTTTCTGATACTCGTAGGATGTGTGTTGACAGTACAGGAAGTTGATTCATCTGTTGGGATCTTCACTTAGGAAACAGAGGCAATCACTTTTTGCCTCTCCCTGAGCCTCTCCCCATTTGTACAAAATTAGCGTTAAGTCCATCACTCCTTATTTTACTCCCATCAGCTGCCTTCCTGCCCCGCACACAGCACAGCAGCCCTGGATTACAATCTGTTCTCTTGGCAGGAAGGCAGTGACAACAGCAGATCGATCGGGCGTACAGTAGAAAAGGAAGTTTGCAGAGCAGACCTGGGCCCAAGACTTGAGAGAGACCGGGGACCCCGATGGCATGAGGTCAAACGAGTGGTATGGTCATGGAAACGTTGACCATCAGTTGGAAAGAAGAAAAGGCAAGTTCAATGTCAACTTCTAGTTATTCAGAGCTTTTAGAAATTTGAAAAGATCATGCATCAAGTTCCCAAAATCCTCTTAGAAATTCAGATTCAAGCTGAAGATACAAAAGCTATTGCACTGCTGGCGGATGGTTCGTCACACAGGAGGTCTCCCCCCTGGTCAGTAGGAGTCGATGATGGTGACATTTTCAGTGTGGCTTGAGTTTGACTGTTTTTGGAGTTAGGTGTGCCTGGTGCCAGTTTCCATATGTGTCTGTAAAACCACATTCACATTTTTTCCTGCCACTAACTCCAATGAGCCAGTGTGTAGAGAACTGAGAATTTCTTCAGGACTAAGAGAGGAAGAAGGTCACAACATAAAGAAAAGGATTCATATTTTTGAAAGCCATTTGTGAAGCCCTTCAATGAAGGCAGAGGGAGCCTTCTGTGCACAGCCAAATTTCGATTGCCTCACCTTCACTGCCTTTGTTTACTTTTTCATCTCTTGCTTGATTACTTTTTCATCTCTTGCTTGTTTACTTTTTCACCTCTTGCTCTGTAGTTGTGTTGCCAAATCATTCTGGGGTCCCTTTCTAGCTCACTCTCAGGAAGCATTCATCTCTGTTACTTCTCATAGCTTACCTTGTTTCTTGTTCTTGCTGTTATGTACAAGTCTAGATAAATACAGGTACTCAAATTTCCTGGCAAAGATCCCTTTCATATTTACTTGCCGAGGGCAATCAAAACATGAAGTCATCACTATGTCAATTGATTTATACTATGGCCTTTGCACGTGTCAATGTGGAAAGTATCCTTTAAATCCAGTTGAGTTGAAAGCACTCTTCTCCATTTAAAATGATGGAGGCTGTGTATTAAAAGGACAGGCTGTGATTTTCTTTCATGTGAAGTAAAAGGCATCATTGCTTGCTAATACTCCCTGACATAATACTGGCAATGTGGACATTAAATATAATTAGAGCATTCTACATCAAACATTTTGCCAACATTGGGCACAGTTAAGGAGGTAAATAACTCCTGTCAGCAAATCATCCTCAGTTTTAGCACACTACAAATTTGAAACAAATTATTTCACCCTAAGTACTATTTGCCACGGAACTAAAGTGTAAGTGTATACAGTTCATGTAGCAGAGAATCACATGCTCTGAACCAGGAGGCTCTAAAATGCGTCATTCCACTGAGAAAGCGAAGCTTTGTTCCTCCTGGAAGAGGCAATCTGAAATGTCAGGGACTCTTTATCCCCTGCAACCCTGGGATTACAGGGCGGCCCTAAGTGCCTCTGCTGTGCCCTAGCCCCACCCCATCCAACCCGCCCCCAACCTTCTGCTCTTCCACTTAGCCCCCTTTTGTAATTCCCTGTAGCTTTCAGGGTCAAGTTCAACTGCCCTCCTTTAGGAAGCAAGGCTCTTCCTTCGCTCACCTTTGACCTTCTCCATTTCCTACTGACTTCACAGCCCACGTCCCTGAGCTCTGAGCTGCTGTCGAGCCCCCTGCAGGAGCATCTCCCTAGCAACACCCACCCACCACCCCAGACCACTTGCCTGCTCTCCTCTTAGCGATTCTCCCAAAGTCCCCTCACACTCACACTACAGGAGGAATTCAATCACTCCATCTTCAGAGACCAGCAAGCACTCTTGAGTTTTCTGACTGGCCCAACACCACATCTGGCTCCCAGCAAGTGTGTTGGGTGCTTAGTAGACAAACCTAACAAATAAACAATGATGCCTAGGGTCTACTTTTTAATATTTGTAAAAGACAAGGCTGAACCACTTGTTTTCTACAGGGCTCTATCAGCAGGTGAAATGTTGCATGCATGCTGGGATCAAGCCTGTAACGGGGTGCAGGCGGGGAGCAGGGGGCTCCACAGAAAGAACTACTGATGCAACCTGTGAAATGAATTCCCCAAGTCAGCCGAAAACACAAAAATACCTCCCCACAGAAAACAGACTTGATTTCCCCCCCTAGATGATAAATAAATTCACTCTCTGTGCAACATGATGGAATTTGCTGGCGGGACCTGTAAGAGGCTTGGCAGGCAGCCTTCCCATGTCTCTCTGAAGACTCCTCTCTGGACCAAAGGCGCATCCAGCAGCCTGCCCCAAGGATGAGGATTTCTACATCCACACTTTCTGGCCTCACACTTGGCAGGGCAGGTGGTTCAGGAGAGGTGAACAGGAATTACTCCCTCTTGACCTATCTGTTTTGAAAATGTTAAATTCTGACAGACTAGCAGAGAGCACAGGCTTGCTCCGGAACCAGCATCTGACTGTCCACTGACACTCCTTCTTTCAACTTTGTACAAGAAAAATGCCCAAAGTTTATTCGGATCTGATTAAGTATTTTGAGGTGTGATAACTCATTGACTACTTTATGACCATTGCCTTTCTTTTACTGGGGGATGTGGGAATGAGGCTTCCCCCTTCCCTTATGGGCATCTTCTCCTGGTGGTCTTGATGGCTACTTGTGCCCCAAAGCCTTGCGTTTGCCCTTTTATTCACTCCAGAGTTACTTCTTCAGAATGCTTAACTGTCATTGACCAACTATCATGTCCACGTGGATAATTCCTAAACTATACCATCCATCGCTGTTCATGGCCCTGAACATCTGCGTTCTGCCTCCGTCTGCTGGAGGGGTAACCACCATCCTTTCAAAGTCAACCTCTTTAAAACAAAACTCTTTCCCTTCCTCAAAAAACTTGTTTGGCAGAAGTACAGCCTGCTGCGTGCCCCTCACCTTTCTGGCTTCTTCTGCCCCGTAACTGTCCCCCCATGGCTTCTTTCCTCTGAAATGTCTCTCACGGCTCACCTCTTTCTCTCTGTCCGACCATAGCCAGGCTGTCTGGCCCAGTGCCTTTCCTAACACCATCCTGGAACTACTCCTAGACTAATCTTTTTTTAAGATATTTTCTTCATTTAACATTTTTCTGGTTAAAAGGAAAAAAAGCCAACACAGAATGGCCCAGAAGCTATAGTCCAAGCTGTTTAGACTGGACTCAGAAGTCACTGACAATTGCACTCAAATTGTCTTTTCAACCCTTCATTTCACTTCGTCACTAATCTCCACTGAGGCCAAGCTGGCCTGCCTAGAATCCCAGGAAGTACGTTTCCTGTCCCCAGGCCCTCACCTAAATAAACAAGTCATTCTAGAAGGGCTGCTTAATGAATTCTCCCAACCCGGTTCATTTCCTGGGCTCCGTCTCTGTGGTCTCCCTCTCCTTGGCCATTTCTATCTCCCGTCTGGGTCCGGTGTACGCAGTAGGCTGGGGTCTGACTCCCCAGGGCATGAAGTGTCTCCTGCCTTCTCACAGGCTGTCTGCTGACAACAGCAGGGAGTTGACGATCACTGCACTTAGCTCTCTGCTCAGCTGCGGGGACCTTTGGGTCAGAGTGTGCGCTCAGAGGCAACAGCCATTCTGAATTGAAATGTGTTGACAAACTGCTCCCTTTACCACTTCCATGGAGTTGTTCATTTAATTTTGTCTTATGCTAATGGTCTTCGATCTTTTTTTTTTTTTTTTTTTGGTTGCGTCGGGTCTTAGTTGCAGCGCCCAGGATCTTCGTTGTGTCATGTGGTGGGATCTTTCTTTTGTTGCGGTGCACAGGCTCTTCTTGTGGCACGCGGGCTCCTTTCTAGTTGTGGCCCGTGGGTTTTGCCTTCTCTAGTTGTGGTGCATGGGCTCCAGAGAGCGTGGGCGCTGTAGTTTGCGGCTGAGGGCTCTCTAGGTGAGGCAACCGGGCTCAATAGTTGTGGCGTGCGGGCTGAGTTGCCCCTTGGCATTTGGGATCTTAGTTCCCGACCAGGGATCACATCCTCGCCTGCTCTGGAAGGCAGATTCTTTCCCACTTGGATCACCAGGGAACTCCCCGGTCTTTGACCTTAATAAGACAACGTTTTTATTGTAAACAACCTTAAGTTCTTTGGGGAGACAGGAAAGCTGCAAACACATTTTCTGTCATCTACTTAATTTCTATCCACTCAGATATTGTATTATGTATGTGGTAGGTAGCAGACAAATATTTTTCAGATGATAATAATATATTATGCACACAAAGTCTGCTATTTCTAATTGCCAGGTTCAGTGTTTTAAAGAAAAAAATATTTTTAATAAGTTCAGCAAAATTGATTAGTGGTCAAGCAAGAAACATTGAGGATCCTGAAGAAAAAAAAAAAGTGTCCTCCTACAACTCTAGGTGAAATAAGAAAACTGGCTTTTTTTCACACCACCAGTACTGTTCATGGAGTGCAAGATTGTAGTTGACCGATCAGCCGAGCTATTTTTAATGTGAATAGGGGCTTTTTCAAAAGTTTCAAGTTGCTTTAATAAAGTTTAAGATAACAATATCATAATTAATGATTAGTGAAATATAAGTTGGAGATCAAAAGTTAAAAACAGGAATGTTTGAAACTATATATTTTCTCCAAATATTACTACCTATTATGGTACAATGTATTGATCACTTAGAGAGTCTTTATATTCATTTCTACTCTGTACATAACAGATGGCACGATGCAAAGATGGCACGATGATTTTTGCCTTGCAAAGAAGAAATTGAATCTGACAGAGCTTAAATAAGTTTTTACTAAGATTAGTTCACAGATACGCTACAAGGATAAGCTTGCTCTAAGGATATCCTATATAAATGTAATTTTAAATCGATGCCCACATGAAATACTTAGGTATATCTGACAAAGTATGTACAAGATCTATATGAGGAAAGCTATAAAACTGATGAATGAAATCAAATAAAAAAATAAATGGTGAGATATTCCATGTTCATGAATAAGAAGACTCAATATTGTCAAGATATCAATTCTTCCCAAATTGATCTACAGATTCCATACAATCCCAATAAAAATTCCAGCAAGTTACTTTATGGATACCAGCAAATTGACTCTATAATAGAGAGGCAAAAGACCCAACATAATACTGAAGAAGAACAAAGTTGGAGAACTGACACAACCTGACTTCAAGACATTATGAATCTACAGTAATTAAGACAGTGAAGTATTGGTGAAATAATAGAAAAATTGATTAATGGAACAGAATTGAGCCCAGAAATAGACTCATATAATTACAGTCAACTGATCTTTGACAAAGAAGTAAAAGCAGCACAATGAAGCAAAAATATTCTTTTCAATAAATGGTGGTAGAACACCTGGAAATTCACATGCAAAAAACAAACAAACAAACTTAGAGAACTTACACCCTTCACCAAAATTAACTCAAAATGGGTGACAGACCTAAAGGTAAAATGTAAAACGTAAAAATTCTAGAAGATAAACATAGGAGAAAACCTACATGACCTACAGTTTGAGGATGACTTTTTAGATGCAACACCAAAGACATGATCCATGAGATAAATAACTGAAAGGCTAGATTTCATTAAAATTAAAAACTTCTGCTCTGTGAAAGACAACGTCGAGAGAATGAGAGGACAAGTCATGGAATGGGAGAAAATATTCACAAAACACATATCTGATAAAGGACTTTTCCCAAAATATACAAAGAGCACTTAAAACTCGGCAATAAGAAAACAAAGAACCCAATTTAAAAATAGACAAAAGAATTGAACAGACAACTCACCAGGGAAGATATACAGATTGAAAATAAGCATATAAAAACTTGTTCAATATTACATGTCATTACGAAAACACAAATTAATGCAATGAGATGCTAAGTATGTCACTACACATCTATTAGAATAAGCAAAATCAAGAACATCGACAACACCAAATGCCGGCGAAGATGTGGAGCAACAGGAACTCTCATTCATTGCTAGTGGGCATGCAAAATGGTACAGCTGCTTTGGAGAACAGTTTCACAGTTTCTTACAAAACTAAACATAAGCTTACCATACACTGTGGCAATCAAACTCTTTGGTATTTACCCAAATGAGTTGAAAATCTATGTTCACACAAAAACCTGCACTTTTATAGCAGCTTTATTCATAATTGACCAAATTTGGAAGCAACCAAGATGTCCTTCAGTAGGTAAATGGATAAATAAACTGTGATACATCCAGACAAAGGAATATTATTTAGCTCTAAAAAGAAATAAGCTGTCATGCCAAGAAAGGACATGGAGGAAACTCAGATGCCTATTTCTAAGTGAAAGAAGCCAATCTGAAACGACCACATGCTCTCTGAGGTGGGTGGCTCTAGCAAATTGATGTAAATTGATACGAGGGTGCCAAGGGTGTTACGAAATATGTGGTATATTTATTGCCTTTTAAAAAACTAAAAAATTCTGAATTTGGAACTACATTGGACCCTGAGGGTTTTAGGTATGGGATTGTGGGCTTGCAGCAGTGGGAACCTGATCCAGTGTTGGAAAGAACACCACATGGGTGGTCAGGCTACCTGGGTTCTCACTGTACTGCTTGCTACCCACCTGGCTTCTCAGGCCACCCAGCAGCTTCAAACCTCCCTCCACTGACCATGAAATGGGACGAAATGACCCCAGCCTTGCCTTCCATGCAGGATTATTATGAATATCAAATGAAATAATAGATAAAAGCCTAAAAAATGATTCATACATTTTTGAAAAGATTTCATTCTAAAGTTAAATTACTGGACCAATGGAGAAAAACAGGGAGTCATATTTATTTTTGATAAAGTATTTTACAACCGTTTCCTCCATGATTTGCATATTCTTTAAATTCTGATTCACTTAATATGATTTAAAAATTCCTACTTCCTTATATACGTAGGAATACAATACAGTAGAAATCAAAATATAGAATTTCTAGAAAACTGTTCATATAGTCATATTCCTCAGCTTGGTGTTCTTTTGCTATAACCAAAAAACAAAAACAAAAAAAACCCTAAGAAAGGAGCCAAACCCATGTGGAAAGTGATTATAGCTGGGCAAACAATAAGCCAGCCCATGACAAACAGAAAGTATACAAGGATCTTTAATTCCTTCTGTTGCATGTGCAAGGCTAGGTAGGCATCAGTTGTGCTCCTCTGCTGTGCCCAGTAAGTCTGGTATTATAGGGCAACTGACAAATCAAATATTGAGGTTCATTGCGCTATTTCTGCAGATGATCCTTGGCACCAGAAAGATGAAAGAATCATACAGTGAAAATGGACTCTGTGTGCACCTATGATTCTGAAAGGAGATTGAGAGTAAAAAAAATGCACATGATTTTATCTCCAGTTTCCTGTTCAAACAAAAGAATAAACACGGTCAAGGTCAACGGTACATGCAGAAAGATAAAACAAGCAGGGAATGAATCTTTCTCGTCATTGTACACTCCAGTGCCCAGCTCCTTCAACAATGAATGTGCTCCATAAATATCAGTGGCTGAGTGAATCCATCACTTGACAACAGCAAAAGAATCCCTTCCCTGCTGTTTTACCCCAAGTCATGGAGGGCAGGGTGTCTTTATTCTTAAGGGGGTAGGCATTTTAGCTGGGTTTTGAACTCTTGTTAGGAAAATCTAAACCTCACATTTGGCAGAGGTCAAGGAGAATAGTTTAGCCATCAATTAACTCATCAGTGACACTGCTGCTAGGGAAACTGCCCAGAGAGGAAAGAATACAAGATAAGTCATGTTTGATGGGAGAGGGATCGGTGGGAGGGACAAGTTAGGAGCTGAGTCACCCAGCTTGGGGCATGGACATCATGACAGTGTTGACCTTGAGTGAAGAGGCAGATGTGCATAGGCTTGGGGAGGGGTACTGGGAAGAGGGCAAAGCTCAAGAAAGGTGCTGAGGTCCTGGCTGTGTGATGTCATCTAGAGATTGGTCGTATTTGAGGACTATATTTGGCTTTCCATCTTCAGGTTTTATTTCCTTTGCTCACAGAATGATAGAAATATTGTACTTTGAAAAGTGTGTATATATACAGTTGTTCCTACTAGCCCATTCTGTTCCCTTTCACTGTAGACTTGGTGGGGGGGGCGGGTAGCTCTGGTCCACAGGGTATGAAGGATGGTCCAGCTGGGGCATCAGACACCCCATCCGTGGCTCATCCAGCTGAGTTGCCTCATACACCACACTCCCCTCCCTGCCTCGTCCCTCCAGGTTCAGCCCTCCCAAAGTTGCCTGTTCCCAGAGGAGAGTCAGCCCCTGATAAAGAAACATGAGGAAGGCTCCAGTTTAATATTTATCGATCAATCATATACTACATCCTCCCTCTGCTAGTTCCCATGGGGATATTATTAAAGGAGCTGATACAGGCACTAAGCTTATGAAGCCTTCCAGCTGTTGAGAGAGAAGCAGCTCAGAAGTAGTTAGGAGCATGTGCTCTGGGGTGGGCCTGCTTGGGCTTGATATGCATGGCTTCCACTTGCTGGCCATGGGAACTTGGGCTCTGCTTCAGTTTTTTCTCTGTACAGTATGGGGACAGTAGTAGGAATGTTATGAGGGTTAAATGAATTAATGTTTGTAAAGTTCTTAGAACACGGCCTGCTAAGTATTAGGTACTATGTAAGTGTTTATTAAATAGATACACATAAAACAGTCAAATAATTACAAGCAGCACAAAATCTATTGATAAGGCTTTGACTAGAAGCCAACACCAAACTATGGTGCAGAGTGCCGTGGGTGTTCTGCAAGTAGAGAGAGAAGCACAGCCCCGGGGAAGAATTCACGGAGGAAACGGGACTGCAAGCTTTCTTCCTGGTGGAGATGCACTCGGCGTGGGGCATAGGAAGCAGAGTGCAGATAGGAGGAAGCTCCTAAGAAGGAATGATGGACATGGGGTATTACAGAGTGGTGAGGAGCTGGAGAGAAGCAATGCTGGAGCAGTTAAGATAGTTCTGGTTGCAAATGGTAGGAACACAGCATAAGCCAGTGTCACAGAAAAAAAGAAGACAAGAAACCTAGAGGGAAAACTCAATACCCAAGCTACAGGAAGAGCAAATACCTGGAAATCAGGACTCAAAAACTCTCAAGATGCTCTTCCCATCTCTTGCTTCTTTGCTCTGCTCAATGGCTGCATCCTGCTTCCCACAGCAGACCGGAGTGTTTCATATGGAAGAGAACAGGGCTACTGGCAGCTATAGAGATCAGATCTCACTGCTCCAGCCACTGAAGAGGTTATTCACTGGCCCAGTGGGTCAGGGCCTCACCCCTGGACTGAGGCACAGGGAATGGCAGGGTCATGTGTGGACTGCAGCCTGCTGCTTTGCAGTGAGGGAAAGGCAGTGGGATGGGGGAGGATGCTCCCCTGAAGAAGAGACAACTGGAGGGGGCAGATACTGACCCCACCCATGGATGTGAGAAGCTAGAGATATGCCTATGATATGCTGAATATTAAGGTCAGATTGAAGATGGTCTTGAATGTCAGGTCAAGCAGCGGACACGCAGTATCATGTATGGGGCCCATAGATGCAAAGTGAATCAAACAAGCAAGAGCTACTGTTCTACAGAACCCTCCCCAGTCCCTGCCATCTCACAGGAATGGAGAGAGGAGAGAGAGATCAGAGCAAGGAACACTGGATTTGGAAATAGGATAACTGGGTTCAAGTTTTGACTTTGCCAATGAGTTTAGAAAAAAACAGCTTAAACTCAGTTTTAATTTCCTGATCTGTAAAATAATATATGCTCTGCTGTTTATCTCACAGGGATTTGGTGGCAAATGAGACTGTACACCTGAAATTAAAAAGTGCCATAGAATTCTAACATTTGCAAGATGAAGGGTAGAGCAAGCCTATCCAATCCTATTTGTTCCACTTCCTAGGATAACGCATCCCTGCTGTTGATCATTCACCAGGTACTGACATGAACACATCACACATAAAGGGCATTCGTTTCTCACACCTGCTCTCAGAGGTAGGCATTCTTAGCCCATTTTACAGACGGGAAACTCAGTTGCAAAGAGGCCATCACTGGCTAATGGAGGGATGAGACTCTGCCTTTTGTGGTCTCTCTCACTCATTTGTAAGCTCTTGTCGGCTCACTCAGCTGTCACTTCTTCCCCATCCCCACCCTCATTCCATTGCCTCCTCCCATATACAACCACCTTTTCTCCCAGAGTCCTCTCTAAATAAGAACTAAAAGGGGGAAATGATGAAGAAGGAGAAAGAGCAAAAGAAACTTAAAATAACGTTACGCATTTGCTAGTCTAGGCTGCCTAGGTTTGTTTCCTTTGTGCTCCTTGGATGTAATGACAATGAAAGAAAAATGCATGTCTTTGGGGAATTGTAAAGAAAGTCAGTTAAAATCTTTAAGTTCAAGTATTTTTCAATCCCTGGGTAAGGGTGGCCAAACACAATACTAAAAGCAGGATGTAAGTTAATTTATGAAGAAAAAATGTATAAATTTGTTAACTATGGTTAGCCTTTAGTTTAGAGGTGTGAGGTGGTCCTATCAAATATGTTTGCCTATGGGAAATGTAAAAATGAGATTCAAAAGCTTTAAAGAAAGAATCATATTTTTTTATGAATGATTGTTTCAGACTCAGAGCAGATTTCATATGAGCCTGTTCTCTTAATAATGAGCAGCAAAATCTGAAGGGCTTCCAAAGATGGTTGCTAAATGTTCTCAATAATTTATTTGGATACCAATGTTGAAAACGTCTTTCAAAGTGATAAACAGAAGACAAACTCCTGTTTTTACGTCAGTTCTGTTGGACAGTATTAACTTATGTTTAGCAGATGTTGAGTTTCAAATCAATCTAAACTCTTGAAACTTTTCATGATTTCTTTACTTCTGGGTTTTAAAATGTCAATTAAATATATATGAAATGTAAGGGGCTGAACAAGAAGCTTAATGTGTAGCTGAAAAATATATGCATTTCCCTATGTACCTTTATGAAGCTTCCATCTAAGCTTGAGTTCTGCCTCTCCACTGGCTGTGTGACGTCCTGAAGGCATTTCGAACTCAACATTTCCAAAGCCAAATTCATCTTCTTTCCTAAACCTGCTCCATCACCTGTACTCCTTTTCACCCTGCGTGCACCCCATCAGCACACCTTGCTGCGATTTTTCGACTCCTCCTCTCACTGCCCACATTTTGACAGTTGCCTGTCTCAGTTTTTCTATCCTAAGCACTTCTTGCTTCTTTAAAAATGCCACTTCTGCTGTGAAACTCAGCTCCTCATCAGTGGCACCATCCGTGTTTCTCTTGCCTCTCGTTTCCATTGCCTGCATCCACCCTCAACACTGCCACAAGCAGAGCTCCTCCCAGAGACATTCCTACATCTTGTGCACATCCCCATCTGACTGTAGGTTGCAGTTATTCTCCTTAGTTCTCCAAAGAGTGGTCATCCACTCATCCTCCAGGCCTCATCCAGTGCCTTGATCCCTATCCCAGTTTGTTCTGAACCCCATCAGGCAGATCCCACTGCTCCACCTCTGGTTTTCATAATATTTGGCCCAAAACTTTACTGACACTCTTACTATATTGCATTTCAGTGGCTTTGCAATATAGGCTTTTTGCTCCGGCTGAGGGCTCATCCAGGTAAGCCTCTCAAAGTGCCCTTCCCACATCCCCAGTACCCAACACACATTCTGCCACACAGGTGGAGTTCAAGAAAGGTTTCTTTTAATATACTGTGTTCTTGGATTGGAATAATCATTATTGTTAAATAACCATACTACCAAAGGCAATCCACAGATTCAATGCAATCGCCATCAAATTACCAATGGCATTTTTCACAGAATGAGAACAAATAATTTTAAAATTTGTATGGAAACATGAAAGACCCTGAACAGCCAAAACAATCTTGAGAAAGAAGAATGGAGCTGAAGGAATCATGCTCCCTGACTCCAGACTATACTACAAAGCTACAGTAATCAAAACAGTATGGTACTGGCATAAAAACAGACACAAAGATCAATGTAACAGGGTAGAGAGCCCAGAAATAAACCCACCCACTTACAGTGAATCAATATACAACAAAGGAGGCAAGAGTATACAATGGAGAAAGAACAGTCTCTTCAATAAGTAGTGCTGGGAAAACGACAGCCACATGTAAAAGAATGAAATTAGAACATTCTCTAACACCACACACAAAAATAAACTCAGAATGGATTAAAGAACTAAATGTAAGGCTGGATACTATAAAACCCCTAGAGGAAAATGTAGGCAGAACACTCTGATATAAATCACAGAAATACATTTTTGCGTGTCTCCCAGAGTAATTGAAATAAAAGCAAAAATAAACAAATGGGACATAATTAAACTCAAAACCTTTTGCACAGCACAGGAAACCATGAACAAAACGAGAAGACAACCTATGGAATGGGAGAAAATATTTGCAAGCAATACTACCAGCAAGGGATTAATTTCCAAAATATACATACAGCTCATACAGCTTAATATAAAAAAAAAAACCTAATCAAAAAATGGGCAAAAGACCTAGATAGACATTTCTCCAAAGAAGACATACAGATGCCATGAGGCACATGAAAAGATGCTCAACATCTCTAATTTTTAGAGAAATGCAAATCAAAACCACAATGAGATATCACCTCACATCAGTCAGAATGGCCATCAACAAAAAGTCTACGAACAATAAACACTGGAGGCAGTGTGGAGAAAAGGGAACCCTCCTACACTGTTGGTGGGAATGTAAATTAGATACAGCCACTATGGAAAATAGTAAGGAAGTTCCTTTAAAAACTAAAAATAGAGTTACCATATGATCCAGCAACCCCACTCCTGGGCATATATCCAGAAAAAGATGAAAACTGTAATTCAAAAAGATACACGGACCTCAATGTTCATAGCAGCACTATTTACAATAGCAAAAACATGGAAGCAACCTAAGTGTTCATCAACAGAAGAATGAATAAAGAAGATGTGGTATATATATATCCAATGCAATATTACTCAGCCATAAAAAAGAATGAAATAATGTCATTTGTAGCAACATTGATGGACTTAGAGATGATCACACTAAGTGAAAGTTAAGTCAGACAGAGAAAGACGAGTGTCATATGATATCACTTATATGTGGAATCTAACAAAATGATAAAAATGAATTTATTTACAAAACAGAAATTGACTAACAGACATAGAAAACAAACTTATGGTTATACCAAAGAAGAAAGGATGGGGAGAGGGATAAATTAGGAGTTTGGGATTAAGAGATACATACTACTATATGTAAAATAGATAAACAACAAGGACCTACTGTATAGCACAGGGAACTATATTCAATATCTTGTAATAACCTGTAATGGAGAAGAACCTGAAAAAATATATATATATACACACATATATATATGTATATATATCTGAATCACTTTGCTGTACACCTGAAATGAACACACTGTAAATCAACTATACTTCAATTTAAAAAAAAAAAAAAGAAAAGTTTCTTTAAGTGAATAGATGGACAGATGATAGGCTGGAATAATTTCAGAGATGTTTGCTAGGTTGTCTCAGTGTTATTCAACCCATTTGGTTAATACTTTATTCAGTAACCCAAGGCACTATTTTATTTTATTTTTTTTTTTGGTTTTTTATTTTTATTTATTTATTTTCTTACATCTTTATTGGAGTATAATTGCTTTACAATGGTATGTTAGTTTCTGCTTTAGAACAAAGTGAAACAGTTATACATATACATATGTTCCCATATCTCTTCCCTCTTGCATCTCCCTCCCTCCCACCCTCCCTATCCCACCCCTCCAGGCGGTCACAAAGCACCAAGCTGATCTCCCTGTGAAAGGCACTATTTTAAAAAATCTTTTTTGTAACTGCCCAAACAAGTTAATAATATAAAATTCAGGGGGGAATTTTTTAAATAAAGTATCTTTTGAATCTTACAAATTATATTTGGCAAAATATATGTCTTCTTACAAATACAAACATTAAAAATGGTGTAGAAGAATGTTTGCTATATTAAATAAAAAACAGATTATAAGGGCATGTATGATTTGTATTCAGTTTTGTTTTACATACATATACCACAAAAATCTGTAGCAAAAGGTTCTAACAGGATTATTATCACTGATGTAGGATTAGGAATTTTTATTTTAATTTTTACTTCAAAAATCTCCTATAGGGGCTTCCCTGGTGGCGCAGTGGTTGAGAGTCCGCCTGACGATGCAGGGGACACGGGTTCGTGCCCCGGTCTGGGAAGATCCCACATGCCGCGGAGCGGCTGGGCCCGTGAGCCATGGCCGCTGAGCTTGCACGTCTGGAGCCTGTACTCCGCAACGGGAGAGGCCACAACAGTGAGAGGCCCGCGTACCGCAAAAAAAAAAAAAAAAAAAAAATCTCCTATAGTGCATATTCATTATTTTTTTGTTGTTGTTGTTGTTGTTGCTTTATAACAAATTTAATCAGTTATACATATACATATGTTTCCATATCCCCTCCTTTTTGCGTCTCCCTCCCACCCTCCCTATCCCACCCCTCCAGGCGGTCACAAAGTACCGAGCTGATCTCCCTGTGCTATGCGGCTGCTTCCCACTAGCTATCTACCTCACGTTTGGTAGTGTATATATGTCCATGCCGCTCTTTCACTTTGTCACAGCTTACCCTTCCCCCTCCCCATATCCTCAAGTCCATTCTCTAGTAGGTCTGTGTCTTTATTCCTGTCTTAACCCTATGTTCTTCATGACATTTTTTTTTCTTAAATTCCATATATATGTGTTAGCATACAGTATTTGTCTTTCTCTTTCTGACTTACTTCACTCTGTATGACAGACTCTAGGTCTATCCACCTCATTACAAATAGCTCAATTTCATTTCTTTTTATGGCTGAGTAATATTCCATTGTATATATGTGCCACATCTTCTTTATCCATTCATCCGATGATGGACACTTAGGTTGTTTCCATCTCCGGGCTATTGTAAATAGGGCTGCTATGAACATTTTGGTACATGTCTCTTTTTGAATTATGGTTTTCTCAGGGTATATGCCCAGTAGTGGGATTGCTGGGTCATATGGTAGTTCTATTTGTAGTTTTTTAAGGAACCTCCATACCGTTCTCCATAGCGGCTGTACCAATTCACATTCCCACCAGCAGTGCAAGAGTGTTCCCTTTTTTCCACACCCTCTCCAGCATTTATTGTTTCTAGATTTTTTGATGATGGCCATTCTGACTGGTGTGAGATGATATCTCATTGTAGTTTTGATTTGCATTTCTCTAATGAGTAAAGATGTTGAGCATCCTTTCATGTGTTTGTTGGCAGTCTGTATATCTTCTGTGGAGAAATGTCTATTTAGGTCTTCTGCCCATTTTTGGATTGGGTTGTTTGTTTTTTTGTTATTGAGCTGCATGAGCTGCTTATAAATTTTGGAGATTAATCCTTTGTCAGTTGCTTCATTTGCAAATATTTTCTCCCATTCTGAGGGTTGTCTTTTGGTCTTGTTTATGGTTTCCTTTGCTGTGCAAAAGCTTTTAAGTTTCATTAGGTCCCATGTGTTTATTTTTGTCTTTATTTCCATTTCTCTAGGAGGTGGGTCAAAAAGGATCTTGCTGTGATTTATGTCATAGAGTGTTCTGCCTATGTTTTCCTCTAAGAGTTTGATAGTGTCTGTCCTTATATTTAGGTCTTTAATCCATTTTGAGCTTATTTTTGTGTATGGTGTTAGGGAATGATCTAATCTCATACTTTTACATGTCCCTATCCAGTTTTCCCAGCACCACTTATTGAAGAGACTGTCCTTTCTCCACTGTACATTCCTGCCTCCTTTATCAAAGATAAGGTGACCATATGTCCGTGGGTTTAACTCTGGGCTTTCTATCCTGTTCCATTGATCTATCTTTCTGTTTTTGTGCCAGTACCATACTGTCTTGATTACTGTAGCTTTGTAGTATAGTCTGAAGTCAGGGAGCCTGATTCCTCCAGCTCCATTTTTCGTTCTCAAGATTGCTTTGGCTATTCGGGGTCTTTTGTGTTTCCATACAAATTGTGAAATTTTTTGTTCTAGTTCTGTGAAAAATGCCAGTGGTAGTTTGATAGGGATTGCATTGAACCTGTAGATTGCTTTGGGTAGTAGAGTCATTTTCACAATGTTGATTCTTCCAATCCAAGAACATGGTACATCTCTCCATCTATTTGTATCATCTTTAATTTCTTTCATCAGTGTCTTATAATTTTCTGCATATAGGTCTTTTGTCTCCTTAGGTAGGTTTATTCCTAGATATTTTATTCTTTTTGTTGCAATGGTAAATGGGAGTGTTTCCTTGATTTCACTTTCAGATTTTTCATCATCAGTATATAGGAATGCCAGAGATTTCTGTGCATTAATTTTGTATCCTGCAACTTTACCAAATTCATTGATTAACTCTAGTAGTTTTCTGGTAGCATCTTTAGGATTCTCTATGTATAGTATCATGTCATCTGCAAACAGTGACAGCTTTACTTCTTCTTTTCCAATTTGGATTCCTTTTATTTCCTTTTCTTCTCTGATTGCTGTGGCTAAAACTTCCAAAACTAAGTTGAATAAGAGTGGTGAAAGTGGGCAACCTTGTCTAGTTCCTGATCTTAGTGGAAATGGTTTCAGTTTTTCACCATTGAGGACAATGCTGGCTGTGGGTTTGTCATATATGGCCTTTATTATGTTGAGGAAAGTTCCCTCTATGCCTACTTTCTGCAGGGTTTTTATCATAAATGGGTGTTGAATTTTGTCGAAAGCTTTCTCTGCATCTATTGAGATGATCATATGGTTTTTCTCCTTCAATTTGTTAATATGGTGTATCACGTTGATTGATTTGCGTATATTGAAGAATCCTTGCATTCCTGGAATAAACCCCACTTGATCATGGTGTATGATCCTTTTAATGTGCTGTTGGATTCTGTTTGCTAGTATTTTGTTGAGGATTTTTGCATCTATGTTCATCAGTGATATTGGCCTGTAGTTTTCTTTCTTTGTGACATCCTTGCCTGGTTTTGGTATCAAGGTGATGGTGGCCTTGTAGAATGAGTTTGGGAGTGTTCCTCCCTCTGCTATATTTTGGAAGAGTTTCAGAAGGATAGGTGTTAGCTCTTCTCTAAATGCTTGATAGAATTCGCCTGTGAAGCCATCTGGTCCTGGGCTTTTGTTTGTTGGAAGATTTTTTATCACAGTTTCAATTTCAGTGCTTGTGATTGGTCTGTTCATATTTTCTATTTCTTCCTGATTCAGTCTTGGCAGGTTGTGCATTTCTAAGAATTTGTCCATTTCTTCCAGGTTGTCCATTTTATTGGCATAGAGTTGCTTATAGTAATCTCTCATGATCTTTTGTATTTCTTTAGTGTCAGTTGTTACTTCTCCTTTTTCATTTCTAATTCTATTGATTTGAGTCTTCTCCCTTTTTTTCTTGATGAGTCTGGCTAATGGTTTATCAATTTTGTTTATCTTCTCAAAGAACCAGCTTTTAGTTTTATTGATCTTTGCTATCGTTTCCTTCATTTCTTTTTCATTTATTTCTGATCTGATTTTTATGATTTCTTTCCTTCTGCTAACTTTGGGATGTTTTTGTTCTTCTTTCTCTAATTGCTTTAGGTGCAAGGTTAGGTTGTTTATTCGAGATGTTTCCTGTTTCTTAAGGTGGGATTGTATTGCTATAAACTTCCCTCTTAGAACTGCTTTTGCTGCATCCCATAGGTTTTGGGTCGTTGTGTCTCCATTGTCATTTGTTTCTAGGTATTTTTTAATTTCCTCTTTGATTTCTTCAGTGATCACTTCGTTATTAAGTAGTGTATTGTTTAGCCTCCATGTGTTTGTATTTTTTACAGCTCTTTTCCTGTAATTGATATCTAGTCTCATAGCATTGTGGTCGGAAAAGATACTTGATACAATTTCAATTTTCTTAAATTTACCAAGGCTTGATTTGTGACCCAAGATATGATCTATCCTGGAGAATGTTCCATGAGCACTTGAGAAAAATGTGTATTCTGTTGTTTTTGGATGGAATGTCCTATAAATATCAATTAAGTCCATCTTGTTTAATGTATCATTTAAAGCTTGTGTTTCCTTATTTATTTTCATTTTGGATGATCTGTCCATTGGTGAAAGTGGGGTGTTAAAGTCCCCTACTATGAGTGTGTTACTGTCGATTTCTCCTTTTATGGCTGTTAGTATTTGCCTTATGTATTGAGGTGCTCCTATGTTGGGTGCATAAATATTTACAATTGTTATATCTTCTTCTTGGATCGATCCCTTGATCATTATGTAGTGTCCTTCTTTGTCTCTTCTAGTAGTCCTTATTTTAAAGTCTATTTTGTCTGATATGAGAATTGCTACTCCAGCTTTCTTTTGGTTTCCATTTGCATGGAATATCTTTTTCCATCCCCTTACTTTCAGTCTGTATGTGTCTCTAGGTCTGAAGTGGGTCTCTTGTAGACAGCATATAGATGGGTCTTGTTTTTGTATCCATTCAGCCACTCTGTGTCTTTTGGTGGGAGCATTTAGTCCATTTACATTTAAGGTAATTATCGATATGTATGTTCCTATTCCCATTTTCTTAATTGTTTTGGGTTCCTTATTGTAGGTCTTTTACTTCTGTTGTGTTTCTTGCCTAGAGAAGTTCCTTTAGCATTTGTTGTAAAGCTGGTTTGGTGGTGCTGAACTCTCTCAGCTTTTTCTTGTCTGTAAACGTTTTAATTTCTCCATCAAATCTGAATGAGATCCTTGCTGGGTAGAGTAATCTTGGTTGCAGGTTTTTCTCCTTCATCACTTTAAGTATGTCCTGCCACTCCCTTCTGGCTTGTAGAGTTTCTGCTGAGAGATCAGCTGTTATCCTGATGGGGATTCCCTTGTGTGTTATTTGTTGTTTTTGCCTTGCTGCTTTTAATATGATTTCTTTGTGTTTAATTTTTGACAGTTTGATTAATATGTGTCTTGGCGTATTTCTCCTTGGATTTATTCTGTATGGGACTCTCTGTGCCTCCTGGACTTGATTAACTATTTCCTTTCCCATATTAGGGAAGTTTTCAACTATAATCTCTTCAAATATTTTCTCAGTCCCTTTCTTTTTCTCTTCTTCTTCTGGAACCCCTATAATTCGAATGTTGGTGCGTTTAATGTTGTCCCAGAGGTCTCTGAGACTGTCCTCTGTTCTTTTCATTCTTTTTTCTTTATTTTGCTCTGCAGCAGTTATTTCCACTATTTTATCTTCCACCTCACTTATCCGTTCTTCTGCCTCAGTTATTCTGCTATTGATCCCATCTAGAGTATTTTTTATTTCATGTATTGTGTTTTTAATCGATGCTTGATTCATCTTTAGTTCTTCTAGGTCCTTGTTAACTGTTTCTTGCATTTTGTCTATTCTATTTCCAAGATTTTGGATCTGGGAAATAGAATCTTGGATCATCTTTACCATCATTATTCTGAATTCTTTTTCAGGTAGAGTGCCTATTACCTCTTCATTTGTTAGGTCTGGTGGGTTTTTATCTTGCTCCTTCTCCTGCTGTGTGTTTTTCTGTCTTCTCATTTTGCTTATGTTACTGTGTTTGGGGTCTCCTTTTTGCAGGCTGCAGGTTCGTAGTTCCTGTTGTTTTTGGTGTCTGTCCCCAGTGGCTAAGGTTGGTTTATTGGGTTGTGTAGGCTTCCTGGTGGAGGGGACTAGTGCCTGTGTTCTGGTGGATGAGGCTGGATCTTGTCTTTCTGGTGGGCAGGTCCACGTCTGGTGGTGTGTTTTGGGGTGTCTGTGGACTTTTTATGATTTTAGGCCACCTCTCTGCTAATGGGTGGTGTTGTGTTCCTGTCTTGCTAGTTGTTTGGCTTAGGGTGTCCAGCACTGTAGCCTGCTGGTCGTTGAGTGAAGCTGGGTGCTGGTGTTGAGATGGAGATCTCTGGAAGATTTTCGCCGTTTGATATTATGTGGAGCTGGGAGGTCTCTTGTGGACCAGTGTCCTGAAGTTGGCTCTCCCACCTCAGAGGCACAGCACTGACTCCGGGCTCCTCAATTTGGGATGATGTGTTGTCTATTCATGTATTCCACAGATGCAGGGTACATCAAGTTGATTGTGGAGCTTTAATCCGCTGCTTCTGAGGCTGCTGGGAGAGGTTTCCCTTTCTCTTCTTTGTTCTCACAGCTCCTAGGTCTCAGCTTTGGATTTGGCCCCGCCTCTGCGTGTAGGTCGCCGGAGGGCGTCTCTTCTTCGCTCAGATAGGACAGGGTTAAAGGAGCAGCCTCTTCGGGGACTCTGGCTCACTCAGGCCGGGAGGGAGGGAGGGGCACGGAGTGCGGGGCGAGCCTGCAGCGGCAGAGGTCGGCGTGACGTTGCACCAGCCCGAGGCGCGCCGTGCGTTCTCCCAGGGAAGCCGCCCCTGGATCCCGGGACCCCGGCAGTGGCGGGCTGCACAGGCTCCCGGAAGGGCGGTGTGGGCAGTGACCTGCGCTCGCACACAGGCTTCTTGGCGGCGGCAGCAGCAGCCCCAGCGTCCCACGCCTGTCACTGGGCTCCGCGCTTTCAGTCGCGACTCGCGCCCGTCCGTGGAGCCCCTTTAAGCAGCGCTCTTAATCCCCTCTCCTCGCGCACCAGGAAACCAAGAGGGAAGAAAAAGTCTCTTGCCTCTTCGGCAGCTCCAGAGTTTTCCCGGACTCCCTCCCGGCTAGCTGTGGCACATTAGCCCCCTTCAGGCTGAGTTCTCGCCGCCAGCCCCAGTCCTCTCCCTGCGCTCTGACCGAAGCCCGAGCCTCAGCTTCCAGCGCTGCGTGCCCCGGCGGGCGAGCAGACAAGCCTCTCGGGCTGGTGAGTGCCGCTCGGCACTGATCCTCTGTGTGGGGATCTCTCCGCTTTGCCCTACCCAGGTATGTGGGGAGTTTCTTGCCTTTTGGGAGGTCTGGGGTCTTCTGCCAGCGTTCAGTAGGTGTTCTGTAGGAGTTGTTCCACATGTAGCTGTATTTCTGGTGTATCCGTGGGGAGGAAGGTGATCTCCGCGTCTTACTCTTCCGCCATCTTACCCGGAAGTCCATATTCATTATTATAGGAAATCTTTTGTAAGCTTTTGCCACAAATCACCAGGATCACTTCAAAAGTTCATCATAAATAATCACTTGTTTCCTCTCCTCTCTCCCCATACTTTCTGGGGTCTATATTTCTCTAACAAGTGAGTGTTATCAGCTCTATAATTAAATGTGAACCTTGATCTCTAGTTTATTTAAATGAGTATAAAAAACAGTCCTGTGGCTCAGAGCATCCTGGAGAGAAGACACCACCCAACAGGGGCCCCATCAGAACCACAAGGCTCCCAGGACACTTCCCTCCTGCAGGCTGAAATTCATGGAATGTTGCATTTGCACAAGAGCTTACTTCAGTAAAAGCAAAACATAAATTACTATTTAACATAAAGGAAGCAAAATGACATATTAATGAACCTCAGTTCTTTCACTAATCAGTCACAGTTTCAGATGAACTCTCCCTGAAAACATACTTTTATAACTACACTGCATATTGTCCAAAGCAATCTCTTTACTAGTCATAATATACTGCATATTCATTGCAGTAACATTCAATGGCTTTAAAATTGGGGAAAATACTATGATTTGGTGAGTGGAGAAAATAAATTTGACAGGCTATTCCGTAATTTGGAATCAATACACATTAGAATATTATTCCATTAGACGTAAATCAAATTAATGGCACTGTCAACATTTTAACTTCAATGATGGCTAAAAGCTATTTATTAAGTGCTAATCAACTCAACCAATTAAAACCAAATATTAATCACATATGGCATGACAAATCTATTCATGCTTTTGATAACTGAAAAGTAGCTAAGACTATATAATGCCTGAAAATAGCATTATGCTCAAAACTTATAGCTCAAGAAAATATCGTATAAGCGGATTTTGTATAGAACAGAATCTTAGAACCAGCTTTTTAAAGGGGAAAGAATACTTTAGTATTAAAGAGAAAATTAATTTATAACTATGCATATTAGAAATCAACACCCAGAAAATAAACCTCAGTCTTACAGTAATTCCTAAATCTTTCGCTCAACTTCCAGGAGGCTTATTAAATTATAAGTTTCTGCAACAAAGCCAGCTGCCCCAAGATGACTGTAAACATACTCATATGAAACACAAGTATTTGACCACATTTAACAAAACTACAGTGAGATAATTTGAAATGGAACTTCTTGTTCCACTGATTCTATTGAACTTTAATTAGTCACCAAAGTGGTACCAGAGATGGTGCCCTGTAATATTCTTCCTCTGGATTAGTGCTTCTTTTCTGTTTGTACAACCCTCACCTCCAAATGTAAGCCCCCTCAGGAAGGGGGTCTTATTTGACAGCATAGCAGGAACAACATGCAAAGTGCAAGGCACAGAGTAGATGATCAATAAATTGTTGAATAAATAAATGTAGCATTGAAAACTTTTTTTATTTTAGAGATCCAATGTCTCATTCAGCCTTCACCAACTGGTGACTATGTAAACCATGCCGAATAACTTTTTGTTCATCGGCTTTCCCATCACTCCACTACAGAGCAGGACTTTTTCCTTTTTAATGAGTTTGCAATAAGTCTGTTCTAGCAGAGAAGCAGATGTATACCTGGAATGAAGGCAAGCACTCCTTTTCCATTGCAGAAACCAAAAAATAAAAATAAAAACCCCAAGGAAGGCTATTGTCATGCTTCCCAATTTGTTCTCAAAAAATAAATCAGGAGCTCCGTTTTACACATTCTAAGTGCAGTATTTATAGCATGGCACAAACCACTTATAAGCTCAGTGGAAAGACCTAGAAGAGATCCTGGCAGATAGTAAGTGCTCAATAAATACTTGGTGAAAGAGTGAGTGGTTACTGTGGATTTAGACAGCTTGATCTATGATCTGTCTTCCAAACTCATAAAAAACTTCCCAATGCTCTCTCTTCCTCAAAAATGTAAATTACCAGTGGAAAGAAAGACACAGTCGGGCGTCAGCTGTGATGGGGCAGGTGGTCGGTCATAGTTGATGCTATTCAGCAAATAAAAGATTGAGTGGCTGCTCCCTGCTCGATCCATTCCCAGAATTGAAAGGAAGGACACAGAGCAGAAGCAACTAATTTCAGACGCATAAGCTTTAGATTCTAACAGCAGATCCTGAGCCGGATTCCTGACCCAGGCTAACAGTGCTTCAGTGATGTTGAAGTAGCCTCTCAGAGCTCCGCCCTCGCATTCAATTTCCCTACCTGCTTCTCCTCAACAAGCCTTTTCCTTCTCTGTGCCCCTTCCAGAACTAAAGTGAAAAATCATTATCTTGACAGCCTGGAGAAAAAATGGAAACCACTTTGATGATGAAGCATTTAACATTTTAATTACTAATAATTATGATACTGCAGAAGAACATGGGAGATGGCATTATTTAAATGTAGAAGACAAGTTTAAGTTATGCTAATGTGTTCCAGCTTGTCTATATATTCTTTTTTTCTTTCTTTTTTTTTTTGACAGAATAGAAAGATCGGAGTCAGCTACCTGACTTGAGTGAGCTACTGGGCTGTCTCTTCACCTTGTGATTAGAAGTGATGACATTCTAGCCCTGAAGGATAGGAGGTAGGGTTAGGAAATCACTGTTCACGCAGAGAGATGACCTCAGAAAGGTCAGCTTTAAGCCTGAGCAAGCCCGACAGTGTTCTGAGTTTGAAGCGTCTGAACTTGGCAAAAACTTTCCCTTTTAATCTCACATCCTCAAACTTAAATATATATGCTTAAATGACATGTACACGTTCCAATATGCCCTGACTCACTGATGGCGATCCTTTTTACTGCTGCCTGAAAGTTTTTTGCTGTTTAAAAGTCCCGTGGGTTTTGAATTTAGAAATGCCTGGGTTAAATCTAGGTTTCTGCTGTTTAAGTGCCTTGCGATCCTTGGAAAGTTATCTAATCTCCTGGTGACTCAAGTGCTTCCTTATAGGATTGCTGGGAGGCTACTTGAGAAGACAGAGAGAGCCTGGCACACAGCGGGTATTTGGAAATCGTAGCCCTCCTCTCCTATGACTAATTATTTTCAGTAAAATTTAATTTTTGATAGTTATTTAATTTTCAAAAAGTCCGACTCTTTCCCCAGGGGGGTGACAGATGAAACCAAAAGAAAAAAATTGCTCGCAAAAAAGATCAATCTCAAAATATCAGATAGCATGACCAAATTATTAATGAGCTTTTGATGGGGGTAATATGGATTTGAGAAGCTTTTGCTTTGGACAAAATTACATAATTGTATGTAATTCATATGGACAACCATTGAAAATTCACTTTCCTCACAATCTATGTTTATCTCATCATAATCTTCTTGTCCGGATCTTCCAAGGGCTTATTCATCTCATTTACCAAATACCTAGGATCCCGACTTTGTGCAAGTCACTTTACCTCAATCCTCACCTCAGAACAAAGGACGTACTGTTATTTGTATTTGCAGATCATAACCTGGTTCAAAAACCTTTTTTAACACGCCAACATCACAAAGCATTTGGTGACTTCTTGATGTATCTTGGAAGGAGTTTTCCAGCAGCTTTATGTCTTGATTTTTTTTTCAGGACAATCTATTATCTTTTATTTCTTGCAAAAAATTGATTTCCATTTCATTCTCACCCACTGAATTTTTTGAACAGTTGCATTCATTTGTCTTAAACTATTTATCTTCAATCTATTGAATCACAGAGTTGTTTACTGCATTATTTAGACATTTCTTTAAATTCGCCCCTCGATGGATGCTCTCAGAACAATGACATATCTGGGTCAATCTGTCAGGCTCATGGAAATGAGAGAGCCTTGAACGAGGAGGGAAAACCACGGAGACCTGGGCAGATCACGTTTTTATGCAGCAGCTTCACTCTTTACAAAGGAAAAGTAATACCATTCCAGCTCTCAGCTGTTCACGTCATTGCCAGCAGGTGCATGTTGACGCCTGGAGACTGTCTATGTGCTAACATGCACGTTCCTGTGACAAACTAAAACCACTTTAAAAACACGGCTCCAGTCTGAGCAGCTCTCATCGCGTCCTCCCAGCCTGGGCCAGGCCCACCTCCTCCAGCCCAGACCGCTGCAGGGGCTCCTCCCTGCTCTCCCCCCTCTCAGCCCGACAGGCAGCCCAGGCCTCCTGACCCCGCGACACTGGGACACAGTGGCTTCCTTGCTTCCGGCTCGGAGCCTTTGTGTTTACTGTTCCTTCTGCCCTGACACTCTTTCTCCAGGCGGTGCCAGGCCTGTGCAGATCTCTGTTCCAGGGTCCCCTACCGAAAACACCCCTCACAAACAACCCCAGCACACACACACCCCACCCCTCCCCAGCCCTCCACTCCTGGCTTCTGTCAACACCGATTAGCACTGACAGGACACCACGTAGTTACTTGTTCTGAGTTCTACTGCTTGTCCCCCTCGCTGTGAGCTCTGGAGAGCAGGGGCCTTGTCTCCTGTGTTGATCGTCGCACCCCTAAAACCCCACGTGTTCACAGAGCAGGGCTCAGGGCCTGTGTGCGGGCAGCTGGGTCAGCCAATCAGATGCGGAAGCTTCCCCTTAAGTTTCTGACGTCTTAGGAAGGCAGCTGGGCCAGATGGAGAAACGTTCCTCTTGAGCGTACTGAGTGAAACAGTATCGGAGAGGACGCTCGAGCAGCCTTTGTATCCACACCTGCTCTCGTCAATTCACAGAGCTCTGGATCCACGCCCACCTCCACCGGGAGGCCAGGCCCGTTTGGGGGCAACTCAGGGCAGCTCTGGTGTTGCCCGCCATCGTCCCAGGGCCGCACAGCAGACAGCTGGGCCGTGTCCTGACGCCCGTCTGCCCCAGTGGTGTGGCTACTGGGCGTAGGAGGAAGAAGGCACCCAGCACAGGCCCTGTGCGCCAGCAGGTGTCAGACACCCACTTGTTTGCCTGAAACCAGGGTCAGCCTGGAGTCACTAGCCCGAGGTGGCTCCACCAGGTGGTGGGAGATGGGCGACTCCACCCCAGGTAGAACTGCCGTCGCAGCGTGTGAACTGACTTCCCCGTCACTGCCGTGGCGGTTATGGATGGCCAGCACGGAGACAGATCCCTGGCGACCTAGGAGCTCTTTCCCCTGTCTCAGGCAAAGTGGTTCTTAGCAACACAAGGAGGACGAGTGATCTGAGGGCACGGGCCACCGCCCATCATGCTATGGGCCTCAAACTGTGTGGTCCCCAAACCCCAACCGAGGTCACCCGAGAACAGTCCAGCCGCACTGCAGCTCCCTGACACTTGAGGAAGGAAAACCTGAAGCCGGGGACCCTAGAGCCCAGCCCTTACGTGCAGGCTAAAGAAGATTCCACCTGGGTTCCTCAGGCCATCTGGGCGGCCACAGAGTCAAGACAGACAAACACAAACTGCCAGAAAGCCGGCCGAGGCCCACAGGGAAAACAGCAAGACCAGGGATCTGCCCTGGTCGAGCTCCCACTGGTTAGTGGGCCTCCAGCTAGTATCTTTGCCCGTGGCCCCCGTGTCTGGGAAGCCCCCACGACGGTGTCTGCTCTCTCAGGACCCCACAGGAGTGGCTGCCCCTGAGTCTGGGGTTGGGGGTCAGGCCCTCCACCCACCACACGGAAGAATCGCCTTCCAATCGCCCGAGTTAAACCTCAAACCCCGAGAGGCGGCAACCCCAGCCACTCCAACCCTCTTTTTATCACACCTCACGGCCTTCACGATTTTCTCATGAAGCCCAGTCCTTAAAAATTAGTATCAAGAAACTCCCTTTTTCCTCAGAAATTCTAAAATATTACAGCCATAATTTTGATCAAAATGCAGTTTCAAAAGAAAAAGAATTCTCAGGCTTCTTAGAAATGAGCCCCACACACCTAAGCTCCAGCTCCCTGATACCACAAAATTACAAAAGAATGCTTTTCCTTTGTGTCAGCCTTTGAAGTTTCCCGTCTTCCTCCCAGTGTTGTTCCCGAAATTGGATTTCTTTATTCACAGAGCTGATGAAGTGTCCTGGCCTTGTATCTTCCTCCAAAACAAAACACGCTGCTGTAGACCCCCAGGTACCGAGCCCAGAACTGCACGCAGGCGCAGGATGGATGGTGCTCCTCGGTCCAGCGCACCGGCCTGCGGGATGAGCGCGGGCGCGACGTCACGTGCTGAGTGGACTCCGCAGGGAGCGAAGGTCGCGAGTAAACCCTGTCGGGGAGGCGGGAGTCGGGGGCACCGAGGGGACGCGCAGCGGGAAGTGACTGGGAGGGGAAAGAGAGGGCACAGAGCGGAGAAGGACGGGGGAGTCTGGGCGTCGGAGCGGCCGGGAGGGGCCCCGCTCTCGCTCACAGCCCTGGGGCCGCCTGTCCCGCCTGGAGCGGCGCCACCTGCCTCCGGGTCGTCTGCCTACCCAGGAGGTGGCCCGACGGCCGGGGCCAGACGTGCGCGGGGCCGGGGCTGGACAGAGCCCGAGGCGGCCCGGCCCGGGAGGGCGCAGGGACTGCGTGCGTCCAGACCGGACCGGCGCGTCCCACAGGCGCAGGGCAGGCTGGGCGCGCACGTCCCACCGCGGCCAAGGTCACCGCGTCCCCGCGCCAGGCCGGCCCGGCCAGGACAAACGCAGGAATGACGACAATGGCCGCGCCCACGTCTCGGGCCCGCACTCGTCAGGCAGTCAGAACACACAGAGCGCGGCGGGGGCTTTGCTAGTGACGTCGGACCTGCACCCCACGCTCCACGCGAACGGGGAACATTTCTCTGCAACCCACGGAAACGCTCGGCCGCGCTTCCCATGCCACCTCCCCCAAGACGCAACGACCACTAAAGCCAACAACCCACAGAAACATTTAAATTTAGGAACGGATTTTCCATCACTAAGTGGATCCAAGTTACAACAGTATTTCAGTGGTTGCTAAAAATTGAGATGATATTATTAAACACACATTACTTATTTTGATACATGGCTTTAAGTCTATTTTTCTTTCTAATGCATTTTAAAGGTTAATGAGAAAAAATGATTGCCCATTAACTCCCCAAAGTAAGGAATCTGGTCCAGACTAACACAGGAAGATACAGATCTTATTTCAATGCCAGAAAACTCCCCCAGTGACTCAGAGCCTGCTGGAACCAACCGTCTGCAGAAGAGAAAAGATCAAAATCAGGCGTAAGAAGTGGAACTCTAACAAGAAAGAAACAATTCTATTTAGAGAAAATGGTTTGTTCTAAGGCATACTCCTTCCTTAGAAATGTAATTAGAAGCAGCATCATTATTTAATTTATTGAATACCTACTATTATGGGCTGGACTCTGCAGTAGGTATGGAATATAAACAGGTAAACTCCTTGCAGGAAAGAATTTCAAAGCCTAGGGCATGAAAATCATTCCATACCAACCTGAGAGCAAGTTAGGTCTGAAAAATAAGTATGCTATCTGGGGACTATTAAGGAAGGTTTAAAAAAATGTGAAACAGGTAAAAAATATATATATATATATATATATATATGTATGTATCTGACATAAGTATGTGCACACATAATTACATATATAATTACAATTGTATATAATGTTAATACTCCCATTTTATAAAGAGACTGAAGCTCTGAGATAAAATGCACAAGATTGCACAGCCAGAAATACTGCAGTTTGAGAATCTGAATGCAGTTTTGTCTGTTCCTTAGAGCTGCATCTTTTAACCAGACTTGTCAAAGCTGGAACTAACCCTTCAGCAGCAGTAACCAATGTCCTAAGGGAAGGAGGCTGGCGGGGGGGCAGGGAGTGCCCACAGCCCTACCGCTGGGTCAGTTTTCTATTCAGGGCTGGGTAAGGAGTCCAGCTTCCTCCCACAGGCATCTCCTTACTTAGTAATACCTGACATTTCTTTAACAAAGAAAAATGCTTTCACTCTTAAGGAGGCAAAGGCTTATTTAAGGCAACGCATCAATGTTAATGAGTTCAAGTTAGCCAATCTAGGAGGTATTGTAAAAACAGCAGATACTGGAGACCCTGCCTCTGATGGATTTTAACTGGGTTAGCGCTCGTCAGGGCGGGGGCCAGGGATGAGGAGGGAAGGAAGATGAAGTGGTGAGGCTCTCACCTGAAGAGAAAAGGCAAGAAAGGAGAAACAGGGCAGGAAAAGCATCCTGTCATTCCCAGGATGCTGAGGCACGCCCACCGTCCTTGTGGCTGGGACAGGCCCGTGGAAGCTCTGCGGTGCCCTCAAGAGCCCGCTCACAGGGCACACCGGCCCCCTGATATCACTGCTCTCCCAGTCAAGCCCCCTTGAGGGGCTGGTGGTTTTGTCAGACTGGCAGTCCCACTGTAAAAGCAAGTACTGTGCTCCAGCATGCAAAGTTAGGAACTCATATGCTGTATTTACTCTCTAAGTGAAATGATATCCTCAAGTTGGCATTAACTGGTTCCAACCTTGGCTGCCAGTCTTGTCCTTCCTGCTTGAAACACTCACAGGCTCCCTTCTGTGATGATTTCCTAAGACCCAGTCCTACTGTCCCAGGCAGGGGCGTGTTTTCACTGTCAGAAACACGGAGTGTGAAATTTGATACCTGCAATCAGCTGCAGAGCTCACAAAGCATCCCAGCTTGCATACTCTGTGAGAACATCATATTCATTTTTTTTCCCCAGTCAGGATTGTGATCAAAATCAAAGCTAAACCATGAGTTTCATCTGATGGAGAGATCCTACTGTAAGGCTTCTGAACATTTATTTTTCCCCAATGCTGCCTTTGTTGGCAGACCTGATCCCTTTTTATGTTGGTATCTACCATGTGGGGGGTGTCTCCTTGTTCTCCAGCAAAAGAAAGGTCACCCTCATTGGGCATTTGTGGGTGCCGCAACCTCTCAGCCAGAGTGAGCAGAAACCCTCACTCTGCATTCCAGGGCTCGGGGCAACAGCATTTAAAAAAAGAAAAAAAGCAATCCTTGCTCCATTAGCAGGTAACTACGCTCATGGAAGCAATTCTGCGGAGGTGAAGGGAAACACAAAAATTTAAATCTAGGGTCTGCTTCCCTGGCAGACCTGGTAGTAAGCTGAAACTCCAGACCCCACCCTTGCAAATATTCTGGAAATCTTACTTAACAGCTAAGTTGATGAGACATGGAGATTCAGTATCTTGCATATAGCTGGGAAACTGGTGAGTATTTTGTGGGTCAGAAATGCTTTTTCAAACTGGACGTCTAGAAGTAAAATTTACTGACAAGTTATAATGAAAACAGAATCATCACTTTGTTGCCTTGCTGGTACTGTTTTCGGTAGGAAATGCTTTGGGGACTCCTCTGTGAAGGCTCCTCCGGCTCTAACTTGGTCTCCAGATAGAATCTCACCCTGCCACCCACCCCTCTCCCTGGAGTGGGAGCCATGCTACCTAAACATTGGAGAAACAAGCAAAAATAGTAACAGCCCTCCACAGTAAATAACGATGAGTAATGCTCTCATCTAGGATACATTCAAAAGCCAGCTTTCTGGTCCTTTCCAAAAAGAATTCAGGTGGACGTCAGCACGGATCTCTCCACACACCACGTCACGAAGCCATGGTAAGCCGTGTAACTGTCACGTGTGGCTTCTCCACATGCTCAGGAGTGGAACGGGGCCTCCCTCTGTGCAGCCCATGAATTGTCCCTGTGACACTGGAACTCAGTGTCTTAGGGAGTCGGATCAGCTTCCTGGTTGCCTCTAATGACCCATCCTTCTGTGCAGACAATAAAACAGAGATGTCCAGTGCCCTCTGTGAAGCATGGTCTGAGCAGCTGAGACCACTAAAGCAAATGAAGAGCTGATCAAACTTCAGTTCTCCGTTCCTTGCGCCAATAATATACCTATTCCTACAGGGTCAACTTGATACAAATGGATGATTCTCATGAAATCCAGACGCTAACTTTAAAGTGTTCATCCTTAGCAGGATGAAGCTGTCAGATCTTTAACATAACCAACTCTAAACTTCGAGAAGGAGTCATAGAAAAGCACCTTTCCTTTTCTCTGAGAATGTCCAGTCACTGATCCTAACTAGCAACCAGATGACGTTTTATCTACATAAATAGCCTACATAACTTTTTTTTTTTTTTTTCGGTACGCAGGCCTCTCACTGTTGTGGCCTCTCCCGTTGCAGAGCACAGGCTCTGGACGCGCAGGCCCAGCGGCCATGGCTCACGGGCCCAGCCGCTCCGCAGCATGTGGGATCTTCCCAGACCAGGGCACGAACCCGTGTCCCCGGCACTGGCAGGCGGACTCTCAACCACTGCGCCACCAGGGAAGCCTGCCTACATAACTTTTTCAAAACAGATTCATATCTCTCAAGCGAGAAGTCAGTCCCTTCTGGTAAGAAACCATTGCCCAGGATAGGAATTCTAACTTAAATTTACCTTTACTATTTTATAAGTTTCTGTGTATTTAAAAATTGCGGGAATCTTTTTTTTTTTTACTAAAAATCTTTTTTTTTTTTACTGGTTTCTAAGATACTTATTGGCACTTTGTACTCTGCGCTTCTTTTGTACCTCACAAATTTCTCTATCTCTTCCACTTGTCAAGATACCACATTGTTTTGTTGTTTTTTGTTTGTTTGTTTTTTGCTTAAAGAAAAAAGCTAAGAAACAATTAAAAAACACACAAAGACATCTAATGCCAGGCCAACGGGACATCAGAAAACACATCACAGAACCATGTTTGTTTTGTTTTATGATGAAAAACCATGGAACTTTAAGAAAGTGAAGGTGTTTTCAAGGACCTTCAACTTCCACACTAGGAAAGTGTACGGTTTTCTTTTTAAAGAGATATACCTGTATTTCTTAAGCCAAATGGGAAACCCTTGGTTCCTGTCACAGGTAATCACACGTTCCTTCCGTTGGACAGAGAGGAGGGGGCGGGAGCTGCCCCACTGCTACTTCCTACTGGGACCTGAGGGGCTTTCACTTGATGAGGTTTGCCCAAGACAAGCAGAGCTGCCCAACTGCGGGGACCCCTAGGCTAGAGGGCAGGCAGCACCCTGCCTCATGTGTCGACTTAGTCACCTGACATGTGGGGTGCAGAGGTGCCAAGGGAACAGCTGCCCTGGCTGCTGACCTGAGCCGGCCAGAGTCCTAGAAGCGTTCTTCGTCTCCTTTCATCGCACAGGTATCAACTGGCAATGGACAGAAAGGCCAGCCCTGTGAAGGCTCTGATTTCCATTCCAGGTAAGAGCCGGTAAAGGGCAGGTGTCAGATCCCAAGAAGCCAAGCGAACAGTTCATTATCCCAGGAAAGACGTAGACACAGGCGGGGCCCCGGACTGGGAGCCGAGGGCTCACAGATGGGTGCGCAGTTAGCCCAAGGGCTTAAACTGGACGTAAGATGCTGAGGTTGTCCTGCCAAGATCAGGCTGTTTAGTGCAACCTAAGGGGCAGACAACCTGTAGAGACACACGTCCTGCAAGCACCGGGGGCCCAGCCTGGAGAGGGACCGGAGTGGGCAGTTTCGTCCCGGAGTGGCTGGAGAGAGAGCAGGAAGCACCCCACTGGGTTCAGAGCACCGTAGGCAGTGGGCCCGCTTTCCAGGGGCTCCGGAGGCCCGTGTGGCCCCCGTGTGACTCCACAGAACACCTGACCTGCGGGGCCACAGCAGCAGCCTGGGCCTGGCACGCAGGTGAAACCCAGGCCCTGTTGCCGGTGGGTGGGGTGGGAGCTCCTGCCCAGACACGGGGAGAAGCTCAACAGATGCGCAGCTCTCGGTTCCCCGCCAGGGCGGAGGCCAGACCTCCTAACTGAGGGTCACGGCTCCTCCCTGAGCAGCTCCCAGCGGTCCCAGGCGCTGCAGAAGGTCCGCCAAAGTCCCGCAGCTCTGGAAGCCCCACTGCCTGGTGGTCGAGTGCCTCGTCATCCTTCCCGGCTGCCGTTGCGGTCAGAGCCCCGTCTGGCCAGTTCAGAGAACAAACACAGAGAACGGTGGAGAGGGAGCCTCTCGGTGGGCAGGGACCTCGCCGTCACACATCCCAAGTCCAGCTCTGCTACTTTCCACAAACCACGCCACCTGGGCAGGTGGCTCCCCGCTCAGCCTCAGAACCGCCCCTGAGAGCACAGCAGCCCTTACGCCCTGAACGCCGCCTGGCCTGGCTCTGGCCCTGCCCTGGAGGCTGCAGGGGACAGAAATCCAGCCGCTGTCCCGCAGGACTCGTGTGCACAGAGGGTGGGTGTGTCGAGGTCCACGGAGTGTGGAGAGGAGCCCTGCCAGGCAGGCTCCCTCCCGGCAGGGAAGCGTCGCCTGGAGTGGGGTCTGACCCTGACCAGTGCAAACGCCAACCCAGTGCCCGGGAAGGCAGGAACCACTAATACTTCGGTCCCTTTTGAACCCACGTGCAAGGTCAGGGCTATGACAGTGGATCCAGGGCTCAAAACACATGAGCAAAGAGGGCAGACGGATGCCAGACAAGGCTGTGCCAGAACCACACATATGGGCTGCAGACAGAATTCCAGGGGGCAGGGGTGGGAGGGCAGGAAATGGAGTGAGCCCCAGGGTCGGGGAGGAATGTCCTCAGCCTCAAAGATTCTATCATGTGTCAGCAGTTAAGCAGGTCGTTTCAATGTAACGGGCTGGTAGATGACTCCGCCACCATCCCGAGACCTCAAGCTATATTTTAGCAATCATGAGGCTGAAACTATTTTTTGACTCTCATTTTTCTCTGTGCTTCCTCTCCCAGATGCCCCAGGATATCCCTTTATAAGAACAGAGCCTTGCAGATGTGCGTAGTCTAGGATGCCCTGGTCCCACTCCACTGGTCACCATCCAGCAATTTCCCTTTGTATCCTGATCTCCTTTCTCTCTAAGACATTGTGCCTCAAAGGCACATCCGCTCCTGCAGCAAAGGCAAGGACGGGGGAGCTGGGATTCCACTGAGATCACCTTTCTTCTTCCCCTGCTGGTCTAAGTGCTTGGACACCGTAGAGCCTTGGAGAAGCCTTACTAGGTAAGGAATCTGGGGCTGGCCTCCCACCAGGCTTCCAGTGAGGGCTTCTTTGCTCTCAGCTTACTGAACCAGTGTGAGAGGTCTCTGCAAGACTGCAGCTACCTGAGTGCATCAGCCCATGCACCTGGAGCAGAGAGCACCTGGGGAGACAGCCGTCTGCTCAGGAGGAGAGTGACAGCAGGCAGGTGTGTACAGGAGGGGAGGGGGAGGAGGAGGAGGAGGAGAGTGTCCGCAGGTAAGAGCAGGCGTGAACAGGAAGAAGGAAGGGCAGACCAGGTAGAGGGAGATTTTCCTAAGGTAACTTCCCAAGGACAGAGACTCCTTGATGGCTCCAAAGAATGAAAACCCTCAATAGCTCCCCCCGAAAGAAAATAAGTAAATAAATAAAACCCAACTCTTTGGCCCGTTTGACATAATCATCTGAACTGAATATGAAACTGCCATTTTTGTAGGTCAAAAAATAGTCAAATATTAGTGATTCCATGCGGCTCAGCCTAAGGCAGTGCCATCCCCATGGTCTGGACAAGTGACTCTCCCACCCCCAAATTTTTCTCTTCTGAAACGTGATCTTGTCCCTATCAGGGAAAGCATCAGCTCTGTGACATCGCTCAAACCATTTGCCCAGTCTAAACGTCTTCCCCTCTTTGCTGCCTGCCCAGGCCTTCCGATTCTGAGCCGGGGGTCATACTGCCGTGGATTAACCAGGATCCTACTAGACCGTATCCCCACTCCAGGTCTCACTAGTTTCTGAGGAACTTTAGAGCACTGTCTTCCAAATGTCAAGAATCTCACACCCACTGTATTCATTTCATAAAGTTCTGACCAGTCGTGAGGCTGGTTTATCGCCCCTCCAGGGTCTTTCATAGCTGCTGGAAACACACGATCAGCCCTTTGATCTCTATGACTGCGGACAGATGCTCACGCTCCGTTGTCGCGCTTCTGCAATGGGTGTCTTTCTGCTGCTGGTCATTCTTTGTATCAGTTTAAAGTGGATCCCGTGCAGACAGCACCCTTCGGACTAGGTTTTTTTCCAGATGGGTCATTGAGAGAATCATGCCACAGGATGGTGACTGTCTACCGTCATCCATATCCCAGGCCTAAGAGGAGAAGCGGAGTCTTCAGAGTTGCTGGATCCTTAGGAACCCACCGCCTCCTGGGAGCGTCTGGATAGTGGGGCTTGGGAAGGCCGGAGAGGAGCATGGAAACTCATCCTCCCAGAGCTTCAGAGTAATGAAAACTCCAAACAAGGAAACTGAAGGCCTGGCGAAATGAAATACTGGACGGATGGATGAGATTTTAATGCTTACTGAGAATATAACCTACACACTTTACACTGCAATTCTGAGACACCGTTATCTGTAGAGTCATGTACGGCCACAGAGTTAAAGTGGTGCTCTATTTTCTTACTTGGTAATCTTTTCCCTTTTTATTATTTTCCCTACTTCCTACTATGTGGGTTCCATGTTTCCTCTTTTGCTCAAGTTTTTCCTTTGAAAATGTAAGTAAACATTTGCTGCCAGAGGTTATTTTAGAAAACACATCCACCCAGTTACCTCACTGGTCGTGAATAATGTTTAACTCAAGGAGTTCTGAGGTTCCCCTAAGAAGTCTGCTAAGTTAGGCATGGCTTACACCTCTTCATTTTTAAAAGCTGAGCAGAGCCAGGAGCTCTGAGTGGAAGCTGAGGATAGTGTGCCTCCCTCTGCCCGAGGACTGCAGGAGTGGGTGGATGACCTCAACCTACTGTAATCGTGGGGTTCAAGAAACACCATAAAACCATTCTGTTCCCTTCCCATGAGTTATAACCTCGCTGAAACCCTTTGGGGGAATAACTTTAAAATCATACCTTCCCATTCATCATTTTCTATAGTTATGAAAAAGCCCACATTAATGGAATGCCTATTGGATGAAGGGAAGCTAAGCCATGAACTGATGGATATAAACAAGGTTTTTCTAAGATTTTTTTTGACCTTTGGTATTCTTTATGTAAGATAATTTTTGACATAGTACTTTTCCACGTTTTTATTGAGATATAATTCACACACCAAGAAATCCACCCCTTTAAAGTGTACAATTCCGTGGTTTTAGGATATTCATGAGACTGTGCAACTATCACCACTGACTGCAGCGCGCTTCCATCAGCCCCAGAGAAACCCCGAGCCCAGCTGCCGGCACTCCCCGGGTCCTCCTCCCCCAGCCCTGGGCAGTTGGTTGTAACCCAGTAAGTGTTTCTCAGGAATCTGTGGCTGCTTTGGGTAACATGGGACACCAAGAGTGTGCACTCGGTGGCTTTCGAAGAGCTGAGTCCTGATTCCTGCGACGTTTCTGCCACCCGTGTGAGGTCAGGCAGGTCTCCTGACTCCGTCCTCTGCCTCCTCATCTGCACGTCAGGGATCATACTGCTAGTCAAGTAGGCTGCAATGCCAGCTGTGCCAAAGGCCCCGGCGCACAGTAGATACTCACAACGTGCCTCTGTCCTCCAGGGAGAGCCACCTCCCGTGAGATAGGAGCCCCGCGGGGCTGTGCACGTTGGCGGGGGGCTGCTTCCTGGGGGGCGGCTGGATTAGGAGGAACATGACGGCGTCCTGGGCTCTGGACTTGGTATGCCGATGGGCACTGGACCCTGCACTAGTGACTCTGAGGGCTGGAGCTTCTGCAGCCATGTGGTCAGCAAAGCCCGGGACAGGTCTGCTCAGAAGAACTGAGGTAGCTGTGGAGAAGTGTTGCTTGAGCCCTGCCATCAGGGGTTGGGCAGCTAAGACTCTGGCCCCAACAGCAGCCCCTGTGCAGTATCATCTCCCCCAGGAACCATGGGAGTTGGTCTGTTTTCTCGCTTTGTCATACTCCATAGACCCTCCCTCTTCCGTACTTTCCTTCTTACTCAGGTTGGATCCATGACGGGGACCTTCAACTCCACCCCGCCCCATTTCTGTACATCATCTGGAAAAACCTCTGCTCAAAACAAAAGCCCAATATCTTCCTGCTCTGGATCAGCATGGGGGGCTGCTTCGGGCTGATTTAAAGACACACAATGGGACCCTGGTGTCGGCCTTTACTTACGATCACGACTTACAACAGGCCCGCAAACCACCTGGCATTTGACTGCAGTTTCTGGCCTGCTGGCTCCCTGCCTGCAAATCCAACTTTCTCCATTCTTCTCACATCTTCCCTCTCGGTCTACTAGGTCATGCCACCTTGCCTGTCTATCCCCATCTTTTTTCCTCCCTTCTATTAAATTAGAGGATAGAGTGTTTGTCTTGTTTCAGGCTAATCCCTGTGGCCTGGCCCTCCTGCTTCTTACCTGCCCCGAACCCGACCCCAGCAGTGGCCCTGCCTCTGAGCTACAGGCAGCGCCTTCCGCGGTGGCTCTTCCTGCTGAGAGCTCTCCATTTGCTCAAGCTCTTTCGTACACGCCAGCGGGAGCCTCCTGGAACCTGGCTCTCCCTCCAGCCTGCTCCCTAGTGCCTCTTCCCTGTCACCCTGAGTCCCCAGAGATGTGTCCCAGCCACTGGCCACTCCCCCACTTTCCACGCATGACGTGACCCACAGTCGTCCGGCTCCGCCCCCTCCCTCCACGGACTCAGCTCGTTCCTAAATGTAAGGGACATGTCAAGTCCTCCTCTCACCAGGCCTCTCAGGTGACCCCCCGCGGCCTCGTGAACACCCCCTCCCGCTACTTCCAGGTCGCCTGTTCCCCATCCTCTTCCCAGGGCCGCTGGGTCACCTCTGCGCTCAGTCCCATCCCCTCCCAGCCTCACTCCGGTGGAGTCCAGACCCCTCCTTTGAAGGCCATCCCTCACCCCATGTGCACCTGGTGTCTCCCCAGGGCGTCTCAAAGGCGCCTCAGGTTCAAAGAGACCAAGCCCAGCGCCCACCGCGCACCCTCCAATGTCCCCCCTCCCGCGGGCCACCGTCCACTTGGACAAGCTGGACCTTCTCTGCGTCACCCGGCCCCCCACGCTGACTTCTGTTCGTTCCACCCCCTAAAAGTCTCAGGTCCTTCTGACCCCCGACACTAGCCTGGTCCAATCACTGTCACCTCTTTTCCAGATGTCTCCAGGGCCACTTATTCCCTCCAAGCTGCTCTCTGAGCTGCAGCTGGAAGGGAGACCTGACCCAGTCATGGCCCCCCGGGCTGAAAATGCCGTCCAGGGCTCCCCTTGGCTTTTCTGCTCAGGATTAATGTCCTAAGTGCGGCCTAAACGTACAGCACGAGGCCTGAGGTCTCGCTCCACAGTCCCCCACCTGTGCCCCGGCCGCCCTGGCCCCGTCAGCTGCCACACGAGCCACACCACCGCCACCGCCAGGGCTCCCTCAGGTGCCCCTCCTCAGGGAAGCCGTCCCTGACCTGCGTCAGCCCCCTCTGCACACCCACTGGTGAGATGCTTATTCCCACCCCTCCCCCTGCCCCACAGGCAGGAGCTGCGGTTGCTTTTGCGCGCAGAGGAGCCCAAGCTCCTGCATGGGTGGGACATGGCACAGAAGTGCTCCGTAATGGTCTGTCCAAGGAAGGAGTAAATGAATATAAGTGATTTAACACGGTCCTATCATGAGTGACAGAAAAATGCTCATGAAAGATACTTCCAAATGACTTATGCTTTGCAACATTCAGTGAATGGAGTGAAGCTCAAAATTCGATCTGAATAAAGGGATACACTGTATTTATTTATAGAGAATCAGCATCTCCCTGACTCCACTAAATAAATGCTGTGTAAATCCATCAGAGATACCAAACTACTAGCTGCCCAGATTGGGGTTGGAGCATTAGCATGTCACAAAGACCTCTGTCCAGCGTTGGGTAGAACAGTGCTAGACCCAGGCCAAGCGTTCCAGGCGGTGAAATTCCAAGGCAGGAGGAGAACGGGGAAAGGGAGATGCTGAGGACCAGCTCTGGGCTGGCAGACTTGGTGCCAGACCAGATGGCGCCAGTGAGTGGATATGGGCCTGTCACACAAGTGCTCTGGCCTCTGAGCTCTTCTCTGTGAACTGTAGAGCGGATTCGAGGCTCTTCAAAGGAGGAGGAGATGAATTTGGAGCAGAGAAGAAGGCCAGGCTCTGTGGAGGAGGTGCAGCTTGAGAGGAAGTCAAAGGGATGAGAGAAGAGAGCCTTCTATGAGAGGGGACGAGCTTTATGGAGTCAGGAAGAGCAGTGAACTTATTCTTTCTCTCGGTGAATCAACAAACACCTGCGAAGCATTTACTTAGTGCCTGGGACTGTGTGAGGCTCGGGGGACAGAAAAGTGACAAAACCTATTTGTTGCCTTCGAGGACCTAACACCTCTGGGGCCCATTAGTCACTGACAAGCGATCATTAAGATCGTGACTGGGTCGGTGTAAGGATCCAGGCGAGCGCAGACTGCTATGGGCAGCTGAGGCTTGGAGTCCTAGGAGGTTTAAAACAAGGGTTTGCATTTGAGAAGGAGCCACGTGGCTGCAGCGTGGGGGGCGGGTTGTGCACTCCCCACCCCCATCCCCAGGGCCAGCATCCCACCACTGTGCAGATGTCAGCGCTGGGGAGGGGTAAGACTGCAGGCAAAGTATCCTGCAGGGAACAGCTGTAATAATCCAAGTGAACCAGATCACGGGGAGGAGAATGGAGAGAGGGGATGGAGCTGAGAAGCATTTAGGAGGTAAAACAACACAATGAGATAACACTTCACACCCATTAAGAGGGCCACTATTTTTTTTAAAAAAAAGACAAGAAAAACGTGTTGGTGAGGACGTGGAGAAATTGGAACCTCTGTGCATAGCTGGTGGGAATGTAAAATGGTGCAGACACAGTGGAAAATAGTATGGTGGTTCCTTAAGAAATTAAACATAAAGTTACGACATGAACCAGTAATCTCACTTCTGGTTATGTACCCCAAAGCAGTGAGAGCAGGGAATGCAAGGCACTGCAGGGCCGAATATTTAGTTGACAAAACACTTGAGATTTAACATGGATATTTTGCTCAAGTCAAGGTTAAAGGAACGAGCCCCCGGCATTCAAACTTCCGTTATTCAGTTGCGTGCGAGACTGTGACTTTGTTCTCACACTGGCGGCTCTCCTCCCTTTTCCAACTTCCTGTTGTGGGAATATCCATCCCCTCGTCTGAAGGACATTCATTGAGTCTGTGATAGTAGCTCAGCAGTATACTGGGCAGAAAGAAGATGTACATGCTTGTCCACAGGTAGCTTCCAAACTCATGGCCTGATGTCTAGCCATACGGCCGAGGGAACGGTGTTTCAGCAGGAAGGAACAGCACATGCAGAGGCTCAAACCCCAGCCAGAACACGATGAACTTGAAGAAGCACTGGTCGACCAGTACCCCAGGCTTCCCCATGTGGTCCTCGGGAGACCTTAAGAAACGCCATCAAAGTCTTACTGCCATACTCCGTTAATTCCCAGAAAAAGTCCAAGGCCTCCAGCACAGCTCACCTCTTCCACCTTCTCCTGCCACGTATTCTATGAATCACAAATCAGTCACAAAGCAAAGCTCACCTGTTCCCCTTTGTATCTGTGCCATTGACATTGTCATTTCTTGGGCCTGAAGGAATTCCTTCAGCATCTCCCTCCTCTCCTGCATGGTAAATGGTCACGTGTCCTTCAAGATCCATGTAAGATCTCACCTCCTCCAGGAAGCCCACCTTGACCCCTCCCAACCCAGCATTCTGTCTCTCACTCCTATTATGGACCTTGTAACCACAGGCTCTGATCTTCTCCCAGTCGACCTCCTTCCTGTGTGTTTGAGCCCCTGGGGAACACAACCTGTATCTTTCTCACTGTGGCACACCTGCTACTCAGAGCCCAGCACATGGGGGGTGGATAACCCTTTTCAAATATCTTTTGTTGCTTTGCTTTTTTGTTATCCAGAACCCAGTATTATGCAAACTCAGTCAACTGGGTGTTTCTTCTGGGACTTTGGATGACTGATGCAGAAAAGCCAAGGGTCTAGGATTTACTGCACAGCATCCAAGGTGCCCATGGTCCAGACTGGTCCTGCCTCTGTCCATTACCTGGGCCTGGTTCCTGAGACGCCTCATGATACTCCGAGCCAGGGGATGTCCTTCCAATAAGTTCCTTCCCTGATTCTGAGCTGGTTTGTATTGTCTGCTAACGAGAACCCTGACTAGTATGCGGATTGAATGAAAGTATGTAACATCCGTGGCTGTCCACAGGTTTCCCACCTGCTAACTCCTTCCTAGTTGACAGGACTAATTTGGTGACAAAAAGCCCTTCTAAAAAGTCTAGAAACTCTTCTTCCACATGCCAAACTCTACCACTGACTTACTAATGTGGCCCTGAGTCATTCTGCCACCTACCTTCCCCACAAGGGTGTCGTTAGGATTAATGAGTTAATATTCAAAAGTACTTCATGCTTTAAATAGTGCCTTTCAGCAGAGGATCTCAAAGAGTTATAATCACCATAGCTGTGCAATAAATTATAAAGAGGTTTTTTAAGAACTATCATATTTATCTCAAACTTTTAATGAGAAATTGACTACAATTGCAAATTTTCCCTTCAAGAAGTGGTCAAGACTTTTTGAGTATAAGAAACTGCAAAAAAAAAAAAAAAAAAAAAAAAAAGGGAGAGAAACTTACATAAAAACGTAAATTAGATTTCTTTTATTCCAGCCCTGTTCTCAATAGTCGACTAACAACACAAGGTCTCTATGACTCGGGGGTACTTCCAGTCTCCAATTCATAGGGTTGAACGATTCTGCAAAGTTGAGAAGGTCTTTCCTGCTAAGTCCTCAGTATAGATCCACATGGGCTCTCAGCCTCTGCTTCTCCAAGCTTCTCCCTTTTCCTCTCCACCATCCTCTCCATTCTCTCCATCCTCACCTTCATCCTCCTCTCCCTCCTCATCTCCATCCTCATCTCTCAGCAACCTCTCACGGATGCCTCCCGTCAGAATGGGCATTCTTGGTTGTGTTGTCTGTAGCCTAAGAACCACCTTTCAGCAACAAAGGAGCATTGAAAGGCATGGGTTTTTTATCTTACTTGGCAGGAATCTCCTTTGGTACCATTCTAGAGCTGATCCTTCTTTCCCTGAAATACTATTTGTGTACCCTTCCCTCAACAATGATTTGTAGTCATTAACACATCAGACAAGCAGATGTCCACAGACGTACAGCAGTTGAGCACGACTGAGCCAGCTGAAGGTGCTGGCTCACTTCATTAACAAGTTACTGAAACTGCAGGAGAGGGATGTGGGAAGACACAAAGGAGGGTCTGTGAGTCTTAGGGGTGCCCATTTGTGTTGCTAGTATATTCTAATGCAGAGTACTCTAAATGACTTTGATTGCCCATTCCTATCAGCAAAAGAAGTTTAATACACTCCTATTTCTGGTCTACTTTTTAACAAATTATACACAGAGGAAAGGATCAATACACGAACATATCATGTGCATTATAAAGTATACACTAAAACACAAAATTCAACAAGAGCACCCTATTTTAGAGACTGCCTTTCTAGAACTTAATTTGGATAATCTCTGTCTATACTCTTCCTTACCAGGGGATTCAAAATTCAGTTATATTTGACTGTATTTAAAACCACCAGGTTTTATTCGCATTTGTAGACTTAGCATCTCAGCTCGGTATTTTGCAAACAGTAGGTGTCCATCAATTAATTTAAGGATTTTGAACAGCGGTTTCTCTCATTTACTTTTGGATCTCAATTTCCTTTTAGCTTGTCACCATTGCAAGACCCAGTCTCACTTTGTTTTCTGGCTCTCCAGTGAAAACCTCTACCTTGACTAAGTGCAGAGCAGGGAACAAGGCAGACCCTCCAAAGAGCCCCTGGTGCTCACCCCTCCTCACCCACTGCCCCAGAGGGCTGGGACAATGCTAGCCAGGGCTGGTTATTGTTACTGCTGACTTCTGAGAGTCCCTGGTGGACCTCAACCCAGCCTGAGCATGTGGACATCTCTTTGCTGCTTCCGAGCAGAATGTACTAGAGTATTCACTGCAGGAGGTGACCCCAGCTACCTGCCCTTTGAACCACATGACAGTGCGGTGAGGAGGCCTACACCTCCACTCTGGGCACCTGGTGATCTGAGCTGTCCCTGTGGTTGCTGGGCACTTGCTGGGGTCCTCCTCCCTCTGGTGTGGAGGGAGAACGGCCCAGAGGGAGAGGGACATCTGCAGAGTGCCTTGCATGGGACGGAGCAGTAAACAGTAAACAGCTGTGAATAAATGAGTGACTTAGTTCTCACAGGCTGATAACCAACCGCTTCATCTTAGTGTTTCAGTGGCCATAGCAGAGCAGGGCTTCAGTTCATGTTTGTCGAAGGAAGAGGTAACTACATCCTTGCTTACTTTAATGTGAAAGTAACTGGAATGGAAAACAAAAAATATTTTAATTATGAGTATGATGTAAGTTATGCCCAGAGTCCTGCATCTTGGCTGTGACTTTTGCTCAACCTGAATTGCTACACGATTCTATTGCAGCTTCACAGTATTTTCTCCCTTTTGTGTAGTTACATTAGAAAAAGTGATAGGACAGGGGGAAAGAAAGAAAAAATATATGAACAATTTGCAAAAGATTTTATAGATGTAATTTCAAAAGTAAGATGTTACAGAAAAGAAAAAAAACCCAAACGAACTTTTTGGCCACCACAGTGTAACAATGGCCCTATTCCTCTTGAAATGATACGCGCTTGGTAACTTAATCTAACCAAAATCTTAACATGCTTGCCTTTGACATATTAAAAACTTGAAAGATAATGTTACACATTTTAAAAAATGTTAAGATTGTCACAATCAATCAACCAAACAAAGCCAGGTAATTCAGAGGCAGAGGTGACAACGCTGATCTCTCTATTGTCACCCAGCCTGGTGATGTAACTGCATGACTTCCATTAAATGAGCCGCTTTAGTGCCACAAATGTACCCCTTAGGATCCCTCCACAGTTCTGTAATTACTATTATAGGAGCTCCGTGGTTAAACCTTTGTATACGCTAAAGAAACGTAGGCATTCATATTTAAATCCAACTCCCTTGCCTGCAGCTCAAGAAACATCCACCTACTTTAACTCTCCAAGTGAGTTAAAATGAATAACAGAGTGAATGCAAGTTTACTTTGGAAATTCATCAAGGCCTTCTCCTGGTAGACGTTGTGGGACAGCTGATGATTTTGATTTTAACTTTACTGAGGTTGTTAACTCAACTGCGTCCAGCATGTACTGTGCACCAAGGACTACACAAAGTACCCTGCAGGATCATTTCCTTTTATCCTCATCACTCTCTCACACAGCACAGAGAGGCAAAGTAACCAGGGTCGCACAGCAAGCCAGCAGTGGAAGGGGCAATGTTCAGCCTCCGAGGTCGGACATGGTATCACGCAGTTAGAATGTCCACCTTCTCTCGCTCTCACTGTGACATTTATTGGCCCCTGGCTAACCTCCCACAGTTCATTCCACTTCTCTGAAGCTGGGCTGCTTCCCCAATGAAGCTGGGTCACATCTGCTTGTCTACCTGAAAGGTTGCTGTGAAGATGGGTGAGATCTTTGAAAGTAGAGACGTGTTCGTCTTCCCTCGACAAACATGAGCTGAAGCCCTGCTCTGCTATGGCCACTGAAACACTAAGATGAAGCAGTTGGCTATCAGCCTGTGAGAGCGAAGGCACTCGTTTATTCACAGCTGTTTACTATTTACTGCTCCATTCATGCAAGGCACTCTGTAGTGCCTTTAACATGTGGATATATGGCGTGCGATAAGGCGTGGCACGTGTACACACACACACAAAAACACAAGTCCCCACTGCACCTGACCCGTGTGGGAGACAAGATGGGTCGGGGCCCACCCCGTAGAAGCACCCCTTTGAGTTCGGGTGAAAAGACAGGCTCCCGCACAGACTTTTAAAAAAACCCGGTGCTAAATGAGGCAGGTGGACAGGATAAGCTAAAGGAATCTGTGGCACGAAGAGACCACTGTGGGCACGAGAGGAGGCCCTGGGACGATGGAGAAGATCTGGGACAGGATGGAAGCCCAGCCCAGGGTACCATCTGACCGAGGTGTAAGAGCCAAGACGGGCATCCAGAGAAGGCAAAGCGACGCACGGAGAGGAGGAGAGGACTTCTCTTCAGGAATGGGGACATCAGCGTGGCGGGCATGGGGAGCGCGGGGGGCGGAATAAACACCTGCGCTCTATCCATGCAGGGCAGGGTGGTCACCGACAGTCTCAAGAGGAGAGTGGATGGTCAAACCGGTGCTTAAAGAGACCTGTCCTGGCAGCACTGAGCTAAATCCATAAAGAGACACCAAAGAGAGAGATAGGAGAGATGGGGGCCTGCCCCACCCTCGGAGGGCAGAGGATGCGGGTCAGAGGCAGCTCCGAACACCACAAGGGGAGGTCCCCAGGCCTCTGGGGCGAGCTGCCTAGAAGGTCCTGAAACGGGACCGTCAGGTCAGAAGCAGAGAGGAGGCTTGCGGGGGTCACAGCACAGGAGGGGACAAGAGCAGAGCTTCGTTTTAGTGTGACTTTGATTTTCACCAACTAGGTCATTCCTGCGGGAAAAAAGTCGTATGTACCAGGGCCTGGAACGTGGGAGGGGCGGAGTTCGAGCTGTGGAGTTGAAGGTCATTCATACCAAGGTCAAAGAGCCTCAGAACACAGAAAGCACAGTGAGCAGGATGGAGGAAAGCTGACCCATCCTGGGTCCAGATTGAGGCTCTGTGAGCAGCTCTAGGTGCAGCCTCTCTTGTGAAAGCTCGTCGCGTGTTGCATAATATGCAAATGGCTCACCAGTGAGATTTAACAGGGGGCAACTAAGGTGCTCCAAGTCACTCCGTTATCCATTTTCTAAAATGAACCTGTGATATCTAACACCCTCTAATTGAACCTGAGCTTGGAAATGTCTTATGAGTTATCATAAGGCTAGAATTTGAAGTTCTTTACATAAAAGTTAACTTAAAAGTTCAATATGTTTAAAAACCATAAGGCAGGATGGAGATAGCTTTTAAACCCTGTTTATTTGACCTAATAAATTTCATTCTATCTTCCAGGAATATCCCCAATTCTTGTTTTTACTCTTTAGTCATAATTTAAGGAGGTTGAAAGAATTATATTAAAGCAATAACAGTATAATAAGACCAGCGTCATTGGGTAAAGTAGGGAGCCTGAAACGACAGTATGAAAACTGCCTAGAATCTTGTTAAAATGAGGACCCGTGGGTCCCACTCCCCAGGGGACGTGCCTGGATTGTGGCCAACACACTTCTTTTTCGAAACCAAAAAAAAAACACAAGAGGTGATTCTCATCAGTTCACCCTGGATGCACTTTTTGGACAGTCTGCTGTATTTTCTTACCTTTACATTTATGGAAGTATCAACTGTTATTTTTTTTATATCAGAACAGCATATTGAGTTAATGAAACATGAACAGACAATATCATTCTGAACTTAACAACTTCTGCCGATTGAAAGCATCCTTGTAATTTACTTGGTGGTCTGTACAGAGAGTCACTGTGTGATGCTGCAAACAAAACTTCTGAGATAAAGCACGTGATGAGAAATGGTTGAAATATCACAGGGTCTGATTCAAAGGTTCCAGTGAACTTGAGATACAAAAGCTGGAGGTACAAACTTAAATACCTGATGTGATGTACACTTAGCAACAATTTTTTTATATTTGAAATTTATCACAGAAGGCAGTCCAGTCTGAACTGACAGAAAAGATAGCATTTTATATGTTTTTCTACAATTTATACCAAAATGACAAAGGTCAAGGTCATGATGGCTATATTGATGGAATTCTAAAAGAGGGCACCTTATGGGAGGGACCTTGGCAAACCACAGACTCATGAAAAAAAAAGATAAAATTTGAGTGACCATGAAAAAGGATTGAGAAGAAATAAAGTTGAGATACTGAAAAACAAGGGCGATGAAATGTGGGAAGTCAGTGTTTAACACCAGGCATCAGAAATATCCCCCCGACACCCGTGTGGTTGATCTTACCCATGATGAAAGCAGAGAAACGTATCAGGAACGACGTATCTCTTACCGAGCTCATGCACATCATTGCTGGGGCAAAACATTTAACCCACTTATTTGGAAAAATAGTGCTAGAGCTGATCAGAACGGTCAGGATCCAATAAGTAGGCTCAGACAGCTACGGTCAGTTCAACAAGGGGTGGGTTTCTCTCTTAAACTTAAAGGCTGCTGGTAGTCATTATTTATGTGCTGTTAAACCTCATAAGGGAAATTTGAAAGCTCTCTGGAATCAACCGAACATACAAAACAAGATTAAATTGTACCGTTTGACATACAACTTCCGAAGGTGCATAAATCTGCCAACATCTGCTAAATATGTAAGTGATTTATTATATTCTCTTTGGTGTGTTTGATAAGAAGACAGTAAATCTGACCAAACACTCGGTATGAGAATGCCAGACTTTCATTAATTAGTTAAACAGGAATATCTCAATGCAAAAAAAAAAAAAAAATCCCTACTATGGCTGTCTGTAGAATGCAGTGATTCTCACAGTGAGTAAAGAAACACAAAGAGGTGTCTGAATTGGGAAACTAAATCTGGGGGAGGGTAGATCCTTTAGGGCAATTTCCAGAATTTCCAGAACACATGCTAGCTCGTAGTCAATCTTTGTCATCTGTCGGCACCTAACAGAGAATGGGCACTTTGTGCCCTTCTGGCCATGAGCTGTTGGTGCTCCGAGCAGATAGGACTTACAGTAAATGCCGTCATTGCTGCAGAAGCTCAGGGAGAGCCGTGCCCTGCGGAAGTAGGGTCCAGAGCCATGCCCCACGGTTTGCAGATTAGGAAGCGCGGCCAAATTTTGACAGAAGCCCAGAATTATCATTCCACCCACCTCCGTCAGAAGCACCGAGGACTGATGCAGTTACAAGTCCTCCGAGCGGCAAATTACCCAGACGGATCTGACGACCCATCACCTGGCGTCAGGGCAGGTGCGAACCGGCCCAGGGGACAAGGTGGATGTCGGGTCGGTAACTGCTTCATTCCTTCAGGCGCCAGGGGCTCCTCCTTCCTGGTGCCCCCTCCCCCGCGCCTCTCACCATCACTGTCAATCCATGGGCTGAGCTTAGTTTCAGTTCAAACCCTAGGGACAGACAGTTCCCTGAGGAACTCCAAAAAAGAGAGCTGTTTCTCCTTTAAGCAGTTTGTGGAAGGAGGAAACGAGCCATCTAGATGGACAATTTGGAAACCAAATAAAAGCAAAACTGGATGAGAAGTGAATGCCACAAGCCCTGCGGGAGTAAAGCAAAGCCATGCATTCCTTCCGTTCTTCCCGTCCCTGGGAAGAAACTCCTGCAGCCTGAACACTCTGCCCTATTAAAAGCTAGTACTTAGGCTCCGTGAGGGGCCTGCAGCTCCTCCAGGTGGCAGTACGGTAAGTGGTGTCGCTTTTTCTGAACCACTTTCCCAACCAGGTACGGCTTGGAAACACCCTGGCCTTTGGAAGAGGTGCGTCCAGTGGCAGCACTCCTTGTTTTGACAGCATCTTCCCAAACAAGTGATTGTTTTCTTATGCTACATACAAGTCTAATCACTGCAGGTAAAGTCGGATATGCTAACATTCAACCTCGTGCCCTTTAGGATTTACACAAAACACAACGGCAACGCACGAGCAAGGAACTCGAGAAACGCAGCACCCCCTGCTGAAGCCCTCGGTACATGCAGGGATAGCTGGTAACACTGTATGAGCGCATCGCTGTCCTTGGCGCTGACACAGTAGGTGTACTTACGCTGACGCAAGTGGCTATAAATTACCAGAGGTCGATGGCGTCTGATTTATTAGCTACAGCTTTAGCATCGTTACGAACGTGTCTCTGGCATCGTTACAATACACGACACAAACAACACGTAGGACCGCACAGAAGTATGGCAAAGTCCCGCCTTATACAAGAACAATCTGATGGAAGAGCGTGAACAAGTTAGCAAGGCGTACGAAAAATCAGCAGGAAGATAAATGTGCGACCAAACAGAGGGGCAGTCATCTTAAAAGTTTGAAAATACTCAAATGCAGATTAGCTGACTTCTTCAGAAACACAGACCTGCCTCGACATCACTTCTGATAGAGAGAGTCTTGCTTTGAAGCGAGCTGACTCCCATACTGTAAGCCCGCGGGTTTTTGGTTGTTTAGTTGGGGCAGGGACAGGAGGGGGGGGCAGTTGGCAGCAGTTAAGGGAGAAAAGATTATTTTTTTCATTTATCGAGAGAACAAAGTTAACTTAAACCTGAAGCATTGAGGTGTGAATTGTCCTATTTCTTTGAACCTAAACAAACTTGCCTGAATCTCAATCTTCATTTCATTTCCCTGGGTCTTCTGGTGACAAATTATATTCAATCCAAATTTGTTTTTCAGTGGTGTAGGTCAAGTTTGTTAAGGTCTTGTGGACCTTTCAGAAGAGATGCAGTACCAATTAGTGAAGCATTTCTCTTTATTTTTGCTTATTCCACCAGTCAACAACACATTGCCTCTTGAGTGTCATCCAGACCTGCTGATCAAATGTCCATATGACATTTTATTCCTTCTTTCTCAAGTTCAAGTTTGGGACATAAATGCACCACAGAGACAAAGCAACCTGCAGGACAGCTCACTCCTGCCCAGACTGATTTGTTTGACGTGTATTTACTGAGCACCTCCTACCTGCCAGGACGGTTCATGCTTTGGGACTATGACAGCCAACAACTTGGGCCACATGCCCTGTTCCTGAGCAGCTTCCATGTGGGATAACTGGGAGGGTGTGTCCCCCGGGGGGGTTAGGACATCAGGCCTGTCTGTGGGCTGAGGAGGAGAACGTGAAACTGGGTCATGAGGGAAGGTCTTCTAGAGAAGGTGACCTCTGAACAGAGACCCTAAGGACTCGGGGTGGGGTTGCCGAGAAGCAGGCGGTGTGCCCAGGGACAGCAAGCAGGCTGGGCGCTGGAGGGGGGCAGGAGATGAGCCCAGAGGGATGCAGGGGGTGGTGAGATCCACCGTGAGGGCCTCTGTCGGACCTTGGCCTTTCCTCTGAGGACGAGGGGAGCAGGTCGGGAGCCACCCCAAGGTAACAGTTCCTTCACAGAGACCTGTTCTCTCCTTGTTCTCGAACCCGTGCTCCTCCTGGCTCAGCATTTTCCAATTTTGACACAAACATGCCCCATCCACCCCCGCCCAACCCAACTCCAGGTCTTTCACATTCCACTGTGGGAGAAACCACCTCAAATGACTTTGGAGCCAGAGAACCAAGAGGAAGGGGGGCTGTGAGAGTCAGGGGCCCCCAACCTCTGGATGAGTCAAGCTAGTTGCAGCCAGAGCTCCCGATTTTTCAGTCAGGAAGTCTAGATACTTACATAAAACCTCTTGGCTTGGAACTACTGACAACTAATTAAAATACAGTTGACCCTTGAACAAGCCGCGTTTGAACTTCTCCAGTCCACTTACGGGTTTTTTCAGTGTAAATCTTGTAGTCCTAGATGGGCCCGGTTGTTGCATCAGCGGACGCAGAACCGCGCGTACAGAGGCGGGGGCCACATAAGTTATGCCTGGATTTTCAGTTGCGAGGAAGGTGGGCGCCCCTAACCCCTCCCTGTTCAAGAGTCACCTGGGCTTTAAAACTGCTCAGCCCCGAGTGATTGGGCCAGATGTGCCCAGGTGTGGCGCTGGTCTGACGGGAACATCACTCCCCACTGCTTCAGCCGCGGGGCTTTTCTCTGACGAGGAAAGAAGACCCGCGGCAGCGTCCACCTGCGTCCGCCGGCTTCTCCCAGCTCCCACGCAGCTCCGCGCTCTGCTCAGACCTGCCGAACGCACTTCTAGGCGAAGGTCGTGGACGGTCCAGTGCATCCATGTGAGGGCGGGAGCCGTGGACGAAGGGGTGGGACACCTCTGCCGCGTGCTGTGTGGAGACCTCGGAACTGATTCCTTCCTCGATTTTGGTCCGGTTAAGTCTCTCCAACTGCTCCTTGCACATCCACACCAATGGCCAAGCACACGGACTTAGGCAACAACTCGGGCCAGAAGACTCCTTCAGGCCTTGCGGTGCGGTGAAGTGTGTTCCCACATCCATATACTGAAGTTCTAACTCCAGTTCCTAGAATGTGGCCTTATTTGGAAAAGGGGTCATTGCAGGTGTAATCAGTTAAGATGAGGTCTAACTCGAGGTGAGTGGACCCTAATCCAACGTCACTTCTGTCCTTATAAAAAAGGGAAATTTGGGGCTTCCCTGGTGGCGCAGTGGTTGAGAGTCCGCCTGCCGATGCAAGGGACACGGGTTCGTGCCCCGGTCCGGGAAGATCCCACATGCCGCGGAGCGGCTGGGCCCGTGAGCCATGGCCGCTGAGCCTGCGTGACCGGAGCCTGTGCTCCGCAACGGGAGAAGCCACAACAGTGAGAGGCCCGCGTACCGCAAAGAAAAGGAAAAAAAAGGGAAATTTGGACACAGCACACACACAGAAAGAATGCCATGTGAAGATGAAGGCAGAGATGGTGGTGATGCTTCTAGGCGCCAACAACACCCAGTATGACCAGCAGCCACCAGAGGCTAGGAGGGCACCTAGGAAAGGTTCTCACAGCCCCAGAAGGAACCACCTGGGCCGACACCTGGATCTCGAACTTCCAGCCTACCGACTGTGAGAGAATGAATCCGTGCAGTTTAAGCCCCGTCAGTGGTATTTCGTCATGACCCCAGCAAACTGCTGCAGGCCTTGTTTCCCTGTTTGTGGCTGACCCCTGTGGCCCCTACCTGCTCAGCTTCCTAGTTAGGCTTGTTCTTCTCCTGGCCCCTGTGGGGTTTGGGGGTCTGGATTTCCATTGTTTGTTTCAGTTCTGACTCGGGATTCCCATCCACTCCCTTTGGTGCCAACACCCAGCAACAAACTCACATCATCTCTTGAGTCCCAGCTTTCCTGTGTCTTCAGGTAGAGCGGGCCATCCTCTCCTTCCACTCCACCGCCCCTTACTGTGGTCCACACCAGCTGTTCTCAGGCATTCTGGTCTTGGGACCTCTTTCATATATACCTCAATCCAAGCAGCATAGCAGACTGAATGCAGAAGCATTTGTGAAGATCCACTCTCTTCTATTAAGCCAGCCATTAAAGAGATTTGCAAAATGTAAACCAATGCCACTCTAATTTTTTTCTGTTTTTGAAAACAGTTGTTTTTCATGGCAATATGTTGTTGTTTATACTACATATAATGGGTTTATTACTGTTCTTTTTTTAAAGCAGATATTCATTTTTAATTATTATTTATTTATTTACTTATTATTTTTGGTTCTGTTGGGTCTTCGTTTCTGTGTGAGGGCTTTCTCCAGTTGCAGCAAGCGGGGGCCACTCTTCATCGCGGTGCGCGGGCCTCTCACTACCGTGGCCTCTCCTGTTGCGGAGCACAGGCTCCAGATGCGCAGGCTCAGTAGTTGTGGCTCACGGGCCCAGTTGCTCCGCAGCATGTGGGATCTTCCCAGACCAGGGCTCGAACTCGTGTCCCCTGCATCGGCAGGCAGATTCTCAACCACTGTGCCACCAGGGAAGCCCTACTGTTCTTTTAAATAAGTTCATATATGGTTTCCACAGCATTAATTCCGACTATGGTTATACATTAGTATCAATAGATAAAATTCACCCAAAAGTTCTCTGGAGTCCTCAGTAAGCATCAAAGTTTAACAAAACAAATTATTTTTTTCTGCTTCCTCAAGGGCATTCTTAAGTGAAGCTTTCGGTTTTCTATTTTTTACAATGAGAGCAGAGTGGTGAAGACCCTGATTCATGCCAGGGCAGCAGCAGCTCCATCCACCTAGCAGTGCAAATGTCAACCTACTAAAAGATCAAATAATGTCTTAGCATTGTCAGGAGAAGACTTTGACCTCCCAAGCCTCCTGAAAGTGTGTTGGGACCCCCGGGGGGGGGGGTGCGGTCCATGGGTCACATCTGCAGAGCAGAATATGCATCTTAGTCTCCAGGAATTATTAGTCAGTTTCTTATCGTTAATAGCTGAGAAGTCTGTTATACGCCTCACATACTGTAAAACCATAGTAAAATCAATTAACTTTAGTTGTATTCTTCCTGTAAATACGATGTGTTCTCAAAATAAAACTGACTCATAGTGGAATCAGTTCTGCTCTTCGTTGGGTTTGGGGGAGCCTGGAAACGCCGGCGCCTGGGGGGAGGGTGCCCTCTGCTGGTCAGCCTGGGAAATGACTGACCTAGCCGTTCTCTAATGGTCCAGGCTCCTCTGTCAAGTATCCCCTCAAGCAGCAGGCTCAAGGTATTCAAGTTTTATCAACTACATACTTTATTTACTTTTAATAATTTACTTTTCAATAATTAAAATGTTTTTAGATCAAGATTATGGTGTCAGAATTCAACATTATTAAAAATATTTGGTAGGGCTTCCCTGGTGGTGCAGTGGTTGAGAGTCCGCCTACCGATGCAGGGGACACGGGTTCCTGCCCCGGTCCGGGAGGATCCCACACGCCGCGGAGCGGCTGGGCTCGTGAGCCATGGCAGCTGAGCCTGCGCGTCCGGAGCCTGTGCTCCGCAATGGGAGAGGCCACAGCAGTGAGAGGCCCGCGTATCGCAAAAAAAAAAAAAAAAAAAAAAAAAATTGGTGACATCCAGGCACCTAATTAGGTAACTTTAAGCGTAAACCAAAAGTGTCTACTTGTTTATCTTCGTGAGCCATTGTGATTTGGATTAAGCAAATATTTTGATTAGTCAGTCCTACTGCTCTTGGCAGCTGTGTGTGTGTGTGTGTGTGTGTGTGTGTGTGTGTGTAAAGGGAGAGAAAGAAAGTGAACAGGTAGATTCAAGTAAGAGAAAACAGACTATGGAAAGAAAACTTTCAAATTACACATAAGAGACAACTTTCTACCTATATCTTTACCCTAATAATTACCATTATCACACATTCAAGGGGGGTTATGATCATGCCTTGCGAGTATTAAGACTCTTTTAAGCGTTATTCAGGTTTGGGATAAATTTACATTGACAATCTGTCACAAAACAGAGAAAAGCAACTGAACTATTTCGTATTTAGCAAGAATCAGCTTGGTTCCGTCAGATGTATGGTTCTGAATGTCCCCCAGTGGTTCTGCCCACTTGAGAAAGGCACGCTGGCCATTCCTGATCAGTTACCCACCATATACTCTTATAAACGGACGTATGTCATGCGTTAACTGAGCACTTGCGATGTGCTGGACACTGTGCCAGGCTTTGGGAAAGGTCAAAGGTTAATAAGGTGCATTTCCAGCCCTGCTGGAACTTTACAGTCCAGTAATGCCCAGCAGTGCCAGCATTAGGCGGGCCGTCGTAGACCCTCTGAGTGGGCTGCTCTGGGTGCTGAGGGTCGGGGGAATCATCAGTCAGGAGGTAGAATTTGAGTTGGTTTCACGGAATTGTTGTGATTCTATCAGACACAAATGGGAAGCTGGTGTATTCCAGTTTGACAAATCACATGAACAAAAGCCTGAAATCAGAGATGTTCTGATTGTATTCTGGAAACAAGAATAATAAAGCCTCACATTTAAAATACATCTATAATCCCACTTGAGGAATAGTGGTTTCCCATTGATAAAAGTAATGATGATACCACAACATTTCCCCAGAGCGTCCGCAGGCGGCCCAGCGGTGGGTGGCGCCAGCCGCTGACCAGTTCTCACCATGACCCATTTTCTCTTCCCCGACTTCTACTGAAATGGAAAGTCAGGCCTCACTGGTAGTGTTCTGGTAGTGGGAGCAGTGCTGGAAAGTGCTCTAGGGTGGTTGCAGATGGCGAGCTTGGACCAGGCACGCGGCCTCTTGTGCTAAAGGAGCAGATCATGACTGAGAACTGGAAGTTGGGTGATTCAGCTCGGAAACTGGCCAAGTGATTCCTCATCTGACTTTGCAGAGTGTACCTGAAGCTTATTACAGCACGCGGATATGGTTTAAAAAGATACTCACTTTGCCCTCTGTTTTGATAAGGAAGGAAATCACCTCCTCTCTGGTGGCTGGCCTTCTTAAAAAGCTCTGATGCCTGGGCCCCAACGTGAAAAGTCATGTTGTTTCATCCTTAGCAGGTTTAAGCCACTCAAGATACTGAATATATTACTGAGATAAACCACTTGAAATCACAGAAATGCACATTACCTGTGTCATGAAAACAATATTTAAACCTTCCCCTTTAAAATGCTCCTAGGATCCGCCTCCCAGTGACGGTCTGCACACATCAGTGTGGGGAGCCTGGCCTCCCCTCCTCACGGACAGTGCTGAAGAGGTGCCCTCTCCGGGCTATTACCTGACCGCGTCTGACATCTGTGCTGTTCCCTCTGCAGGCTGGCCAGGGAGGGAATCACCTGGATGAGCTCCAGCTATTCTCCCTGTCCCCCAACCCTCCTCTGTGCGAAGCAGGTGGGGGGATGCAAGTGCAGCTGCTGATTCTGTGGCAAATCCTCTCTGCACCAGGGCTGGGCCTTGGTCATGCACTTTTTCCACGTTACAGCACAGCTCGCGGCTCATGAATTAACTTCAAAACCTTTTTTCCCCGAGACGCAGGCCTGCAACTACAGAAGAACAGGGGTGGCGGCGCACACTGCCCTTGGGTGTGAGCTGGCTTATTCCCTGCACATCAGTGAGTCCACCAGACGCCCACGACGGCACCTCCTTTTCCACCTTCCCTGCCCTTGATGTTGTGCGACACCCACAGTGCCGTCTGACAGATTCCTTCCGGTAGCTCGTTTTGCTTCTCCTCTGAATATAGCTCTGTCATTACGGTGGCGGTGCTGTTACTAAGCCGTCGGCAGTACTGCCACCTGCAGCCCCTGCCTAGGATGACTCTGAGTGACACCTCTGTCGTTCTAACAACTGCTTTTCCTCTAGTGTAAAAATGATCATTTCACAAAGCATCGTTCGGAGTGTTCATTTGCTTTATCTGAAGAGGCACCGTGTTTGGATGAAAATGACATAAAGGGTTTGATGGTGTCACAGAGCTGATAAATATTCATGATAGAAATATATTAAGGACTAGGAATTAATGAGTCATGAAGAAAGCCCAAGTTCGGAAATTTACTATTATATTTGCTCTCCAAACATGTCTGCTTTTACCGACTTGTCCAAAACCATCCTGCGTGCAGATTCCGTTCATTTTCACATTGGAGTCGTACTCACTCCATTATTTCCGCTCAGGAAATTACTTGGAACTGCAGCGTTCACACAGATACTCTTAAGACCGCTGACATTGTGGCAAGATATCAAGTTTGTGCCATAATTCATTTTTTGTGAATTAGCAATGTATAAAGAAAGAGCAATGCCAATGACATAATAAGTGATAGAACACAGAAAAGAAATGGTGTAAAAAACTTCGCTTTGTCAACCATGCTTTATCAAACCAATGAATGTGATTCTTGTTGCACTCCTATAACTTTAGGAATGCAACAATAATTCAGAATGTAACTGGATTCCTGTGAATAAGATAATCAGCCTTAAATTTCAAATTGTAAAACGTCTGTGACCCCAGAAGCTTTACTACCTGTGTTCTGAAACCACCGAGCCACTTGGAAGAAGGCCAGAGACCACAAATGACTCACAGACCACACTCAGGAAACACTAATTTGGAAACACGCTCTCAGGACAAGCTGGGGCCCGAGGCGAGTCTAGGTCTTGAGGCTGAGCAAGCAGAAGCAGTGAATAAGGAGAGAGATTGTATGGAGGACAGACGTGCAGACGGACGCGCAGAGGTCCGAAAGCCCTCAGAGCTGTGAGGTCCTTCCCAGCCTGAGGACTGCAGCACTTCGCTCTGCGTGCCGTGGAATCAGAGTCACCGGGGCAACTGGTGAGTGGGTGGCAGGGATGCAGGCAGGGAGGCTGGGCTGAGAACCCGCCACCTGCCTAGAGGTCAAGCTGGAGTCGTGCGGAGGACTGTCTCGGTTTGGGCTCAGATGACAGGAGGGCCCGACCCGGGGACTTGGTGCTGCTCGTTCACTTGGAAAGTGATCCCAGGGAGCAGGGGTGAGGGGCACGACGTGCAGAAAACGGAAGGACGAGAAGCCATGAAAAGGGGGCATCGTGCAAGTTACTGCGGGAAGCCCAGGCGAAGCACCACTGGGCGACCCTCTGCCGGCCCCTTGCCCTCGGGTGTAGGCTCCTCTGGGGTCTTGGGCGTGCCGGCCAGGCTGGCACCAGGGGGCAGCCCATCTGCGGGACGCGGACTTGCAGGCAAGTGCACGGCGAGGCGGCGTCAGGCGTGCATCTCACCGTGTGGCGCCTGTCGTGTGCGACCCGCGCACCAGGCTTCCTGTAGCCACTTCAGGAGCTGCGAGTCCCTCCGTCAAACACCTTCTGCAGGTGTCTCGTGGGAGGCCACGTGCACCGGGGGAAACGAAGGTAAGGGGACAGGCCCACCGGCCGCCAGGGCTCCGCCACCAGTGGGCGGGGCAAGTCGAGTATAAAACAATGAACTACAAGAAAGGAGACACCGTGGGTGGCTGGGAACCCCCGCCTCACTGGAGGATCCAGAGAGCTTTCGGGAGGTGGTAGCGTTTGACCTGGGCCTTGAAGGGTAAGATTGTGGTGAGAAAGAGGGTAGGAAGGCAGGTGTCTTCAAGGCCCTGAGACCCCCCAGCATTCAATGGAAGTCAGGCCAACAGAGAGACGGAGGTGGGCTTAGACCAGCAGGGCCGCGGGGAGTCCCAGCTGCTGAAGGGGCCTGGGGAGCCCACAGCACGCCCGGGACTCGTCCGGAGCCCGAGCTGGGCTTGGGTGGACAGCCAGCCAGGACCCTCGGTCCCACCCTGGGGTGGAGGCTTCCTCTGCCGCCAAGGGTCTTGCTGACCCTCCAGAGCTGCTCCAACCACAGCGAAGCTAAGGCTTGAAACTTCGGCGGCTTGTGCTCCATTAGCAATTTTCAAAAAATTCACCATTTTAAAGATTAAATTAATACATTTGTAACCTTGGGTGAATAAATAATACCTTTAAGTACCTAGCGTGACAATCATATGTCTGAGTGTAATTGTATACAATGCACTTTTATGTTCCTAATTACCCAGGTGCCTCCAGACCTGTACACGACTGAGAGGCATGGTGCCCAGGTCGATCTCACCCCTAAATTCCAAGCTGACATCATATGAGCTTCCTACTGCTGCTGTAACAGATTACTGGTAGCTTAAAACAACACACATTTATTATCTTCATAGTTCTGGAGGTGAGAAATTCAAACTGTGTAGTAGGGGGGCTGACATCAAGGTGTTGCTGGCCTGCATTCCCTCTGGAGTCTCTGGGGGAGAATCTGTTTCCAGGCCTTTTCCACCTTCTGGAGGCGCCCTCATTCCTTGGCTCAAGGCCCCTTCCTCCATCTTAAAAGCACGTGACTCCAACCTCTGTCTCTGTCACCACATTGCCTTCTCCGACTCTGGCCCTCCTGCCTCCCTCTTACAAGGTCCCTTGTGACTACACTGGACCCACGTGGATCATCCAGGACCACGTCTGCAATGTCCCTGTTGCCGTGTAAAGTACCACATGCACAGGTTCAGGGGATTAGGACGAGGATGTCCTTGGGAGGCCATTACTCTGTCTACCACAACACGTTTTTAAACTAGGAAAAAACAAGTCTCACAATTTATTCACGATTTCTGAATATGTTACATGTGTTCCTTGTCCTCACCCTGGAAGCACCTCAGTATTTTAGGAATGTCATCCTGAGCGATGGGGTGACCAACTGGGTGACAGGAAGTGGCTGCTGCTCCTGAATTAGCTTTATTTGCTGACCCTACCAATAGCAGTTTCCCCCCAAAAAATGCATTGGCAATAGCTTGCTTTTGGATGATTTGACTCTTCCTTTGAATGTGGCTTGATGACCACGGATGACTCCTGAAGTCCGGTGATCACAGCAGGAAAATCTCACCAAAGACAGACATTAGGCTATGGATTCCTGCTGTACATGTCTGAATGGGGGCATCTCTGGTTTGGTTTCTGCTCTCATTCTAAAACATTTAGCAGATTTATTGTGCAGTAAACAGGGAAACGGTAACTGACGGAATCTTCCCGTTATCAACCAGGTTCCCTCTGTGCAAGAAGGTGCAGCAGAACCTTTTCTGTGGAAAGAATTCTGAAGCCTGGCTCTACCGCTTACTAAGTGTGTGCTTTCAGGCAAATTATTTGCTTTCTCTGAGCTTTAGTTGCCCTGCTTCCGTGAAATAGGGATGATAACCCTGCCTTCCTCAGAAGGTTGGTGTGTGAAGACCAAACGTGACCCTGTATGAAGGACTTAGCTCAGTGCCTGGCAAATAGAAAACTCTCGGAGAATGTGAAATATTATTTTTTTATTAAGTTGATTTACAATGTTGTGTGAAATATTATTATAGTTAACTTTATTAATCTTAGTGTGAAAACACAGGGTGGATAGAGTTTTCAATCCTTTCATTGAAAGGATTCTACTTTCAAAAGTGATTTTTTTTAAAGAATCACATTAGGATATTTGGGGGTTTTTGTTTGTTTTTTGGTTTTTGTTTTTGTTTTTTTGCGGTATGCAGGCCTCTCACTGTTGTGGCCTCTCCCGTTGCGGAGCACAGGCTCCGGACGCACAGGCTCAGCAGCCATGGCTCATGGGCTCAGCCGCTCCGCGGCATGTGGGATCTTCCCGGACCAGGGCACGAACCCGTGTCCCCTGCATCGGCAGGCGGACTCTCAACCACTGCGCCACCAGGGAAGCCCACATTAGGATATTTGGAGGTGAGAAGAGGACTGCAGGGGCAACTGATGGTGAAGTGGCCTCTGGGCCCGGTCACTAACCTGCAAGGGTGACCGCACAAGTAGGGCGTGGTGTACCAAGGCCTGGAGGAGGCTGACTGGGAGAATATGTGACCGCAGCCGCCGCGCTCGGAGGGACTGGGGAGTGAGGGAAGGCCGGGGCACCCTCGGTGAACAGGTCCTGGAATTCACGGTGTGGGCAAAAGCAGGTCAGGGAGAAACGCATCGTTTCTGAAAGGAGACTAAACGACGTGGCTTGTCAACCAGTCCTAGATTTTGAGAGCCACACGTATAGGTCAGAACGGTTATTCATTTTGAAAGCAGAGAGTGCCTTGAGGAAGAAACAAAAGTAATCATTTAAAGATTATCTTCCTTGAACTGAAAACATCAGGCGTGCTTGCTACAGAATCCAGGCCACCCTGGTTCTAAATGCTGCTACTTCAACACTAAATGTCAAACCGGCAGGATTAGATTATATACGCCAAACTGACGGTCAGTGTGCACTGGTCAGAGACTGCGTGGATGGGGATTTTTAGAATTCTCTTCTTTCTTACAACTGTGGCCCCCTTGGCCCTCTTCCTGGCCTGGGACTGCAGCCGAACCTCACAGCAAAGCAAACTCAAACTGAATTCTGAAAGGCCGGCAGAGAGATCGCAGCTCTGAGTTTAGTCTCCGAACTCTTCTCCCTGGGATGTTATGATCATTCGCAGCCTTTCTGCTCCGTGACGCACAGAGGTTTGGCAGCCGCTCTTAGAACTGGGAGGCTGTTGGTTCTTAACCATTGAGGATCCCAAATAAGTAGTATCTCGTGCAGAGGTGGCTGTAACTTTGGGGAGAGAAAAATTCTAATAGGAAATATTGGGGAACGACAGCTTCATTTACTCTGCTATCCCAATTTCTGTGTTTTTCAGTTTTCAGATAGGATTAGTCAGAATGAAAAAGACATTCCAAAGAATCTTTCCCCCATTTTTGTTCGTTTTCTCAAGTGCCTAAGAGTTGGCCCGTTTGAAGTTTTAGTTTAAGTGCTTAATTCATTACATTAGGTTTTCTTTTAATAAATAGAGATGAACTAGTCTTCAAATGAGAATGACATGCTCGCTTACTTTAAACATACCAGCATCTGAAATAAGTAATGTTTAGATATTCCTTTCCTTCCTCATTTGACAATATCTACGATGAGCTGGTGGGTTCATCACAGGTTGTTTTTGCCTTTTTATTGAACATACGTATTTATTCCTAGGCAGACCCCCTCCCTGCCCCTCTGTGTGCTGGTCTCCTGACCCTGGGGGAGGCGCTGTGTTTAGTTTGCCTAGAAGCCCCAGTGCATCTCCTAGTGCTCAGCATGTATCAATCACATAATAAATGTTTGTGGTATTAATTACCTCAAGAGTTCCTCAACAACTTTCAAATATATGAGAATCATTTAAAATTCTGATTGTGGCTGCCAAACCCAAAGGCCCATCTCACGTTATCCATAAAAGCTTCTTCATAAAGCCACTTTATGCAAGTATGTTGTTGTAGAAAGAGTCCTGGGCTAGTTATCAGGAATATCCTGTTCCAATTCCCGCCCTGCCCTTTATAGCTATTTGACAATAAACCAGTCACTTAATTTCTCCAAAGTCCAAACCCTGCTCTTAAAAGCCAATAAAGGAAGCAGTCTGAGCAGTTATAAAACGTTTGGTAAGCTTAAATATCTCTGGGTTAAAACAAAAGAAAACAGCAAAAGAAAATAGATCAGAACTCAACCCCCTGACAAATCACAGGGAATTATCTTGGTTCTAGTGATGACAGAAGAAAAGAACAAAATGTGTCTTCTCAGGAAGGACTGAAAATTAGGGTTCGTGCCAGTTTCTAGGACTTGAGTGTTTTCCTGAGTAAACTTCTAATGTTAATGGCTTCAGCCTGTGTTGATCAATGGGTATTTATGATTTTAATTCTTCGGAGGCTAGTAAGGTGAAGTACTTAAATCACCCCCATGAGTACTTATATCAGCCCTGTGAAGTACTTAGATCACCCCTAATGGCTAACAAATATCCCTGCATGAAGCTGAGCAATAATATAAACACTGGACACCTACTGTATACCAGGCATTAAGTCTACCACCCAACAGAACTGGTTGTGACAGATGACAGAGAAATGTAACCCATGTGGTATTCTCAGCTATGACAGGCGTTAAACAAGCTGGTTGCTTGTACTGTAGTCCAATTGTTGTAACTCTGCCGTTGACTTAGGGAGAAAAGACAGAGGGTAACCATCTCTTCTCCTAACGTTACCCTCATAATACTGAGATCCATACACGAGGATGTCAGACACCAATCATTTTGGAAGAATTAGAGAAGGTACTGATTTATCTACTAAATAAAGTGTGAGGTCTGGACCCATGGCAGCCGATCCCAACCTATACCAACTGTCAGTCCCCTAAGCATTTCTTAATGATTGCATCGCTCATCTTTTTGTACTACTCTTAAAAACTGTGCACAGTTCTTTGTTTCAAATACATTTTTTCCACTTCCTGTTCTTCTCTAGGAAACTGATTACCAGTTTAATAATAACCAATGTCCCCAGTGACCCTGACCAATGTCCTTTCTTGGGCTAAATTACTTATCTACTTTTGAGCTCTGGGGAGGTGAGGAAGCAAACAGGGTTATAAGTTGCCTTTGGGAATTTGGGGTCTGCTAATGGGAGGAAGTTTGAACGTCCCAGTGGAGACGAAGTGCGTCATACTGACCCACAGATACACTGCTGAGAATCTGATGGAATTTTTTTAGTGGACTGGAGATATGTTTCAAGTTTTCCCTCTACTTCCTAATTTCAATTGCTAATACTGTGGACTGTGCAGACTTTTGCAAAATAATATCAAGAGAACACATAAATACACATACTTTTAAACATTCAGCACCATAATTTACATAAAGTACATTGATTTTAAAATTATTTGTGGGCTTCCCTGGTGGCGCAGTGGTTGAGAGTCTGCCTGCCGATGCAGGGGACACAGGTTCGTGTCCCAGTCCAGGAAGATCCCACGTGCCGCGGAGCGGCTGGGCCCATGAGCCATGGCCGCTGAGCCTGCGCATCTGGAGCCTGTGCTCCGCAACGGGAGAGGCCACAGCAGTGAGAGGCCCATGTACCGCAAAAAAAAAAAAGCATTTTGTAGTCAGCGAATGACCATTGATAACATTAATTTGAACAAACCTAGTAATAACATCTTCCTTATCTTGCACAAAAGAAGAAATGAATTCACAGAACAAGTTCACACCATAGTTAGAGTGTCTCAGGAATTGAACCTCAGATCTGAGAACCAAGGTAAGGCACCCTGGTCACTTTTCCTAATGCAAAATAAATTCTTTCACTATGTGGGTAAGTTTGCTACCAAGGAAAAGACTGTGCATTTTCCCCAGAAGCAAGTAGGTTCATTAGCTATAGCTCCCAACTTTGAATCTCATTCTCCGCATTTGTAACTCAGGGTTGGAATGAAGACAAAATGAGAAAATGCAACACTATGTGAGCTGTAAAACCTGAAGTCTTATATGTGAGATATGATTATTGCTGCAATTTTTATCAATCTTTTAGTAATCCTCCCCACTGTCCCCTGCCCAGTGAGCAGCTCCGGCTGTTTTTATTTTCTGAACAGTTTGCTGTTGCAATGATACCATTTATGCCTCATTTTCTCACAAAATGCTGTTTGCTGGGGCTCAGAGAACAAAGCTTCAGCCTCAGTCCCTTGGGGAAGGCTGGTAATAATAGGAACCTATATTTGTATTATGTTTTCCATTTATGGAAGCAGAATTTTCATCATAATACTTAACAGTCAAAACACGCACACACTTTGAATTCTTAAATGATCATTTTTAAAAAGAAAAATCCAGTAGTGAAGAATACTGGATTATTTTTAGGTATTTACCCTTTCGCTTCATAGTATGTGTTTCAGTGGATTGATGAGCAAAATAAAAAGAGAAAAGCCCACCTTATTTTCATCATCCAAATTAAGGTGGACAGTTATTTTTGCATCTAAGTTTTAAAACACATCCTTCATATCTCCTCTAAACATACATCTATCAAGATGATCTCTTGATAGCAAGAATATTCATTAGTTTAATCCCAAATTGGTGGGGGGTTTTCTAAGTTAAGGAAAGTTCTTTTAAAACCTAAAGTAAATGCTAGCTGTAAAGCAAACGTTTTTGTTTGTTTGTTTGTTTGTTTGTTTTTCGGTATGCAGGCCTCTCACTGTTGTGGCCTCTCCCGTTGCGGAGCACAGGCTCCAGGCGCGAAGGTTCAGCGGCCATGGCTCACGGGCCCAGCCGCTCTGCGGCATGTGGGATATTCCCAGACCGGGGCACGCACCCATGTCCCCTGCATTGATAGGCGGACTCTCAACCACTGCGCCACCAGGGAAGCCCACAAATGTGTTTTAAAAATGAGATCAGCAGATGTTTGCTCTCTCTTGAGAGGAAGGATGAATTTAAGAAAACTACTGCCTTTCAAGCTCTGAATTTATAATACGAAGTGATAAATTATCACCATTTTGCAGATGTTCAACAGAACAGAGACAGAGGTTAACTGACCCTCCTTGGAGAGCAAGTGACGCTGCGAGCCACAACCAAGCTAACCCAAGCCTCCTGTCTGCTGTCAGGGCTTTCTTCTCATTCCCAGAAACACTCCAGGAATATTATTCTTGTTTGGGGATATGTTGAGAAGTCACCATTTAAGGAGTTCAAAGAATGGGTGGTTGAAGAGATTTTAAGCAAGGGAGATCATTTTGATGTAGTCTTTCCTGAGCATGCAATTCAAAGTGAGGCCTTAATCTGAAGGCAGAAACCCCCCGCGGGCATCCCTGGAGGACACTCCCCCTCCCCCAAGGGCCTCTGCTTCCCCCTCAGGCAGGCTTGAGGCCAAGGAGCAACCTTGCCCAATAATGGTGGAAAACTCTCCATTTTCCAGCCTACGAAGGATTTGACCTCATTTGCTTCCTCCACTGGGAGTTTCCCTCAGCAAACGCAATTTCTCCTTTGGTGCTGAGACCCAGACCCAGGGCAGAGGTCTGGCTCCTGCCCCGTCTCGACTGAATGCCCGGGGTCTGGGTTCCAGCTCTGTGAGCAGTGGTGCTGATGGTCCCCGGTCCCCTTGGCTGTGTGGTCTGAGGACAGCCTTTGTCCCACTAGAGGCCACTACTGAACCTGCGTGGGGTTTAAATGCGTTCCTCTTACCCTAGTGACGTCTCCCACATCACCTGAAGCCCCCCCGCTTGTCCTGAAGGAAAACACAGTCCCTCATCGTTCCCTCCCGTCTCGTTGACTCTCCCGCCCACCTGAGCCAATTGCTGTGGTCAAAGAAATGAAGGGCACTGGTGGGCTTTAGATAAGGGGGGAGGGGCTCACTCCTGGAGCCCAGGTGAGAGCAGTGTCAGCCCTCACTGCGCGGGCGGGAAAGGCGGGTCCTATCTAGGAGGGAGGCGGGGATCACGCAGAAGAGGCAGGCAGCGCAGGTCCCTGGCCCTTACTATACGCTCAGTGAAGCTTGCGGCACCCGATACCCTGCAAAACACCACGGTGACACATCGATCCAGGTCCAAACCCTTCCAGCACATAAACAAGAGGGGTCTCCTTGCTGCAAAGTTAATGAAAGCAGGACTTCTCAACAGGTTTTCTAGTTACTAGTTTTAAAAACAGAAAATTACAAATGTACATGTTTCAGGTATAATAAGACTGATAAACCTAAGGGAATAATAGCACGAGCAGAAGCATGCACTAAGTCACTTCATAAGGGCGGCATCTAGCCTGCTTTGCGGCTGCCCTCTGTCGAGACTTTGCAAGGGCAGGAGTGCACGGCACTGAACAGAGCTCCTAATGAGTGCCAGGCAGTCAGTCACTTCTGATATTCGAGCCCTCTGAAATCTTGGCCCAGGTGAATTTTCCATATTTTCTACTCTCTAATGAGACCTTCACCCGACTTTGTTATTTTGTGGAAACACCTTGATTTCCTCCTTTGACTATGTCCCTCATTCCTCCCTGGAAGGCTCCCCTTTCTCCAGCCTGCAACTAGGATCAAATCCCACTCTCTCCAGGCAGCCTTCTCTAGGGGGCTGCAGCCCTGGGTCCTCGTCACCCCACGCCTCTGCGTTCTCTTCCAGGTGTGTGTCGTACCTGGGAGATGCGTTCACACCTGCCACCACCTGCCCATGCCTCACTGGGGGCCTCAGATCCAGCATTTCCCAAACTGATCTTACTCTATTCAGTCCCCTCAAGACATCTGCCGAATTGTTGTTTCTCTGGGTTGTTGGTGTCACCCCATCAGCCATGTGAGGAGCTTGAGTTTCCCTCCACCTGACACCGACCCTCTCATCTCCCTGTGTGCACGTGACCAGGCAATGTCAGCTCTGCTACCTCAGCACCACTCAGGGCACTGCTATCTACATCCCCACAGCATCCTTTACGTTCACAATATTTGCAGCTTTTACTGATTTTTGTTCCAGTTTAAAAAGCAAAGCACACATGTTAAAGAACACTAAAAACATACCATAGTTTAAAAGTAAAATGATGAATCTATGTCACAACTGCTAGATAATCCCCACTAACGGTTTTACTTGGACCATGCTGTACAGATGGTGGTGTGGGCTGAGATTTTTTCTTCCTCACAACATTCTTTTATGAACATTTTCCTATGTTACTGAGATTCCTTCATTGGGCATTTTATGGTCACATAATATTCTATCATACTTTATTTCCCAGTTTTGGGATGTTTAATTTTTTGCTATTATAAAATAATACTGCATGAACAAATTTAGACTTAAATAGTTGTCCACATTTCTATTTTTTGGCTAGATTCCCAGAAATAGAATTAGTGGATTGAAATGAATAAATATCCTTAAGGCTCTCGATACTTGCCAAGGAAGGTGAAAGTTTTATCCCCACCAGCAGCATGAGAAAGTTCACATCTCAGTCTGAATCACTAATTTTCTGGGTGGGAAAGCTGGTTCTTTCACGTTTCAGTCCTTGACTAATGATGTTGAACCCTTATTGGTTGTTTTAGTCGATATTTCGTCTCCTGGCTCTGTTCCTGTCCTTTGTCCATTCCCGCGGGGAGGGGGTGGAGAGACCACAGTGTAAGAGCTCTTCCACACACACCTTTTGTTCTCTTTATAGTGAACACATTTCCCCAGTTGGTTCTTCGCCTTTTAATTCTGTTGAGGATTTTCTGTTGTATAATACAATAGCATGTTATTCTGTCAAAGTCTTTCACAACTTCTGATGACAAACCTTCAGGGCAAGAGGAAGGCTTTGAAGTCTTTGAAGCAGGTGCCCAAGATTAGGTTTCCTTCTGCAAAGGGTCACTCCGGCTGCTGTGCAGGGGATGGTATGGAGAAGTGAAGGTGTAGTTTGGGGTCCACAGTGAGAGGCCACTTAGTGGCAACAGAGTGGGCACCCAGCCCTCTGCCCGCCCACAGTCCAGCCCCTGGTGGAAACGCTTCCCTTCAGACACACAGCATCCTTGCTTCATGACCCTCTGTAGCCTCACACAACCGTACGTCCAGTCCGCTCACATCCTGACCTCTTGGTTGGGGTCCTTAGGTCACCTCTTCATTCACACTTCAAGTGTATCTTCAGTAACTGCATTCACAAAGGTTCCCTTTATTTCTGGACTCTGGAAGTACCTTGCCCTAAACTCCTGCATATTTATAGCATGTTGGTATCCGTATTTTGTTTTTTAAGCAGGTTTTTTTTTTTTTTGGCTGCGTTGGGTCTTCATAGCTGTGTGTGGGTTTTCTCTAGCTGTGGTGAGCAGGGGCTACTCTTCGTTGCAGTGCGCAGGCTTCTCCTTGCGGTGGCTTCTCTTGCTGCGGAACACGGGCTCTAGAGCGCAGGCTCAGTAGTTGTGGCGCACAGGCTTAGTTGCTCCGCGGAAAGTGGGATCTTCCCGGACCAGGGCTCGAACCCGTGTCCCCTGCATTGGCAGGCGGATTCTTAACCACTGTGCCACCAGGGAAGTCCCTGTATTTTGTTTTCAGAGGTACTGTAGTATATATGTGTTCATTTTGTTTATTGATGGTGGTGAGGTGATTTATGACTAAATCCCATACGATGAAGTAATTGTGAAATATAAATATTTAAAAATTTAAATATTTAAAAATTTAAAAGTCAGCAGCAGAGGAACTATAAATAAGAAAATGCCAAGACAAGAAGAGAAAGAAAATAAATATGCTAAATTGTGTCACATCTGGCAGCTGATGTATTTCACCTCAGATTAAGCTCTGAGCTTCGCGCCAATGTTAACAGGTAGATGGAGGCGTTTATCTGCTTTATATTGTCCAAGGGGACTCAGTGCCCCTTCTTCCTAGGGACCTAAAGCCTGTTTTCTAGTGTTTTGCCCCAAAAGTAAATTTTCACTTGGGCTTCACTGAGCCATTAGGCTTCCTGAGCAATAAAGCGTGTGCTCCACTGCTGTGAGCAAACTCAGGGTGAGCTTCTGAGTCCTGTCCTTTGATCAAAGCTAAATCATCAAAACCCAAAAGACAACAGATGCAGCAAAGACCCTGGACCCTGGAGTAAGACTCCTCAAAGTGAGGCCTGAAGCTCCTCTGGAGGGGACACAAACGGCTCCCAAACTCAGTCTGTTATGGGCCTCTGGCACGCAATTCATGGGGTTTCAATTTGCATGCTGCTAAAAGCATTTTAGCCATTATTAAGGGGTTATGAAAATGTGGGATTTGTGAATTAAAGTCGTGTGTGTGACTGAGTTTGCTGAGGTTGATTCAGGATTCCTGGAGCCAGCGCTCTGTGCACACGGGAAGCAGCACTTGCTCATTTTCTGGCAGGACACTTTGTCATCAGTGTATCCCTTGGTGTTGTCCTGAGTTCAGCAGGCTTTTTTGCTCACCATACTCCTGGCTTCCTCATTATAAACTGCTGTGGCTTAAACTTCATCGCCACCCTTTGCTTTGTTAGGGGTGGTGGAGTGGCCATCCATGTTTATCTGGTAATGCACGGGGGCATCCACAGATCCCTAACCTGTAAGCCAGTCCTCAGTTTGGACTGCAGATCCAGTTAGAACCAGCCTTACCAAGATTGCTAAAGCCTTCCTCTCTCCACCTTGAATGGGTGCATCCAGGGGTCCTTCCCCGGTTTATGCTGCCTGTGAGTTTGAGCTGTTTAAACACTTAAAACTTACAAGGGAAGTGGAGGGAAATCGAGGGACCGTTTTTAAATGCTGTAGGCCAGGGGTCCCCGACCCCCATGCCGAGGACCAGCATCGGTCCACGGCCTTTTAGGGACCGGGCCACACGGCAGGAGGTGAGCGGCAGGCGAGCAAGCGAAGCTTCACCTGCTGCTCCCCATCACTCGCATCACCGCCTGAACCATGAGCCCCAACCCTGCCCGTGGAAGAACCGTCTTCCATGAAACGCGTCCCCGGTGCCAAAAAGGCTGGGGACCGCTGCAGTGCAGGCAATTTTTTACTAATGTGAAATCATGTGTCTAAGCTCATAAAAAAAGCATGTTTATTTGGTAACTCTCTCTCTCTATTCTGTTATCACAAATGCCTCCTTTCTCAAGAACTCGAGAACTGGAGCAGTAACCACCAGGCCTTTTGCTTTCACCGTAGTGGCTGCCACCAGGAGCCTTGGCCCCATAGACCTAGGGGCATCACTGCGAACTTCAGGAGCCTCCTGGGAAAGCGAAGGCGTGACCTCCACTAAGAAGGGCAGGAATCACAGGTGGAAGGAAGGCAGCTGCCAGCAACTGAGCTTCCCTTGCAGTCCTTTTATATGTGAATTCTTCTCTCACCTGTCTATGGAATATCCATCCAGAGAGAATGCACTCGGAGCTCCTATTGCTGGAAACTCTGGAACCTCTACCATCAAAGTCTAGGCCAAATCCAGTCCTGGAGATGGACAGTGGTGATGGCTGTGCAATGATGTGAATGTTCTTAATGGTAAATTTTTATTATGTATAATTTACCAAAATGTTTAAAGGCCCCCAAATCTAGCATCCTGAGCACGAGAAGGCTGCATTGTGCCCTACTAATTTCAAAGCCACAGAACCTACAATTACAGAACAGTATTCATAGACATTTTTAAAATATTGAGCAAGATGCTTAAGACACAGATGCCTTCCTTTCTATTTTCTTTCTCCATCCCTGTTTCCAAAAAACAGTACAAATAGGTTTGTGTGTATACAGGAGAAATGCAGCTCGAAAAAGCAGCGTCTGTGGAAGCTGTGGGGCTGCCCACCCCGCCCACCTTACAGACCTGCTGTGCGCTTGTCTTTTCAGGCACAAAGCAGGCGGCGCCTCAGACCCCCCTCCAGTGACACAGACTGACCCTCTCCAACTTGGCAAGAGGTCCGCAGAATGGATTGTCCTAATCTGGTTTTGTTGCCCTGCGAAACACGATCATTCTTCACACACACACACACACGTGCAAAGCTGTGAAACCACATTGCACAGGCAAGAATGGGGCTGCAAATAAGCAATTTCCTCTCAGGGTTCCTTGTCGTCAGTGGCCCTTTGATCACTTCCCTTCCCCCCTAGGGTCCCCTCCGCAGCCTCCATGGGATGCAGCTTTCATGGTGGGGACCAGTTACTAGAAAAGGACTCACCTTTCCCTGCACTTGGTATGTGCTCAGGGAGACAAGACTGGAACAAAAGGTTGTGCAATAGTGAAAAGCCTCACAAGAGGTATTCTTCTCCTCCCTGCCCCCTTAGGAGAGTCCGGGGATTGTGGGAGGAACGGAAACCTCAATGAAATGTTGGCTGGCTGGGCAGGTGGCTGAAAGGTCATGTTTGCTGTAAGGAGTGCTGGTCCTTCTGGGTTCAAGTCCTGATCAAAACTCCGGCCAAGATGCACAGTAGCTCACTGGGATGGAGCCCCATAGTCAGCTTGAGTATTTCAGATACCAAACGTTTTCTAAGTGGGTAAGTTTCTGCTTCACCCTGGAAGGCTTGGAATTAAATAACAGGGTGATGAAGCTCATCCATCCTTCGTCCTAATCCTTTTGTTAACTTTAGGAACCATCTCTGCCTATCTTTGTCAAATTATTTGATAACTTAGAGACTGAGAGATGAACCTTGGGTCTATTTGGGTTGAGCAATTTATTTTTAATTATGAATGTGATTTTTAGGTGGAAGGTCTAAAAAGTTTTCAAGCATTAACAGGACTTGGGATTCACACATCCCTGAGTCATATTTGTTGATTCACTGGAGTTGTTTCAAGTCCCACCCAGCTCACAGCATCCATGCCTGCAGGGGGCACATCACCCCTGGCAGCAAAAGTCCTGGCCATCCTTCTCCCACGAGGAAAAGGAAGGAAATGCTCCTACGGAAACTTCTAGAAATCATTCCTAATTCTGGAGCTTTTCTTTTTCAAAAAAAACTGCTTTATTGAGGTGTAACTGATATGCCAGGAACTACACATTTTTAATAGGTACAATTTGGACAAATGCAGACACCTGTGATCCCATCCTTATAATCAAGGTAACAGAACCAATGCCTCCCAGAGTTTCCTTGTGCCTCTGTTGTTGTTGTGTGTGTGTGAGTGTGTGTGGTAGGAACACGACATTAGATCCCCTAACTCATTCTGAAGTGTACAGCACAGTACTTTAACTACAGGCACTTTGTTGCACAGCACATCTCTAGAAATCTTCCATCTGGCATAACTGAAATTTATACCCACTGGACCATAACTCTCCACATCCCCTCCCCCAGCCACCGGCACCCACCATTCTACTCTCTGCTTCCATGAGTTTGACGGTTTTAGATACTTTATATAAGTGGAATCATGCAGTATTTGTCTTTAGTGACTTATTTCACTTTGTGCTTATTCGCTTAACATAACGTCCTCCAGGTCCACACATGTTGCTGCAAATGGAAGAATTTCCTTCTTGTTCAGGGCTGAATGATACCCCACTGTATGTATATACCACACTGTATCCATTCATCTGTCAATGGACACTTGGGTTCTTTCCTTCACTGTTGTGGATGAGGCTGCAGTGAACACAGGAGTGCAGATACCTCTCTGAGATACTGATTTTAATTCTTTTGGATAAATACCCAGAAGTGGGACTGCTGGATCATATAGTGGAACTATTTTCAGTTTTCCAGTAAGTAATACTTTCTTTCTCCATCTGTTGATACTTATGGGCTTCGTGGATCATAACAGAGATAATTGTGCTGTGATGTATTTCCCAACTGGACGGGGCTGGATAGTGTCCCCTCAAAATTCACGTCCACCCAGAACCTGGGAATGGGAACTTATTTGGAAATACAGACTTTGCATATGTAATTAAACTGAGGTCATACTGGATTAGAGTGAGTCCTAAATCCCACGTAACTGGTGTCCTTACAGGAAGGCCACGTGAAGACAGAGGCAGAGACTGGCGTGACGCAGCTGCAAGCTAAAGGCCTGCCAGCAACCCCAGAAGGTAGAAGGACGAGGAAAGACCCTCCCCTTCAGAGGGAGTGTGGCCCTGCCCACACTTTGATTTCAGACTTCCAGCCTCCAGAACTTGGGGAGAACAGATTTCTGTTGTTTTATGCCACCCAATGAGTGGTCCTTGGTTATGGCAGGTGTAGGAAACATAGACCAATATTTTCCCCACACCATGGAGGTTGTAAGTATCAAACCAGGTGAGAATCAGGGGGCCTTAGGGGCTGAGTGGAGCAGCTGCATGGACACTGCAGCAGGAGGCCCCTTGGCCACACGCTGGACCCTCAGCGTGTGTTTCTGAAACGTCAAGCAAACCTCCCAGACTCTCCCAGATTTCTCTCAGGGGCAGAGCAGACCCAGTGCCGCATCAGAGATGTTGTTTTCAGCTGTCCCCGAGAAGGCCGGGGATGCAGCCCCGCCCAGAGCACGGGCGGGTCTCAGCCTGTTGGCAGCCTCCTCTCCTAGACAGCTGTTAGCACACACTGTGGGTTCCTGTGAGGCCTGACCACAGGAAGGAACACATCTTTACTAGAAACAGCTGGATCAAGAGCCATCTTTGGGGGCTTCCCTGGTGGCGCGGTGGCTGACAGTCCGCCTGCCGATGCCGGGGACACGGGTTCGTGCCCCGGTCCGGGAGGATCCCACATGCCACGGAGCAGCTGGGCCTGTGAGCCATGGCCACTGAGCCTGCGCAACTGGAGCCTGTGCTCCGCAACGGGAGAGGCCACAACGGTGAGAGGCCCGTGTACAACAAAAAAAGAAAAAAAAAAAGAGTCATCTTTGGAGAAATCCCTCAGGCAAAGAGGATACTAGTATTTCTACTGTTATCTATGATGTTTTGAGTTATGTGCTGAATACGTGGCACATAGCATATAGTTTAATCCTAACAATAAATTTATGAGGTAGAAATGTGTCCCACATTTACAGATGAGAAAATTAAAGGTCAGACAAGTTAAGTAATTCAGGCTTAAGTAACCCAGGCCCAGGCTTAGAGGTTGTAGGAGGTGAAGCCAGAGTTTGAATAAATGTCTATCCGTTTTTCTTTAAGTCATGTGACACTCTGCATGGTTTCCTTCTCCCTTCTCTGGGGAAAAGGATGGGAAGAAATCATGTTTGAAGATATTCACTGCACTGCTTATCCTTGGTTTACATTAACTGATGTGCTCTGATACTATACGTAGTTTTACTTCCAAACTTATGGATTATGTGTATATGAGGTGAAGACAGTTTGGTTCACAAGGGTTCCAACATGCAAGACTGGGTGGGGAGGAGGGGCCGGTGGGGTTGCTTTACACCAAAGAGGGGAGGGGGCTGGACTCACCTCCTGAGGGGCCATGTGGATGGAGCTGCGGTTGCCTTTCCAGCAGGTGGAAGGTGGTCTATTTGGAGATGCACATGTGACTGGATTTCTACAGAAAGTCACAGGTGAGAGCCAGGTGTGCATGTGGCTGCAGCATTACCAGCCCAGTTTGTGCAAAGACCCAAGAATGGGGGTTGAGAGCGATCACTGCGGGGAGGGTGAAGGAAACGTGAGGGTAGGTCAGGACCCTCACTTGGGTTCTGAACTCAATAGGCAGAGAAATCTAAGTAATACCTGAATTACATATAATGAATCCTACATAGAAGGGCAGAATTGTTTAAAACCCCAAAAACCTCAGGCAAAGAAACTCCATGTGTTCCATGTAAATGTGCCTCAGTTCTACAGGAAATCTGTCATCATCAGTAATTTCCCAAACCAAGTTCAATGTTCAAATCTGAGGCTGCTTCCAGTTTGGTGTCCAGGGTGAAGTCTTCTCTGGGCCCTTCGCAGGTCAGCTTGGGCACCATATTGATTCATTCAGACTCACGCCCATGTGAACAGGCAGTAAAGACAAAACCCAGGTCATGTCCTTTGCTGTAGATAGTTGTTTTTTTTTTCAATTGTTCTTTTGAAGATAACCATAGTGCTGAATCTTCGGAATTCTTTAACTTTCCTAGTGATATTATTGAGGAAACAAAGTAAAATGCCGACGTACTCTGTGTGCCTTCTCCACTCAAACAGCTAGACAACGTTATCATCATTTGAGCCGCTTTCCCAGAGCCAATCCTTAACAAAGTCGTGAATTAATATTACTACTTGTGCGTATCCTCCATACCTGTCTTTGTAAGCCCCCTCCTCCACCACCACCCTCTCCACACAGGCGTCTGAGCCCATGTTTTGCTTCACAATGCAGTGGAAGGCTTTCAAACATAATAATCCACACCGAGGAGTAAGTGTGGAACAAGTAACTCGAGGTGTGCTCCCCAGAAGGGTGTTTGCATTTTATTTTCATTTTAAAGAGTAAAATCATTTCTATTTTTAAAATATTTTCAGTATTTGCCTCTGAAAAACACAGTGAAAAAGGCAAGACTTAGAAGTAAAGAGTAAAGAAACTTTAATGGTGGGCAGGAGGGTGGGGAAAACACTTCTAAATCCTTCTGTCATTGCAGGTTATATAAGGCGGGAAGCAGGGACCCTATGTGCATATAAAGTCAGCCCTGGCTGGTCCCGTCCTCAAGGAGGCAGGTTCCTGGTTCAGTCAGGAACATGCTAGAAACTGAGAAAAATTAGTAGTAGTGACATTTACTAAGCAGTTACGGTACCAGGCACTTTTCTGAGCACCTCAAATAGACCGTCTCAACACTGCAGTCAAGGGGGTATGATCATTAGTCCCATTTTACACTCAGACAGAAGGGAGGTAACATCCAAAGGTCTTATTCTAGTGACTGATGACTGTGGGGTCAGCCCCTAAGCACCGTATGCCGTACGGCATCCTTGGGCCACTAAACCCCTGGGACTCCTCCTTTGGAAGTAGGTGTAGGATCAATACAATGTATTTTCTTCACAGTTCCAGCTCAACAATGAACTGAATTAGATCTCTGAAAGTGTTGCTCTGGCCTAAATTTCCCCTCTTCAATTTACTGTGTGGTTTCCCTTGCCTGATTAGACCCAGACTGATACAGAATTGGTACCAGAAGTGGGGTTTTAGTCTATGTGGACATATGCCCCTGCTCCTGGCAAGTTGTATCTGTTTTTTAGAGTTCAAAATGAGAAGGTGTTGGGGTCCCTGCTGGATGCAGAGAACTGTCTTCTCAGCTCGTCCTGGACACCTCCATTTCCAATGAGATTCCTAACGTTTTCCTGACCGCGCATACCTCTACCCATTGAGTCCTCTGACGTTTCTGAAAGTTTGGGGTCCTCATATGTTCCTCTTCTCCTACTCCAAGCTTCTCTGTCCCAGCTGGGCCAAGGCCTGCTGATGGGTAGTGATACCATCTTTCTCTGGTATTAAGTGTTTCAGTTTCCAATCATAAAATCACCACGTGAAGACTTTTCACTGGGAACAGGCTCAGCTAGCAGGTGGGTAGGTTCAGCAAAATATTACAAGTCATTTATCGAACTTTCTGGGCCAAGCACTTTTTGCCAGGAAATTTTTCCTTCTCATTTTTAAATCCATGTGCATCTCAAGGGAAATTTAATCCGTGTGTTGCTCATCCATTCACACTTAACTCATCATTTTGTCATTTCGTAAGAGCTTCTGAGGTTCAAGAAGCCTACTGTGTAATTTCATAAGCCTTTCTTTTTGTTCTTTAAACCATGTAAGCCACATTTTTTTAAACAAAAAAGAAAAAGAGCAAACAACCAGAGTTTTAAAAGACTCAAAATCGGTTGTACATTAAGAAAATGCCAAGATGCCTGGATGGCTTCTAGGCTTGTCCAGGGCACTGTACCTTCTTTACTTCTCAACCAGAATGTTGAGCAATGCTCTGGCTACTGGGAATGGAAAAATCGCAACTAATTTTTAAAAAATCAACACTTCCAAACCAGAAATGTTTAAATAAATAACATCTAAACTCCATCCGGCAAGACAGTAAAACACTCTCTAAATACAAACAAATCACACTTTTTAGAACTAGTTTCCTAGCTGAGGACAGTGCAACAAGCAATTTCCAGGTTTGGGGAAATGAATTTGACTAAATATACATCGTGGGGGAAATAACGATCATATTAGTCCAAACAGCCGTAGTGAATTATTCTTTTTTCTCTCTCTGACTATTCAACTGCCCCCGACTCCATCACACATCTTCACAATTTTCCTCATTGTTGCAAAAATACAAGTCATGTGGAAAAATGCTGCCCAGTGATATTATCTGTACCCCATGCAAAACACAGCTCCCGGGCAGAAGGGCTGCCGCACGGCTTGCAGTGGATCTGAAGCAGGGCTGCGCCCCCGGCACCCGCTCTCACACTCACCTCTTGGCTCCATCTCGTCCCCCGATTCCTGAGACCCCTCAGGTAGGAACCAGCTCTTTGGCCAAAACACCACTGATCTTGGCGACATGACTCCAGCACTGAATAAACTGGCATATGTGGCCGACTTCTGCCCTGCTATCGCTGACCATGTCAGAGAAGGAACCCTGATTCCAATGGTCCCCTGAGCGATCTCTCACGGAGCGTCTCCGGTTTTATTACGCGTATTTGCGGACGTGTCTGAGTCGTCCGCTAGGCTACGGCTGTGCTAAGGGGCATCCGTGCCCCTCGCCCCGGCCCGGTGCCCCCACCATATGCAGCATATGACAGCACAACGTTAGTCTTGGTTGCACGAGCCCGTGGCATCGATCACGAATGCCAGGTGACCTGCAGAACCAAGCGTCCAGGTAGCCACTAGTAGGTCGCAGTGAAGGGCCTTCAGGCCTGGGAAACGCACATGTCAAGCGCTCCTGCCTAGCAAGTCTCACTGCTGAGTCCACCCGCGAGTCCATTTAGGTTTGGGGAACAGCGGCGAGCAACGCAGGGCCAGGCGGCTTGGGAGGGGCTGCTGGGAGCCTCCACCTCCCTCACCCAGAGGTCAACTGGCCGAGAGGAAGGAAAGGTGGGCGGGACCCAGAGCCACGGGGCTGTGGTTTGGAACGCCCCGTGTTGCCGTCGACCCTCTGGGGGCCCTGGTGGAAGGTGAGGCAGGTAAGAGTGCAGTGCTCAGCGCGCGTTCAGCACGTGACAAGGGTTAATCTAGGTGGGAAGTTAAATAGCAGACCTGGTGCTTCATCCCCGATCCACACTCAGGATGTGTGATGAGGGCGAAACGGTCCAGACCCCCAAAAGAGGCCGCGCCCACTGCGTTGCCGGACCCGCTCCAATCCCGGATCTCCCCGACTGGACTTCTTAGTCCCGAGGGGAGACTGCAAGATAAACCAGCAGTACGGACCGCGGAGAGAAAGGCAACCAGAACCCAGAGCATCTGTGTGCCTGAACGAATCCCTCCTTCCCCCCAAACACAGTGGTCCCGCCAGGTGAGAGGAGGGAGGGGAGCAGTGTGCAAACACGACCTGCAGACCTGGCGGCGGCGCTGAGGCTGCTGGAGATCGTGGAGGCGCCCACGCAGAGACAGCGCTTTCCCCAGAACAGGCAACTGTGCTGCACGGCACCAGGGCATCCGTCTTCTGGGGGAGGGGGGTGGGGGGAAAAGGACTTCGGGGTGTGCATTTAAAAATTGTGTTTCTTCCCCAAAGTTTCAAAAAACTTTGAATGAAAAAAGCCTCTTTCGTCAAATTTTTGACTCCCACTTAGTCACCACTCGGGGGACCACAGGAAAGAGGTCTGGGTTCTGGGGACCATTCAGTCACAACCTGTTTGAGACCCCGCAGTCTAAGTGGTCTGCTCAGCACAGAGTTGGCTGGCGGCAGAGTTAGAGCCCCGAGCCAGGCATCCTTCATTTTCCACCTTTCACATGATGTCTCTGAAATTTTCAACTATACTATTTTTTTAAAATACAGCACACATCTAACTCAATTTGAATCACATGGGTTTGTCTGAATCTCGCAAAGAAACCTAAAGTTGATACAAACTACTTAGTCTTAATGTTGCTGTAATGGATTTCGTGTAAAATGCCCTTTCACACAGCTGAGAGGAACAGAGTGATTAACCCACATCAAGCGTGACTGGTCTCCCCCTCTGATCACAACCACATTAACGGATCAGATTAACTGAACAAGACAACGTGCCAGGTTTTGTTTAAGAAAATTACTGCAAACGTGTTCAGCGGTGGGGTCTCTGGAGATAACTGGAAAGAACAGAGCGAAGAACACAGGGGAAGGATACACACACGGAGGGAGGGAAGACGGTGCCAGATACGCGTCGAAATTACAAGGTTTATACATGCCCTTGTGTGGGGTATAATCACACAGCTCTGCGGGGACTACACGGCAGGGGCTGTAAGCTGCACGTCTATGCAGCGGCTCACCACTAGATGGAAGTGTACACCAAATAAAAAAGCCAAGCCAGCCCGAGAACTGGAAGTTTTAGGTGTGTATGTTGTGATTTTCCAGACTTAACTAAGATTCCAAATTGCATGTTAATATCTCTTTTAAAAATCCATAGGTGAACGTAGGTGAGCATAAGGTGGGAGCTGCAGCAAAGAAAGGTAAAGATCACAGTCTGGTTACTAAGAACCCGGGCCCACAAATAACAGGTGCAAACCTGTGTGTGTGGTGGTTTTGACGGTGGGCTTTGGGGGAGGGTGGCCTCTCGGAATCGCCTGGAAGCCCCTTGGAGGGACTGGAGACTAGCTTCGAATTGTGGAGGTAGGATCCGTGGGCCGCATGCGGTGATTGGTGACAGTCACCATTTTAAAAGCCTCCTTGGGTTGTTCCAATTCGCCCTTCTCTCACATCGTGTGCCTGCAGCCCAGGGAAATGCCAGGTGAGTGGCTGTGTTCTGCTGAGCTCTTAGCCCTGGCGTGTGCTGTGTATGCAGATACACGGATGTGTGTGTGTGCTGAGAGGGAGGACAGAAGGGCTAAACGAACTAACCCATCATGTCCTTTGGTCTGATATCTACCTGTTTCCACGTCTACATCTACTTCTATATAGATACGTTCCAAGACCCCAGTGGATCCTTGAAACCCAAGGTAGTACCGGACCCCATGTATACGATGTCTTTTCCTGTACATACATACCTATTTAATTTATAAATTAGGCACAGTAAGAGATGAACAACAACTAATAATAAAATAGAACTATTATGATATGCTGTAATGAAAGTTATGTGAATATGGTCTCTCTTTCAAAATATCTTGTTATACAAATTTAATGCCTTTTTCATCTTAACTAAGCACTTATCATGGACTGTGGCCATAACTTTTGCAGTTTGAGGTGTGACAGCAAAACTGGTACAGATTTCTTTTTCCTTCTTCACAATTTCACAGATAGAAGATTCATTTTTACCATAGATCTTAGCAACCTCTGCATATGATTTTTTTTTCTTTCCTTATGAAGTCAAGAACTTTTACCTTTACGCTTTTTAAAGGAAGCACTTTACTTCCAAATTGCCAGCATCACCCTCTGGCACTTTGCGGCCATTATTAAGTAAACAGGGTCACCTGAACACCAGCACTGTGATATCTCAACAGTCCACCTGATGACTGAGGGCTGCTGAGTGCCTAACAGGCGGGACGCACCAGACGAAGGGATGAGTCACGTCCCGAGGGGGATGGAGAGAAAACGTTTCATCAGGCTCCTCAGAAAAGATTATTCAAAACTTATGAATCGTTTATTTCTGGAGTTTTCCATTTAATATGTCTGCATCAAGGTTGACCGTGGGTAACTGAAACCTCAAAAAGTGAAACCACAGATAAGGGGGCACAAAAGTATCTGTATCTACATAGAGGAATGACAGAAATTACTAAGTTTAACTACGAGATTTTATGTATTTCATGTACCTTTATGTGTGTGTTTATTCGTCTCCTCAAATAGTTACTGGAAGCCTATGATGAGCTATACACACTGTGCCAAGGAAACTGTAAAGACAATAACATCGCATTCATCTCTGTCAATAATTATAGTGTAGACAGCCTGAAAACACTCTTGTCACAAACTGGAAGTGTTAGATAAAATGTTTTTTAAATCCTTGTATGTGCAAAGCTGTGTTCACGAGTGAAATCCTAGGCAGGAGTGTGGACCCCAGCTGCCCCTGGAGCCCCGGAGCTGGAGCAGCCCTAACAGTGTCTGCTACTGCTGAGGGTTTAGTGACCATCCAGGAAGTCCGGAGACAGGCCTTGGGCTCACCCACGTGAAGTGAGTGGAGGTACGAGGACCCCACATAAACCCAGAGCCCAGAAGGTGCTCAGTGAGGCTGAACAAGAAGAAAATCAGACCCTCAAATGAACACAAATGGGAACACTTCATGGTGGCCTCGGTTCCTTGAGGGGAAAATACGCGTCCAGTGAAACTCTATAATCATGGGCTGGCCTGGTTTGGGGTTCAAATTTACGCTATGAGCACAAGTTAAACAAGAAAATTGTTTTACAAATATTGTATATTAATGCATGTATGTGGAATCTAGAAAAATGGTACAGATGAACCTAGTTTCAGGGCAAGAAGAGAGGCATAGACATAGAGGATGGATGTGTGGACACAGTGGGGTAAGGGGAGGGTGGGATGAATTGGGAAATTAGGTTTGACATAAATACACTACCACGTGTAAAACAGATAGCGAGGGGGAACCTGTGGCATAGCACCAGGAACTCAGCTCGGTACTCCGTGATGCCTTAGATGGGTGGCATGGAGGGGTGGGAGGGAGACACAGAGCAAGGGGATATATGTATACATATAACTGATTCACTTTGTTGTACAGCAGAAACTAACACAACATTGTAAAGCAACTATACTCCAATAAAAAAGAAAACTGTTTTAAAGCATTGCCAGATTGGTAGCACCAACAATCAGCTGAAGACCATTACAAGGGCAGCTTAAAAGTTATGGAGGGGGACCTGAGTGTCAGACACACAGGAAAGAGTGCTGTGTGAGGATGGAGGCAGAGAGTGGAGGGATGCAGCCACAAGCCCAGGAACACCCGGCGCCACCAGGAGCTGGAAGAGGCAGGAAGGATCATCCCCTGCAGCCTTCGGAGGGAGTGTGGCCCTGTGACACCTTGATTTTGGACTTTTGGCCTCCAGGGCTGTCAGTGCATAAACGTCTGATTTGTAAGTTACCAAGTTGTGGTGCTTTGTTACAGATGCCCCAGGGCACCCATACATCAAGAAAGAGTTAGCAGTTCCTGACTTTCGACCCCGCGCAACCTCCAAGCCAGTCAGAAGAAGACTAGAGTCTGTGGCCCCCAGTGGGCATGACCACAGTTCATCTCACAGGACTGGGACGCTGTGCGTCTCCTTCGCGGCTGTATGAATCCTCTCTCTAGCCACATCACAGTTTCCTCTCTTAGAAGCAGTGTCAGGATAAGGCCCCTCTGGCTCACCTTCTACAGCACCGAACACAGTACTAGTGAATGAATGATTAGGAAAGCCCGTGACTGCACCAGTGAGAAGAATAGTAATCTTTATGAGATCAAAGTCTGTACAACTATTTTATTTGCCCAAAGTAAACAAAGGAGCATCTGTACACAGATACGTTGGCGGTTCAAATGGTGACAAGCTGTGATTGTTAATGTCTGTGGTGGGGCAACTCAAGACGCTACAAGACTGCCGAATCCTGCCAAAAGGCAGTTTCAAAACCTAAATATCCATAGCGGGATCTGACTGCAAGAAACCAGAAGGTTTTAACTCAGGAATGTGGTTTTTGCCCCCATCACAGCCCTTTTGAGATGACTATATGAGAACTCCGTGAATGTCTTTATCACAAGCTTCCACTGGAATTTTAAAAAATCAGTATGATGTGCTGCTGATGATTATAATTCAGTGACACAAATTAGATGAGCCTCTGATGTCTTGGAAATGTAGTGTGTTAATGGTACATACAGGTTAAAAAATACAGATATGGAACACCAGGATTTACATGAAATTATCACAAGACTTCGATGGAGTCCTGGACCGATTTAAAAGAGCAAGTTTCATATGAAGCTGTCTCCTTCTCTCTGAAGGTGGCTTGATCTCTGCACAGTCACCTATGAATTATATTACAGATAAGGTAATTAAAAGGACTGCAGTATGGGAAAAAAAAGTTGTGGAGGATAGAAAGAAAGCTCTAACATACATTTAATTGGAGTTCCCGAAGGAGAGGAACACTAAAGACAAACTAGTTGAGTACTTGAAAGGCATCAATCCTCAGGTTTAGGAAATACAAACAAACCTCAGGTAGAATATGTGAGTAATTACAACAACCACGCTTATAAACACGGCAGAGATCAAGCAATAAAGCAAAAGTCCTCCCGTCACAGACAGCTCTCTACCACAGTTTCAGAGCCCTGACCTTGCATACATTTTGTGTATCGTCCATGAATTCAGGGTCAATGCTGCCTGTGCGATACCCAAGAAAACCCAACAAGAGAGGTGAAATAGCAAGGAATGAGATTTTGTGGGGAAGGGTTCCACAAGCCACGGTAATATCTAGTAGCTCTTGTCCCTTTGGGATTGACATCACCCCTGCAGAGAACGCATGATCCATGATGCGTGTCACTGGGCAACACTGCTTACTGAGAAGTACGGGTTACAGGGACCAGAGAGAAGTCCCAGATAATTAATTGTTTGCACAAACTGCTATTTATCCAAAAGCGCACTCTTGGTAGCTGTCTCCTAACGTGTTCGGTCATGTGCAGCACATCCCTGAGCAGGAACATTCCCATTTCTTGGTAAAATATCAATACACTGGTCACCACAGAAGAAAAACAAACAGTTCTGGATACCCTGGTTTGCCTCTTCTGTGGGGACTGGGGGGCCAGCAAGCCTGGAGGGAGAGCCCTAGGTCACGAGGTACCTTTCGAGCTGCTAACCCATCAAGGCACACACTAGGAGACCCAGATAAAACCGACACTTCCCTGGGCTTCTCTTGTTCTCAGTGCAGGAGAGGATCTCAGAACTTCTCTTCCTTTCCCCACCCAGCCTCCTCCAATCAGAACACTACCTGGTATCGAGAAACTCTAAGGACCACCTAGACCAATGGCCCAGGAACCTTTCCTCACAGGGGACCCAAGAGGCTTATGATTTCTTTCACTCATTTAATCCTTCTCTCCCTCCCCACAAGCACTCCCAAGTGCTGGCTCTGTGCTGGGTGCTGAGGATCCAAGGACACCCTAAGAGATGGGCCCCTACAAGCATTTCCTGAGCACTTGCTCTGTTCTGATGAGGTAGGAGATAGATGGGCCCTTGGGCTGGACAGCTGGTATTTGTCAAGTGGACTAAAATTGAAGCTTCATTCTCACTCAGACACTCCAAAGACAAAGCTAGTGGCAGAAGCTGAGCTGTGCTGAAGTAAAGAGATAAGATGACCACTCCTGAGGTCAAGGAAAACTTCCCCATCTGCACGTGCACAGGAAGGCTCCTTGAGGGTCAAAAAGGGAGGGGGCGCCACCCCATAATCAGTGTGGACATGCACCCCAAAGGCCTCTGCAGTGGGATCCATCTTTGCAAAAAGTTGCACACGCATCTTGGGGAGGGTCCTAGGACCAATCAGGTGTGAAAAATGAAACAATTGGCCAAAAGGTAAACAAAGCCCCGGAAGGACTGTCCTACATAAGGGATTTCAATCACCTCTTCACTGTGCTCCTCCTCGTTAGAGAGGACTCCCACACCCTTTCTCTCTGGTTGTGTATTTCTGCCGAGCTTCTGACTTAAGTCAATAAACGGCTTCTCTGTGTGCTCTCCCATACGTTGCGCTGTCTCTCTAATAATAAACTCTGTACCTGTTTTTACAGTTTTTGCCTCCTTGAAACATTCTTCCTTTCAAACGGAGCAAGAGTCAGGGAAACTTTGCCTCCAGCCTCTAGCCCCTGGTGGTCTAGCCGCTAGGCTTCCTGGTTTTCATCCAGGCTACCCAGGTCCAGTTCCTGGGCAGGGAACCGAGATCTTTCTTCAGGACCGCTCACTGCCGCCTCTCTGAGATCACTGGGAGCTGGGGATCCATGGATACCCTAAGAGATGGTGGCCAGCACAACGCAGGGTGATGACTCCTTCAGACGGCAAGTTCGAACCACTGTCTCCCAGTGACCTTAGCCAAATGTAATTTAAGGAATCATTTACAAGGAAACAAGAGGGGCTCTGTGTTATTTTGCCAATAAAAAATCATCTCACAGACTTTTAATCCAGCAGAGTACAGAGATTGCTGTTTCTTGTTTTCCAGTGGATGGCAGCAAACCCTGGAAACATGACCCCTTAGGAAAATAAGACAGAAAGGTGGCCTGGCTGTTTGTCTATGACACTTACTTTTTAGGCAGGAAAACTGTAGATAGATAGATGGGGGAGGGAGTGAGAAATGACCAATAACAGATCAATGGCCTCGGGATGATGGCTTCAGCTATTTAAGTCATGTTTTAAATCCTCAATTTTTGACTGTACTATGTTTAGACCTCATGAGAAGTTAATGAGTTTTGTCAGGAACCACTTTTCTTCACTCTCCTTGTACGAAAACATTAAAACCACCATTAATGACATGCCATGCATGTTCACTGATTGTACCAAATACAACAGGCAGTGGAGGCGGCTGTGTGTGGGGGGGTTCAACGGGAACTCTCTACCTTCTGCTCAGTTTTGCTGTGAACCTGAAACGGCTCTCAAAAACAAGCTTATTAATTGCTTTAAGAACAGACACAATTACAGGTTACTCCTTTTCCTCTATATATACTGCCATGGTCTCCAGCGTGTCCCTGGGTGTAGAGGGAACCTTCCTGCTATGCTCTGAGAAGCAGCTAGAAAGGCAGAGGATGAGATAGCACCCCCTCCCCTCACCCGTGAGACACTTAAAAGGATACATGGGGTGTGAGTCATGACGTAATGACATTAGATCCCTATTATTTTAGAAATAACGCCATCTAAAGTTGAAGAGCTGGGCTTCCCTGGTGGTGCAGTGGTTAAGAATCCACCTGCCAATGCAGGGGACACGGGTTCGAGCCCTGATCCAGGAAGATCCCATATGCCGCGGAGCAACTAAGCCCATGTGCCACAACTACTGAGCCTGTGCTCTAGAGCCCGCGAGCCACAACTACTGAGCCCGCGTGCCGCAACTACTGAAGCCCGCGCACCTAGAGCCCGTGCTCCACAACAAGAGGAAGCCACCGCAATGAGAAGCCCACGCACCGCAACGAAGAGTAGTCCCCGCTCACAACTAGAGAAAGCCCGCACGCAGCAACGAAGACCCAACACAGCCAAAAATAAATAAATAAAATAAATTTATTAAAAAAAAAAAAGCTGAAGAGCTGTCCTTATTTTCAAATTGAGAAAGAACAAGGGAACTAATTTGTATATTTCTGAAGGGATCTGCATCTGGTACCAGCAGGCAGGTCTAAACAATGTTTCAGTTTTATTCACCATCCCCTGTCCCAGACTATCTTAATCCCTTTTGAATTTTAGAAGAAAACAGGAAACTCTCCTCCCCTCCACCATTTTCTTTCTAGTAGATTGTTTTCTTAAAGTAGCAAACCTTGAACATGTTCTAAGACTAGCGGCTGACAGCCATGGATAGTATTTTCAGCCCCTTTTAATGTTCTGAAAATGTGTCACCCATTGTGTTCTGTAAAGGGTTTTGATTTTCTGTCTCATTTTAAGAATGTCTGGAAGGACTCTTGCAAACAATAGGAGAGCAGCATTACATTACGGCAGTTCAACATTTAAAGTAGTTTTCTTTTTTTTATGTTCTTTGTACCTCTTTTGAGATGTACTGGCTCATGTCAATGATAAGTTCATATCAGAGCTTCAGGTATGGATGGATCTGGGGCTCAAAGGCATCAAAGGATGCAGGTGCTTGTTGTCACTCAGCTCTGTGTCCCCCTGATGGTGTCAGGAGGTGAGGCCTTTGAGAGGTGATTAGGTCATGAGGGGGGAACCAAAGACCTCCTGCATAAAACCTCACCAGGGCTGCTTTCCCCGCACCTTACGAGGTAAAAAGGGCCCCAGCAAACAGCACAGACTGCCTGTGTGAGCCCTTGGCGGCCCTGGTTAAGAGAAGATGCTGGCATAGCTGGCAATCAGCCTTGCCAGCTCCTCCGCGAGGCCCAGCACTCATGCTCATCCTGGACTCCAGCCCTCGTTCCCGTCTGTAAGGTTCAGAGTTTGTGCCCCTGTCTCCAGCTTCCTCTGTCCTCTACAGGCAGCTGTATCTGCAGCCCTGCCCGGCACCTCTAGCCACTCACAGGGCACCCTCTTGTCAGTGTCCAGCCTCACCCTTCCCAGAAATAATCCAGGGGAATTGCCCTGCGTCTCCATCATGTCCAAACTGAAGACCTGTCCCCACTGCAGGGCGATGATTCTGTCCAAGGGAAGGCTGACCATGATACACAACACAGGGCTCTTGCTTGTGAGTTATACTCTCTTTTTTACCTGCACTGAATCATCTGTAACAACCATGTGCTGTTCTATAATGGTCTCACGTTATACCAGTCTCCCCACTTAGGCAGAAGACGCTTATAGAGTAGAGGACACACACGTTAAACGGGTTGACGTTTACATTTCTTTAACTTCATTTTGAAATAACCACTCACTTGCAAAGGGTTGCAGAAAGAACATAAAGTCCTTCTGAAAAGTCCTTCCGCCTCCCCAAATGTTACACAGCCGCAGTACAATGATCAAGATCAGAAAATCAACACTGATACAACTACCTTAACTCCTGAGTCACTATTCAAAATTTTCCAAAAATTCTCCCACTAATGTCCTTTTTCTGGCTCAGGATCACGTATTACCTTTACTTGTCAAACCTTCATAGAAGTCGACGTTTTTGACCACTAAGTGCTGGGCCTGCTCCTAAGTCAGACTCTTTCCAGACATCTCATTTCATCTTCACAATTTTGTTAGTTTGGCTTCTGTTATGGTCAACACTTAACTGATGGCCAGAATGAGGCTCAGAGAAGTTAATGATCTTGACAGAGGTCACACAGCAATCAACTGCGGTGCTAGTGTTTGAACCAGATCCATCCTTCTCAGGAGCCTGAACTCCTCACTTTATGTGTCCATACAGCTGGGCAGCCAGATCACAGATAACGGCCCCATCCCGCCTTCCTTCATGTCTTTCTCTTGTCCCAGGAAACCACATGTTAATATACTCCAGAGCATGCAGCACCATGACAAATGTACAGTAGGAGTTCGGTAAAGGATCTCCACGTGCAGTTGAACATTACAGGTACTTTTTTTTAACTTAAATAGGGTTTGGAATTGCAGCAACCTGAATACCATGCTCTAGCTTCTAGCTTCAAAAATTGTGCTATGTGGACTCTGAAATTTGTTTCTCAGCATATAGTCACTTGGTGCTTGGTTCACTCATTGATTGCTTTCGGTTCAAAGTTGACAATAAAAATTCTTTGTTTGTGGCTTGAGTTTTCTCAGTGGAGCCCAACTGATGTATGCATGGCCCTGGTCAACCTTGCCTACCACTCTGTTGTCTTCTTGACTTGTACTTCAGGGACTAATTATACATTTGCAGCACCTCCTGGATGACAGAAGTTTCAAAGAATTCTCTGAGAATAAAATATGGCTTGACTAACTACGAGTTGGTTCAATACGACAGCTGATTTAGGAACTATGTACCGAAAGAGTATTTGCCAGTGGAGGTCTGTCTCTGGAGGAATATCATATGTCTCTCTCTGTGTGACATGTTTAACCTGTTTTGTAGCAATTTGGGTGAGGCCAGAAAAGACATGTTTATCAAATCTGCAGATGACAGACTTACGAGATATGGCTCACATGATAAATGACAGACTCGAACTACAAAGGCCCCAACAGGCTAGAACACTTGACCGAAACTACAAGATGAAATTCAACAGAGATACATGTCAAGGCCTGCATCTAGGATCCAAAAATCAATTGCACAAGTACTGGATAGGGAAAACCTAGATTTATAGCTGTTCATGTGGAAAAGACATGGGAAGAGTCTCAACAGACCACAAACTCAACAAGCAGCCAAGTGCAGATCGGTCTACTGTGAAAGGGACCACCATCGGTACCATGTCCATAGAGGAAGAATACACAGGACAAAATAAGTAATGGTTCCACTGTGCTCGGGCAGAGGCCACACAACATCAGGAGGATTATGCTCAATTTGGAGGGCCACATTTTAGGATGGAAACACTAGAAAACACTTATACATGGCTGTCCCAGACTTTGAAGTGTCCTAAAACTGACACCATAAGAAGGAAAAACCCTTCAACGGGTCCTCATCAGCCAGATGAGTGGCTCTAAGCCTGGTTAAGTATCAAAAACACCCGGGAAGCTTTATAAGTTTCATAACTGGGGGGATTCTGACACAAAATCTAGACATCTGCATGGTAAAAAGATTTCCAGCTGTTTCTGATGAATAGCTAGGACTTAGAGTCACTGACCTAAGGAATAAAGTCTGAACTCCTTAGCTTGGATTTCAGAGAAGTATAGGTTCGAGACCACCCTCCTACCTAACTTCCACTCTCCACTTGTTGTGGGTTGAATTGTGTACTCCTAAAAGACATGTTGGAGTCCTATCCCACCCCTCAGTTCCCGTGGATGAATGAGACTTCATTTGGAAATAGGGTCTCTGCAAATGCAATCAAGTTAAGATGAGGTCATCCTCCACTAGGGCGGGCCCAATCCAACATGACTGGTATCCTCAGAAGAGGAGAAAACAGAGACACACAAGCACAGAGGGAAGGTGGCCATGTGAAGACAGAGGGAGGGATCAGAGGGACGCTGCCAGGAGCCCAGGGACGCCTGGAACCACTGGAAGCCGCAAGAGGTGAGGAGGAATCCTCCCCGAGAGCCTTCAGGGGCAGCAGGGCTCTGCCCACAGCTGAGTTGTAGACTTCTGGCCTCCAGGGCTGTGAGACGGTACAATTCTGTTGTTGAAGCTGCCCGGTGTGTGACACTCCATTACAGCGGCCAGGGAACTAAGACAGCCCTCTGTGTAGGGTCCTCACACCACAAAAGCCAGCTCCTCCTGGCCCCTGCACAGGTCCTGCCAGTCCCTCCTGGCTTCGCCCACATGGTCTCTCAGCCGCCTCAGCCCCACGTGTCTGAGTCCTGCTGACTTTCCACACTCCTGCTCCCACGTGCTTCCTCCATAAAGCCACACAGACACCACCGCCCAGACCCCCCAAAAGCAGCATCTCATCAGGTCGGAGCCCTTCCATTTGGGGTCTCTGCTGCAGCACACTCGCCGTGTCCTAGCTGATATAGGACACACCCGGTTGTCCCTACAGAGCCGTGAGATGCAGAGGACGGACTCCATGACCATCGTTTCAGTAACCAAAGCACCCGGTACTGTGCTGTACACATAACACACATGTAGCAAATATTTATTAAAAGCCTGGAAACATATGAGAATGCGTACAGAGGAGACGACGAAAAAGACACATAATAGCTACCCTGAGATGTTTAACCATCAGCTGGGCACGAATGTGGGCATGTTTTTATTTTTGTGGTCCCAGAACTGAAAGGAACTCAGAGAAGCAAAATGAACCTCCTCGCAACCCCGAGTGTACAAGAATTAAACAAATTGCCTAGAGAAAGGATGAGCTTTCTGGGTTTGGAAGCATAAGGCAGAAAGAGTTGATGTTTGGTCAGGGCTTCTGGCAGTTGAATTTATAAGCCGAAGTTCTGAGGAGAGTTCCAGAGGATAATATACATTTGGGAGATATTTGTGTGTGGATCAGATTTAAAAAGTTGAGCCTGGGTGAAAGCACCTGGAGAGACAGGTATGTGAAGAGGGGAGGAGAGAGAAAAGATCCACGAGAGGACAGGGCTGGGAGGGGGCCTTGCAGCATTTGGTGGTGGGAAAGGCGAGGAGTAGGTGAAGGAGAAGGAGACGCAGGAGGCGAGCGTGGTTGGCTGTGTCTGCCACACCCAGCACTCCATCACTTCTTAGGTCTCCTCTCTGAGGTCATCTGATCCAGAGGGCTCCCTGGCCCACACTGCTACTCCCCGCCCCGTGGTGGGCACCCCTGGGCTGTCACTGCCCTGCTGTTCTGTGCAGGCAGCCTGCAGGCACGGTCACGTAGCACGGGGACCCACAGATCTGTGCCATGAGTGCAAGCATGCTGCCTAACTTAGGGGACAGCACTCAGCTGCCAGAATTTAGGTATTTTATTGCTGAAAAATACTGCTGTTAGCAACTTGAAAAAAAATCTCTGAGGTCATGATCCTCTCCCACATTTTGACTAGAGATGACATTTAATGGTGATCAGATCCAGTACACTAATATCAGTTTAATTTTCACTTGTTCATTAATTCATTCTACAAAGATTGAGACCCGCTGTGAACCAGCAGATGTAATATGTGCTGGGGATAAACAGTGTGAAACGGAAGCAGGCCCTGCACCTGCCCTCGGCCAGCTTCCAGTCCAGTGCATAGAGAGATGTTTTATAAAACCAGAAAAATACCTTTGTGGTTACAAATTTCGACACGTGCCATGCAGAAAAGGCACAGGGCACTCTGAGGGATACAATTAATGTGTAGTCCTTTCTGAAGAGGCCCCACTTCAACAGAGACCTACAGGAGGACACCAGTACATGTCTGCCAGACTGTGCGGCTCATTCCGAGGTCTTCAGGAGGTCGATCCACTGGCTGAGTCCAGGAGTTTGGTGCAAAATCAACTGCAGCCACCTTCTCGGTGTAAAAATAGCATCTCCCTCTGCTTACGGAGTCGGGTTGCTCAGCAACCTGGTTTTTTCCTATTTCTTTTTGAATCTCCCCATACACTAATTTTTCATTGGCCCCTTGGGTAATTAATCTGGAAGGGCTGATTGGTCAGAACAATCTGATGAGTCATGCTGGCGAGAGCGAAGGGGACTGTGCTGCCACGAGGGAGGGAAGCAGGACTCCTACAGGCCTGCTGCAGATGCCAACCACCTGGGCCAAACCCGGGGGCCTGCCACCCCAGCCTCAGGCTGGAGGGAGCCACAGGGAGGTTTTCAGAGACACACGGGGGTCTTTCCAGGTAGCACTCAAGAGTAAAGACATCCAACCATGGGGCACGAAGTCACCTCTCTCTCCTGCACACACACACCTAATAGGAAAGGACGAGGGACTGAAACTGAAGACCTTTCTTACAAGCCCAGTGAGTACTGATTAGTAATAGAAAAAAGAGTATAGGACAAATCAGTGATAAAGTTTAATCCTCCTTCCAAACTCCATTCTCAAGGCCAAATTCAATCACTGATCTGCAAAGCAAAACTGCAAACTTCACCTTTCTTCAGCACTTTACATACACACAGTTGGTTACCAGATAGCACAGCAGACATTACATGGAATAAATACTCAATATTCCCTGGACTAACCAGAATATTGGCAACAGAGTCTGGTTAAAGTTTTGAGCAAGCTAATGATTAAAGCCAGGCACAGGCCCTCCCTTACTTGGCAGAGAGATCGTGTTTCAGATCACCGTCATTGGGCCTGGTTGACAGCACAGTGGGAAGCCCTGAGTGGGAGTGGGAGATCTAGAGGGTTAAAGCCCCAGTGTGGTCCACACCTGCACACATGCTGAACTGTCAATCTAATTCTTGATGGACAGGCTTTGGTGAATCCACAAGGGAAACATTCACCCAGTTGGAAGCACCTTCTCCATAGGGATGGGGCCCTGTTATCATTTTCTGTCACATCTCCAGCACCTAGCCAGGTGCCCAGCATGACAATGATGTTCCCTAAATACTAGTTGGATGAACTGATGCACGCATGAACGAATTGACCTCCACACCAAACAGCAAAGGATGGGCTTTCTTTCCTGTTATTCCTGACTCTATCTCTTCAAATTCACTTTGCAGAGAAATTCATCTAAAATATAACAAATGACCATATCCTCCTCTGTTGTAAGACATCCAGTGGCTCCCATGCACACAGAGTAAAAGCCCAAGGTCCTCAGCAAAACTACAGTCCTGCACAGCCTGCCTCCACCACCCTCACCCCTCCCCACACCACACCTTTTGCTGTCCACCCTCCACCAGTGCAGAATGGCCCTGCACACTGATTTGTGCAGCTGTGTCCTGATTTTGGCTCTCTTCTCTGCTTGGAACGGCCTCCTGACTCTCTCAGCTGTTCCTTTAAGTCTCAACCTAGAAACCCCCTCTGCCAGGGGTCCTCCCCTTTCTGCGCTGTGGTGCCCTGCTCAGGCTTTCCTACTCAGCCTTAGAAATCATCAGAGGGCATTAAGATAATCAACTTTTCTTGCTACCTCTCTGCCATATGGTGTGTCTCCCCAGAGGGGACATGTTTCACTTCTTTCTTTGTTCCCAAGGCCAAGCACAGTCCTGTCACATAAAATTGTGCAAAGGTATTAGCTGATCTGATATTCATTGTTGAAGTCTGACTACTTACAGATATTTGTACATTCTGTAGTCAAAGCTGCTTTCCAGTCTCAGTCTGTTATTAACAATCGATCATCCTTCTTCTTACGTCATTTGTGTGAGCTGTTGAAAAGTCGTCAATATTTATTTCCAAATTGAATAAAACAAAGATGAGTCTTTTTTTTTTCCAGTAAGTGCATTGGCCACATATGCAGATTACACTTCTGTCTCATAAGCTCATGGTCTTTCCAGAATCTTTGTTCAGGGAAACCCACCCCATCTCATCAGAGATCCACAAAATGTACGTCATGATTTGAATCTGGGCTTCAGTGGCTGAACGTTATGTGATGCTGAAATATCTAAGAAGTAAGACAGCTTCTGGGAAATGAATATTTTCCTTTGATTTGTGTTTCTGGCTTTAGTCTCAAACGATCAGTTGACTAATTGATTTTTATCCAAACTGATTGGTGGGTTTTGGCATCATATGCATAGATAGCTCACCTTGAAGTATGTTCTTTTTCTTGTACTTTGCTTGATATCATGTGAACACGTGATGCTCCCTCACAGAACTTGCTCTCTGCAGTGGTCTGTGTTCCCTGTCAGAGACAGTTATCTGTGGCAGAGTTGGCTGCATGACCACTGGAATTTGTGTCCTCCATTCATAGAAGAGAGTTCTAAAAAGTGGCCTCCCACCAGGGATATTTCCCAGACTTACTTTGCATCCAGAGGCGGCCTCACGGATGGCCCTTGCCAATGGAATGTGAGTCGAAGCACCAAGTGTCCTTTCTGGACCAAAACGTACAAACAGATGTGCTTTCTCCATACTTTTTCTCCTTCCACAGTCTGAGTGCAGATATATGGGTTCCTGGGGATGGCAGGCTGGGATGAAAGGTGCCTAGGTCCCTGAATCTCTGAGCGGCAGAAATCTGCCTGGATCAGGAACACACTGTCATGTGAACCAGAAATAAACTTCTATTGTATTTGAGCCTTTTTTTGGTGGCCTGTTTCTTACAGCAACAAGTGTCAAGGTCACTAGTACCCTATCGAATTGAGCAAAGGAAAAACATAGGTCATTTTGACACTCTTTCCTCATGTCCTATATTTAATTCATTACCAAGTCCTGTTGCTTTACTTCCTAAATAAAATTGAGGTAGGGTGAAGGAGAGTCATAGGATGTTGATGAACTAGATGGGGTCTAGTTTTTATAGAATTTTATAAGAAGTAGTAAGGTAAAGAGTTTGAATATTCATTCTTGTGCATTGGGATCCCACTGGAGAATATTAATCAATTGAGTTTTATATGGTTTCCGTTTCCAAAAATTGACTGCTCTGACTACACTATGGTAGGACAAGAGAAAAGGACAGAAACCAGAAGGAAGGCTACTTCAGACAGAAGCTGGACAAGGCTTTCAGTAGTGGACATGGGGAGAAGTGGGTGGATTTAAGATTGATTCTGGCAGTAAAGACATTAGGATTTCTTTAAGGTTTGAATGTCATAGGTAAAGGAAGGAGAGAAATCAAAGATGGCTACTAGTTTTGGTTGGAGGTTCATGCCATTTATTGAGATGTATAAGCCTGGAAGAGAAAAAAAGCAATTGGAGTACAAAGCGAGAATTCTCCTTTGGACATGTTAAGTGTGAGATTTCAATTAGACACCCACGTGGAGAGGCCCAAAAAACTTTGCATGTTATAGTCTGATACTCACTGAAAAGATGAAAGGTGCAGGTAAAATTTTGGAAATTACTTTCATAAAGATAATATTTAAAACCGTCATTTTGGATGAGATCACTTAGGGAGAAAGTGTAGATACAGATAAAGGCTGGGTACTCCAACACTTGGCAAAGAGAGAAGACTGAGAACAACAGCTAGAAAACAGGAGGTGATATGTCACAGGAGCCAAGAGAAGAGCACACTTCAAAGAGGAGGAAGTGGTCAACGATGTTGAAATGCTGTTGAGGAGTCAAGAAGAGGGCAGAGACGTGAGCCCTGGACTTGGAAGGTGCAGTCACTAGGGAGCTTCGTAAGGACAGTCTCCTCGCAGTCCAGAGATGAAAGCTGATGCAACAGGCTAGGAGACAATCCAGGCTGAGGAAGTGGGGACGGAAACGTCTGCTTCCAAGGGGGAGCAGAGAAGGAGGAAGTAAGTAGCTGGAGGTGATTATGGGATTCAGGAGGGTTGTTTTATTAAAGATGAAAGATACAAGAGCATGTTCTATGCTGAAGGGAATGATCAAGTCTAGGGAATCACTGGTGGTAAAGAGGAGAGGAATTGCAAGACAGAGTCTTGAGAAGAGAGAGGCAGTGGGGTCCTGAACACCAGAGGAGGGGCAAGGGGATCTCACCTGTCTTAACAGAAGGGAACAAAGGGACCTCTACGGGTGTGGATGTACGCCAAGTCAGGAAAAAGGAAGTCTCTGTGATGGATTCTATTTAGTTTATAGTTTATTGCAGTAAACTATGAAGGGAGGTCACTGGCCAAGAGTAAGGAAAACTAAGAAGTAACTCATAATTGAAATTAATACCTAATGATGTAAGATATAATGACTTGCTTTAATTTTTCAAAATATAATCCCACTCAATATTTTTACCTATTTATGACATCATTTTGGTCCCTGATTTTGGAGAATCTCTCTAAGGGGACTATCTCAGGTTCCAAGTTTCTTTGGATGGCAAGGACCTCCTATACTCTAGATTATTAAACAAACAAATGTAAATGTAAGTAAAAGAGGTGTTATTTTTTTACTTTACCTGTCCTCTAAATGAGAGTGTTTAAATTTCCATTAATTTCACTTACTTTTTTTCACTTAGTACTTCATTTGTGCATAACCATGGAATCTCACCCCAAAAGAAGTTAACCCCACGAGTCATGTACTATCTTTTTCCTCTTTTCCATCAGCATGAAATCTGTCCCATTCAAAGACTTCCACGGAATCATGACTACCATAGAATAATTTATGTCACTAATTAATTAATGGGTTTGGGGTTTTGTATGCTATTTTAGCTCTTCTTTCACATATGTGGCTAAATTCTTTCATCTTCTTTAGATATAAATGTTTCACATCTTTCATTATTTTATTCACCACCCTTATGAGCTTTTGTGTAATAGAATGTGTCTACTTACTGTATAAAAGGAAATGTCACCACCACCCAATTTCCAAACTACCATGATGTTGATGTTTGTGAGGAATGTTGTGCCTTTTACCCAAAGCTGAATGTTTTTGCTACAAAATTCTTTTACTTTTCGAGAGCAATAATAATTTCATAATAAAACCTTACTAATTTCAACCAATAGAGGAGAATCATTTGAAATGTTGAAAATACTAAATTTTAGAATATTTGTAAAGAAATGATATTACTTTGTACTCATGTCTATAAAATCTACACAAGAGGCTGTTTTAAGTACTAGACAGAATTAAATTGTTATTCCCAAGCAACTCAGTCCTTAACAGTTACGTGTTAATCTCTCTTTAAGAAACATAAGAATCTTGCCAATACTTACTGATTTTATTAACACATTTTATCAATTGTCAATGTCATGGCTATATGTGTAAGAAGTCTAAAACATAAACGTGTATATCATATCCTGAGTTTGCTATTTTCCCATACCACCCCCTCCCTCCCTCAATAAGTCCGACAGTGCCATGAGGTGGTCAGTGGTGATAGAGACACCTTCCTGTGCTCCCCTGAAGAGGCCTGTTCTGGACCCCTCCGCCTCGACTCCCACCCCTCCACCTCCTCTCCCACCCCTCCCCCCTCCGTAGTGAGCTATCCCAGGCCCCACTGGACTGCTGCCGACATACTGTATGTGGGTGAAACATTTCAGTAGATTATGTGACGGTGGGTAATCCAGTTGAGTTGTATGAACCAGGACCAGGAGGACTCAAGACACTTGGCCAAGCTCAGGCCACACGCACCCGGAACAATCCCCATTGTCTGCAATCCTTAGACCCAGGCACACACCGCGCTGGCAATGACTTCCAAATGACAGTCTTACCCAAGTCCCAGAGGACAATGAAGAGGTGGGTTCTAGCTGTGCAAACATTTCATAAGAAAGGAGTTGTGATCTCAGAATAAATCCAGTCACACAGTTTTTAAATTCATCAACCAATAAATGAATCATTTTGGGGACATTTAAAGTACAAATACTTTCATCTCAGTCTTTTTGAGATCTCTTAAAATATTTTTGGAATTTATTTAATCACGGGGAGGGGCTGGTCAGGGGGTTCAGAAAGAGCCCATCACACATTTCCCATCAGACAACAGGGTCCTGAAAGGCAGCAACACTGTCTTGCAGCCCCTGCAAACATGCTCCATGACTGGTAAAGAAGAGTATTTATGCTCCACAAATATTAGATTTCCTCCCTCAGGACCAGGATGCTCCAGGAGCCACTCGGGTACCCCCATCCTCTAAGTTTACAGTGAAGAAACTATGGCTGGAAGAGGTGAAGTGATTTGACCAAGTCACACAGTAGCTTAGAGTGCAAGTAAACACATTTACTTTATTTAGCAAAGAAGGGTCTGGAAACTAGTGCTGGTAAAGTCCTGATGCACCAGAGGTATTTTATGATTCCTCAGCCAACCATCAAAATATTTGTTCTGCTAAACTTCCACCACATAGCTTTGAAGTTGTGGCTTATGGATTGTCAGTGAGACTCGGTTCCTTACCTCCGCTTCTTTCCTTCTTCTTCATCCCATTTCTCAACCAGTAAGACAGGTTTGCTATTAAGACTGGAGAGTAAGCATGGACATGGGTCCAGGATGGAGGCTCCAGCCCAGGAAAACAGTGGTGCTACCAGCGAGGCGCAGACGTCCTCATCCATGGCTAAGGCTCATCTTCTGGCGGAGGTGAAGGAAAAGCCTGGTGAAGGGTTCTAAATCAAGAGGCTAGGGAACTAACAGGCTGGGCCTGGAAATCTCTGACTCCAGAATGAAGCTCGCTCACAGGCAGAAGGAAAACCAGTCGGCTGGTTAGAGGAAAGTCTTCAGTTCTGCCACTTAAACTAACAAACTAACAAAAGTACCTGTCAGGTTTGGGGACAGCACGAGGAACCCTCAGAAGACTAGGGTCAACCTTCCCACAAGTTTTGTTCTAACAAGAGGAGGAAGCCTCTTAAATACCTGGGAGAGAAGGAACAAGAACCAGGTAAAAAGTAACATGAGGTTTGCAGGCCCAGGCAATCTTCATGAAAATTACTGGGAAAAGACAAGGCGGATGGACTGAAGCTGTTGATGGGAGGTTCTGTTTCCTGTGGGAGCTATTGTGCTGCTAGACTTGAAAAACTGGGTAAAGCCATGGTGTTTGGTTTGATTTGACCTTTCTCAGGTGGAGCATTTAACAGGCACCTGCAGGGCTCTCCCTGGACCCCAGAGAGCGCGGACTAACAAATCACTGTTAGCAACAGCTTCACAGCTTGGGTTAAGAAATGGTAGGGGAAAAGGTAGATTCTCCATTTGCAGCAGATGAGGAAACCAGGAGGCACTGTTTTCCGAGCAGAAGTCAAAGACAGCAGCCACATGGCAGACTTAAAATGTCTTGGGCCATTTTGAAGAAATTCAGGGAAAAGAGCAATGATCATAAGGAAAGCAGAGTGCTTAATTTTCCTTGGGAGTTGCTTATTACAAACGTGGATTCCATTGCCAGCTGGGGTCCAGGAACCCTTGCAAACAGGCAAGGGGAATGAGGAAGTTTTGACGCACAACCTGCACATGATAAACCGGTGAGAAATTTCAGTGAAACCTGGAGGTGCTGCCAATGCACGTGACACACTTGTTAGTTGACAGTGGGGTTTAAGATGCCATTTTTCATGGTGAAAGGCAGTCTGCCTAAAGGTAGACAGAAGATGTTATCTGAGAACCTGGAAACTCCAGTGTCACAATCTACTGACGGGAGATGGCTTTGAATTGAGCAGGGATTTTCCAAGGGAGAGTCTTGATAAACTGTACGCTTTTAACAGCAGCCTGGAGAAACTGAACCAGAAGGCTGCTCTTTTCTCCCTTCTGATTCCCCCCCTACCACCTTCCTCTACATACCACAGGCCATCTGCTGTAATCTGTAACTGGTGACAACAGAGCAGGTGTAAACGGTAGGAGAGTTACCAGGTCCTGCAAACTCCGCATTTCCTTAGGACAATAGCTGTTTGGATTGTAAGCTGACCAAATAGATGCATTTGGGATTTGGGGTCGTGGTTCCCATGCGGAAATGAGGGTCTGGAGAAAGCTGGCTTCTCTACCTTGATACAAAGCTTTATCTCGATAATTCATTGGAGTGTCGAGAAAATGGAACACAAAAGTCTCAGAGTTGTGTTGGAATTTGGAAGCAGCAGAAGGATCCACATCTGTTCCAGGGAAAACGAATTTTGCTGCAGGTTCTGAAGAAGGTCCTGACTTTACCAGAAGGCACTCTCACTAAGGCCCTCTGGTCAGGACCAGCCAGACAGAGAAAAAGAGGACGGGAGGAAAGATGCTTTTCCGTTATTGTAGGATTTTAATTACTCCGTGAATAGGTCTTGAGTTGACGATGGGAGGCAGCTGGATGAGAAATTTTACAAAGTTATAATAAATTTTTATGATTGCTCACCTTGTCGGCTGCTGTCTGCTGGGCAAGGATACCATCCCTTCGGGCAAACAGGAAATAAAACAGAAAATGGCTTCAAGATAAAATTAACTGAAGCGGTGGCTTGATACTTTACAGAGGTGTCGGGAGCAACACTGAAAAGGCATCTATAACTGGCCACCTCCTTGGTTCCAGGTGGAAGCTGGGGCAGGCTGACCCGAGAAGCCCACCAATTGCTCCTCCGGGCCTGCACGAGGCTCCCAAGGCTGGGCCTTGGTCCCGAAGGATGGAATCCACCCAGGAGCTTGTGGTGGAACTCTCCTGCCATTCCAAGACCTCCCTTGAGAAGGCCAGCCAAGGCCACACCTGGCCACAGGCTGGCCAGCAAGCCCCCCAAGGTTAATGGGAAGAGACCCAAGGAAGGCACCGATGCTTTGCCCCCGACCAGCATTCTCCAAGACGGGGGCCCCACCTGCTCTATGAAGTGCAAGTGGGTGCAGGTGGCGGTGCTCCGGGAAGAGGGGACCCTCCAGCGGGCACAGCCCCGAGTGCCTCCTCTTAGAAGCCTCCCTGTGTCTCCTCTCTCTCCTCTGCTGCTGGACCTTGGGATGAAACTCCCATCTGGGGGGCCCCACCATCCACCTGGGGTTCCGCCCCGCCCCGGGGGAGTCAGGAAGGGGTTGGCTGCCTCAGCTCCTCTCACGCCAGGGCTTTTGGGGGAGTCAGTCCCCCTGTGGCTGCTCTTGGCATCCCAGGGCTGAGACCCTGGGGACCCCGCGCGGGGAGACTCCCGGTTAAAGCGAGTCACAGCCTCTCGAATCTGCGCACTGTAGCATCGACCAGTCACCTCGGGGTGGAGGGTCAGATGCATTCACGTCATGGACGGGAGTAAAGCAGGGCCCAGCGCACAGGGAGCTGGAAGTTGGCGACTGTCACCACAGCACGGTAAATGTAAGGATCGCTCTGCGCCTGTCCTCCCCTGAATAACTTTTTAAAAATTGGACTCTAGGGCTTCCCTGGTGGCGCAGTGGTTGAGAGTCCGCCTGCCGATGCAGGGGACACGGGTTCGTGCCCTGGTCGGGGAGGATCCCACATGCCGCGGAGCGGCTGGGTCCGTGAGCCGTGGCTGCTGAGCCTGCGCGTCCGGAGCCTGTGCTCCGCAACGGGAGAGGCCACAACAGTGAGAGGCCCGTGTACAGCAAAAAAAAAAAACTGGACTCTACTTAATGTGCCATGCTGTGTCAGTTCCAGGTGTACCGCAAGGGGATTCAGTGATACCCATATATATTCTTCAGATTCTCTGCCATTACAGGTCCCTACAGGATACTGAGCTCCCCGTGCCATACAGCAGGTCCTTGCTGTTTACCTATTTTATATGTAGCAGCGCCGACCCCGTGCTTCAAGCCAACGCTGGGTCTCTCCGAACGACCCCCAGGTAGTCCCCCCTCGTTCCTGGAGGGTTTCCTCCTTCAAACACGACCCCTGTCCAGATCCCTGCGCCGTGACGACGGCTCTCTCAGCGAGGGCTCCTCAGTCCGTGTCTTCTCCTCCCGCCGCCTTGCGGCCCTCACTCCCATCCCCCCCGGCCCCGGCGCCCCGCCGTCCTCACCACCTCATCGCCGGTCCGCCCGCCCCGACTCCCGCCGGCGCCACCCCCTGCCCGCCGCAGCTCTCCCGACACCAGGGTCTCCTCCGTCCACCTCGGGCTGCATTCCTCTCCTCAGCCGCCCTACCGTCACCGGGGAAGCCCATTAACACGTCCCGGGAAATAAAACCAGAATCTGGATAATAAAATAGAATCTAACCTTGTTTTTTTTCCTTTTCCTTTGTGCTTAGTCTTCTGTCACTTGCTCACAGGGCACCGTGCACTGTGAGAGGCCTCGCTCTGGGCCCTTCAGACATAAGCTCCTCCCCGGGAAGCCGCCCCTCAGCTCCGAAGCATGCGGAGAGGAGGCCAACACTGCAACTCAAGATGGCGGCCGGAAGGGCGCAGAGAGGCTGCGCACTGGATCTGGGGGCGAGCGGCGGCCCCGCCCCTCGAGAGCCCCGCCCCTCCCCTCCCCGCTGACTGGGTCCCTATAAAGCGGCTCTGCCCCAGGCCTGTCGGGAAGTGTGTGCTCTAGAGCTGGCGCCTTTCTCTTGTTTGATCAAAGGTTAAAGCTCTCCTTTCCTTCTGAACCGAACCCGTCTCCCACTGGTGCAAGCGACACCAGGCAGGAGGACCCTGGTTGGGGCCCGACTGGAAAGTGTCAGGTAACGCGACACTTCCACCCGGTCCCTGTGACTGACCACGGCTGGCAGCCGCCCGTGTCCAGCTCCCCGGGCCCATCCCTGGCTCTGCTCTCAGTGGTCACGGCTTCTGTGTGGTGCTGCTGGACGGGCCTCACCGTGGCTCACCAGCCCCGGGGGGAGGGGGGCTCCCACCGCTCACAGCGCCCCCACACTTCCGCCCTCCTCCAGACCTTCTGCATCCCGTCCTCTCCTCCCTCCAGCGTGCGTGGCCTCTGTCACTGGTCGCCGGGCTTCCTGTGCCCTCGTGGCCTCGGCCTCTCAGGCGTCCTCTCTTCCCTCTAGTCCCTCCCACGTCCCCACACTGCCAGGTCCACCATGGACACCCGGTCCCCATCGCACCAGGGTCCAGCAGCAGTGGGCACAGCTCAGCACGCGCGGTTGAAGGGCTTTGCTCGCTTGAAGTCCAGGACGGGCTGCTCCCCTGTTATCCCTCCTCCCCTGCGTCCACCCCGTCCCAATCCCTTTCTGCTGCCCCCCTATCATCAGAGCTCGTAAACTCAGGGCCCTGACCCTGGAACCGCTTCCCTTTCCTGTCTTGACCCCTCCCTGTCCCCTGGCTTCAAATAACATCGGTGCTGGTGACTCCATGTTTAATTTTCCACCTGAGCCTCAACCCTGAACCCCAGACCCAGACATCCCACTGCAAGCCCAGCTGTGCTCAAACCTGCACCCCTGACACACTTCCTCCAGGCTTCCCATGTTGTCAGTGGGAGATCCTTTCTCCTCGTTGCCCAGGACTTCAATCCCGGAGTCCTCCTGACCCGCCCCCTCTCACCACCACACGAGGCCCCTGCAATCCTGGTGCCTGATGGCTTCACGGTGTGCCCAGTGCCCCCGACAACCCCCCCACACCACGGCCGTTGCTGCTCTGAGGGAGGCATCACCTCCACAGAGTCAGGAGCCTCACAGCAGCCTTCCAGGCAACCCCAGCTCATCTCTGAGGACTCTCCCCTCACCGGCTGCTCCCCTCTGCAGCATTCCTCGGCTAGGGGTCCACACAGCTTGCTCCCACCAGACCCAATTTTGAGCACTTGCTCCCCCATACGTCCCCAAACACATGCACTTAATAGTTCCCTTCCCTGCTTTATTTTTTTCTTGGTACTGATCACTGTTTTAAAAATGTACTTGTTTATTTTCTCTTTTCTCTACTAGAATGTAAGCCTCAGGCAGGGATTTTACTCTCGTTTTCTCTTTACTGTGTCCCCAGTGTCTTGAATAGTGTCTTGGCATGGGCTAGATGCTCCACAAACACGTGTTGAGTGAAAGATGTGATGTGATGTGAAGTGATGCAGTGTGATGTGATGTGGAGTGAAGTGATATGATGTGATGTGATGTGATATGAAGTGATGTGATGTGACGTGATAGGACAATCCCATCTTGGATTGAGACCCAATCCAAGGTGACCAAGAGTGGGCGTTACTCAAGGATGTGCTGAACCTTTAATGAGTGGGGTGTTGGTGACAAGGTAATCCACTTGGGCAGAAGACTCAGGAAGTCAGAGACAGTGCCCGGGAGCTAAAGGGATGACATGTTTACATTCAGACTCTCCCGGACGAACAGATGGGAATATTTTCATTGCTCATCAGATAGTCAGATGGCATCTAAATAAATTGCTGACAAATTTGCTAAGTACAGTGCTTTCTATTTGGAAGATTCACAAAGCAACTGACGTACGTAGTGTCTACCAGCTTAAAACAATACTGCCAGAATAAAAACTGTATTTGAAAATTTCTTTTAATAACATCTTGGGGTTTTTTAAAAGTCTAATTTGGTTCTTCAAAGGAGATAAAGCTTTAGTTCCTAGTAAAATGAATTTACTTCCTCAATTTCTTTATTCACATATACTAGAAGATCCTATAACTACGCTGCAGTTAAAAATTGCAAAAAATAATTTCCAAATTTTGCAAATAAAACCTAACATGCATTTACAGTGTTACACTTTGCAAAGCCAAAGAAAAATAATGTAGATTTTGGGATAAGGACACTTGGATTTGAATTGCTGATAAGACATCCTAGCTATTCAGAGCCTTGGTTTCATCATCTGAAAAATGGGAATCCTGATGTGCACCTTGCAGGGCTACTGTAAGGACTAGAACGGGTATAATTACAGTAACTATCAGAGAGCCCTGCATGCAGCACATGCTCCAGAGTGGTGCTAACAGTCAATTACTAAAAAACAGAACAGAACAGCCTATCTAATCTTGATGCTATTAAAGGATTTTTAAGAATTCTGATGCTATTACAACTCAAAAATTCTCATAACTCTGGAAACCCAAAACATCAACAAAAGCCATGAACAAATCCTTTTTTATTCAAATGAGTCAACTTACTCATGGAAAACATAAAAGGTACCTGTTGCATTATTCCCTGAACACTTTCACAAAGAACGGGGCTCCTAAAATGGCATGCAAGGACCTTGTTACATAACTCCATCTGAGTTTCTCAAAATTACATAATTTAAGTTTTTTTTCCCCAAAAAGGACTTTAGAATCATAGACTTTCCCTAAACAAATGATCTTGTTCTACAGATGAGGACTTGAAGACCAGCTCCCATCTGGTTGTACAAGCAAGACCTGGCATAGTCTCTGGACTAAGTCATGACTCTGTCATCGGCACTGTGACTGGGGCAGCCAGTAAAGAGATGAATAAACCATGGAAAGGAGAGTCCAGGCCTATAACATCCTTTCAAGTGAGGCCTCGCCCACCTCTGGTTCCCTGGCACCAGTGTTCCTGTATTGCAAACGTTCTCCATATGTGGCTCACCCACCAGGAGCAGAGAACTGCATGGGATATGAGACCCTGGCTTACTCTCCAAATCTGCACAGCCTAGAAGGGATGGCAGGTCACACACCTGGAGAAAGCATCACACCAACGTGCATGGTCAGTGCCACGTGAGGAGGGTAAAAGCCAGTGTTTGAAGAGCCCGTGGGGGAGCGGGGATCATTTCTAGGTGCTTAGAGGAAGCTCTCAAGGGACAGGAAGTGAGCAGTATCTTCTCTCTGGGAGAGGTCTGCCCTTGCTTCCACATGGCTCACCACTGGATCTTCCAGCGGGTGTGAAGACTTTATATCTATTCACACACAGTCGGTCCTCATCAGTCACGGATTCCATATCTGCGAGTGAACTCACCTACTCGCTAAAATTTATTTGTTACCCCAAGTCAGTACTTGTGGTGCCTTTGCTCATTTGTGGACACATGCAGAGAGGAGAGAAATTTGAGTCTCCTGATTGATGCATGCTTTCCCAGCTGAGGTTGAATAAGGCCACACTCTGCCTTCTTGTTTCAGCTCATACTGTAAATAAGTACCCCTTCTGGAGTCCGTTTAGTGCCACATTTTCCATATTTTTGTGTTTTGTGTGTGTGTGTGCAATTTCACTGTTTAGAATCGCTCCCAAGTCCAATGCTGAAGTGCTGTGTAGTGATTTATGGGGAAAATACATTTGTTAGATAAACTGTTCAGGCATGAGTTACAGTGCATTTGGCTATGAGTTCAGTGTCAACGAAACAACAGTGTATATTAAGTAAGGTGTCTTTAAACAGAAACACACATGAAATCAGGTTTTGTATTCATAAGTGAACATAAATGTGTGACCAGAGGCTGGCAGGAACCTAAACCTATATTTCCCCTGGGAGCAGTGGTTCGGTGTTCACTGCTTCCATGTTTGTGGTGACTACAGAACAGAACTACCATGACAAGGAGAATTGACTGTATGTATATATAGACGCACTTATACATAGATATGCACATATGCATGTACATGTGACTACATAAACATGCATGGGAAGATATGGCATGTAGCTCAGGTCACGGTTTCATGAAAGGAGACTGTCATGGTTCAATAAACTATATTGTGAAACCTGGAAATCTCAGGAGATGGGAAGTGAAATCTAAAAGAAATGCATCAGGAGTCTGTGCATAAATCATGCATCGGTGGCCCAAATCCAGGATAAGACATGAGTGAGAAGTGCCTTAGCTTTGCAGGGAGATTTTATATCTTCCTTATAACAACTCCAACTTCATCAAGACTGTGAGAGTTCCAGCACACAAGAGCTTCTTTTTGTGTGTGTGTGTGCAGTACGCGGGCCTCTCACTGTTGTGGCCTATCCCGTTGCGAAGCACAGGCTCCGGACGCGCAGGCTCAGCGGCCATGGCTCACGGGCCCAGCCGCTCCGCGGCATGTGGGATCTTCCCAGACCAGGGCACGAACCCGTGTCCCCTGCATCGGCAGGCGGACTCTCAACCACTGCGCCACCAGGGAAGCCCAAGAGCTTCTTTTAATGCAGCTAGATGATAATACTTTTCTCAAATTTTCAATATTCTAAATGTATATATATATATTTTTTTTTTTCCTGTACTCGGGCCTCTCACTGTTGTGGCCTCTCCCGTTGCAGAGCAGAGGCTCTGGACATGCAGGCTCACCGTCATGGCTCACGGGCCCAGCCACTCTGCGGCATGTGGGATCTTCCCAGACCGGGGCACAAATCCGCATCCCCTGCATCGGCAGGCAGACTCAACCACTGTGCCACCAAGGAAGCCCTATTCTAAATATTTTAAGTGTCACAAATTATTTGTCTCCAAATAGTTGATATTAACAAACTTTAAATGTTAATGTTTTAAACAAAACACCCCCCCCAATATATGCATCTCTATTGACATGAGCATTTAAAAAAAGGAGGCTTTTCCAACTGTCAACATTTTAAAGCAGTGTTATCAGTTTTGAGGTTCCCATAGCAACATGTTCCATTGCCTAGGTGACAGTGATCTTATGATGTCACCAGTGAGCTAAACTAACTTGGAAAACAAACAGACATTTCCTCCTGAGTGTCCCCACATCTCAAAGTTGCCTCCAAGCCTTAGACGGTCAACGTACCAAGTGCAGCTTCGTCAAGAGTTATGAGGACATTTCATAAACATGATTCCAGGATTTGACCTGTTAAAGCATCTTTCATCTTCAAGGGGTTTACAACACTAAACAAGTTGCCCTTCATGTTATCCCATGGAGATTTCTCCCAGCTGCAGAACAGATGCCAGAATGAAGGCACAGCATCTTGGGGGAATATGCTGCAGCTGCACAAAGGCATAAGGCAGGGGGTGAAATGGAAGATGTCAAGTGACACTGTCACCAACTCAGGCAGTAGGAGCCACTCTGGAAAAAGTTGATGAGGTCCATGAACCAAGGCCAGTTTCTCCTTTCTCAAACCAAGTGATAGCCAAAATGTAGGAAGATACACCCATCTTGGTTTCATTCTATTAATAGTTCCATGAGTATGTAATCTCATCCAGGAAGTTATCCTACACGCACATGTGTGGAAGAGATAGTTATACGAGTGGGGAGTATTTTAGAGTGCATTTAGGACCAGAAACCTAGACTTGGAAAAGGATTCCATGTTCTTTTCCAATTCATCTCACAACTGGTTTGTTTGAATGACAGATGTGGTGAGGATGCTTCTAGAGAAAAAGTGAAATTTAGAGAACGGAATGTCAGTCCTGATTTCAAGGCACAGAAACACTGTCCTGTTGCATATTTTTCTTCCAAAATAATCAAATATGATTTAAGCACTTTATAATTCACCCAAAGGGGGCTTTTAACAAACAGCATGGAGCTCTAAGTTGAAAATGTACAATTGCAGAGTACGTCCAAAGCCAACTTTCTTTTGCAAAAGGAAAATGTGTGCTCTAACTGCTCATGTTCAACCAGAAGTGTGAGAACCAGGCTTAGAGGATGAGGCCCAGCCTCCCAGGCCAGCCAGACATTAGGCTGGACAAGTGTAAGGCTGAGGCTGAGAGAGAAGACGGGGTCTCTTCTCTCAAATTGTAATGATTAGAAAAAAAAAAGTGAATTTTAAGAAAATTGTAAAATAGAATGAGAAATAATTTGAGAATAAGACAAGAAAATATTATGAAATCCTAAAACCTGATATAGACCATATATTCCATGTGAAGGCTAGAATGAAGAGTTACAAATCACAGCAGGCTAAAGAAGGAGGGTAGGCCTTCCCACCCCGGCTGCAGCTTGTCACACTTCGGGCCATGTTTTCTCTACAGCAGAGAAGCAGCAAGACAACAGAACCGAGGAAGGTATAAGACACTTCACCTGCCTACTGTAGAGCACTGCCACCTCTTTGGTGATTCCTGTTTCCAGTGACCTGGCCAACCCTCAAAGGCTCCTGCACGGTGAGGCCCCAGGGCATTGCACATAAAATCAGATAGCACAAGGCTGCATCATTGGACCCCATGGTCCAATGTGCTCTGCTTTTGCTTTCCTAAAAGCCAAGATTACTGCTACAAGCCTAGGTCATGGCCACGCACATACTTCAAAGCTTCTCCAGCTTGTTTCTTCAATACATCACTCAGTTTGCTCAGACACCGGGGCTCAAAGATCAGAGCACCTTTGACATGTTGATGACTATTGTTTTTAGCTCCTATTTTTTTATTGTACTTCTGAAACAATCCAAAGTCTGAGACAATCCTGGAATTAAAATGTATAAGTCCACAAGAAAAAGACATTTTGGTGTGAAGGTAATGCTTTGTCCAGCCGTGCCCTTAGGTCTGAACACTAAGTCTTTAAATTAAGATGTAAACTATAACAATCAGTGTGTAATGACTTTTGCACAAGGTGGCATTGCTATGGGAACATTAATTTGGGAATGTATAATGATTCTGCTGTAAATATTCTTTAAAAATATATTGTCAGCAATTGTGGGAATTAATGCCAGTTTCTAATTTGCAATCTGTTGATCTAAACATGTTTCTGCAAAATCTGCCAGTAACAAAAACATAAAATATCTGTCAAGCATCATGAGGCTCCATGACCTAATTCCAAGTTTAATTTCCACATGTTTTTTTGGCTATAACTGGGTCAGTAAGTACGCAGATTCAAAACTGGAATTTAAGGCCAAGCCTTCTTGCTGGCTTCATCTTACAGGCCAACAGAACAGCCAGAGCTAATGACAAAGAGAAAAGAAAACAAGACACCAGTGCTTTCCTTCTGCTGCCTCTTCCTCCTGCTTTGTGCTAGATCTGTATGTGCACCACACTCATCTATATTGACAGTGACGTTGTGTGGCTCTGGGTTAAAAGATTGTAGAAACAAGAAAACAAAACAAAAAATGGATTCCTTTTGGTCTTCCGCAATTACTAACAAGTCTGTCTCTTCTGAGTGGTTGTCAGACAAATTAAATATTAACTTGTTCTGTGGGATGTGGACCAACCGTCCTGTCATTACAATAAATTAAAACAGTGGCCTCTGTAAACTGACACCACCACTTCCGTCTTTACCAGATGGGAATCTTCAAAGAGTCATCTCTCTTGTCCAAGTTTGGTGTTGATAAGATATTCTCAGTTACAGGCAGCAGAATATTCCATGAAACATAGTTTAAATAGTTGGAATTTAGTATCTCACCTAAGTCTCAGGGTTGGGTGGTTCCGAGGTTGGCTCGCTCAGTAGCTCAAAGTCAAAGCTTTGTTGAAATCTGTTTGCATTTCCTTCCACTGCAGCAAGATGGAAGCAGTAACTCCCATCCCTGCACTCATCCCAGGGAAGAAGAGGGTCATGGCCCCCACCCCAAACTTCATTTTATTCTAGGAAAAAACCATTTTCCCAGTAACCATCTCCTGCCACAGAGGCTAGGACTGGGTTACATGGCCCATGCTAAACTACCACTAACAGGGGTAACTGAATTACCATGATTGTCTTAAGTCATTTACAATTCAGCCCTGGACGAGGAGGCGGCCACAATCCCAGGACACTCGGGAGGTAAAAGCAGGGACAAAGTGAGATTCTGCCAGCAGCAAAGAAGTAGGGAGAGAGAATGGCTGCAAAGAGTGTCTGCTACACATCCTGGCACAGTCTCGTACCTGGGAGATGCTGAAATCTAATGCTTAGTTCTAAGGCAGAGTTGGAGCAAATTTAGGAATAAGATTTTGGCCTCCACTATTATAAATCTATGTGTACATTTAATTTCCACCTGAACGGGAAATTACATGGTCTGAAGTCTGTGATCTGTATCTTAGTACGCCGTGCCTCCCAGCTTGTATTTTCTCACTGAGGCACCCAGCCATCTGCTTCCGAGTGAGGGACCCAGCTCCCTGTCCCTCTGGGGGTTGTTCCTTATTCTCACCATCCCCCAATAAATGCTCAGTAAATACAGAAAGCCCACTGAAATTAATTCACTTAGTGCTCCAAAAAGGAAAATAACTTTGTAATCCAACAATCCCAGGGTGGTGTAAGAAAATATAGACTGAATAAAGTAAATTTGAATTCCGCATATTAGAAGCTGTAGGAATTTTTAACCACGATGGTCTCATCATTTACAGAACTCTTTGGAAGGTGGGATCAAACATGTATGTAGTTTTTCTTCAGTAAACTTTTTTTTGGGGGGGTAGGAGTTATTTATTTATTTTTGCTGTGTTGGGTCTTTGTTTCTGCGAGGGCTTTCTCTAGTTGTGGCAAGCGGGGGCTACTCTTCATCACGGTGCACGGGCCTCTCACTATCGCGGCCTCTCTTGTTGATGCGCAGGCTCAGTAGTCGTGGCTCACGGGCCCAGTTGCTCCACGGCATGTGGGATCCTCCCAGACCAAGGCTCGAACCTGTGTCGCCTGCATTAGCAGGCAGATTCTCAACCACTGAGCCACCAGGGAAGCCCCAGTAAACTTTTTTAAATGAGAGATTTAAGTCCACAAAAAACTTGAGCAGGAAGTAGAGTTCCCACATACGCCCTGCCCCTGCCCATGGGTTGTATACTCTCAAGTTACCAATAGTGTTGGAAAACACGGATAATTAAAATGCAATATGCATTTCCAGGTTTTAAAACAAGTGAATAGAATGCTTTGGCTTATTTTCATTCAGAAATATACCTCAGACCACAGTCAGTCTCTATTGAATTGAGATTTAATGTCACTGATACTTAAGTGATTATAAACCACATTATCTGACTCCAGCAGGAAGGCCAGAAATTCTTCTTTCCAAACAATAACTATTTTACTTGCCAACAGTTCAGCTGAGGTTTACAACTTTTTTTCATAGAATTGCTTGAATGACAAACTGATTTTTGCCTTAAACTACCTGCATTTGAAAATGGATTCAAATATTCCATTTGAATATATTACCTACAATAAAACATACAGCACGTTAGTTTACATGTTTTAAACCTAGTTGGCTAGGCTCTTGTTTCCTAGAAGCACTCCTGAGCAAGACCACATCTCCTCCCAGGCTTTCCCACGCGAAGCCTCCCTCAGGGGTGGCAGTGTGGGCACCTGGGAAGGAATAATACACGTGACACGGACTCAAATTCTCTCCAGGGATGAGTTTGCAACCTCGTGATAAGTTACAGAGAGCTGTTTTCGATGACAGATGATGGAAATTCTGCTCCTACCAAACGGCAGAAGCATGAATGTAAATCACGTTCTTCTGGGAAGTGCTCCGTACCCACAGACAGGGAAAATTGTCAAGGTTTAAAAACCTGGCTCTATTCTTGAATAAACATGGGAAGATAAGGGAGTTCCTTCCCTAGAAGCCCATCTTAATGTTGAAAACTTTCTCTTCCTTATGCTCTGTCAGGAAGCACAGAGATCTGACGCCTGCCTTCTCTGATTGACCAAGTTCTTTAGAGAGGAAATCAGAGCCAGAGTTTTGTCCCGGTGCCCGTTCCCATTCCAACAGTGACGTCTGTCCACCCAGCATGTGAACACACACCATCCCTCGGGCAGGGCAGCCGTGCAGCCACACTGGGTGCTATACCCGGGCATGGGGAGCGCAGGCATCTCGGGGGCACATGCTCCAATAGGGGTGCAGCTGCTCAGAACCCTGCCCACCCAGGCACCTCTTGGTATTTCCCGTTAACAGACGGTGCTTGGTCCTTCCACAGACCAAGTGTCTTCTGCCAACATGGTCTTCCTACTCTCTAGTCAGAGGGCGGCCAGCTTCCTCTGCAAGGGCCAAAGAGCAAGTTTAGGCTTCCAGGGACACTGAGAGTCTCTCACTCCGTGTTCTCCTCCTCCTCCTCTTATTCCTCGTCCTCCCCCACCCCTTCCTCCTCTTTCTCTTTCTCGTCCTATTTACAACCCTTTGAGAATGTAGAAGCCATTTTTAGTTTGGGGGCTCGACAGAAACAGGCCACTGGCTGGATTGGCCGACCTCCGACTGCAGTTTGCCGCCCAGGCCCCCCATCCAAAGCTATCTTTACAATCCTATTTTTAGAACTATGATTGCTCAGTGGATCTTCAATCTGATCTTTCCAACATTCCTTGTACTTTATTGTGCAGATGAAAGCAAATCTAATGCTCCAATCAAAGTCTGACCAAGGCAGAAATCCAGCTATTGATAACTTTCAGACGGCTCATGGTGAAAAGGATACTTCCCTGGACCCATTCTCTGCATGCCTTGGAGTCTCTGAGTCTCTATAGGTCTGGCTTCTAACATCATGCATCATTAGATACGCTTTAATCACCCTAGAAAACGACAGTAATCTAAACACACTGCTGCTTGCGCTCTGCCTGTTCGGTGAACAGTTTTTCAAGGCTGCAGCCACACTCCTTGGTCCCATGTTGTCTGCGGCGGCTTTCATGCTACAACAGCAGAGTTGAGTAGTTGCAATGGAGACCATATGGCCCACAAAACCTAAAATATTTACTGCTGGCCTTTTACAGAGAAAGTTTCCTGATCTACACTAAAGCAGCATCAAGCACATTCATATATCTACTTTCTGCTTCGCAGCAAATGCTTTGTTACCTACCTGCCCCCGTGCATTTTTGCACCTATTCCTTCCTTCAGAATTCTTACTGACAAGCTTCTATGCGCTCAGCACTCTGTTGATCTGGAGGGGGATTGTACAAGGACTCTGATCTTTAAGAACGAGGCCACTGGTCTTCTAACCCTGGTGTAATTATACTGATTGAGTATCGAATGCTTATCTTCTAAGTTTAGGCTCTTTCTCTCACTCACACACACACACACCCACGCACACACACTCTCCTATACCTGCTTACTATAAATCCCAGGACAAAAATCAAAGTCAGCAATGGGCATGATCAGCCTTTGTTATATTTTGAAACTGATTAAAAAATTGTTTTTGGTGTTTCCACCCTTTCTTTCTGTGCCCATAACCCCTGGGTACTCCCTCACCTCCCTTTTTCTATCATTATCTAAAAGGTTATTATTTGTGTTTGTTGACTTACTTGTTTCACATGGCATAACCCACTAGAATGTTCCATTCCATGGGTCAGGGGCTTTATCTTACACTACCGCATCCCCATTATTTGGGGAGTGCCAGTCAGTGCTCAACCAATATTAGTAAAATAAATTCATTTTCAAGACACCACAGCATCTTCTCCAACCTCTATGTGATCCAAGTCTGCTTGGGGAAAGAACCCATATAGATATGCTCACAGAATAACCCGAAGGCTCATTGTGTCACCACCCTTGGCCTTGAGCGAAGGCCTGTACCTTCTAATGTGGGCTGTCAGGCACTGGAAACCAGCTCCCGCGGGCAGGGGGCAAGGGTGGGCCTGTTGGTGTTAAGGGGTGCTGCCTGGGCAGCCATCCCTCCACAAGGACGGAGATCGCGTTCTCGGGATCACGGGTCCCCAGGTAGGCTTCCCCAGCTCCTGCCTGCACACCTCGCTACCATTCTGGAGCATCGCCAACAGCTGAGAGGTAAGAGCCGAGGTAAGTAAGTCTCTGCTGCCAGCGGGCTGTGCGTGAAAACAGACTTAAAGCTGGAGGCATGTTGCTCTTTAAATGGTCCCTTTAGAGAGCAGAGAGAGAGCTACCTGCTCCTGGGGGGGGGTCATCTACTAAGCACGTAGGGATAAACCAGGGAACAAAGACCACATGATCCCTGCCCTCAGGGAACTTACATTCTAGAAGCTGAGGGTGAGGTCGGATGACAAGAATAACACAGTAAATTTAAACCTTGCTGGGTGTGTTAGAAGGTGACAGTGCTGTGGATGGAAGAGCGGGTGAGGAAGATCAGGGGGCTGCGGCTCAGATGAAACATGAGCAGTGCGGTTGGCCTAAGTCTCATAAAGAAAGGTAACGTCTGCGCACAGGTCTGAAGGGGGTGAGGGGATGAAACTTGGGAATCCGGGGGAAAGAACGCTCCCGGCAGAGGGAATATCCAGTGCAATGGCCCTAAGACGAGAGAGGGCTCGGTGTGCCCAAAGGCCAGCTTGCAGACCAGTTGGCCATAGCAGAGTGAGCCGGGGGTGAGTTCAGAGAGGCGGGGCCAGGCTGGGCCAAGGCCGGCCTTGTTGGCCTTTCTGAGGACTTGAGCTTCTACTTTAAGTGCGATGGGGAGGATTGGCAAGCTTGGAGCTGAGGCCTGAGACAGACCGAGGTTGGCACAGGCTTGAGATTAGACAGTAGAGAAGCAAGGTGGAAGCAGAGAGGCAGGCTTAGGGGCAGCAGGTCAGGTACCAGAGGCAGTGGGCGGGGCAGGGGGCAGCAGTGGGTAGGGAGGGGCAGGATTCCAGATGCTTCTGAAGGCTGAGTCCCCAGGATTTTCTGAGGGGATCGGGGGTGGGATGTGAGACAAAGAAAGGAATCTAAGATAATGTCAAGGGTTTTGGCCTGAGCAAGAGGAAGCATGGAATTGCTGCAATAAGAGAGTCAGAAGGGTAAGGGAGTCTGGGGGGGATCCGGGGCTCGGATTTAGGTCTGAGGTCTCTGCTGGACATCCAGGTGGAGACATCGGGCAGGCGGACAGTCTGGACATTGGGACAGAGAAGTCAGGACTAGAGACATGATTCTGGCCGTTGTTGGTAGCAGATAAAACTGAACGCCAGGAGTCTGGGTAAGACCCCCACGCCCCCGGACCATCTATTCCCTTCTCGCGCAAACTCCTTGGATGACCTGTCTGTGCCCGAGTCTCTCCCCATCGCTTCCCCCTCAGGCTCGCTCCAATCAGACGCTCAGCCCACCTCCTCATGGGCCGGCTCTGTCAAAGGCAGCACCGACCCCGTGTCGCTGGACCTGGTGGTTAACTCCCGGTGCTCAGCCTCCCTGGTCCACCAGTGCATGTGACAGCTGACCAGCCCTCCGTCCTCTTCCCATCGCAGGATGCTTTCTTCACTTGGTCCCAGGACACCACACTCTGCTGGGTTCTTTGCAAACTCAGTGGTCTCCTCAGGCTCCTTGCTGGTTCCTCCTCTGCCCCAGGAGTTGTGTGCGTGATGTGCTTGTGCGATTGTATGTTGTGTGTTGTGTGTGTGTGTTATGTGTGTGGTGTGATTGTGTGTTGGGTGTGTGTAGAGTGTGGGTGTGGTGTGTGTGTGTGTTGTGTATGTGTGTGGTGTGATTGTGTTGGGTGTGTGTAGAGTGCAGGTGTGTATTGTGTGTGTGGTGTGTGTGTGTGGTGTGATTGTGTGTTGGGTGTGTGTAGAGTGCAGGTGTGTGTTGTGTGTGTGGTGTGTATGTGTGTGGTGTGATTGTGTGTTGGGCGTGTGTAGAGTGCAGGTGTGTGTTGTGTGTGTGGTGTGTATGTGTGTGGTGTGATTGTGTGTTGGGCGTGTGTAGAGTGCAGGTGTGTATTGTGTGTGTGGTGTGTATGTGTGTGGTGTGATTGTGTGTTGGGTGTGTGTAGAGTGCAGGTGTGTGTTGTGTGTGTGTTGTGTATGTGTGTGGTGTGATTGTGTGTTGGGCGTGTGTAGAGTGCAGGTGTGTATTGTGTGTGTGGTGTGTATGTGTGTGGTGTGATTGTGTGTTGGGCGTGTGTAGAGTGCAGGTGTGTGTTGTGTGTGTGGTGTGTATGTGTGTGGTGTGATTGTGTGTTGGGTGTGTGTAGAGTGCGGGTGTGTGGTGTGTGTGTGTTGTGTATGTGTGTGGTGTGATTGTGTTGGGTGTGTGTAGAGTGCAGGTGTGTATTGTGTGTGTGGTGTGTGTGTGTGGTGTGATTGTGTGTTGGGTGTGTGTAGAGTGCGGGTGTGTGTTGTGTGTGTGGTGTGTATGTGTGTGGTGTGATTGTGTGTTGGGTGTGTGTAGAGTGTGGGTGTGTGTTGTGTGTGTGGTGTGTATGTGTGTGGTGTGATTGTGTGTTGGGTGTGTGTAGAGTGCGGGTGTGTGGTGTGTGTGTGGTGTGTATGTGTGTGGTGTGATTGTGTGTTGGGTGTGTGTAGAGTGTGGGTGTGTGTTGTGTGTGTGGTGTGTATGTGTGTGGTGTGATTGTGTGTTGGGTGTGTGTAGAGTGCGGGTGTGTGGTGTGTGTGTGGTGTGTATGTGTGTGGTGTGATTGTGTGTTGGGTGTGTGTAGAGTGCAGGTGTGTATTGTGTGTGTGTTGTGTATGTGTGTGGTGTGATTGTGTTGGGTGTGTGTAGAGTGCAGGTGTGTGTTGTGTGTGTAGGGTGCTTGTGTGTGTGTCGTGTGTGTGTGATTGTGTGTTGGGTGTGTGTAGAGTGCGGGTGTGTGCTGTGTGTGTGGTGTGTATGTGTGTGGTGTGATTGTATGTTGGGTGTGTGTAGAGTGCAGGTGTGTGTTGTGTGTGTGGTGTGTATGTGTGTGGTGTGATTGTGTGTTGGGTGTGTAGAGTTCAGGTGTGTGTTGTGTGTGTAGGGTGCTTGTGTGTGTGTCGTGTGTGTGTGATTGTGTGTTGGGCGTGTGTGTGGCTGTGTGTTGTGTGTGGTGTATGTAGTTGTGTGGTGCATGTGTGTGTGTTTTCTCCAGCCACCTTCAGCTGTTCGGGTGGAGACAGAGAGACTTCAACACGCTCAAGGTCCTGCTCAAGTGAGGCAGGAGGGGGGCAGGGAGGTCAAGGGTGTGAGTGAGGGAGCGACACAGTGATGGACACGGGGATCTGAGCTGGTGAGGAGCAGTGTGGAGTCAGCACAAGCAACAGTGGTGCCGGGAACTGGGCTGTTGGAGTTGGGGCAGCTAGAAAGAGGGAGCCAGGGTGAGAAAAGTTGTTGTTAAAGGAATTTCTTTCAAAACGGTGGAGAACTTCGCTTAATTGTGCTCGGCGTTTGATGCCATGAAGTTGGAACAACTATATTATTTTCCATTTGTATATTTACATGTATAGAAAGAAGAATTAAACGTTGGAGTGTTATTGCCCTCAATTTGTCTGAGATGAGAGTCACATCATCTACACAGAAAAATATCACTGATATTTACTTTCTGCCCTTGGAATATATAAACCCATGAAGATACAGATAATAAAACTATCATTTCTCAATTTTCTATGACATCACCATTGTAACAGTGAAAGGAAGTGTTATGTTCTAATCCTACTCTTGTGAGGGCAAAAGCCTGATTGCCAACCAGAAAAAACATACACATGGAAGATGAAATCAGTGTTATCGCAGAAACAGACTTTCTACTGTTAGGAAAGTTCCATCCTGATTCCAAGGCAGCAGGAACAATGTGATCAAGCCTCCTGATGGCTGATGAGTGGTCAGACCTTCCCTTGTCACCAGCCCCTCTTAAACCATGTGGTGCAAACACAGGTGAGGGGCAGAGTACATGAGTCCTGCCAGGGCTACTCAGCTGAGCTTGAGTGTCTTAAAATTAAAAAGTAAAACAGTAAAGGAAGGGTGTCTTCAATATTTGATAGTTAGATATTCAGATTGGGAGTGACCCATTTTTCTCTCTTTTTTTTAAACTAGGACAATATACGTGCTCTCCAACTGATCAAGCAATGACACCAATTTTCAAGAATAGCCAAACCCCTTGGGTGGCCTTGTGAAAAAGCACGGGAGAGATTATGAGAATGTGAGGGTTAAGCTGAACCGACTCTGACCTCTCCCGTGAGCCCCGCATTGATTCAGAGTCAGGAAGGTAAGTGTGCCGACGCGGCATTGCCAAGGGGTAGGTAGATCGGCCCACAGGAGTGTTCTCCACCTTGGAAACATTGGGTCCAGTCTTGTCAATGGGTAGCAAAACATTGCGTCACTGGTTCTGTGCCAAGAGTGGAGGCCTTCGCCTGGAGGGCATCAGAACCAGCCTCCCTTCCCCACGAGTCACACCTCACAGCCCCAGGCGGGAAACCAGCCTCCTGGAGGCCTGTAGTCCAAACTCTGGGACCGAACTTTATGCACAAGCCCTCATGTCTACACAGTTAAAGCAGACAATTCACAGGGAGCAAAATGTGAAAATACCCTAAACCACTGAAACAGGGAACACCTCCCCAAGAAGGAGAAAAGAAACCAGATGTTACCTCAAGCCTTGGGGAGGTGGTAGCAGACATGAATTACACGAGCAAAAACTGCTTCTACCCTAATTATGATGCCACAAACTAGCTGCTTCTTTTTATATTGCTGGGAAAGAAGCACTGCACAAAAGCGTAATGTGTGCAGATAATGGAGTTTATAATCCCATGAAAAGATCGCCAACATCATTAACGACGAGGGAAATGCAAATTAAAACCACCACGAGGGCTTCCCTGGTGGCGCAGTGGGTGAGAGTCCGCCTGCCGATTCAGGGGACACGGATTCGTGCCCCGGTCCGGGAAGATCCCACGTGCCGCGGAGCAGCTGGGCCCGTGAGCCATGGCCGCTGAGCCCGTGCGTCCGGAGCCTGTGCTCTGCAACTGGAGAGGCCGCAACGGTGAGAGGCCCACGTACCAAAAAAAAAAAAAAAAAACCACCACGAGCTATCATTACACACCTATCAGATGGGTAAGATTTTAGAAACTAGTCATAACACCAAATGCTGGCATGGATGCAGAGAAACTAGATCATTGTTACATTGCTGGTGGGAATGCAAAACGGTACAGCCACTCTAGAAAATAGTTCGGCAGTTTATTTCAAAGCTAAACACTCATTTACCATATGACCCAGCAATGTTACTCTTGAATATTTATCCTAACAAAACAAAGACTTACATTCATACAAAAACCTGTGCTCAGATGTCCAATAAAAATACTGGAAAGAACGCATATGCCCTCCAGTGGGTGAGACAAACTGTGGTCCATCCCTGCCACGACACTGCTCAGCAACAAACAGTGACTCTGGATGAGTCTCCAGATACTGTGCTGAGTGAAAAGAGCTAGTTTCAGAAGACTGTGTAGGCTAAGATTCCATTTATATAACGCTCTCGAAATGACAAAACTATAGAGATAGAGAACAGATTAGCAGTTGTCAGAGGATGATGAGCGAGAAAGAGAGGGAGCTGTCGCTATAAAAGGGGGAGATCCTGGTGACGGAGCTGCTGTGCACACTGATTATGATAGTGGTCAAACAGTTCTACTCGTAGGTTAAAATCGCATGGAACTAAATACGCAAACAAGTGAAAGTAAAACCTGTGGAAGCTGAGTAAGATGGATTGTTTATATAATGTTGATTTCCTGCTGTGATACTGTCCCACAGTTATGCAAATTACTACCACTGGAAAGACTGGATAAGGGGTATAGGGGACCTTTCTGTATTATTTTTTACAAAGGCATGAAAATCCACATTTATCTCGAAATAAAAGGTTTTAAAAATCTGATTTCTTGGCCCGTGTGCAGAGACGATCCCGGGACATTAGTGTCCCAGATGCATTCTGCCCGAGGTTTCCACCTGAAGCGCCCCCTGGCAGAGTGAAGGATCAGCGACCCTTGCTGACGTGTGGTCCTTGATTTCACATGCAGGTGAGGCTCGAGGGCAAGGCAGGACCAGAGGTTTTGACAGAGCCTGCTATGCTTAGAAGTCATGTAGCTCTTGCTTGGCACTAAGTCCATCCCTTCTAATCTAGCAAAAGACACCCTTTAACCACATTCACCTAGAATTAAATGCGCTTGTGTCCTTCAGTATTGAGAAAGCACTGCTTTTGTGATTTCTTTCATAGTGTTTGTATCAATGTCTAAATTCTTCTCCGATGCAAATGTTCCAGTTTAAATGGAAAAGTCAAAAACATTCAGTTGACGTTTAAAAATCCCAGTTCGCAGTTAATTGAGCAATCCTGATTATGAGATTGGACACGCCTGTGTTCACACTCTCCCTGCAGGTCCCTGCACTGGACAACAGGAGAGACAAAACAAGCCAGGCTTCCAGCCCTGGACCATTAGAGCACAGCGTCCCACCCGAGGAGGATCAGACGTTGCACGGTCAGCCCACCTCGCGTGAAACATCCAGGCCCCTCAGGCAGACTCGGCTCTCCTTATCCTCAGATGACTTCACGGGTCACTGCAAACTCTTTAAACCTCAGAGCTACTGCAAATAATTGTTTTTCCAATAAGAATATTCTACCTCACATCAAAAAGGATTTAATTTTCTAATAGAAATAAGTTGCACTTCTACAGATTTTGCAGTTGCACACCAGGGCCTGCTCAGGGAGGGTGAAAGGTTGCTGGATTTTCCTCCAGCTACTATAGCTATAGAACAAACTTATTGGAAGGATACTAGGATCCTTCAAAAAGTTTAGGCCAGCTCTTAAACTACCAGGAATTCAGCCAAAGAAAGTAATTAAGGATGCAGTTAAAGATTGGGCAATAACAATTATGGTTACAAATGGCCTAAAAGCCAACAACAGAAGAGTGGTTAAATTATTTACATGTATATATTAAAATGATAACATAAAAGTATGTTAGTGATATGGAAAGATAATTATAATAATTTTTTAAAGGCAGTTTATAAATAGTAACCACAATAAAACATTATTTTTGGAAAAAATATAAATGTATAAATGACTAATGCAGAAAGTTTGAAGAACGTACACAGTTATTCTATGTGTTGGTCTGTGGGTGGAATTCAAGAGGCCTTGCATTTTCTCTTAGTTATGTCTGTATTTTCTCACTTTTCTTTCATTCATATTATTAAGGAGAACAATATAAATTAATTGTATTTTAAGTAATAAATATATATATACACAAATTATATGTAATATTTAAAAGGTACACTATATAGTTAATATTTATATATAATATGAATACATAATTATATATATTGTATACATTATATATCGAAAGTAAGTATATTAAGGCTCAGACTTAGGTAGAAAAGGGGAAAAGCACTGGACATTTATGGGCCTTCTCACAGACACGTGTTCAAGGGTCTTCATTTAAGTCAGAAATGAGATCTCAAAGTACTCTGCAGGAGAATCATTTTTGTTTGCCCTATGAGCAGATTTATTGAAGGATGAGACTAAAATAGGGTTCGAGGAACCCAAGAGAGCCCAAGAGAAGAGTGGGCTTGTGTGTGGTTGCCACAGAACCTTCTGGAAGCCTCTGCAGAATTAACAAGCAGTCAGGCCAGCAAGTGCCCGGACACCCTCCATCTAACTGCAGAGCACAGGGCCGTGGACTGCTCAACCCCTCACTCTTGACCTAGAGGGGCCCTTAAGCCTTGCTAGAACTAAAGGAGAGAAGTGTTTTAAGAGTGACAATGATGGAACCAAGGGGGAAATCTCTTGAGGGGCACCCACTCTGCAGGGAAAGGAGGCGAGCTGTCTTCATCTTTGAAGGCTAGTGGTGCCGGCACCCAGGGTTGGCCTCGAGGTCCCACTGTCGTTGGCTCCCCTGTATTCGCTGTAAACAGACATTTGTCGGGCACCCTCGTCTAAGTGTTAGGGACCATGGTAGATGCTGTGACTTCAAAGAGGAATGCCTATGTGTGTATATGTTAATCCCAACGTCCTAATTTATCCCACCCCCCTTTCTCCTTTGGGAACCATAACTTTGTTTTCTAACCAACAACGACCTACTTACTATACAACACAGAGAACTAGAGCCAATGTTTTGTAATAACCTATAAGGGAAAAGATTTTGAAAAATATATATATATATATACACATATAACTGAATCACTGTGCTGTACACCTGAAACTAATGTGACATTGTAAATCAACTACACTGCAATTTTGTTTGTTTTTTTTAAAAAAGAGGAATAAGCAATTACTCAGACGCTGAACACCGAATGCCCAAAAGCGGTATTGGGGGATGGAAAAGTGAGAGCTTTGGACCTTGTGACTGAGAAGCTTCCCTCCTGTCTGCTGCGATGACAGAAGAGGAATTAAACTGTGGGAAGAGGGCACGGGAAGCCACAGAGCTCTACGTGCTGCCAAACTGCTCCCATGAGAGTTGTGTCCTTCCACAGGGACTGCCTCTTTGAGCTCCTGATTTCTTGCCTACCAGGGAAATAATCCCTCCCTCCTTAGGACTGTTGGGAGGACAGCCTTAAACCCTGTGCATTAAGTCCATGCACACAGTAGTTGCTCACCAATTAATTCCAGCCACAGCCTTGCTGTTTGTAGGCATCCAATAACTGACTATTAGTAAAGTGATTGGTGTAGGAAACAAAATGAAAGAAAATGAGACGTTTGTAAAGCTTCCTTATCTGTAGATTAGATTGCATGGTGGCTGGGAAGTGCGTGGACACCAGGAAGGATGAAGGATGGGGCAAATGCCTCCTCCCACCTCACATTTGCTTGTTTCTGGGAAGGGCAGAGTTGGTATCGATCCAGGGAATACTATTGCTCTTGCGCTGGTATTCGGGATAAGTTCCACATTTTTTGTGGAATTATGCAGACATTCCTGTGAGGTGCCATCAGAAGCATTCCAGTAGGAGTGACCTTGACGCGCCCTCAGTGTAGCAGCCCTCCTGTAAGCAGCGAGGTGGGCGCATGCCTTGAGTTTGCTATTAGAAAATCATGATGGATAAACAACAAGGTCCTACTGTACAGCACAGGGAACTATATTCAATATCCTGGGATAAACCATAATGGAAATAAATATGAAAAAAGAATATATATATAACTGAATCACTTTGCTGAACAGCAGAAATTAACACATTGTAAGTAAACTATACTTCAATAAAAAATAAAATAAAATAGAAACATTTTTAAAGAAAATCATGAAAAAATATTGAAAGGAGCAGAACCTTATGGTACTTCTGCCCCCATGTCCTCCGCCCGCCTTTTGTCTGTAGAAAAACTTTAGTCAAAGAATAAGTTTAATCAGAGAAGTGAGAAAATACAGAAGCAAAGTAAAGCAGTCAAAGAGCACAAAATAATAATAGTTGAGTCATTAAGCAAAGTCAAGGACTTGAGCTCCTCCTCAAGGGCTATAGATCATATTCTGAGCCACATCCTATGAAATGTCTTGTAGATACTGAAACCCCTGCCAGGTGGAAGAAGTTAACTACATGATGAGCAGACTGTAGCCATGACATAAGCTGCCACAGTTCTGAGAACCAGCCTCAAGGAAATGGGAACAAAACAACCCTGGAACTGAAGACTATCTGTCCTTGAAACAATCAAGATGAGCATGAATTTCAAGATGACTGTCAGAGCTGACCGTGCTGTGTCTGCACGTAGCCCCCTCCCCCCTCCTCTACACCCCTGAAATTGCCCTTCAAAAGCTCTTGCCCACTGCTGGTCAGTGGGGAGTCAGCCTTTGGACACGAGTCCACCCTCTGCCCCAGTTGCCAGCCTCTGGAATAAAGCAAACTTTCCTTTCCACCAATCTTGCCTCTCAGGTATTGGTTTTCGAGTGGCCAGCAGCTGGACCCGACTTTCAGTACCAAAACCGTAAATAGGATAAAACGACAACAACAGCAATAAGAATAATATCTTACTTTTGGATAAAAACTTCAGTTTGAGCAACATTTTTATACAAATTATCGCATTTATCACGTTTCATATAACCCCATGTGATATATAACAGGCAGTATACCTCCATTACATTAAAGGGGAAAACATGTAACCAAGTGACTTCCCCAATGTAAAGCATGCAAGAAGGTGGCAAACTCAGGGCCCAGAAAGATTCCTGTGTGTCAGGCACTGCTTCCAGGAAGCTACAAACATGAACAAGATGTCGCTCCTTCCCTGAAGAAGTACACGACCTGGTGGTGGATGCAGAGGTGTAAACCAGCACGTGAAAAAGGTCCCAGAAGTAAGGAGGTGGTCGCTCCAGAAAGGAGAAGCCCACCACCAGCAAGAGAGGACAGGGAAGACTTGGCCAGTGAGGCCACGTTTGGGTTGCTTCCTTGAAGAATGAGAAGATTATAGGTAGAGCAGGGGAGAGGGGAAGGATGGGAGGAAGTGGTTCCAAAGGAAGAAGAAGTGTGGGCAAAGCTCCAGAGGCACCAAAGCACTGAAGGTATGCGTGCGTGTGAAGGATGTAGAAGATTTCTGGAAAACAGGCGGGGCTAGGTGACAAAGGGCATTGCATGCACCCAGAGGAGATTTGACTTTATCTTACAGCCAATGGGCAGCCACTGTTGGTTTTAACCAGGAGAAAGACAGGATCAAATTTGAATTTGGAACTATTTTGACAGTAGAGAGGAGGTGAACTTCTTTTTTTTTAATATTTACTTATTTTCCTTATTTTTTTGGCTGTGTCGGGTCTTAGTCGTGGCACAGGGGATCTTTCGTTACGGAACGCAGTCTCTTCGTTGCAGCACTTGGGCTTCTCTCTAGTTGTGGTGTGTGCGTTTTCTCTCTCTCGTTGAGACACGTGGGCTCCAGGACACGTGGGCTCTGTAGTTGTGGCGCGTGGGCTCTGTAGTTGTGGCACGCAGGCTTAGCTGCTCTGCGGCATGTAGGATCTTAGTTCCCCGACCAGGAATCAAACCCGTGTCCCCTGCGTTGGAGGGCAGATTCTTTACCACTGGACCACCAGGGAAGTCCCAAGAGGAGATGGACTTCTAAGGGAGGAGATGGTTGGCAAGAAAGCCCAGGCAGGATATGATTCTGGTCTAAACTAAGGCAAGGACCATGGAACTTGAGGAGAAAGGATATATTTTTTTTTAATTTTTAGGAAGGTTTTTATATTTTTACTATAGGGGATATTTTTGAGAGATCTTTCTAGGGCGGAAAAATAGAGGGTCTGGTAATTATTTGGATATAGGTAGTGAGAGAAAGAAATTAGAAAAGATTCGAGGTTTTCAGCTCATAAATGTTGGAGGATGGTAATAATTTTAATTTAAGAAGAAAAAAAGAACAGATGGGCCAGGGAGTGAAGAGGAGGAATTGGGAAGAGAAGGTAATACATTTGGTTTTGAGCAATTCTTTACAACTTGTGAAAGAAATATCTATTGGAATTTATTTATTTATCTATTGGAAGAGTTTATTTATTGGAAGGGTATATGTTAAGATGTTGTTACAGGTTCTACAGTGCTTGGCACATAGTAGGATTCGATAAATATTTGTTGAATGAATGGAGAGTCAACAGTAATTATTCAATGAAAGAATAGTGAATAGTCATTTTGACAAACAGATAAAAACCAGCTGAGAATGAGCTGCTGTCAGTTACACAAAGCTTGTTGTCAAGAGCAGCAATTCACAATTTAAAAATAAAATTACCCAAGTTGTCTAAACAGGATATAACTAATAATTTACATGCACTAAGCCAAACTGGCCTTTTCATAAGTGCTAATAATAATAGTCTTGCCAATTTCAGAGATTCTTACCTGTCAAGTCTTAAATTCAGGACCCTGTAAACCAGCTTCTGCTGTATGAAGTTAGATAATAAATGTTTAAAACTCCAGACATATGCACAGATCCTATGCCATAGATGGATCATAAGTCATTCTTTCCCTCTTAGTCTCTCTCCATAAAGACTTTAGAAGTCAAAAACTGGTCTATAAATATCAAAAGTCTAAATATACTGCATTCTCGCCTCCCCAGTAAGTCAAGAAGATTTGCAAACTGAGTCAAGAGCTTTGGCACCCTTGAAGCACAACCATGAACACGTCGGTAACTCGAGGTAAAACACCCAGATGAAACCAGCTCAGAATCAGAACAACCTGATGACATAACCAGAACAGCTGTGTCATCAAACGCTAACACGGTTTCATAAAACTATAGTATAGAATTTATTGGCAGTCATGGACACCCTGAATAAATTGTAGAAATATGGTTAAGTCTTCACCTCTAATAGAGAGGACATCAACCCATATCTCTTGCTGTTTTCATTAAAATAGCTATTCTGTATATAATTTACCTACTTTATTGAAATGTTATATATTTTTGAATGAAACCATGCCAGAAAGATGACTTTAGGCTAAAATGTTACTAAGCTTGGAAGAGTTTGAGGTGAGGACACCCTGGGCCCTAGTGCTCATTGGATGATGGAGCCCTCCTCCCTGGGCTACTATTTCAGTTCCCCAGGGAACCTGCCTGGGGCTTTCTTCGTGGGGGGAGCCCTGATGTTTTCCAAAGCACTTGTCTCTGAATCCCTTGAAAGCATGTACTCAAGAAATATATATAAAGTCTGGAAGTAATCAGGGTATAACAATAACAGGTTAACTGATCTGTGTGTGTGTGGAAGGGCAAATTGGATAAAATGGGAGAGAAAATTCTGTTTAGAGATTGGAAATGAAATTTTATTTGGAGAAGTAAAATCTTCAGCACATTGGATGTATATACAAGAATATTAATTGCTGCATTGTATACAGCCTCAGATAACTGGAAGCAAAGTAAATGACCATTGATAGGAAAATGAATAGAATATAGTACATCTACAGAATATTATGCAGCCCGTATGAAGAATTAATTAGAGTATATCAGTTGACTTAGTGATATTTCTAGGAAGTACTGTCACTTGAGCCAAGGTATAAAAAACACGTATAACCTAAAAGCTGTGTGTACTGTATACAAATATCCCCTTCTCTCCAAATCCTCTTCTTCTTGAGTTCAGATAACAAGTTCAGATAATGAGATTTCATATAGTGAAGGTTACCTGTATATGTATATGTGTATATATTTACATCTATAAATCAACAAACAGCATTATGAGATCCCACATTTTTGCATTTATAAAAATATCTGTGTAAATACATATAATAAATTTCTATATTCAATTTTTAAAAAGAAGAAATGAAACAGATGAATTGTTTACATTTTATCATTTGTTTCCTTCTGGTATTTTCATTCCTGTAAAATAAATTCTATCTACAGTTTGTGTAGATAATGTTTAAAATATTACACGTATCATCTTGTCCTCATAATAATCTTCAGAGGGAGACTAGGTGAGAAAAATGGTCCTCCTTGAGGTTAAGTCACTTGCTTAAGCTTACATAACTCAGGACCAGATGGTAGCTCAAGTCTGCCTAGCTCCAAAACCCTCTTTACTCCTCACAGGAGCCATAAGACCTCCATGGAGAATCAGACAGAATTAGCTCCAACAATGGAAGCATCCTTTGCCATTGAACATGTTGATTACTCCAAGTACCAACCACCTCCAGTTCTTGGGCCCTGGGACTGAGGCCCGAGGAATGAGGAGGTCATAGGATCCTCAGCTCTCAACAATCCCACATCTGTGCAGTGGAGGCAACTGGTAAACCTCACAGTGATGACAACCCACCTTTAAGCTGGAGACACCTGAAGCTCAGCACATGGGCACCAGCTGTTTTTTTATTCAAGAGGATTTACCAGGTGTCTCCTTCACATTCAGAATAAAGGCTCTTTCAGCCACATACCGTGGCATCTTTAGCACATTTCCAGTCTGTAGCACCCAGACTCAAAGCTTTTATTAGACTGAGTCTTTGCAGACAGGGTTGGCCTGAATCAGTGTGGAAAAAGGAAGACTGTATTAAAACACATACAGTGGAAACTAATCCAGGGAGCACACAGACGTACTGGCAGCTACTTGACTACAACAAGGCCAAGGATAAAGCATAATCAGCGAAAAGTGACCAAATCCATTTCATATTGGAAGGTGGAACCAACTGGAAAGAGCAGCCCTGCCTCTTATACATTTGCTCTTGGGAAGTTCATGTGAGGTTCTGGTGCAGTTTTCCATCGTGATGAATCTGCAGGACTGGTGCTCCCACTCTCACTTACAGCACTGATGCATTTGGGTGTATGATTCCAGGATTCACTTCGTCACTTTCTGCAGACATGGCCCACAAAGCAATCCTTTTCAGACTCTGAACCTCTTTCTTGAGGACCCTTCTCTGGCCTGTGCCACCCTGTGGGTTCTCCCTAGAGCTCCGAGCCATTCCACCCTCAGCCCATAGCTTCCATTTTTTAAAAGGTCTTGAATGAAGTGAAATGTGATTAGTTACTGGGAATGAGCTAACGATGTGCACAATTCAATAACCTTTGTCATTGATGAAATAAAGGAATAAAGCTAATTTTCTCCAAATTTTGATGCAATAATAGCCCATTTTTTTCTATGAAAAACACAGAACTTAAATTGCTTCATCTTCATAGTGTCTTTTCAAGAAACATCATCCACCATCAACTTGAGGACTGCCTGCAGGCAGTAGAGTGGGAAGGTTAGGAGCCCCGACTGGGATTTGCACCCAAATCTGAAACTCAGTAGCCGTGTGATTTCCGGCAAGTTACTTAAACTCTTCCTGCCTCAGTTTCCTCGTCTAAAAGAGGGATAGTAATATTACAGACTTCATAGGGTTGTTGTAAAGATTGAGTGAGACAGTGATCACTCAGAATGATGATTGGTAAATGCGAGCTATGAATAATTCATTAACAGTAAACCTGCAATAAGGAAAGTGTGACAAGTCTGCCTGAAACCAGCAGAAGTCTCCCCATTTCTACAGCCATGAAGGTACTGTCTTGCAAGAGGTACAGAGATACCCCTTCATAAACTGTCTGCCCAAACCAAACTTACTCCAGTCCTTTGAAAACGCTCCAGACTTTGCTGCCCCTCCACACAGAGTCTGTCTTCCACCTGCAATTTCCCCTCTTCTCGAGGCCAGACTCAAATACCGCACCATATGTGACGACTTCTTGGAGACGCCAGGCAGAGGGATTCTCTTCCAACTCACATGGTCTTTGTTCTCTTCTGCATCCATGTAGCATTCATCTTGCCATGCTGTTTGCACGATGATTTATGAGTTAGATTTTACTGCTCATGCTTGATGGCAAGCACCCTAAAAACACGTACATTTTGTTTTTCCTCATAAAATCTTGTTCGATAAATGTATGCTGCTGTGTCATTTATTAAATATCCCATTCGGGCCTGCCAATAAGCAAGTGTAGTAAACCATGTATGCACTGGGAGTTGGCAGGAGAGTTTAAAATGCCAATTTATGATAAAAAAAAATCTTCACAAAATAATTAAAGTCTCACTGGAGCTTATTATCATTCCCTGTTTTGTTTCCACCTTGAAAATAATTAAAAAGATGCTAAAAATTTGTGACACATTTTCTTTAGTGTCTCTTTGCATCTGCAGGGGATGGTAGAGTATATGTGTTCTGGAAGTTACTATTTTCCTCTCTGTCTGCAATGGGACCCCACACATCTGTGCTGGCTACCCTGCTCCAGTTCTGGGGCACCTGCTTTGCCTTGTCTACTTTCTAGTTTCAGTTTGTTTCGTGAATCCCACTTGACTTCCGCCTGGGGAAAAGTACATTAATTCTGAGCATTTATTAGGCACTTAGTACATACCAGCTACTCCATTCAGTGTTTTACAACCAGCAGTGTGCTGGTAAGGACTTAACAGGTGCACGGGGTGGGGCGGGGGTGGGGGGCAGCCCTGACTTGAAGGATTTGCCAATTTCCAGGGTGTAAATGCAGCCAGTTCTGCTCGGATGCTTGCTCTGACGCTTGAGAATTTGTCCCAGCATAATTGATATATTAGGGCACAACTTGAGTGTAACGTGAATTTCAGTTTTTGCTCACGTGTGTTTCATCCCTGAGAACCCAGGTGACAGAAGCAGGAGCACACAAATGGACACGCGCTCGGGTCACCAGGACGACGAGCCACACCCACCGCAGCTGGTGGTACCCTTTCTGTCTGGTTTCAGAAGACCCTCCTGCCAGCACTTCTGTATAACATCAGCTGCACTCCTTCCCCCTCGGAGCTCTGGGCCCTCCCTGTCCTCAGTTTCCCCTGTACTCTCCCCTATTTTGTATTTTTCCCTCTGTTTCCTGTTCTTTTGCTCTTGGGGTCTTTTTTCTCTCTCCCCCTCTCTTATTCTCTTCCCCTTGCAGACAGGGTGCTGGACGTGGCTGGCCCCCAGCACTGTAAGCACTCACTTCCACAAGCAAACTTAAGACTTTATCAAGGTGACCTTTCTGAAGTGACACATTTATCACAGTATCCACACATTTCTTAACCAGTTCACATGGACAAACTGGGCTGCCATTTTTATTGAGTTACTATCTTTCTATTAAGTGTCACTAAAAATTTTTGAGTGTTGTAGCCCTGACTGCATTTTACTCTAAGTCCCGTGGTTTTTAATGCACAATTTGGCCAATGGGTTGAATTTGAGGAATGCAGACATCACGTGATAGCAGAAGTAACTGCCCACTCCCCTTGGAAGAGCTGGTTGTGTGTGTATATCTCTCCCCAACTCTGCATTAGTGACGTCACAGTGGTAACTGAAACCCACCAGTGGGAGTGTGTTTGGGGCGTGGGACTCAAGAATTTACGTCTCTATCATTCCCAGGCGACACTGATGCTGCTGGAGCAGACTTCGAGGACCACTGCCTGAGGGTCAGACCCTCCTGTGCCTCTCCTTTGCGGGAGCCGGGAGCCACACCACCCCTGCCCTCCTCCTACCCTCACAGGGTGAGAAGAATTGAGGAAGGCCCAGTGGAAGCCCCATCTGTGGTGTCTACACGGATGGGTTCACCGCCTGGGAAGACTGGGCTGCACTCCTCTGCTTCCGGAGCAGGGAGCAGTGACCCTCCCCTTCTCCCTGGCCTTGGCGAGCTGGCCTTGGAGTCATCTCCGTTTGGAGCTACATCCACGCTCCACAGGCCACCAGCTTATGAGCTGCGGGACCTCGTGCAGATCAATGAACTTTCCCAGCTTCAAGTGTTTTCATCTGTAGAGTTGGGATAATAATACCTTGCTTGAAGTATTGTTGTGAAAATAAGTTGGTATCTGATCCCCTAGTTACAAGGTTGGGTAGGAAAGCAGAAGTCCTTGTAACATATTTTCCCGAAGGAATTGAATACCTAAGGAATTGAGTCCTCACTCAAGCCTTCCCCACTCCACAGGAATGTGTATCCCAGACCATCACATCAATACCTTTGCTTGTCAGTCTCTGCTACTTTTGCTAATGGATACGTTAACACAGAATTCAATGCCAATGGATTGCAAAACGAAACTGCAATTCTTTCAAGAGCTGGAAGATTTCAGGAAGCCTGTGAGTCATGTGAGAGATGTGCCCTAACCATACGCTCCATGGACAGGGTGGAAGCTAACAGTCAGACCAGATGGGGGAAGAGAGAATCAACAAGGATGACAATAGGGTAGGGTCCTCAAACAGCATGATTTGAATATCAAATTAGGAGGAACAGTCCAGTCCTTAAGAAAACTGATTTAAAAAACTATTTTTACCAAAATGACCCTATATGAAGAAAGTCGGATGTTATAAAATTTTTATTTTTTGTAGTTATGTGTTGAGTTCCAACATCATTCTGGCTGTTTTTTTGTTGTTGATAGGAAGTAAAAATGACTTAGGGGAAAGAATGGGAAAATAAAAATATAAAATATTATATAATTATAGAATAATAATAAGGGCTAAAATATGAGGAAGAATAAGAATGTTGGTGTCAGAGATTTCTTTAAAAAATATTATTTTGCATGAATCCAGTCCAATCTCTTGTTTTTCCTTTATCGTTGTTAAGCTGGACTTCCTTTTTGTTATATTATCTCCCCTAAAAAGTGAAGTTAGACTGACTTATAAAATATGGCCAATTTCCAGAATTTAAAACATGCTCTATGATCTGAGTAGGAGAACCCAGAGAATGCTTCAATAGTTATCCTTACATACACAAAAGTACAATCTTTGCTGACTGTTTTAACAGGCTTATGAGGTTTGATATTAAGTTTTTAATCCAACATAATTCACTCACAGTAACATGGTTTATAGCCTTTTTTACCATTTTCAGTTTGCACACCGAGCGCTTCTGCAGTCTTTATCTTATGCTTTCTGTCGAGAGGATGAGAGATGAGCTTGCTTTCTGGCAATTTTGTCTTAAGGTGGGAGCACCGCCTACCTGTTTTGCATTTGTTAGTGCACTAGAAAGGACATCCTGGCAAAAGCTGTGGTTCTTCAAAGCCTTCCCACGGGTGGTTCCTTCTGCTTAGCACCTTCTTTTTTTGCATGCAGAGACAGCTCTTTCTGCAAGTGGGCTTTCATGAAGACTCCCAATACCTAGGAAGAGCAGATCCATCTGGAATGCAGAAAGGGGCCTTTTGAGTCAGGAAGACAGCAGCCAGCCTGGAAGTGGTCATGAGAACAAATTTAAACTGTACCAGTCTTCAGCTGAACCTGGGAAGTCCAAAGCACTGAAAAACGGGAAATCCATATTAAAGGATGATTCACAGCCTGATCTAGTTAAATCCTCAGACGTGAAGCAGACCACACAGTAAACGAAACCAATGGCAAAAATTCAATGAAATAATGTAAAACTGGAGTACAAGTTGGGAGATCTGGTCTCTTATCCAGATTTGAGAAAGTATTTGTGTCCTTTTTGGAAAGTTACTGATTTCTTTGTACATTATTTGCTCATATAAGTTCGAATGATGTAAGATGGGGGTTATCTTTGGCTTGAACATGTCACATCATTGTATATGCCTTCAAGCTCCAACAGTCAGTTTATGGGAGGGACCAAAGCCCTACAGGCCTTTCTCGATACCGACATAAGCGACACTCACTGTTTCGTGGTGTCCCATCAGCTGGCGAAGGATCTGAGAAACCACTTCTGAACTGACACAGAATCACACTAGACTCACCAGCTCTGTAAAGTAACAAATTAGATCACAAGCAACAGAACAAATGTCAATATGCTGACTCTGTTTCTGAATTTATTTTATGTCTTCTAGTAGGGTATTACCTTTGTACTCTTTTTCCCTTTCAGGCTTTGCAGAACTTCAATTTAGGATGAATAGCTAGATCAAACTTGGTCCTGTCCAGACTGAGACCCCCTCCTCGGGACACTCTCTGACCTATTGGCTGCCGCTCTGGTTCACATCTTCAGTATCTCACCGCTGAAGTGCCTCTGCTTGCTTGGTTCCCACCAGCAGTTGGCTGCCCTTCCAGTTGATTCCATGAGCGATGCTAGATTACTCTTCCTGGAACCTCACCCACATGTGCATGATGTGAAATTCCAGCTCCTGACCCTCAGGTTCAAGGTCCTCTTCAATGGTTCCGATCCTCCTTTTTGGTTTGGTCTCCTCCCAACACCACTTCTTCCATTTACAGAGGTCTGATTACCCCCTTCAGCAGTGTCCTCCACCTGCTGTTTCTTCTGGTTTAATTTCCAACTCTCCACAACTCTGAGTCTTTCAGATCCAGGTCAAGTCATTGCCTTCTCCATGCAAGTGGTGATCTTGCTTTCCTTTAATAAAGGATGCTTGATCCTCATTCAACAAACTTTTATCGCAGAGCTACAATGAGCCAGGCACTGTTTTAGCTAGAGAGTCAAAACTCCTCAATTGGCATTTTATCACACACTTGCTCTAATAATTTATAATAAAGAGTTAACCTTCATCAACAGTGTACTGCTCCCGGCAGTGTGTTAAGTACTTCGGTATTATTTCCTTTTCCCAGTAACCTTCTGAAGTGGGGACTGGTATCCTCCATTTCTTAGACGAAGCAGCGAGGCACAGAGAAATTGAATGATTTTCCCAGCCGGGATTCACAGTTGGCTTTCCGGCTCCGGAACCTCCCTCTCAGCCACTATCATGCTTGGTCTCTCCCCACGTGGCCATCACTGCCCCTGCCATGGGCTGCCTGGCACCATTTTTAGTGTTTCGCTTGTGCATATCCTGTCTCCCCAGCTTTAATAAATTCCGTGTCTCTCAATGAGCATAACAGCATAGCATCTAGGGCAGCCAGGTTCACCTGATCATGATGAGATTTTGCCGGAATTCCATGTTGGAATCATGGTAATAAGTGTATGACATGAACTGCTTATGTTTTATAGTATGTGGGGAAAACACTGGGAAATCATACAGCTCCTCAGTTTTACCTACACTTCCCACCTCCCCTGAAACTTGTCACCTCTATCAAGCTTGTCCTTCAATATTACTATTACCATAAAACCTGCGACATTTTTGTCTTAGATTTTCATTCTGTCTTCTTAAAGAAATAGGGAAAAGTCACCAGAAGCCTAAGAGCTTTCGAATGGCAGGATACCACACCCCTCTAACCCCACCCCAGCAGGACAGCCCAGTGTGGACTTGGGTCTGCAGCTGCCTTGAATTATCTCGCCCATGTCCCCCAAGGCCACGAGGCCCCAAAACGCGGCTCCACTCGCTTTGCTAAGGAAAACTTTTCTGTGTGTTTCCTTGGCCACTTTTTATTTTTATAAGAGCAAAAAGTGGCCACAGCACATTCCTAACCCAGAGCTGTGGGTTTCCCAACACCTCTCCTAACTACGAAACAGCCGAGCAGCCTCTCTCCTGGCCGCTTCAAAATTATATTTCAAATCCAGCATTAGGGGAAATTATGAACCGAAACAGAGAGACCTGAAAAATCTGTTTTTTTGAAGTTGCTGCTGAGCTACCATTTTGGCATTCACCGAAACTTTCTAACTGAACTTTATATGCTAGGCTTGGCTCCATGGCTTGCTCTGCGACTTTGAGCCTTCCTTCTCTCTGTTCTCACAGAAGTGCTTTTAAACCACTTACTTAATAGCTCTCCCAACTTATCCTTTACAACATTCAATGATGAAATATTAATTTCTAAAATACTTCTTCAAGAGGTAGGAAAAGGAAATTTGTTTCTTTGTTAACAGTTTATTATTTTCTTAAATTAATACACTTTTTATGGAGCAGTTTTAGGTTTACAGAAAATTGAGCAGGAAGTACAGAGAATTCCCATACATCCCCTCCGGCCCTGGACTTGGGTTCCCTACTATTAACACTTTGCATTGATGTGGCACACGTGTTACATTTGATGAACCAATATTAATACGTTAAGGTCCATTGGGGGTCACTCTTGGCATTGTACATTCTATGGGTTTTATCAAATGCATATGTCACGTATCCACCATTATACTATCATACATAGTAAAACCACGTACAGAGTGGTTTTACTGCCCTCAAAATCCTATGTTCCCTCTGTCCATCCCTCCCTCCCTCTTAACCCCTGGCAACCACTGATCTTTGTGCTGCCTCCATAGTTTTGCCTTTTCCACAGTGTCGTACGGTTGATGCCATACAGTATATAGTCTATTCAGGTTGGCTTCTTTCACTTAGTCATATGCATTTAAGGTTCCTCCATGTCTTTTCCGGACTTGATGGCTCATTTATTTTTAGTGCTGAATAATGTTCTACTGTCTGGATGCACCACAGTTTATTTATCCATCACCTACTGAAGGACATCCTGGTTGCTTCTATAGTGGTTTTGGCTGTTGTAAATAAAACCACTAAAACATCCATGTGCAGGTTTTTGTATGGAGAGAAGGAAATTTTTGAGTCAAATTTTTTTTTTTTTTTTTTTTTTGCGGTACACAGGCCTCTCACTGTTGTGGCCTCTCCCGTTGTGGAGCACAGGCTCCGGATGCGCAGGCCCAGCGGCCACGGCTCACGGGCCCAGCCGCTCCGCAGCATGTGGGATCTTCGCGGACCGGGGCACGAACCCGTGTCCCCTGCATCGGCAGGCAGACTCTCAACCACTGTGCCACCAGGGAAGCCCTTGAGTTAAATTTTTAAAAATAAAAGTATAACAGAAGATGCCATGTCCGGCATTATTACTATTGAGATTACTGATGTTATTAGGATTGTGTTAGCAAACCTGGAGCCAAAGGCAGTGGTAATTTGACGGTTGAAGCATATTTTATAGAACGTCCACATCCACAGGGAGGCTTGATTTGCTTCTAGATATTCAGGGCTTAACATCTACCTGTTAGGAAGCCTTTGGCTCCCAAGGAAGGAGAAAAGCCACTGTGTATCAGGTAGGAGCACACTCTGAAGCAACAGAAAACCCAGCTCTCAGAGCCTGCACGACGGGGCTTTGTTTCTCTGAGATAAGAGGACGGGAGGGCGGCACCGCCGGTGTGGGGTCCTCAGAGCCCTGGTCTCCCCATATCCTCCCTCCCACCGTCAGTGTTGACACCATCTCTGCCACCTTCGTCCCTGTCAGCTCATGGTTGCCCGGTGGGTGTGGCAGCATTCAAGCCGGGCAGACAGGAAGGGGCAGTGCCAGCATGGCCTTTACAAGGAAGCATCCGGTGTCCCTGCAGCTTCTACGTGGGTTTCTTTGGTTTGCATCTCACTGGCCAGGCAGTGTCCCATGGCCACTTTTGGACCCAAGGGAGACTCCAAGGCAAGCATTCAGCTCTTCACAGCTTGGTGGTGGAGGAGATCAAAGGGATGGACAATGGGACTGGTTATCAGATTGGCTAACCCCACAGGTGAATAAATAGCCAACAAGAGCAGCAAACACACTCAACGCAGCTCCAGCTGGGCTCCGTCTAAGCACCTCGAAGCCCCCAAGGATCTCCCTGATGCTCGTGGGGAGACCTGGTTGGAAAGAGATGCTCAGACGGGCTGCCGGGCTCCATGACATCTCCTGGCGGCTACCACAGTCCCGTTTTCCATCACTGCTCTGCAATATGTGCCTGGACAAACCAACCTCCTGTTTGACTAGTCGCTTGGCATGTACAAGACGCAAGTTTCCCACCTTCTGATGTTGAAGATCAGGCTCTGAACGTAGGGCTGGAAGCACAGAGAGCATAGAAGAGGCAAAAAGTTCACTTTCATGGCGTTTCTCGTTCATTTGCCACTTCCATTGCTTTGATTTAGGCCTCGTTACCCCTCACTTAGATCTTTGCGATGACTTCAGAATTGTCTCCCTCTGCCAGTACCCCCACATTCAATTCATATCTCCCAGGATTTCGAGCTGAGCTTTCCTGAAACGCAAAAGAGATCGGTCCCTCACCTGCTCACACACCTTTGCTGCCTCCCCACCGCCTGCCAGGTGCAGTCCCGATGCCCTGGCCTGACGTCCAGCATCTTTGCAATCTGTCTCCATCTCTCCATCCACAGTCTGGCTACGCGCCCTGCCCCGAGCCTCCAGTCATGCAGTTCCCTCTGCCTGTACTGTGTTCCTCTTCTCATAAAAATCCAGGATTTCAATGCACAAAGCATAGAAAACCAAACACTAATCCACATTAGAATACTCTAATATAAGACACATATTAAAGCATTTTAAATGTGAGTACAAGAGTCATTTCTCAGTATACACGTGTTTTTAAAATATGGACAAGGAAAAAGAACTACAGAAGACCAGAGAATTTAAAGACTTTGTATCTTAAAAAAAGGTCAGTAACCTGGTAGAGTAATAATGTGTAGTGCAAACAAGGTACTACAACAAAGAAAAATGGAAAAGCTGCCAATTCCTGAGCTATATGTTGATAGCTTACATAACAGTATACACTTTCATGCATATGAAAAATTTTAAAGCTACATAGAGAAGTACATATTGTTTATACTCCTTTGTTACAATTTCTGAGCATATTCCCTAATCCTTTGGGCCTCAACTGTCACATTTACAAAACGGGCATATTCATAAACTGAACAGAAGATAGGGAGAGAGACTAAAAAAATTGTTGGAGGTCTTTCTAGCTTTAAAATGTCCAATACTATTAGGTATTTAAAAGCAAAATAAAATAATGTCTCAAAAATTATTTAATTATTTCATAATATTCCAGCAATCTCTCCTTAACTTGTGTAAGCACAGGACTAATACACGGGCAAATCTAGTCTGAGGGAGCAATACTGCATTAGCATGAGAAATACCTAAATTGCTATTGTTTCTCCACATTTTTTTTTTTCCGGTACACAGGCCTCTCACGGTTGTGGCCTCTCCCATTGCGGAGCACAGGCTCTGGACGTGCAGGCTCAGCGGCCATGGCTCACAGGCCCAGCCGCTCCGCGGCATGTGGGATCTTCCCGGACCGGGGCACGAACCCGTGTCCCCTGCATCGGCAGGCGGACTCTCAACCACTGCGCCACCAGGGAAGCCCAGCCCTCTCCACATTTGTTTTTAAGAGTTCAAGAGAAGGACTCAGCACCCCTGGCAACTTCTCTCCATTTCACTTAGCCCTTTTCTAAAACCTCTGTTTGGGTGACTGGATTCTGTGGTTTCCTGGGATTTAATTCTTTCAGGTGGTTCTACCCAGCTCCAAATTTTACTGACGTCTCTACAAACCTAACAAGAATGATGAAAGTCGTACAAGAAAAGCAAATTTTGTGGAATTTCAGCCTGTGCAGAACTGCAAATCCTATGATACTCACTTGCTGGATCCTTTTTGTTTCTGTGAGTGAAGAAACTAACCCTTCATCCACGTGTGAGGAATATTTTTAAATTTTCTATTTAAACTGTGGCCTAGTTCACCAGATTCTACGTCTTCCTGTGGTTCTCACTTGATTTTCAAAACATAACTGTTCGTACAAGAAAGCAGTGAATTATAGGATTTTCTCTTTACATCATTCTCTGTCCACTGAGCACATGAGAAGTCATGTCTGCTGTGGTTCAGAATTCAACCGTGTCATAGAATCAAAGGGTGAGTGGGGTCTTAAGATTCTGTCGTAGACACAGGGTGGTGCATTTTCAAATATATCTTTTCCTAAAGAGGGATAAACTGCATACGTCATGATTCAAACTCGGCCCTCTCGGAGCATTTGATGGAGTGATGGGCGGCCCGGAGGTTGATGATAAGCCACCATCAGCCATGGAGCTGGACCAGGAGCACGTCCAACAGCTGCCCAGCCCTGCCTTCCAGGAGGGGAGCATTTGCCAAAACAGCTCAAGGTGCAAGCATCGTGCAGCGGGCAGGATGCACTCAGGAGGCTGTCAGATGTTGGGGGTGGGAGCATTCTCTCTAACACCTTTCCCTGAAAAACTGCTTAAGGACTCATTCAAGAAACATCCATCCTTACTAATAATCGAAACTAGCATTTTCCAGGTGCCCCCTCTGGCCGTCACTGTGCTAAGCTCTTCACACGAATGACGTTCAGGCAATTGGACTCCAGAGCCCAGTGGGGTCTAAGCCCACACCACTTCGCTCTAGGACCCCGTATCAGTTAAGGGCTTCCGGTGCCCAGGGCACTGTGCTTGGGCTTTGGGAGGATAAAATGAGGAACGTGCGCAAGATACAGCCCCCAGCCAAGAGCTTAAAAGCTCTTGAAGGAGGAAAACATTGCTCAGAGACAGATAATAACACAAAAGCAGCAACCGTCTTTTAAACAGATTTGTTCTATGTTGGTTTGAAATACTTTTGTTTGAAGGAGTCCAGGCCCACACCACCCTGAAGACACTGCAGTGCTCAGGGCCAGGCAGGGGACCAGAGTCCAAGTCTGGCACCACAGGCCTGACTCAGCTCACGTTAGCCTAGCGCCAGCTTTGGGCAGCTCAGTAGAAAAGCACTGAAACTTGTATTTCTGATCCTTCCCAGATCAGAACTCACATGGAGAGTTTTTCACTTGCAAGAGAAGCAAAAAGGAGGATTTGCTGGTTTAATGAACAGAGACCTGGCACCTCCAGGACCGTAGGCTCCTCCAGGACCGTAGGCTCCATGTGCGTCTTCAAGCCAGGATCTCCCAGCAACTCATCCCTCGGCCTCACGGCACCAAAGACAGCAGGACCTGCCCAGAGCGGGAGGGCTGGACATTCATGTGCACACAAGTGAAGGACAAAGTGGCCCAGAGTGAACGGGAAAAGCCAAAAGAAACTTCTGTTCTGCGGAAAGAAGTATTGACCAATCATTAGCCCTTTGGCCTATGATTGAAAAAGTTTCAGTTCCCTACACATTTTAATAGGGCTTTGTTTCCTGATGCCTCTCCCGTCACTTTTTCTGGAGAAATGAGAGGTGATAGCAGTCATGGGATGGCTGAAAGGAAAAGGTAGAAACGCAGTCTTCAGCCACAGGCACTCTTGGACCAGGCTCGGCGAGTTAGACCAGCAGCCAGGTCGGGCCAGGTGCAGAGTGGTGACGTGTCACAGTTACTGCTGAAAGCATCACAGAGCTTCAGGCTCAACACCTCGCGCAGGCTGTTCTTGGCAGGCATCGCCCATAGAGAACAGAGTGAAAATCTGCAATATGCTCAGTTGGAGTGGGAAGCCAAGGTGAGGACATTCCTAAAAAATGCTCCTCCAACCGATAGTTTCCATATTGCCGAGCAAGAAACCGTCTTCTCTCGAGCTGGGAGGAGTGTGGATGGGAGGATGGGAGCGGGGAGGGGCCATTTCAAAGTTCTTGGCTTTTCCCTCTGTCTCTAATAATTTTGTGAAGAAAAAACAGTGTTTTGCCATAAAAATATAATGAGCCATTTATCCACTGCCCTCCCTGTGAAACATATTACATACCATTCTAAAAAGAAACACGATAATGTATGTCTAGTTTTCGCATTCACATTGAGAGACTGGCTATCTTTGGATGATTTGTGGCAATCAGCCTAGAAAATTGATTCCCTGGGTAATATTTCATCCAGATCCTCTATTGTTTAGAGAAAAGAACACGAAGAGGGTAATGAAAGCTGTGAGAGAAGAGGACTCCCTGGAAGTAATTTGTGCTGCTCTGGGGGCCCCTTCTCCCCAACTCACTCCCTCCCCAGCTGTCAGCCTCCTGGCAGACAGGCCAGGACCAGGGATGGACAACCAGAAGCAGCGACCCCAAAAGTTTGGCAGCCAAGGTTCCCTACAAGGCAGCACAGCTCCTGAAATCAGCAAGGGTATATGCTCATGAGGTCACTCCTGTTACCTCACCCCACTCCCCAGCGGTCAGCCTGCCATGTATAGAAGCAAGGAACAGTCTAGCAAGAAAACACAGCCCTTGAGATGAGAGAGCGGCAAGAAGCCCAGCACACAGGGTAGAGTGAGCACCACCCAAAGTTAAACCAGGCAGCTCTGTGAGTATGAATGCTCAGAGGGCAAGGACTGCACCTCCAAAGCCACGAAAAGGGGTAATCAGACAAGAACAGGTGAAAGAAACAAGAATCCACGAAGACTCCGGGAAAGGAAAATAGAATTCTTCAAATGAAAAAAATTAATAAGGGCTTCATAGCATACAAAGTCCAAAATAATGTGGTGAGAATCACTGCCGAGTAGCTCTCCCAGAGCACTGTGCAGTGTGTTCAGAAAACACACAATAGGGGCTTCCCTGCTGGTTGAGAGTCCACCTGCTGATGCAGGGGACACGGGTTCGAGCCCTGGTCTGGGAGGATCCCACATGCCACAGAGCAACCAGGCCCGTGAGCCACAACTACTGAGCCTGCGCGTCTGGAGCCTGTGCTCCGCAACAAGAGAGGCCGTGATAGTGAGAGGCCCGCGCACCGCGATGAAGAGTGGCCCCCGCTTGCCACAACTAGAGAAAGCCCCTGCACAGAAACGAAGACCCAACACAGCAAAAATAAATTAATTAATGTCAGATGCAGGCTTGTGACATCCTCTGTCACATAGGGGAGGACGTAAGTCAGGCACCAGCAGATAAGCAAAGCTTCCACTTTAAAAAAAACACACACACACACCATAAAGAAATGGAAACTATAAATGCACGTGAACGATGCAGAGGACCAGCAGGAAGGAGTTCTAGGAGGAGAAAACAGAGAATGGAAGAGACACAGCGTGTAAACAAATAGCAATACATCGTCTAGAACTGAGAAAGAAAAGCCCTCGAATTCGAAGGTCATTTTCCACTGAATTCCATCCTGGATAAAATGCTAAGCCCACACCAAGACATGCCGTCACTCAATTTCAGAACATTAAGGACCAAGAGAAGCTAGTTGTCATGAAAGGAGAGGTGGGGAATAGCTGGAAATCCAGTGAAGCTGTTCAGAGCAAGGTGACAATCCAGCAGATTTCTACACTAGGGGAGTGAGTCAGCCGATGAGGTGAAAGGGAAGATCCGAGTGAAAAGGAGCAACCAGTGACCCCCGGATGCTGGGAAGGCAGAGGTGTGTGCAGAGGCCAGGTGGAGCCCAGGCAGGGAGGGAAGGAGGCGGACACAGTGACAACTGAAGACGAGACAGAAGCTCATGCCTGATGTTCCAGGAGAGGAAGGCTCAGCGTGAAGACGGGCGGGCGTGAGGGATGAGTCTGGAATTTGCCCCCTTGCTTTCAGTGTGTCTGTCAGGTAGAAGGAGGAAGACGGAAGAGGCTCCGCCAGGGGGTGGCAATGGAAGAGCTGGGCTGGGCCAGGGCCAGGGCCAGCCGGGGGCCAGTGTCTGGGGATGGGGGGTCCAGGCTAGGGGCGGCGGGGATCCGTGTGGATGCATTTGCTGAGAGCCACCAAAGTTTACTCATCTAAAAGTTATCGCTGGGAATTCCCTGGCAGTCCTGTGGTTAGAACTCCACGCTTTCACTGCTGAGGGCCCAGGTTCGATCCCTGATTGGGGAACTAAGATCCTACGAGCCTTGCAGCTCGGCCAAAAAAAAAGTTCTAATTCAAACATTGACACCCACGGAACGTGAGTGCCCAGAGAGAGCACTAAGCTGGGTGTGGAGGCGGCCCCGCCCTGGGTCCTCAGCACCAGGTCACAAGCCGGGTGACTGCAGGCTGGCCTGCCGCCTTCCTTCTTTGTAAGATGGGCTTCCTACCTGGTTGACAAGGGGCGAGGCCCACCTTGCAGAGTCAGGTGAAGGCTGTGCACACCCCAACGGGCTACACGAACATGAGGGGGCACCTCATCACAACGAGCAAACGGGGCAAGGCGGGCAGGACGTGGCTGGCTTCCCATGGTATCAGAGCCTTACCTGCGGGCTGGGCAGATGCCAGGGCCCGGTCAACAGCCCTCCACTCCCCCGGGTCTGGTTGGAGAGGCCCCTCGACCTGCCTGGGAGCCGCTAGAAGGCAGTGTGTCCACCACAGCCCTCACTCCAGTGGACTTCCCGGGCTCTGCACAGGCTCCTCGGCCCGGACGGCAAGGCTTGGGCTCAGGTTCCACCAGACTCAAGGTTCCAGCAGGTCCTCAAGCAAACCTTGCTCCTGCAGAGCATAGAGCCCCACGAAGCCCTTTCCAGAAATCCCCCTGCGCCTTCTCTATCTGTGGTGAAAAGGTGGTTTGTGGGCAGTGAAGGAAGGACGTTGGCCCAAGATGTCAGCCAACATCCATGCCTGGACCCTTGGACGTTACCGTGCTGTCACTTTATGTCATCTGACTGCCGCTACCAAGCCCTACCCGAGGCATTTCACATGTGTGATTGCAAATCCTTACAATGACCCCGTGCTCCAGGATCGTTCCCACAACAGCCCTGGAGGTGAGGAAACATGAGGAAACCGAGGCTTAGAACTTATGTTGCCCGAGGTTTCATAGTGGATGGGATGCACTGGAGATTTGAACCCAGCTCATTCGCCCCCAGCCTGTCCACTGGGCAAGACCACCTGTGCCAACGCCAACCATCACAAGGAAAACTGATCAGGAGTTGGTGTATCCCTTGGGGAAGACCTTTAACCTGCGATGAAAGATGTCAGGAGCCACACCACCGGCCAGCTTGGTGTCTGCTCGGACAGGGGCCACCAACAGGCGAGAGGCTCCTGGGTATCTGGGCTGCATTCCCGCTTGGTTCCACATCCCCAGGCAGGAACGTGGACGCCCACCCCTGACTCATTCTCCATTGCTTGGCTATGTTCAGCTTTGCTGCGCCATACAATTCAGGTGGGAAGGAACAGTCCAACAAAATCATGAAGAAAGATGTTTTCCATTGGGCCCTAAAACAAGATGCGACGAGGTCCAAGTGGTTCCAGACTCTGGTCACCTGCTACGGGATGTCAGCCACAAGTGGTTTGTAAATAAAGTGTCTGGATGACAACGGTCGAAGTGTGGGCTCCCAGATGGGCGGTGGGTGCTGTCAAAACTAGTCCTACGCCAGCCAGTGAAGGCCAAAGATCAACTGTCTTCATTATCGTCTGTATGAATTCAGGGTCACGAGACTAGCAAGATGCCCCAGTCACTGACTATCAGCACCACAGTCACCCTCCCTGGGGGAACAAGATCCATCTGCTTGTGGACAAGCTTTTGCACATGTACCAGAGGCACATTTGTGACCAGCAAATTAGCTGTCCACTGTGCCCCAGAGCATTGCTGGTTCTGTACATTGAACCTGATTATTTTGTGAGTTAAAATATAAAATAAGCACATGTGGCCCCATGCACACACATACACAACCAAGCTGTGATTGCTATTCTAGCCACCCGATCTGAGAAATACAGAGAAGTGCCAGGAATGGAAATTTTTCAGTTGCTGCAAGAATGCAACCAACATTTCCACTCTTTAAATGAATGTTCTGAAGTAATTAATCAAGATGTGTGTGGTTTCCTACTCCCCCTCCCTCTCTCTCTTACACACACACACACACGAACTCACACACATGCTGACATACACACTTACACAAGGAAAGAGGGAAGATATTCTTAACACTAGTCCAGGGCAGCTCAAAATCTCTGGCTGTAAAGTAAATCTGCCTCCGTTCCTAAGACCTTACATTTGAAAAGTGCCTCACAGTTTTCCAGATACTTCCCCAGACATCCTCTCCTTGGCACACACACAGGCCTGGTATGTACGGTCATCTTCATTTTCACGGAGGACGAGTCGGTGCTTTAAAAAATAGCAAGAGCCAAACGGTTCCGGGTTCAAAGCCCAGCTGTACGCCCTCCTTGCTGTGTGACCTCTCACAAGTGACCTAACATCTCTGGGTCACAATTTCCTCGTCTAAAATGGGAGGGTAACGCCAGGCCCAGCGACTGTGGTGAACGTTTTATTGAAAGCATCCAGCATGAAAATGGACTAGTGGTTTTACCGAGAAAGAAAGCGGCCCAGGGAGCATCGATGACGGAGCCAGAGCCCTGGGTGACAAGTGCAGAGATGTCTCTCGGCCTCGCTGGAAGGTGCGTCCATCCTGCTCTCCTGCTTCCAGGCTTCCCTCTCGGTCTAGATGTCCCTTCCTCATTTTCCAAACGTGGTGACTCCCCTGCACTTCCTCACCCAGTCCAGACATCACCTCCTCGCCCACCGGGGCCACAGTAAGGCCCCTCTGCCCTCTGAACTCTCTCAGCAAGGGCTATGCGGGCACCTCACAGGCTGCACTCTGAGGGCAGGTGCTGTGCATTTAACTCTGGATTCGAACCCCCGGGTCACAGCAGGTCACCGAGTTGGAAGGAAGGCAGAGCAGGGACAGCCAAGGTGTCGGCCACACCGTAGTTACTTGGGCTCCCAGCAGGCAAAAACCCAAGCAATCTAAGGCCGTCACCTCTGAAATCTACAGGCAAAAATATCTCATAATTTTCTCTCTGTTATTGCCAAGAAATTCTTCCTTTTATCTATAAACCCTCCCTATAAATGTAACCCACTTCCTCATTATCAGACCTGCAGTGACAGGGAGTAACCTGCCCAAGTTTACCCACAGTAACTCCTGTGTCCTGTCCTCTGGAAGCCGCTGGTTGCACTTAGAATCACGGTCCCTCCGGCCTGGGAGTGGCCCAGACAGCACACAGCTCCTTGTTTCAGAGAGAAAAGAGGTAAAATCCAGGAGGGCAAGGAACACACGACTGAGCTACTTCTTTCTTTTCTCGTGGGACCAAAATTCTCTATCCTCCAATCACTGGTTTTTCTATTCTTTTTGTATCGTTACCAGTTTACCACTTTCCTTTTTTAAAGGTAGAGAGAAGATCTGGACATAATACCTCTGAAATATTCGTAGTTTTTAAAAACACTCAACCAATTTCAGTTGAGTGACGCTAAAGGAACTTACCACGAGACTAGTTGTGATTCCTCTCCCGTCATCATCAAAAATGTACAGAACACTGGTGACACGCCAGCTACGGCACAAGGCCCACGGGATATCAAACTTTATAAGGCCCAGTCCCTATTACCGAGCAGTGCCCAAACTTGAAGGGGACAGCCATGGAAACAAGTAATTACTAGGTAGATGTGTAAACGCAGTAACAGCTAAAGTACTTCTTAAACAAACACTTTGTTCTGAGCACACAGGTCAACTCAGTCAATCATTAGAAGAGTGTGTCAGGTATAGTGATGATGGTGAAAAGGGTGAGGGACCTCTGCTCGAGAAAATCAAGGAGCACTTCACAAGGAGAAAAAGCCACCGTGGTTACTAAGGAGAGAAGCTCACCAGGCAGATGAGGAGACGGAAAGTGCAGAGGAGGGTGGCGCCAGGGCCCAGAGGTGGGAAGCACGAGTGGGCCCAAGAGGGCGGAGTGGGGGGAGTGCAGATGAAGGACCCCTTTGCCAAACTTGACCCTGAAGACCAACCACTAGTGTTTAGCAGGGCATCCTGTGGACGTGTTCTATTTTAGAAAGCCCTCTAGCAGAAGTGCAGAGATGGTATGGGAAGCACGTGAACCTGAGCTGGGAAAACCGCCTTCCGAGTGACACGGTGAGGGACCGAGCTGGGGCCCGGGCACGGGGAAGATGTCAGCACCCAGAGGAGAGAGATGATACGGGCGCAGGACTCAAACTGTCAAGGAAAGGGACGGCCCAGGTTTTTGCTGGGTGACACGGTGAAGGGTGTGGCCGTGCCCTCGTGGAGAGCTCGGTAGGAAAAGCTGATCTGAGCACACACAAGATAAACCAGAATTCGCCTGAGTCTGGAGTGTAAACCCAGGTATGGACGCAGCATGGCATTGAACTCGGGACTATGGGGCCCGAGGAGCTCTGGAGGCAGAACCCACAGCCCTGTCCGAAAAGGACAGGAGGGTTTTGTGGTCTAGACCCTAACCTTTCCCTGGGGTGTGACCACTGGGACACTGCGCTCCCGTCCAGGACTTCGCTAGCAAGTCCTCACCTGCCTATTTCTCTGTCACTTAACCCACGGCTGCACGTCGTGCTGCTCAGAAAATAGAACCAGGTGCGGACCGGGGTTTGTGCTCTTGACTCCCAGGTGTGCGTTTCCACGGAGAAGTGCCTGGGCCAGGGCCTGTCTGAGTTTGGCCTTGGACTCTAATCTGGAGCCCCGGGCTGACTCTGTGATGTGGTCCACAACCCAGCGTGCAGCTGGGGCTCCGTCGGAAGGCGGTGGTCAGTGTCGGGGCCGAGCAGCTGCCTAAGCCGCTCAGGACGGGCCGAGGAAGAGGATGCTGCCGTGGCCCCTGAGTCCCTGCGGTCTGGCCTTAACTACACCAAATGTTCAGGAAACCATATTAGCTGTTACGAGTCACCAACCCTGCTTCATGCCATCGGATATGTGAGTTTAGGGAGATAGAAGTCCTCAGAAAACATGGTTAAACACCGACATCACGTCTTAGTCCACCAGACCAGAGAACTACAAAGATGTGTCTTTATCTTCCAAGAGATCTAAGACATTTGAACTTCAATGACACCTCACTTCTCAGAACCAGATGTGCGTCCGGCGGGGAAGAGGTAGGGGCTGGGGAATTATAGCATCTGCAGGAAGAACCGAAGAGTTACCTCTTCCGTGTGCTTCAGCGTGGAGGCTTTTGAGGAAGTCAGCACCGCTGAGGGTTATTTTCACTCGGCTGTGGACCCTGGTTTCCTGTGTTTTTCATGGAGATGGCATTCAGGCGGAGGCGGGAGACCCGTGGGAGCTAACATCAGCCGCCCCCCGCCCCGGCCATCCTCGCCTTTGCATTTTGTGCCCTCGCTGTGTTTCCCGTCGCCGTCTGCATACTGCCCTGTGTCTGGGACACCACAGGGCTCTGGGCCCCCGGGGGCTGGCGCAGTGCCCCCCCACCACACACACACAGGCCAGCACACCGAAGATGCTCAAACATAGCTGGTATTGGAATCCCACTCACTTTTTCTGCTGTCACCCGGCAGAAAGTCCCCTGCTTTGCCACATGGACTCAGAAACAACTCTCCACAATTTACCAGACATTTATTAAGTCTTTGGCATGATTTCGCAAGGCATTGTAGCCAGGGGAAGATGGGAGGATAAAAAACAGTCCTGTCCCTGGCCTCACTGTGCAGGAATTAGGTATAGTGTGTGCCAGGTGCTCCATAATAATGTATCTATTTGTTTCGTTATAGTTACTCATGTTCTCCTGATTTTATGCCAAAAGGGACTTCACACAGCTTACAAATATACACCCAACCAACACAGCAAAAGAAAATAAAATAAATAGACGAGAAAGACTAAACGGCGGAGACTGAGGAGGAAGGAGAAGAGGAGGAAGGCAGTGAGGCCCGGGCACTCGAGTCGCCGTAAACTCCTCTGTAGTCTTCGGAGGAGATTCGGAAATGCGCCCCATGGTGTCTAGAACTGAACGAGCAGAGGGACACAGTCAGGATCACAAAGTGCTCTCTGTTCACCGAGGGCCTGGTTGATGCTCAGAGATGCTCTGGACTTCGAATCTCACTCCGGTGGCTGTGTCACAAGCTGCAGGATTTGAGAGAAAAGGAATGTTGACTCAAACAAAGAAAAAAAATTATTTTGCTGCCGTAAGTTTTGAACTCCATCACTACTAATCTTCTTTCCTGAACGACTGAAAAAAGTTTAAAACAAATATGAGGAAAAAGGTCATTTAAATTAAGAAATGACATCTGTACATGAGACGGAGGGCAGAAGAAAGAAACGTCTGGGGCATTTTCCTGGATGTAACATGTCTATCTTTTTTCTTTTAATTAATTAATTTAATTTAATTACTTTTGGCTGTGTTGGGTCTTCACTGCTGCGCGCAGGGTTTCTCTAGTTGCAGCGAGCAGGGGTTACTCTTTGCTGCGCTGTGCGGGCTTCTCATTGCGGTGGCTTCTCTTGTGGTGGAACACAGGCTCTAGGCGCACGGGCTCAGTAGTTGTGGCTTGCGGGTTATGGAGTGCAGGCTCAGTAGTTGTGGAGCACAGGCTTAGTTGCTCCACAGCATGTGGGATCTTCCCGGACCAGGGCTAGAACCCATGTGCCCTGCATCGGCAGGCGAGTTCTTAACCACTGCGCCACCAGGGAAGACCCCTACATGTCTATCTTTAATTCTTGGACTGGATTCCAACTTTGCCTGAGAGACAGCCCAGCGACTGCTCAGGTATTATCTTCCCAGGCTCTAATCTTTTTTTTTATGCGTTTGTACAGAGATGGTGTGATTCCCCTGCTTCATTAAATGTGTGAGTAGGTGGGTAGCTGTTTTCCCCACAAACTCTGTCTCCTCCTAGGCTTCACAATAGCGTTCCTCAAAATTATACTCTTGCTAACCTTTCTCAAACACGGAATGTAGATGTCAATATTAAATATACATACAGGAATCCTGGTGCAGGCGGTTATGAGTTACAGCATCCAACAGAGAAATCCAAGATTAGGACACAATGCAGGTAAAAGATGTTGATAGTCGTTCAAAAATTATAGGAAAGTGGCACAAAAGCTTGAAATCAAGGGATTTGATCTGCGGCAATGTCCTTGTCCCAGTGGAAATGACGGAGGAGGGACAGTGGGTGTCAGCTCTGAGGAAGGTATCGGAGAAGCAGGCGAGCGAAGATGACTCCCCGAGAAGCTCGATATTAGTGGGCGGTACAGGGTGCACCTGCATAAAGTCAGGTTTCAATACAACAAATGCACAGCCATGGTTGTATTTTGTACGGCACCCGGATCCAAACCTATTGGGCTGTGCGGTGTGGGGTCATCCACACTGGTGAAGCATAAGCAGAAAGCCTTATCAACATGCCAAACCGCTCAGTAAGGCCCATCAAGGTGACCCACTGTCACAGTGGGAGTCCCGTACACAAAGGCATTTCTAGAAAATGGGCCAAAGACATAAGACACTGATTATGTTTTAGCCAAGGAGGAGCAGAATTGGGCATGCACCTCTAAGACGTTAACCATGGTGAGTTGTCGTGACTGAGAGAGAGACAGAGACAGAGAGAGAGAGAGAGAGAGAGAAGGGAGGAGAAGGAAATATACTCAGTCCCATGGCATTCTTTGTCACCTATCCTGACCAAATGACATGGGAAACCTCAGTTGTATCTAATCGGGAGCTTCCTTGTGAATGAGGAGTTTAAAATGTGCTGAAAATAATTAATAGATCAAAAGTGAAAAATCATATGATTATATCTATAGGAGCTAGAAAGTAGTTTGATAAAAAAATTCTATATTCAGTGCCCACTCTTTTAAAAAGAAAGCTACTAAAAAGAAAGCTATTGATAAAAGATGGGGGATTTCCCTAGTGGTCCAGAGGTTAAGAATCCACTTTCCAATGCAGGGGACACGGGTTTGATTCCTGGTCGGGAACCCACGCACCACAACAAAAGATCCCACGTGCAACAAGTAAGACCCGACACAGTTAAAAATAAATAAATATCTTAAAATAAAAATAAAAGACCAGAGGCAAGGCTGGAGACGCAGCGCATCTGACCTCATTGGGAGCTTTAAGATCAATGGGAGTCTGTCTAAATGGTTTTTTGTTTGTTTTTTAAAACTTTTATTGAAATATAGTTGAATAACAATGTTGTGTTAGTTTCAGGTGTACAGCAAAATGATTCATATATATATACTCTTTTTTAGGCTCTTTTCCTTTATAGGTTATTACAAGATATTGAGTATAGTTCCCTGTGCTATACAGTAGGACTTTGTTGTTTATCTATTTTATATACATTAGAATGTATATGTTAATCCCAAACGCCTAATTTATCCCTCCTCCTTCCCCTTTGGTAACCATAGTTTGTTTTCTATATCTGTGAGTCTATTTCTGCTTTGTAAATACGTTCATTTGTATCATTTTTTTTAGATTCCACATACAAGTGATATCATATGACATTTTTCTTTCTCTGTCTGACTTATTTCACTTAGTATAATGTCCAGGTCCATCCATATTGCTGCAAATAGCATTATTTCATTCTTTTTATGGCTCAGTAATATTCCATTGTATATATGTACCACATCTTCTTTATTCATCTGTCAGTGTGTCTAAAGGTTTGTTACAGGGGTGTGATGTGATCAGAATTGCATTTAAGAAAGATCACCCTGATGGATTTACCTGTCTCTACCCAAAAGCCAGTAAGTACTATGATAAGTGGGGAAATGAAAGAAGCGTTCCCATAGCGTCTTTATCATCGTTCATGTTAATGACTTCCTGGAAGTGTTAAGCCGTACAATCAGATGAGAAGGACGTATACAGTTTGGAAAGGGGAAGTAAAATTACCATTTCTTGTAACTGACCACCTGAGGTACTTGGAAAACTAATCTGAAGGACAAATATAAAGGACATAAGAGTCAGTAAGGTAGATGAGTATAAAGACAGCATTCAAATGTCTTTCGCCCATCCTCCTCTTTCTCTTCTGCTTCCTCTACCCTTTCCTTTCCTGAACAATTCAGTCCCAAAGCTATGAGACAGGGGCCGACAAGACCAGCAGCCTCGCCAAGGCCAAGGGTGGGGAGAAGTTGTGGCGCCAAGATCTGGGAGTCAGGGCTGGATGGATGAGGAGAGCGCCACACAGGGGAGGGGCAGCCGCAGTTACAGGGCACTGGTTACACACAGAGAAGTGACCAAATAACACACAGGTGCAGATATAGCCAGGTTCCTTCCCTTTATCAGAGAAGAAAGATGCAAATATGGAAAAGGAGCAAGCTTAGAATGAACCTTGTGCCACTGGATTGGAATGAAGAGGTTGGCATGAACTCCATATTTTGAATATAGACAAGTATAGAAAAAATACAGATGTAAGTGTGTTTATATATGCGTGCATCCCTTGGTCTCTCAGCGTAGATAGATATAGAGATCAAGACTGAGGTAGAGATAAATATGTCAAAAGATACAGAAGCCACCTTGAAGGGGCTCCCACCAGCCAAATCCGGGACTACTTGAGCTTCAAAATGAACAGTGGTAGTAATGTATTGTAACCCACTGAATAAAATAGGAAAGCAAGAGTCCAAACTCATGTAAATCCACAAATTGTACCTGTTTTCTTAGGTCAGTCTCCCAAGGGAATAGAAATAAAAGCAAATTTGAAATAGAAATAAAAGCAAATAGAAATAAAAGCAAATGGGACCTAATCAAACTTATAAGCTTTTGCACAGCAAAGGAAACCAACAACAAAATGAAAAGACAACCTACGGACTGTGAGAAAATATTTGCAAACGATGCGACCGACAAGGGCTTAATTTCTGAAATACACAAACAGCTCATACAACTTATTAGTTAAAAAAAACAAACTTATGTAAATCAGCAAATTAATAACTGAAAGTTTGAAAAGGAAAAGAACATTTACATGGATCAAAGTACCTTCCCACAAATTCCTTACTAACTCACAAGGGGAAAAATGTAACTTACAATGGAGAAAATTGGAGGACACTCCCATAACCAGTTGATTGAGTGGTCAGAGTGGACATCTTCACTAACGGGACAAATTCAATTCGTGGGCCACCTGTTAAGGTGCATAAGAAGAGCACAGCATCATTTCTATGACATTCTTCCCCCACAAGAGACTTGCCATGAAATAACTTGCTCATAATTTTCAAATCCACAAAGGTCATGAAAGTCCATGAAAGACTGAGAGATTGCTCCAGGCTGAAGGAGACCAAAGTGACAAATGCCATGTGTGGCTCTGGACCCGATCCTTTCATAATTAAGGATGTTATTAGAACAACTGACAAAACATGAAGAAGTGGAAGATTAGAAGGTAGAGATGTATCAGTGTTCATGTAAGAGAATGTCCTAGTTTGTAGAACTTGCACAGGGTAATGGTTCAGGGAATAAAAGATCTTCCTATTGGGCTTGAAACTTTTCTGTGAGTTTAAGATAATTTCAAAATTTAAAGATCAGTTTATAAAAATATCCATAGCATTCACCATATATACAGAACTACTCCAAAATATTTAGTGCAAGAAATGATTATATTTATAAGGGCAATTCAGAACAAAGGATAAACATACCTAAGAATGAACTTAGAGGAATTGGCAGTATTTATATGAAGAAAACTTTGAAGCAGTACTAAGTAACACAAAAAAGACATTTTTCATTATATGGCTTTTGTATCTTTTGAATTTTCACCAATGCATTTGTTTTTATTCAAGAATAAGTGAATGAAATTTACAGCAAAGACAATGCATTGAGGAAAACACTACCAGAACATGCATTGGACCCCTTACTGAATCTGCTGAAAGTTGTTAAAAAAAGAAATCTCTTTTAAATAAAGAAATTGCACAGAAATAGACTCTGGTTGTAAGATCCAATGTGCTTAAACACGAGGAATGGTTCCTCACTACCCAGTGAGCACACCAAGGCCATCCATGATTCAACTCACCCAAGGCTGGGAGAAATGGGTCACTCCCTCTCAGAAACCTCTGTAACCCTTTGAATGACTTCCATGAAGTCGCTCACTTAACGGCTCCTGTAACACAGGCTTGTCTTCCATAAACATTGAAAATTCCTTACGGCTGAGAAAATAAACTCTGTTCCATCACTCATTGCAATTCTCTGCTGCTTTGCACATAGTAAACATGTGATTGTGTGATTGTGAAGTTTTCCTTTTCTTTTCTTTCTCCCTTGACCCCAACTCAGACCCAAACTGTAAATGGTGTTTCACTAATTAAGAACCAAGTTTTACATATATTTTACTGATGATGGGAGGAAGGGGAGTGAAACTATAGTCAGTTATTGTCTCTAATTTTTACAAAGAGAAATGAAACGTTTAAATCATCAGACCTGGGGGGTGAAGCAATACTGACAACCACAGCTGTTCCAGACGTTTCCAGAGATAATTTGGCATTAATTTTTGCAAATTGGCATGTAGGCAGCCACAAAGCTTTTATTTATTTATCTCATTATTTTACCTCTTTACCTATCAAATCTAGAGTAGTAAGATTTCACACCGAAAGGAGAAAACTAAAGAACTATATGTACCCATCACGTTGACTCTGATGTAACTTTAAACATTTTAAAGTATAAAATAACAAGTGAGACTAGACAAAGTAGCAATCAAAGCATAAATAACAGAGGCTAAGTCCACCCCCTGTGAGGGGGTGAGGTGAAAAAGTACATTCTATCAAACAAGCCTAGAAGAACCTAACTTAAAAAAGCACACGCAGATAATTACTCCCCCAAGCACATAAAGATGGCGAATTAGGCAGGAAAAGTTTTCAAGAACGGGAAAATGATTTTAGAAAGGAAAGTGTGCCTTTCATTCTATCGTGGAAGGTGGAGCACATTTTGTTCTACTCACTAGGTGGAGTCACTGGGAAACAAGGATTCGAGGTACTGGTGGGGATTGCCACCCCGCAAAGCAAAGACCCGGAGGGGTTTGCATTGTTTCCTCCAAGCTGGTCCCAGGCTCCCTGCACTTCCTTCTGATCTGCCCCGACAGGAGCACCCAAATATGGACCTTCTCCCCTGTCCTCCTGTTCTCCTTCCCTCTCATCTTCCACCTCTTTGTGGGGACCCACTTCTCAGGTGTGTTCCAGGTTCTCAGTCATTAACATAAAATCATTGGTTGAACAGCTACTCCGTGCTCATTACTGGAATGAAGACTTGATCATGACTTGACAATGTCTCCAATCTAGCTGGGGAGGCAAGGGTCACACAGGAGTGTTAGCTGACAGTAAAGCAGAGAGAGGACTGCAGCCACCAGAGCAGGGATGTGATAAACCACCTGGGACTGAGGCCCTGTAGGTGCCACTATGTTAATGGGTTTCACTTCCAGTTCACACAGGCAGTTCAGAGCCCTCTTCAGATGGTCCTGAATCCAAAGAAATTTGCATAACTTCATTTAAATTATTTATTTATTATTCTTCACCAAGGGGCCATAAAAATTCTGGTGTTGTGGGCTGTCCGCTGTCATGAAGATATCTGTAAAATGTGGTCTAGACCAGGGTTTTGTAACTTTTTCAACTCACAATATGAAATTTATTTTTACAATAGGACAGAATGAGCACACACACAAGTCACTAAATAATAATCGCCGCTTACGGGACTCACTCTCACGCTCTCCACCCCTCGTCTTCCCCCTTATCCCCTTCCCTCCCCCCTCCCTTTTCCTCCCCTCTCTTCTCCCATCCTTTCCCCTCCACCCTCCTCCCATCCTCTTCCCCCTTTCCCCCATTCTATTCAGTTTTTAGAAATACAATTTGGGTTTACTAAAAATAGATTTCATGACTCACAAATAGGTTGCTACCCACAATCCAAAAAACACTGGTTGAGGCCATTCCAAAATGTTATGGAATTGAGGGCTCTGAGGATCCCCGCATATGTTTTGTGAGTGAAAGATACAAAGAAGGTTTATTGAGGTTAGTTGAAGTTGACTAAGAAGGGTATTATGTTAACAAAAGCTTGAAGTCTTTTTGAAAAACAAACATACTGAAGAAACATCCAAGAGTCCTTGGCAGTCTACAGATGTACGTGGTACAGTAAGGTGCCCCTGGAAGATAAAGATGGACTAACAACATCATTTGCTTGTCGAGACCACCATCCAAGGGTGGGTGAAGGCAGGACCTTTACAGAAATATCCAAATAAATGTGGAATGACTGGGCATTACTAGTCTTAATTTATAAATAGAGTAACTGTTCTCCAGGTAAGTTTCTTTTTTTTTTTTTCTTTATCACAATTCAGCTTCTTGGATATCTGGGCAATTTCCTTCTTCAATAACATGACAGAGTTTCTTAGCAAAACTTAAGCATTTTTGCTTATGAATTAGCCACCCTGTAACCAGTCATTGGAGCAAAGAAGTTTTACCCTTATACTTTCTACTGTCTGCAAAATACCACTTGAATCAGTCTACTACATTATTGAATAATGCTACAAAAGTTTGTAGTAATTTTATATCTTCTTTGGAGAAATGTCTATTTAGGTCTTCCGTCCATTTTTGGATTGGATTGTTTGTTTTTTTGATATTGAGCTTCATGAGCTGCTTGTATACTTTGGAGATTAATTCTTTGTCAGTTGCTTCATTGGCAAATATTTTCTCCCATTCTGGGGGTTGTGTTTTCGTCTTGTTTATGGTTTCCTTTGCTGTGTAAAAGCTTTCAAGTTTCGTTATGTCCCATTTGTTTATTTTTGTTTTTATTTCCATTTCTCTAGGTGGTGGGTCAAAAAGGATCTTGTTGTGATTTATGTCATAGAGTGTTCTGCCTATGTTTTCCTCTAAGAGTTTGATAGTGTCTGGCCTTACATTTAGGTCTTTAATCCATTTTGAGTTTATTTTTGTGTGTGGTGTTAGGAAGTGTTCTAATTTCACTCTTTTACATGTAGCTGTCCAGTTTTCCCAGCACCACTTACTGAAGAGGCTGTCTTTTCTCCATTGTATATTCTTGCCTCATTTATCAAAGATAAGATGACTATATGTGCGTGTCTGTCATACAGAGTGAAGTAAGTCAGAAAGAGAAAAACAAATACCATATGCTAACACATATATATGGAATCTAAAATAAATGGTTCTGCAGAACCTAGGGGCAGGACAGGAATAAAGATGCAGATGTAGAGAATGGACTTGAGGACACGCGGAGGGGGAAGGGTATGCTGGGACAAAATGAGAGAGTGGCATGGACATATATACACTACCAAACGTAAAATAGATAGCTAGTGGGAAGCAGCCGCATAGCACAGGGAGATCAGCTCGGTGCTTTGTGTCCACCTAGAGGGATGGGATAGGGAGGGTGGGAGGGAAATGCAAGAGGGAGGGGATATGGGGACATATATATATGTACAGCTGATTCACTTTGTTATAAAGCAGAAACTAACACACCATTGTAAAGCAATTATACTCCAATAAAGATGTTAAAAAGAAAGTTTTTAGTAATTTTAAAATTGCTTTCCCACACCATATATAGACTATCACTAGTAATTAATGCAGAGCTTATCAAGGCAAATATATGTGGTTTTCTTTCTTCATCTCTTTCCTCTACTTTTACGCATGGAGTAATAACTTTTATTGGAATGACTACACGAATGCATATGAAACAGCCCCTTTTCTCTGGAATCTTTCAGGCCAACGGGGATCCCAGAACTATGGAAATGACCCTCATGCCACACAGAATGTGGTGAGCACCTAAGGCCACCCAGAGCCCCAGACCCAGGAGGAAAGACACCCCCATCCTTCTCGTGGAGATGGCCACGGCTTCATGGAGAGGGTACACGTTCTGAGGGGCTTCCAAGGATGCGGAAGGGTTCTACGAAGAGAGACTGAGTGGTGAGCAGAGTCCTGGGAAGAGGAAACTTCATAAGTGCCCCTAGAAAGTAAGTATCAGTTTAGCTGAACGGGAGGGTCCTGTAAGGGGAGGGGTGGGAGAAGCACATAAGATGTTAAGGCTTTCACTTTGTGTGGCTACTTTTAGTTGACCATGCATTGGCACATCCATTATCTCAGTGCCATCTCTCCAGGACTACAGTGTGACAGACCCTCATGCCCAGGGACAGTGTTAGTACTTTATAAGAGAATAAAAGGAGAGCTGGTGACTTCCCTGTGGGAGAAGGTCCAGTGATAGGCTGCCTGCACTTGTTGGACGGGTAGCGTTGCTGTATCTGATGCACATACTTTCTTCTAGAAGTGGACTCTGCCCCATCTGTCAGAACGAGAAATTCTGTCTTTGGGATACTTGGGCCAGGCAAGCAGGGTCAAGGTTTTCTTTCCTCTCTGCTCTGGGGTCCTAAGGTCTGACCTGGAGCTGCCATTCCCCTTGTTACCTTGGGGATGGGCATGCAGGCAAAGGAGCCCTGTCCAAGGCTGGAGGTCCCACTGCTCCATCTTTGACTCTCCCCCAGGAACTCCCTGAAAACCGGCTTCCACTGAGATTTGTTCTCTTTGGATTTTGCCACTTGTAACTGACAGGGACCTCGGCACAGATGGGCTGAAGCAGGAGAGCTGGGGGCAGAGAGTCCATCTAGGGGGCTCTTCTAAAAGTCCCCCTTAGCCCTTTTCTACACTCCCTTCTGGGCATCCTAAGTCTACAGAAAAGTTCTACTAAAAAGGGAATTCCATTGTTCCTTCATACATTTATTCAGCAATATTTACGGAGCACTTAATATTTGCCAGGCTTTACTCTAACTGGAAAAATGGCCAAAGAGGTTTCTGTCTTTATGGAGAACACATTCTCACAGGGAGAGGCAGACTATAAAAAAGTAGGCACAATAAGAAAATCTCAGATAGCACTTTTGTCCTACAAGTGAAACATCACATCCCCACAGTGACCCAAGGTTCCAGGACCCTTTGTGGCCAGCAGAGAGCACAGGTCAAGCACTTACTCAGAAGATGTTTGACAAAAGAAAACAGAATGGGATAGAAATATATCGTAGTGGGGACACTGAGTAATCCTTGCTGGTTTTCTTTCTTCAGATGAAAGTCTAACTCACGTTCAATAACTTAGCACAGAAATGGAGCTGTTCCCAACGTCACTCTCACGGATTTCATGAAATCCTGTCACTTCAGCATTTCAGTTCCACGTTGTGATTCTTTTGCACTTGAGACCGTCAAATAACAATGACCTCAAGTCTGACCATCAGAGAGACTGAACAACAAAAACTAAAGGGGATGGGCAGGAAAAGAGCTTAATATTAAGCAGAGAGAGGGATGGATTAAATTAACATGCTATCAGTTGATAACGGATTTTTCTTGTATGTTACAATAAATTATTTTTCCCTATATATACTTTGGACATTCATAACGAAGTTAAAGGAAACTCCTCCTGCTCTACAAGTTATTGTTATTTGTATGTGTTAGTTATCCTTTTAATCACTTACAATAGGCAGCTGGTTTTTATCCAATCCCAGTGATTTTAAACTGGGTCATCGAAATCCACTGGGTCTAAGTGAAACCAGGGTTTTAACAAGGCCTTGCAATCTTTTGCTGGATGTCAAGCCAGAGGTGATACTGTATTAAGAACAGGAGACTAAGCTGTAACAACAACCAAAATGTTCCAATTAACTTCAAGTTAGAGGGAACATGTGGCCAAATACAGCTCAAAGTCAGGGCTTGAGACAGAGATTTGCTCTGAATAGCGTATTATAGCCCGGAGATACTCAAAGCCCTACCAACAGCCCTAAAACTATTCTAGGACTTAAGACCCCATGGGCTCACCTGTGTCTGGCTGCTCCTTCCACACACTCAGGTCTGCTCCACGTTAACCCAGACATGAGACTCGGGCCCTGCACTGGTTTCCATGTACAAATGAGATGTTGAAAACGTTGGCAGGCTTTATCAAAGAATGCAGGACACACAGAGGAGCGCAGCCTGTACCACCTACCGAATTAACCTGCAGTCACCATCAGTCACTCCTGGGTTCTGATTCCCTGTCAGCCGTACCACCAGTGCGGGTCCCCCTCTGAGTTGGCCCCCACAGCCTCCTCGTTTCTGTTCTCTCGCACTTTCTCATTTTCTTTACACTCAGGGACTCTCCCTTTTGCTGGAGCAACAAAGCTCTTGCCCCTGAAGCCCCAGGGTCTCACCTACTGTTGGTGTGCACCAAAGCATGTTTCCAAACCAAGATCTTTCCCTTCCTGAGAGATATTCTGGAGCTACGTGTTAGGATGATTGCAAGTCCTCCACCAGCTACAGCGCCTGTTATGTAAACATGGGTTTTATTATTGCAGGTCAGGGGATGGCATAAAGTCACATCTGTCCCTTTTTCCTTCTCCTTCACAGTTAGCCCAGGGGAGCCCCAGATAAGACAGGCAAGTGACTGTCTTGATGTAGAAAAATGGAAAGAGGCAAAAATCAACATCATGACAGCACTCAAGGATAGTCTGGGAAAGAAAGCTAAGCCTCCTGATTACACTTCCCTTCTTGAAATGAAGTTATGAACCTTCCTAGGCAGAGATTCCTAAGTTGGGTAAGCTTTCCCCAAACAGAAGTAAAAGGATCTTCCTTATGAACAGCTTCACCTCAAGACTCTATACCTGGTGGGTATTTCATCTTCCTTCTCAATACCTCCTCCTTCAGAGCCAGCAAAGCAAGCACAGTATACTTCTTAAATGAATAAGAATCAGGGCTTCCCTGGTGGCACAGTGGTTAAGAATCTGCCTGCCTATGCAAGGGACACGGGTTCAAGCCCTGGTCCAGGAAGATCCCACATGCCGCAGAGCAACTAAGCACGTGTGCCACAGCTAGTGAGCCTGCGCTCTAGAGACCGTGCACCACAACTGCTGAAGCCTGAGGGCCGCAACTACTGAGCCTGCGTGCCTGGAGCCCATGCTCTGCAACAAGAGAAGCCACCACATGAGAAGTCCACGCACCACAACAAAGAGTAGCCCCCGCTCACCGCAACTAGAGAAAGCCCGTGCACAGCAACGAAGACCCAACACAACCAAAGATAAATAAATAAGTATTTTTAAATATATTAAAAAATGAATAAGAATCAAAGTCAACATCCACGGTAGAGAAGAATAACAAATACTTGTGAATCAAAATTATGTATAGACTTTTACTGTTAAGAAAAAGATCTAGTTCATTTATCAAGATCCTACATCTGGATTGCAAATGTTGCCACGTTAAAGGGCTTGGAATGCATCAGGGATTTTTCTCATGAATATAAGGTTTATAATATTCAGACATGTTTATAGAAAACCATACATCTTCATTGATGGGCTCCAATGACTGATAAAGAACATTCCACAAATTATTACAAAAATGAGTGTGTAGGATATATATTTAAAACAAATGAGTTTTATGTCCACCCAAAGGCATGTACACAAGTTGTTTCATATCAGCTTTATTTGTCATGACCCCTAAATTGAAATAACCCAAATACCCATCAGTAGTACAAAGGACAAGTAAATTGTAGACTATTAATACAATATTACTTAGCACTCAAAAAGAACAGACAACTGTAACAACGTAGGTGAATCCCACAGACATAATGTTGAAGAACCCAGACACAAGGCTATGTGCTGTTTGATTCCATATGTGTGAGTCCCAAAGCAAGGAAAACCAATTAATGGCAATAGAGTTCAGAACAGTGAGTAGGGGTTTTCTTGGGGCAGAGCACAGGGAGCTTTCTAGAATGCAAGAAATGTCCTGTATCTTCATCTGGGTATGGATATATGTTAACATTAATTAAGCGGTTCACCTAAGAACGTGAACTTCCTGAAAATGTTATAGTTCATTTAAAATATATATATATATATAGGTGTGTAAGCAAAATCCAAGTTTATATAGTTACGAACTGACTTGTACTGCAGACTTGAGTGCTCAACAGTTTATATTTTCAGAAAGAGCTTTTGGCCACGGCGTAAGTAGTGAATTATCAGAATATGTGTCTACCTCTCTTGACAATATAGAAAGAAGTCTGGCAGACAAAACCTTAACCAAGTGATCAAGCTTAACATCAATAGGGACAGGACCAGCTGACATCATGTGTCCTCTGATGTGACCCAATGTCACCTGGGTAGTATCCTTGTCCAAAATGTTTAACCTGAATCTGATCATTCGGGAACATCAGATGAATCCAAACAGGGAATTTCTAAAAGATTATTGACCTGGACCCTTCGAAACTGTCGACATCAGGGAGCATTTCTAGATTAAAGGAAATGTGACAACTAAATGCCATGTGTGGTTCTTGATTGGATCCTAGATTGATGGGGAAAAACGGGCTCTTATTGGGGAAATTTGAACATGCGCTCCCACTAGGTAATATTATATCAACATGAAGTGTTCTTGGTGTGGTCGCTAGATTGTGGTCATTTAGGAGAATGTCTTGCTCTTAGAAAATAAATCTGAACTCTCTAGATCATCATAATGTCTACAAATAACTCTCAAGTGGTTCAGCCAAAAATAATAATCGTTGTGAGAGAAAGAAGAAGAGGAGGAGGAAAGGAGGAGGAAAGTGTCCCCGTCACTTGGGAGTGAGATGGACCCACCTCAACCCAAAATTTAGTTCGAATGTTGAGACTGGTGATCCCACACATGCACCAAGAGGGTGTGGAAAAGTTTATTGCTCTCAGAACGAGGCTTTGCTAGGGGAGCAGTGCAGACTCCCAAGCATGTCTGAAAATGGCTTGAGAGCCAACAAGTGCAGGTTTCACTGTGGTTACAGGTGGTTCTGGGAGATTCTCACGTAGGAGTTAGGGCTCGTGTGGACTGAGTTCCCACTGGCACCAATGTTAGGACCACGTGGGCTGTCGCATCAGCCTGCCCAGGTTTGGAGCAGACAGGAAGCTGGGTGGTGGGGTCTGAAAGCTGTCAGCAGCCAACCATCAGAGATGGAGTCAGATTCTGTATCACATTGTCACATTGGTGATTTAGGTGAAGAGGACCTCAGCATGCACTGTACACATCCTGTAGCTTTTCTGTAGATGGAATACTTTTCAAAATAAAAAGTGGGAGAAGGGAAGATGAGCCTACTGTCCTCTCACATGAGTACCAGGCACTAATACCTTAAAATCAATTTAGTCCTAAGGAAAACTATTTTTGTAAATACGTGATGCTATGTTTTAATCATCTGTGCGTGCTTAATCTCAAAGCCTGTGTTCTTTCACAAATGAAAGGCATTTACAGCTCAATATAAATATTCCTTCTTATCTCTACCATTTACAAGTAGAATTATCATGGTCACTATTAAATGGAATACTCAATACTTTAAGATGTCTTAGTTACAGAAACATTGGTCATTTCACTCAAGAAGAAATTATTGAGTGCGGAGTATGTACCAGGTATTGTATTGGGGCCAGGGATAAAACAGTGACCAAGACAGGAATTATCAGTTCTAGATGAAGCTCAATGTCTTAACACACCAGTTAAGACATTCCCCTCTCCCCTTTGTGAGTTTCTATTCTGTCAATATTTAAGAATCTAAGTATATAAAATGTATAAAAGTCACAAAACCCAGACATATCATTAGAGTTATGTGAAAATTTAAGAGTAATACTTATACCAATCATAATTTTCATGGGCTCCCCAGAAGGTGTATTCGTATCCTATTTTATAATAATGCATAGTTTAAATAACATACTTCTTTCTCTGTTATTACATAAATTTATAGCAAAATCACAGAGCTGTGCCTATTTACAGTAACTGACATGAACAGAACCCAATGTCTTATCCACATCTGCTCTAAGCAGAGAGTTGGAGAAGACAAACCGTCCCATGAACCCTGAAGTGCGTAGTGCTATGGTCGCCTTACCTCTAGTACTGCTCAAACTCCAAGTATTCTACCCCACTGGTTTGAGGAGCGTGCTTATATGTGCTAATTACTCCATTTCTAGGTCCCCAAAGTGTAGTGTCCATAGTGATAGTAGATCACTGCAAAAGAAAATTGGGGCAGGTGTGGGCAAATTGGCCTTTGGTGGAGTTTCAATTGTTGTCACCGTTTTGATTCAACTTCTGTATCTGGAAATTCACCAACAGATAGATTTATACATGTGCTCAAGAAAATACAGCGTGGTTGCTTATTATAGCATTATGTATAAAAAGATGAATTCCATAAGAATTATCAGTTATGTTACATTGTGCCATGGAATACTATGCAGACAATAAAAATCCAGTAGATCTATATATGCTGGTAAATTTCCAGTACATAAGTGAATAAAGAAAGGTCCAGGAGAAAAGTATGTGGAGGGTGTTTGTGTTTGTGCAAGAAAGGGATATCACGTATGCACTCCTGCACAGCTGACCCTTGAGTGGCTGCACAAGTTCACTTCTACACAGATTTTTTCCCAATACATACATATAGTGTTACACGATCCACAGTTGGGTGAATGTGCATCTGTAGAACCGAAGATAGGGAGGGCTGACCACGGGACTGGAGCATCCTTGGGTTTTTGTATCCACAGTGGGTCCCGGAACCAATCCCTTGAGGATTCTGAGGGACGACTGTATACACAGAACATTTCTGGTTGGTGTCATAAGAAACTTGTAACGTTGGTGACCTTTGGGAAAGCTGAATGGGGTTGGAGGGGGACATATTTTGCATCTTTTCTGTAAGTCCTGCTGTGATACTTACACTTTTTACCATGTGCATGTGTGTATATGTGTGTGTATGTGTATAATATATGTGTGTGTGTGTGTGTGTATATATATATATATATAATATGATGATGTTGATCATTGTGATTGCCACATTGCATTCATCAAGGAAGAGGACAGAAAGTTAAAGAGCTTTTAACAAGAATCTCATATCACAGCTGAGCAGTTCTTATATTAGCAGTGCTCCTCCAGCCAACAAAGTGAAGGTAACTTCAGCTTACCTAAGAAGACAAGATTCCATTTTCACGGTTAAGTCCCGTCATGGAAGCACTTGAAGGAAACATCTCCACAGAGCTCTTACCTCTGTTTATTTGCAATCCTGTTTCTACACTGGTGGGAAGGGGGAAGGTGGGTGTTTGTGGGGGGCAGGGAAGGGGCTAGCAAATCAGAGTATAAACAAAACTGCTGTCAACGTAAAGAGTTGCTTCTAAACCATAGACCAGAAGGTACCCTCAGTTAACACCCCACCACGCTCAGAGTGTCTGGTAGTTCTGGAAAGAATGGAGAGAAAGTATTGCCCCAGCCACCAGCCTGTCTAAACGGTACAGATGTTAAGTGACTTCCCCAGCCTTTCACGTCAGCAAGAACTGCTGCTTATCTACTTCCTTGGCGAGTTTCCATTTAGTTTGGAGTCGGTTATGGTTTACCTGCTTCTTCGCACAATCCTATTCAAAGTCTTAAAATTTTCACCATCCAGGGCTTCCCTGGTGGCGCAGTGGTTGGGGGTCTGCCTGCCAATGCAGAGGATGCGGGTTCGTGCCCCAGTCCGGGAGGGTCCCACGTGCTGCGGAGCGGCTGGGCCCGTGGGCCATGGCCTCTGGGCCTGCGCATCCGGGGCCTGTGCTCCGCGGCAGGAGAGGCCACAACAGAGAGGCCCGCATACCGCAAAAAAAAAAAAAAATTCCACCATCCAGGACATCTGATTCAACCTTCTGACGTTACAGATGAGGAAACTGGCAACAGGCATGTCTTTTTAGACTAATGGGACTTCCTTTCTGGTCCACGTGAGGACTCACCCCTGGAGGCTACTCTGTATTTTTGTCCTTCTTTTCCCCCAAACTGTCCTCTCCCCGCCAACCGTCTCTGGCACACTGGAGGGCAAAATGGCCTCTCTGGTGGGAGCCAGAGAAACTAAGGTGAGAACTGAAAAGTACCTGAACTGTAATGCTCTTCGCCATCAAGCTTCTGTGGAATGTGTGCTTGTGAGATTTTCTTTAGGGGTCAAGATCTTCTTCCAGGGGTCAAGCCCACTCTTTCATAGTAATGATTATAAATAACCCTTTAAGAGATTTTTTATAATAATTAAAAATCTGATCAACTATTCTAAAATAATTAATCTGTTCGGAAAAAATCATTTCAACTGGTGTTAGGGGGTCATGTAGACGTAGGGCAGTTAACAATCTAGATGTTCAGCTTTAACTGGGTTTAGAGGTACAGAGTTGCTAATACTTCCCCTGCCCCTGTTTCCAGACGCCCCCAAAGCCAATGGCCTGTGAATAATACAGGGAAGCCACAAAACCCAAAAGCCAGTGTGGTGTCAAAGAGGAACACGATTTTAAGAAACCAATGTTTACTTCCGTCATTAACTCATCAGATTAAGGAATAGCTACCCATAGACAGTTTCACTGTGGCTCAGGAAATCTGAGGAGTGTAAAACATGAGTAGGTCATGGGTTCTGTTCAAACCTCCCCTAAACTCCTTCACTGCAGAGGCCCCCTTTGGGTGACTTTACACCCCAGAGGGACAGGAAACCAGGAAACCGGGCTGGATAGAATCTTAACCAAGCTCATCAAAGATAGAAACTACTTATTTTTATAACACTCATGAGATTAACTGAATGTAATAATAAACATTTGACATCATTTTATATCCAAAAATCATCTTAAAAGAAATGAGAATTAAAACCAGAAGACAAAACAATACAGAACAGTTAGGGTGTGGGTGGGGAAAGGGGAGAATAGAAATGGGTTTCCGAGAGCCTACAAGAGCCCACAGGGGCTGAGAGAACAGGTTTCTAACTAGAGGGTAACTGTTGGAAAATAGGCTTTAATGTTATATTTCAGTGTAGAGTAACTAATGCAACATCATGTGATTAGACCAAAGTATCTAAGTAAATAACAATTCCTTGAAAAGGGACCAATATGAAGGGAATGTGAAGAGAATGAAAAAATAGAAGTATCTTCTTACGGGATAAGATCAATAATTATAATTATTCAGTGTTTCCATCAGAGCCTCTTCCAACATGGTCTTCGACATACATACCCATCACCTTCACAGCCAGATGAATGCTGTAACATACTCTCATGTCTAAGTTCAAAGACAGTAGATGCAAAGCAAAGCAAAAATTGTGGCCGGCATTATCCATTTGCACATCAGATCTCTCTAAGTTGTAAACACAAAATCTTTATATGTTTAACATTTTAGGCAAATATCTCCCATCAGTAGAGTCTGAACACACGGTGGACATAGAGCCAGCTGGGGCCCACAAGAGGCCCATACCCTGATCCCGATCGTGATTTTACACATACGCACACATGTCAGATAACTTCAACGGACTTCCAAATAAACGTTCAGCCAAACTAGGACAGGGCACTTCACTGTCCCATTGCCATAGCTGAGCAAATAAGTCAGGGAGAAGAAGGAAACCATCCATGTGTGTTCATAACAACCCGTTCACCATCTTACCTTCATCTCATAAGGAATCTCCTGAAGAGAAACGATTAACAGAACTGGAGCCGTTACAGGAAATAGCCACCTAGGGCCTGAGTGGACACCTACCCTCGTGACTGGGGCGCAGATTGGTGGCAGGTGAGGGTATGAACAGGAGCAATGGTTTCTGTTCTTCTGTTCAAAGTTCCCACTGCACTCCCTCCAGGCAGCCTGCACGCTTACTGGCTGTTTAAAACTTTAGACCAAGCCAACCTGCTGACAGACGGTCTTAAAATCAATGACTCCTAATGAAACTTAATTTCCAATTGCCTTGATCTAATAGATGCTATAATGTGCTTTCAGTGGTTGAAATGAACAAACACGTTGGCCTTCCAAGTTGTTGGAGCTCAAAAGAAACCCCTTCTGATATACAAGGTCAGGGAGACTGATGTAAATGCTTTCCTCTCCTGTTCAGTGTGGGCATATTGTCAAGTTTGGCTGAGAGACTCAAAGGAAAGACACAGCCTTGAGTTGTAGAGGTGATAAGATCCAGGTCCTTAACCATGTGTAAGTGTCCTTGTATATTTTGTTGCAGGTGCATAACCACCCGTCACTCAAACACTGGTTTACACCTGGCCTCCCCATCTTCCATGGTCAAAGTACCCACAGCCATACATCCTCCCACATATGTAGAGATGTGTTTCCATCACGTTTGGTGAGTGCCATGACTACCATTTCCCAAGGAAATGCATTCACAATCCTATGGTACTTGAGTATTCACACACTTAATGGTTTCTACAGTTACATATTCATAGGCAATTATCTAGTAGTATTTTTTATTTGCCAAATGCAAAGGATACAGTAAAATCAGTAGACATTTTTAAGCTCTAACAAAACCAATCTGTACAATAAGTCACTTCAAAATTATGATAATCTCTGAATAATATAGAAACAGGTACTTACTATTGCCTGTTATGCCTTAACAAAATATTCTCAGCCGGGTCCTATCACACTAGGGAATGTGGGAATTTTGTTACTACTGTTAGTACAGGACCTCCAGAACATAGCTTTTTAAATTCTAATACCACACATTTCCACCAAAAGGACGATAAGTGTTTGTTAAAATACAATTCTTATTGCTTTTTATAAATGCCAGCCATGCATACACTAATAATTAGAAAATGGCATAAAATGTATCCAGGTTGTTATTTACCAGGATAATCATGTCAGTTCCCATAGACTTCACTAGCTGCTTAACCAAAAGAACATAGTATGCACCTCTGAGAGTAACCTCGGGTCAAAACTGAATGCTGAGTATAGAGCCGATGAATTTGTCAGACACCCATGGTGATACTGAATTATTCTCCCCAAAAATGGAAAAACACCAAAATACCATTCAGATAGAATCATTGCCATATTTGAATTTCTTACCAAATGCCATTTTTTTTCAGTAAAATTAATTGAAGAGCTGTACTAACTTTTGCTCTAAGATCACAACTGAGCAAAGAAAGTCAAAACATGGGCAGACACTGAAATACAACCTCTTCTGAGGTGAGCGGGCGACATGGCTCTCACCTGCTTCTATTAAATCCCACTGCCCAGGGAGAGCCAAAACCAAACACTTTGCTTTAAAACGCACACAAGCCATGCAAAGAGTTGCAAGGGGACACAGAGATTCATGTTATATGAGCAGGAAGGACTCTGGTGACTTCGTATTTCTTATGACGTCAAAGGAGAAAAGCCATGGACTCCATTTTGGAGGCACACGCCCAGTTCTCCTGGTGCTCTGACCTGCCCCTGCCACCGACCAGGCCACAGGGCTCCCCTCTGAAAAGAAAAGCAACCCCAAAACACAACTCCTCTCCCTGCCTGGGTTCAGACCATTCCCCCACAGGCCCTTTCACTTCCCCTTCCACAGCGTAACCGATAACAAAACATTTGCATCTGGTTCATATTTCCTTTGTGTTTAAACTACAGTCCAGAAAAGAACTTGACTAGTTCATTTGGGCCTACTCTGAACCAAATTCAGAATACTGTAAGTGAAATAAAAGGTGTCTGACTGGGCTGCTTTTATGTGGCAATCAGATATCCAAGTATTACTTTTGCTTCCATAGGAAATTTCCCACCTTCACTTTTTCGTTGGTTTGATTCTAGGGAAAGGGGTCCCCAGATGCTTGCAGCACAGCATCTCCCCTTGAGATCACAGTCCACCATTAGATTTGCCTCAAACCTCACCTCCAACTTCGGGAGGATGCAAAGGGCTGCCTGAGCAGATGAGGATTCAACATGACGCAACCCTGAGCATCCCTGGATTGGAGAAGCCTGGGAGAAGCAGCAGCCCTCCTGATGCCCCTTGCCAGCAACACACATGAGGGGGACAGCACCAGCACCCCAACCTCCAGACCCAGGTGTCCTGCACAGGCGTCAGTACAGGCCACAAAACCACAGGACAGCTTGACACCCCCATGTATGTGACAGCAAGGCAGTCAGAGGACGGGAACCGGCCAGCAATCCCCAATCCATACCCAGCCTCTTCCAGCCTCCTCTCCCACTCCACCCCACCCTCCCCTTCTCCCCACAGAGTTTCAAGTTCACCCAAATTTGGGTCTTCAATGTCAGCCTAATCAGCACATTCCCACTCCCCCGCCCCCCGTTTCCTGGAGGCACATGTAAAATCCCATTTGTGGGGAAAAAAGTCTACCCAAGTTGCCTTGACACAGGGAGCTGCCGAGGACCGGCTGGAGCATTCCTGCAGAGCATCTCAACTCCCAGAGCTTCCCTGCAGGCTCCTTTCCTTTCCTCCACCCCTGCTCTCCCTACCTTCCTCCTCGCTGCCGCCCTCAAAGCAGCCAGTGGGCTCCTCCTCTGGGAGCCCGGACTGTCCTCCACCCTCCAGGGCTTTGCGTTTCTTCGACATCTCTGCCGGGGCTGGGGCTTTGGGGTGTTCTTTCCACAACCCCAGCCTCCCCCCTCGGAGAGGAGAGTGAAGGTGGGGTTAGGTGGAGGGGAGAGAGACGGGCGAAAGGGTGGGGAGGAGAGGCCGGGGAGGGAGATGGCTGGAGAGGAATTGCTGCTGAAGGAGGGAAGGCACTTTGGGGAAGCAGGAGCCAGGCGGGCAGGCGGCGCAGAGAGCCTACAATCAGTTGGGCAGCAGCCCTCCGTCTAGGGGGCTCTCTGCTCGCTCTCTCTCTCTCTCCCTCTCTCTCCCTCTCCCTCTCTCCCTCTCTCCTTCCTCCTTGCTCTTTTTCCTTCCACTAGAAGGGTAAGCCCAGAGGGAAAAAGAGACCAAAACACCAGGGAGGAGAGGCTCTTTGGGCGCTCAGCTGATTTCTTTCTAATTTAGGAGGGGGATAGCGTGGGTGCTGGGTATCGGGACTTCTGGCCCTGTCCATAAAGGACTGATGTCCTGGGAAGGGAGGTGTTGGGAGGGGGGAGGGTGTTTGTGGCGTTTGGGAGGGAATGTTTTCAGTGGATTGCAAGGAAAATTGGGTAGAATGAAGAAAACAAAATGCTGCAGGATGCAATATAGTGATGCCTTCAGGTGCTGGGGGCACAGGACCCCCTCCTCCTCTGTGACATCATTTGAGCTTTTGCAAAAGGGGCTGGGGGAGGTGCAGGAGGACCACGGAGAGAGGCAACCGAGGCCCGGGGCAGAAAGGGGAGGGGAGGCGTCTTGTCCCCACTCAGAACTGAGTTAGGAGGCCCAGAAAGGAGGCAGGAGGGTGGGGGCCTCCTCCCGAGGCCCCCTTGGGTCTAGCCTTGCAGAGGCGGCCGTTTGCAGCTGGAGGGCAGCCTTGCAGGGAACTTGGAGCTGGGAAACTTGGTCCAAGAAGCAGTAGCCGGAGGCAATCGCTCAGGCTCTGGGGTTGGCTGCCCTCCCTCTCACCTCCTCTGCCACCCCTGAGTCTTCTGGTTTGATCCACTCAGGTCTCTTTTTTCTCACCTCCACTCATCACCCCTCTTCCAAAACAGTCATGTCCCCAAACAACACACACACACACACACATTCTTGTTGCCAAAAAGGATGGAGGGAAACGGTGGTAACTTTTTTTAAATGGTTGGATTTGAGTTCTTCTGGACTCTCAAGGGTTAAATAATAGGTAAAAGGAACAGTCCACTTACCGCCAAAGTATGCGAAGCGCCTGTCTGCTTTCCGCTTCAAGTTCACACACTGAAAAAAGAGAGAAAAAGCAAAGAAAAAAAAAAGCGGGCGGGCCCGGAGCCCCGTGGGTCCAGGGCTCCATTGAGAACTGCGCACAACAAGTTGCCAGTGAGCCCAGGTGGCCCAAGTTCACGACCTTTCCAAGAACACTCGCTTCTGCTCCACTCGGCAGGCATATTCCAGAGGCGTGGGGCAGTGTGCCTTTCGCGCTGATCTCCCCTGAGAAGGAGCAGACACCTCTGAGCGCTGTGTGGCATTCCTCTTTCCCTCTGGTCCATCTGGGGGTCTCCGGGAAAGCCGCGCTGGGCGCTCCAGGCGCCAAGAAAGACCGGTCCATTTCAGCTCATCCTCCCGCGGCCGCAACTTTGGACCCACACACCTACAGAGAACCTAAGTGCGAGTGTGCGTGTGTGTTTGAGTGTGTGCGCGTGAGTGTGCCAGCCTGTGTGCCCGCGCGCACCGGGCTTTGGGGCGCATGTCCTCTCGGGAACGACTCTCCCTGGCTGCCTGGAACTTGGAGAGTTTTCCTTTAAGCCGGAGCTGCTGCTCGGACACCCCCCCTCCCCCCCCCCGCGTCCAACAGGAGGCGATGACGTCTGTAGCCTCGTTGCCAGACAGTCCCCAGGCAGCCGCTGCCGTTCATTGACAGGAGCGGGCGCTCCGACGTCAGCAGCCGGACCTTTGGCAAAGCTGCTCGGGCGGAGACGGCTCCCACCCCCGCACCTGCCAGCCCCCCCGGGGGGGAGGGGAGGGGGAGTAATGAAATCAAAGTCGCTGGGGAGGGGCCCGGCCAGGCTCCGGGGCTCGAGGAGGAGGGGACTCCGCTCTTCCCTCTTTATCCTGGAGCTCCAGAGTTTATAAATAGCGCTGTCTCCAGCCAGACTCGACCCCTCCGCCGCAGCCCCCGCGGTGCCCCCGCCCCTGCCCCTGTCACTTCGCGCTGGACTCGCTCGGCCAGGAGGGAGGCGCGGAGGGGGCGGGGAAGCAGGGAGTGGAAACGGACGTTGCTTCTCTTTCCTCTTCCCATTCATAGATTCGGTTTGAGTGTTGGGGCCGCCGCTCGGCTCCAGGAGCCGCAGTGAATGGATGGACGCCCGCGCGCGGGTACCACTGGGTGGGCAGGGTGTCGCCCTCGCGGGAGGCGCCCCTCCCACGCGGGAACTTGCTCCCTCGCCTAGGGGCGTGTGGGAGGACCCCAAACGACCATCCTTAAGAGACCCAGGGCCTGCCCCCTCTGGCTCCTCCAGCCCCGGGGTTCTTTTCTGCCCCTGCTGGAACGCAAAACGCAGAATCGAGCTGCGCTCGGCCCCAGCACCATGGAGAGCCGGGACGCGGACGCAGCCTGGGCCACGCTGCGGCGACCAGGACCGCAGCCACACGGAGGGGAGCGGCCACGTGGCGCAGGGCAGTGGCTGGGGCCGAGGGTGTCACCTCGCCGTGCGCACCCTTGGCTGCACAAGCCTGCGCGCTCTCCGCTCCCGAACCCCAGGGCGCGGCGTGGGGTTACGGAGGACCGCAGGGCGGGTGCCCCACCCGAGGCCCGCTCTCAGGGGTCGTGGGCGCGCGTCTCCCGCGTGCTGCTGCCGGGAGCTGAGGGATGGCGAGGCCCGCGCCGGCCCGGAGCGGGACGCGGCGCCCCGTTTGGGCGCTGTCCCCGCTTCTCGCCCAGGAGCCCGCAGGATGGAGTTCTGAGGCGCCCTGCTCCCCGCTGGAGCTTGATGGACGCGCGCCAAAGCTTCCATGGGACCCAGAGCACAGTGTGGCCGAGGGGATCCTGAGCGCCTTTGCTACCCCAGGACCCGCGCGCGAGGTCTGGTTGACAGCAGAAGCCCAGGAGTGTGGAGACCGACCCGCAGAGCCCTTCAGAGCCCGGTTTGACCCAGACTGTTTGAGAAGCTGCCGCTCAGGGGGCCTTCTCTCCGTGCGCCTGCACCGACCCCCCCCCCCGGTAAAGTCCACCCCTCCACCTGGGCCCTGGCCCCAGCCCCTCTCGCTACTAGAGGAAACGCCTTCCCAATTCCCTTCGCATCCCTTCCTGAGTGCTCGGCTGGGTCCGTCCCACGACAAGCCTACTGTCCTTTCTCCCATGGGGGAAAAACAGGTCTTGACCACATCTTCTCTGCTCTTCCCACTGCTTTCTCTCCCCTTTACAACAAACAGCTCCCAGCAGTTGCCCTAGACTCTTCGTCTCTGGTTTCTCTCGTCTCATTGGCTCTTGAACCTAGGCCTACAAGACCGTCTTAGATGTTCTAGCTCAGAGACTCAGCAAAAGCCCGCCCTCCCCCAGGTCAGCGGCCACCCCCGGCTGCTCAGTGCAAAGGTCAGTTCTTAGCCCTCCCCTCGCCTGACTTCCCGGCCGAGTGGGGCAGACTCCACGGTTCCCTCCTCCAGTGGACACACCCTTCACTTGGTTTCAAGACAGCTCACTCCCTGGTTTCCATCCTACCTTTCTGGCCATTCCCTCTGGGTCACCTTTGATGAATCTGCATCCCCCCAACTTCTTGATGTTGGAGTGGCCCACGGCCCCCTTATCTTCTCTCACCACCTGCCCCCTTGGTGGTCTGACCCGGCCTCCTGGTTTTAAGTCCTGTCTCAGCGCTGAAGACTTTGCATTTATGTATTCAGCTCAGACCTCTCCCCTAAATGTTACACTCATGTCTCACTAGCACCTCCACCTGGGTGTCTAGAAAGCATCGGAAACTTAGGAGGACTAAGTGGGTTCTTGATTTTACCCTCACCCCAAACCTGCTCTGCCCAGTTTTTCCCACCTCTGTAAACAGACATTTCATCCCCACTGGCCGTTTATAAACCCATTCAGAACTCTGCGTCCGCGGATCCTCTCCAGACCCTTCTGCTAAAGATGCACAGGACTAGCTGTCTTCCTCCTTCTCACATTTACCCTGGGGCCTCCTCGGAGAAGCCTCCAGAGGGCACCTCACTTAAAACTTCAACTCACTTCCTGTCCCCCATCCTTGCTTTACTTTCCTCTTGGTGTTCCTTCTGGTTTACTTATTTGCCGTGTTTATTGTATCTCCCCACTAAAACGCTAGCTTCACGAGGACAGGGATTTTCGCTTTGGCTAATAATTGCATTAAAAACTAGACTTAGCCTCACGAAGTTCCTCACCTCACCACACATTCAGGAGATGCTGGATTTGTTTGGTGACAAATAGAAGCAGGTGAGTTTAGAGACTGTCCGGGGGCATTTCTCCACCACAGTGGTCCCCAAATAAGCTCTCCATCTGAGAGTGTGGGAGCCCCGCCCGAGGCCACTGGTAGGCCTCTGGGTGACTCCATTCTCTCCCCACTCACTTTCTTATTCCATTGCTTCTTTCTCTCTTTTTTCTCCCTGTTGGCCTTCTCTTTCCTGCCCAAGCCTTAAGCCTGCCATGGGCCACAAGGAGGTAAAGCGGAGCCGAGCTGCCCTGGGTCCTCAGAGACCACAGTCCTTCCCTTCAGCCCCGTTGTAGTGTTCACACCCCTTCTCATCCAGCGAGTCAATATCCTGAAACTGTAGAACGCCCACTGTATGTGTCAAACGTCATATTCATTCAGCAGCCAGTGAGCTCTAGGGGCCAAAGCATGAAGGCCCAGATCTCCCCCCAGGCTCTCTGATGGGGGAGGGGAAGGGGCACAGAAGGGGCCCCGGGCTGTGCGCTGTGCAGGAGGTGGCCTTGCAGGCGGGCAGGAGCCCCACCCAGCAGGCCGGCCGGGGTCAGAGGCAGGAGCGAGTGGTGGTCCGGAAGGCCCAGTGCTCCAGGCTCAGGCCCCGCTAAGGAGCTGGAGGTGTATTCTGAAGGCCGGGATGGGTTTTCAGAAAGGAATGAAATAAAGTCCGATGCGTGTCAGGAAGACAACTGGGGGGCAGTGGAGAGGGGCTGAGACCAGAGACAGGGCGAGCAGCTGAGAGGCGGTTTCGCAGATCCGGAGTTGAAGGCGGGGGCAGAGCTGGCAGGGTGCGTGAGAGGATGTAGGAGGTGAGGAAGACGGAAGCAGTTCTAGAATGCACACGTGGTGGCCCATCTTCTGAAGTAGGATCTGGAAATTCAGCCGAACTGTGCTGAGGATTCCAGGGAGATGGACGGCAAGGGGCAGACAGGTCGGCTCCACTGGATGCTGCAAATAAGTTCCCTTTAAGATCTGTCACCCACCTTGCACACCTGGAAACTCCACGTTACCTGCCAGCGGAGCAGATGGGGGTTGGAGGCGCCCGGGTGAAGACTCACGGGCCACTGGTGTGTAAGCCAAGCCACCTCGTTCATCCCAGGGAGGTGAGTCTGCGAGGGCTGGGCTTCCCTCTTGCTTTATCCCGGCCACCCCTTCCCACGAACACATCGGATTACAGGACACTCTATGGGCTTCAAGGCCACTTCGTCTAAGCTGTGGAAAGGGGTAATGAACCGGTGGTGCTGGCCAGCGACAGTCACATGGGCTCTGAGGGGGACTCCCTCAGAGATTGCAGTCAGGACGTCCCGATGGCGACCTGGCTTCCTCGGGGCGCCCTCCACATTTCTGCTTCCAAAATGACTGTTCTCCTCCGGAGGAGAGCCATGAGAATAAAAGGCTCTGAGCGAGCCTGGGGCTTCTTCTGACCCCTGTGAGGCTCAGCTTGCGAGTGGAGCTGCGTCCCACGGAGACTTTCCATTCCCCTGGTTCTTGGAAGAACGTTTCCAGGTTCTTCTCATTCCGAGAAGAACTGAGACCTTTGGATAATGGAGCGTTAATTCTCATCACCTCCAAGGACAGTCTGGGGAAAACAAGCAAAATCAGAGTAGGCTTCCTGACAAAGTGGCCTGCTTGGCGAGGACGGGTGGGATCTCTGGTCCAACCAGCTGAGCACAAGCATTTCTGTGCCTGGAAGAATTTCTAAGTTGTGGGAAATGATTTTCAAACGGGTATTGCAGATGTAGAAAGTCTGAAAGTAGCTTATTTAACACTGTGAATGGGTTAAATAGAGTCTAATCACTGATTTGCAGAGCTGGAAGGAACATTCAATTAACGAATGAAACTAATCCCCTAGCCCCGAAATGCTGTGCTATAAATGAGGAAAAGGAGGGTAAATAATGTAACAAAGCCAGATAGTAGTGGAGCTCTGAGTAGGCTCTTTTTTTAAAGGAAAGACAGTATAGCTGTGGATTGTGTTCAGATTTTTAAACCGAGCATATAAATGCAGAAATTTTAGTTACGTCATATCTGTTCCATAAGTAGCGTGGCTTAATTATCCTAAAAATTTCATCTATTTAAATTTCATCATTCATGTTTTTTAGTCTTTTACTTGGAAACAACTTCAAATTTACAGAGAACTTGCAAGAATAAAAATGGTACAAGCACCTCCATGCACCTGTTCCTCAGACTCTCCTCCTGTGAACACTCACCCCCATGTTCCTTGTCACTTGCATGCTCTCTACTTTTCTAATCAGTTAAAAGTGAGTTTGTACCTCTTGGTCCTTTACCACCCAAATACTTCAGTGTGTGTTTCCTAAAAATAAGAATATTTTCTTATATAAACACAGCACTGTAGTCACCTTCAGTCAATGAACATTACTGATAACATACTATTTTCTCATCTCCATCCATATTCCAGTTTTTTCCATTGATTCAGTGTCTTTTAGGCACGTCCTCCCCTCCAGAGCAGAATGCAGTCTAGGGGCAAGGATTTCATTTAATTGCTCTATCCGCAGATGCTCTCAATCTGGAACCTTTCCTGAACTGTTCTTTGTCTTTTAGGACACAGACATTTTGGAAGACTATAGATATCCCCTTCCCCCATTTCTGAATAAACCATTTCTCACTGTGGGTTAGTTAGATGTTTCATCAGGGCTGGATTCAGGTTATGCGTTCTCAGCTGGAACGCTACAGAGAGGAGGCTGTGTCTTTTTCAGAATAGCATGTCGGAGGCTCTGATGTCCACCCGGTTCTCACTGGGGGTCTGAATCCTGATGAGGTTCTTGTTTGATGTCTCCACTGTGTAATCACTCTTTTTGTTTCACTTGCAACTAATAAGCAGTCTGTGCAGAGACACGTGAAGATCTGGCTAATATTCTGCCCCAAATCGGCTTCAACTGAGGGTTCCAACTTGGTCCACTCCTGCTTCTTTAGCGTTGGAACTCGGCACACCCTCCACTTTCACTCATCAGCCAGTGGGGTGGGAAAGAACCCTCCCTCTTCCCTCATTCACTACTTTATGTATCTACTTATTAGTGATGTTGCCAGTGTTAAACTGTTCAGGACACACAAATTCCATGGTCTAATGATTTATAATTCATCTTTGCATGTAATTATTTTGCTCATATTTGGTCCATAAAAGGACCAGTGAGAGTCCTGTAAGCTGGCTCCTGCCCACATGAAATGCCTTATCATTTTCTGAGCTTTTCCCTGCATTTGGCATAGTAAAATGTTACAGACCCATTTTGTACCTTCCTTGCCCCAGCCTGGAATCAGCCATTCCTACAAGGAACGCTGGTCCTTGTAGTGGTATTAGAGACCAAGATCTGGGTACCAAGTTTGCTCACTGCTAGTGGGGTGTCCTTTCTTCTTGACCCTTGCAGAAGACAGATCTAGGCAATTAGTGAGCACGCACACACACACACACACACACAAATATATGCACATGCACACATACATAGACAAACATGTGTGCACATATATGCATTTACATATTTCAGGAATCTTTCTTGCCTTCTCATGGCATCTGTGTATGTCCCTTTATCACAGTGAGAGCCCTCCTGCCCCCACTCTAACCACAACAACATATTTCGTTACTTGCTCAATGCCATGATGTGTCTAAAAGTTTCATAATTGCTTTGCCCTCACCCCTGCAACAAAAACAACTAAAGGAGGTCAAGATTAGTTTTCCATTCTCCCCCCAGCACCTCTCACCACATGGTACAAAATCCAGATGATCTATAAACTACACTTTGTTCAGAAGTTGTCAGTTTGTTCTGTCTTCTGTATTTCCTTTCCTTTCCTTTCCTTTGAAGGATAACAGGATTCCTTTGTTGCATTGCCCTTTCAGGTTCAGGGGTTTCCCCTTCCTGTTCTTATTGATTTAATTTTATTCTCTGAGCATGTATTTTTGAATATGCTTCTGAAAGTCAAAACTCTACTTTAAATGCACAGAGAGAGGCCCCTCCATCTAAATTCTTTTCATTCCATCTCCCCTCACCACCCCCAGGCCTGGCTAGAAACCAATTTCACTGTTCTCTGGTTTATCTCAACTCTGTTTCCTTTTGTAAAGGTGGCAGATATATTTGTTTTCTTATTTTCTCCACAAAACTTATACTCTATATGCTCTTTTGCAATTTCCTGTTTGGGATTAGTAACATCTCCTGGAAATCACTCCCTATTGTTTTTCAGTATCTTCCTCAGTTTTTAACAGCAGCTCTACTGTGTGCATGTCCTATGCTTGGACAATTAGGCAATCTCCAATACTTTACAATTACAAATAAGTGCAATAAATTACTTTCTGTTTTTACATTTTCATACTATGGAAGGTATAACTTCAGGGTAAATTCCTTGAAGTGGAATTGCTGGGCTGCAAAGTAAATTTAAACATAGTCTTGTTAGGGGCTTCCCTGGTGGTGCAGTGGTTAAGAATCTGCCTGCCAGTGCAGGGGACATGGGTTTGAGCCCTGGCCCAGGAAGATCCCACATGCTGAGGAGCAGCTAAGCCCGTGCGCTGCAACTACTGAGCTTGCACTCTAGAGCCCACGAGCCACAACTACTGAGCCCACGTGCCACAACTACTGAAGCCTGCACGCCTAGAGCCTTGCTCTGCAACAAGAGAAACCACTGCAATGAGAAGCCCGTGCACCGCAACGAAGAGTAGCCCCAACTCGCTGCAACTAGAGAAAACCCATGCGCAGCAACGAAGACCCAACACAGCCAAAAATAAAATAAATTAATTAAAGAAAAAAATACATAGTCTTGTTAGATACTGTTGAACTCTCTTCAAAGGGTTTACATCAGTTCACAATCCACCCCAGTCATTTTCTTTTTAAAAGAAAAACAAATAAAATTTCCCAAGTGTAAACAGATCTATATTAATGAAATAAAAATGTTTTAAGGAAGTAATTTGGTTCACTGAACTGGAAAGATTAGGGTCTAGGGACTGCTTTATCCTCAGGCAACTTGGGGTGTGATGAACTTACCAGGATATAATATAAACATATTTTTCTATGACTAGTCTACTAAACTGAGCACATACATTTTTAACCATTTTTTAAATTGAAGTGTAGTTAATTTACAATATTGTGTTAGTTTCAGGTATACAGCAGAGTGATTCAGTTATACACATATATATATTCTTTTTCAGATTCTTTTCCCATATAGGTTATTACAAGATATTGTGTTCCCTGAGTTATACAGGAGGTCTTTGTTGTTTATCTCTTTTATATATAGTAGTGTGTATATGTTAATCCCAAACTCCTAATTTGTCTCCGCCACCCCCTGCTTTCCCCTTTGGTAACCATAAGTTTGTTTTCTATGTCTGTGAGTCTATTTCTGTTTTGTAAATAAGTTCTTTTGTATCATTTTTTTAGATCCACATATTAGTGATATGTGACATTTATCTTTCTCTATCTGACTTACATCACTTAGTGTGATAATCTCTAGGTCCTTCCATGTTGCTGCAAATGGCATTATTTCATTCTTTTTTATGGCTGAGTAATATTTCATTGAATATATGTGCCACATCTTTATCCATTCACCTGTTGATGGACATTTAGGTTGCTTCCATGTCTTGGCTATTGTATATAGTGCTGCTATGAACATTGGGTCTCATGTATCTTTCTGAAATAGAGTTTTCTATGGATATATGCCCAGGAGTGGGATTGATAGATCATACGGTAACTCTATTTTTAGGTTTTTAAGGAACATCCATACTGTTCTCCATAGTGGCTGCACCAATTTACATTCCCACCAACAGTGCAGGAGGGTTCCCTTTTCTCCTCACCCTCTCTAGCATTTATTATTTATAGACTTCTTAATGATGGCAATTCTGACTGGTGTGAGGTGATACATCATGGTATTTTTGATTTGCATTTGTCTAATAATTAGCCATGTTGGGCATCTTTTCATGTGCTTGCTGACACTCTGTATGTCTTCTTTGGAGAAATGTCTATTTAGGTCTTCTGCCCATTTTTTGATTGGGTTGGGGTTTTTTTTATATATTAAGCTGTATGAGCTGTTTGTATATTTTGGAAATTAATCCCTTGTCAGTAGCATCATTTGTAAATATTTTCTCCCATTCCATAAGTTGTCTTTTTGTTTTGTTTATGGTTTTCCTTTGTTGTGCAAAACCTTTTAAGTTTGATTAGGTTCTATTTGTTTATTTTTTGTTTTTATTTCTATTATTCTAGGAGACAGATCCAAAAAATATTGCTGTGATGTATGTCAAAAAGTATTCTGCCTATGTTTTCCTCTAGGAGCTTTATAGTATCCTGTCTTACACTTAGGTCTTTAATCCATTTTGAGTTTATTTTTGTATATGGTGTTAGAGAATGTTCTAATTTCATTCTTTTACATGTAGCTGTCCAGTTTTCCTAGCACAACTTATTGAAGAGACTGCCTTTTCTCCATTGTATATTCTTTCCTCCTTTGTCATAGATTAATTGACTATAGTGTGTGGGTTTATTTCTGGTATTTCTATCCTGTTCTATTGATAAATATTTCTGTTCTTGTGCCAGTACCATACTGTTTTGATTACTATAGCTTTGTAGTATAGTCTGAAGTCTGGGAGCATGATTCCCCCAGCTCCATTCTTCTTTCTCAAAATTGTTCTGGCTATACCAGATCTTTTGTGTTTCCATGCAAATTTAAAAATTTTTTGTTCTAGTTCTGTGAAAAATGCTATTGGTAATTTGATAGGGATTGCCTTGAATCTGTAGACTTCCTTGGGTAATACGGTCATTTTAACAATATTGATTCTTCCAATGTAAGAACATGGTATAGTTTTCCATCTATTTGTGTCATCTTCAATTTTTTTCATCAGTGTCTTATAGTTTTTGAAGTACAAGTCTTTTGTTGCCCTATGTAGATTTATTCCTAAGTATTTTATTCTTTTCAATGCAATGGTAAATGGGATTGTTTCCTTAATTTCTCTTTCTGATATTTCATTGTTAGGAGCACATACATTTTGAACCTTGTATCCCTCTATATTATGTAATAAATATCCTGGAAAAAATCACTTGGAACTAGGCATGATTTGTGTTCTCAATTCTGTCAAGTTCTTGCTCTGTGAATTTGGGGAAGTCACTTGATATCACTAAGACTTTATTTCCTTATCTGTAAAATGAGGATAAAACAATATGTTCCCCGACTACATAATAGTTTGGTTTAAGGATCAAATATGTATGTCATTTATAGACATAAATGACAAAGTGCTATCTATTTATCTATCTATCTATCATTTCTATATGTCCACAGGCTTTGAAACATCTCACTTCTAAGAGAGTGAGAGGAAAGAACATTTAACTGAAATTTAGGAAATTTGCATTTTTTGTTCATTTTCATCCCCACTACAGTTAACATACCGTTTGAATCTAGAAATGCTATTCCGTCTTTCTGGATCGTATCTTCCATCTTTATACAATAAAAGGGTTGATCTCTTCGCCTATAATATTCTTTCCGGTCCCAAAGCATTCAGATTCTTCAAGGAGCCTAGGTTAAGCCAGCAATGAGAGGACTCAGAGGCTTGACAAGAATGCCACTCTCCCTCTTTAAAGATCTTCACCAAGAAATAAGTTATTTGAAAATGGAACTTTTAACAAAGAGGCCAATACAGTTCCTGAAGGTCTAAGATCATTTTTCTACCAGAAAGTGCAGGACCAGCCACCTTTGATCCAGTGGAAAGTACTTAGGTTCTTATCCCTTGTCTTTCCCTAAGGTCTAGGATAATTATTTTGAGCTTAGTTGGTTAACAGAGGAAGACTGTAAAAAAAAAAAAAAAAAAAGAGTGAGAAGAGGCTATTCTGTACATCCACTGCCATCGTCACTGGAGTCTTGACTCTGGTGGCCAAGAAATAAAAGAAGTCCCTCAGGGCTTCCCTGGTGGTGCAGTGGCTAAGAATCTGCCTGCCAATGCAGGGGACACGGGTTCAAGCCCTGGTCCGGGAAGATCCCACATGCTGCGGAGTAACGATGTCCGTGAGCCACAACCACTGAGCCTGTGCTCTAGAGCCCATGAGCCACAACTACTGAGCCCGCGCCATAACGACTGAAGCCTGCTCGCCTATAGCCCGTGCTCTGCAACAAGAGAAGCCACCGCAATGAGAAGCCCGCACACCAAAACAAAGAGTAGCTACCCCTTGCTGCAACTAGAGAAAGCCCACGCGCATCAACGGAGACTCAAGGCAGCCAAAAAATAAAATAAATTAATTTTTTAAAAAAAGAAGTCCCTCATCCAGCAGGAGGAAAGTAAAGAGAAGCTGGAAAGGAGAGAGTACTCAGAATTAGGTTTATCCTAAGGCAACAGGTGGGCATCAAGTGTTTTCAGTAAGGTGACAGGCTCAGATGAGCTTTCTTTTCTCCAAGGCCAGCTGTTTCCCCTCCCTCTTATCCATGTAACCATCCAAGATGATCTCTGCAAAGTTTTTAGAGAGCAAACAGAATGCATTATAGTCTCCCTGCCTTGCACCAAAAGCTAGAAGATGAATTTTTCAAAAAGAAAATACTTTAATTATGGCTGTCCTCAGAGGCATCCTCTGAGAGGCAAAGCCAACAGGGGAGGTAGGAGACACAGGGCAGGATGGACCGTGGGGGATGGTCCAGAAGTGCAGGCCCAGAGCAGCCGTGGGGAACCAACGGGGAAGCAGAGGGCGTAGCTGAGACCACCCGCAAACCCCACCCCCCCCTGCTGCCCCAGGAACAGAAGTACAGCCCAACACGGAGCGACATATTTCCCAGTCCTCCCCTGCTCTTCGAAGTGGCCGCCGCACCGAGTTTTGTTGAGTAGCTGGAGCAGAAGCCGAGGTGCCGCCTGTCCAAGCAGAAGCCCAGGAGGGACCCGGTAGGCGTCTCTGCTCTGGGCTTTCCTTTCCTTGTGGCCCGAATATCTGTGCAACCTTGGAGGCCACGAGCTGCCAGCCTCAGGACCGTGACCCGTGTGTGAGCCTCGAGTGGCTTCATGGTCAGGTCACCCGTTACAGCAGCAGAGCGCTTCTCTCTCGCTACTAAGTGCCAAAGGGCAGCAGGCCTGCCCCATCCTGGGCCCCACGCAGCACCCACGGCAGGAACCGGACGGCCAGCCTCGTCCATATCCAGGCACGACTGTGCTCAGGGCAGAAAGGGCAGCGCAGTGCTCAGGGTGATGCGCGGGGCTCAGATAGACGGACCAACTGGGTGACCCCCAGCCGGGCAGCAAGTCCCATCCGCCCACTGCTGGCTACACAATTTGCTGGGCCCCACGCAAAATGAAGATCCAGGGATTTTTGTTCAAAAACATTAAGAATTTTAAGAAGGTGACAGGCCAGTAATAAACAAGCCTGAGCCCAACCGATGCAAGACCCTCGGTGACTTGAGACACAAGTCACCGGTGGTGCCCTGCATCCACTTTCCCTCTCCACAGAGTCCGTGCCTGGGGACCTGTGTTGCCCAACCCCCCAGCAAGCTGCACACAGGGTGGGTGACTGTCCCCTGGGGTCTCAGCTGCAAAGATGAGCTCCCAGTCAACACCCACCACTCATTCCAGGGTACCACAGTTGTGCCAGGAGGACTCCCAGGACTCTAAAACAGGAACAAAGCCACTGAAAAAACAAGCACACAGGAGAACTTCACTTAATTTCTCTCCTGAGTATTGAGTTGTGAGCAAACTGCTTGGTGCCGCCGAGTTCACCTAGAGCAATATTCCTTAATATAGAATCAGGAACCCTCACAGGAGCCTTGGTGTGTCGGGCAGAATCTCAGCCCTAAAGACATCCATAGCCTAGACCCCAGAACCTGTGACTGTGGCACCTGACACGGCAAAGGAGACTCTGCAGTGTGATTGGGGCGTGGACCTTGAGATCACCCAGGTGGTCCCAGCTCAATTTAATCACCTTTCCCAGCCGTGGGCAGAAGGGGATGGAGCAAATGGAGCATTGCTGCCAGTGAAGACAGTGCAAGGGGCCAGGAGCGGAGGAATGCGGGGAAGGCAAGGACCGGATTCTGCCCTGGAAGCTCCAGAAAGAACGCAGCCCTGCCCACACCTTGATTTTAGCCCAGTGAGACCGGGGTTGGATTTCTGACCTCCAGAACTGGAAGATGATCAATTCATGTTGCTTTAAGCCACCAAATTTGAGTTCATCTTACAGTAGCCGTATGATACTAATACACTTAGGTTAGTCGTACCGAAAAAGTTGAAATTATTTTTCTTCCCCCGGATCCATTCTGTTCATCTATGTCTGCAGTAGCCTTGGGGGCGGGACACTATCAAAGGGAAGATCCAGAGGTGGTAAGGATTTAGTCCACTCTGGAACATTCTCAAATCGATATAAAAGGCCTAGACAGCCCTTAGTGACTTTTAGTATCTTACCTCATGTGGGTTCTAAGGCAACAGAAGGTACATTTAAAGCTGGTGTTTGCAGCACGGGTGCCCTGCCTGAGGGGTGCCGTCCTTAGAATCGACAGTTTGAGGAGGAAACCCGGGCAAAGTAGCATCTCTAGAAGACGCTCGTGTTTGCTTGTTTGTCTATTATGGTGAAATATATGCATAACATAGCAGTCTGTAAGTGCACAGTTGAGTGACATTGGTCACTTTCACAATGTGCAACCATCACCATTATCCCAACTTTTTCATCCTCCCAAGCAGCAGCTCTGTCCCCATTAAACAATAAGTCCCCATCCCCCACTCCCAGCCCTTGGCACCCACCCTTCTACTTTCTGTCTCCATGAATCTGCCTACGCTAGGGACCTCATATAAGTGGACTTATACAGTATTTGTCCTTTTATGACTGGCTTATTTCACTTACCATATTGTCCTCAAGTTCATCCATGTTGTAGCATGTGTTGGAAATTTGTTCCTTTTTATGGCTGAATGACATTCCACTGCACGGATAGGCCACATTTTGTTTTTCAGTTCATCAACAGATGAACATTTGAGTTGTTTCCACCCTTTGGCTGTTGTGTATAACACTGCTTTGAATATTGGTGTACAAGTATCAGACTTTCGTGTATTCAATTCTAAGGCATACTTAGGATTTGCTGGGGATGAGAAGGAAATTCTAACAAGAGGGCTTCTCAAAATCTCTCTCCACCAGCGAGGCTGCTGCCTGCTACAGTTGAGTTGGAAAGTTCCATGCCACGAGGACATCACGAGCAGTATATCTACCACACCAAGTGGATATGAGAGAAGAGATGTCAGAATTTAAGGCTGAGGCTAAATTGTAGCTGTCAAGGTCAATCGTATATGATGGATTTTCTAGCACACTGTGCGAAGGGTAAATCTGGCCAGCAATTCTGTTCTGGAGAGTGTATGGAAACCCATTGATTTGGAAATTTAGATGTTTCCCTTCAGTCAGAACTTTGCTCCTTGTAATAGAGGTGCAGCGTTTACCTTCAGGCCACAACGGCTGCATCTGACCCTCCCCCACCAACACCCTTCTTCTGGGCTGTCCCCACGTGGCCACAGCGGAGGAGGCTCAGCCCCAGAGCTTTGCACAAGAAACACGCCTGGATGATAGCAGGGCCCTGGATCCGACAGGCACACTCAGAGCGCAGCATCACTCATCTTTTTTCTTATCCTGAAGATTTTTTTTAAACATAAAAATAACCCTGACTCATAGCACAGGGAGATCAGCTCAGTGCTTCGTGTCCATCTAGAGGGGTGGGATAGGGAGGGTAGGAGGGAGACGCAAGAGGGAGGGGATATGGGGATATACGTATACATATAGCTGATTCACTTTGTTATAAAGCAGAAACCCACCATTGTAAAGCAATTATACTCCAATAAAGAGGTTAAAAAAAAATAACCCTGACCCCAGTAGGTTTCAGGCCATGCCCAGTGGGCTTGCCGGAGAGGGGCTGGAGGCGATGTCCGGGGGAGTGCGGGTCTGCAGGGGCTTCCAGCGGCAGGAACCCCCGGGCTTAGGCATACCGTTGGATCACATGGGAAATGGGGTGCCTCCCTCTCTCCAGCCTTAGCTCCCTTCCCCTGGGGGTTGCGACCTGCGGCCTCCAGGCCCGTACCCCTCCCTCTCCATCCAGAACTCTCCCAGGCAAGGGGGGACGGCGCTGGGGAGGCTTGGGCGTCTGCAGGGTGGCCCAGGGGTGGCTTGGGGGGCTGCAGAGCAGGTGCGGATATGGGGCGGTTGGCAGGTCTCGGGGTGGTGCGGCAGAGGCCGGCGCAGGGGGCACAGAGGGGAAGGGCCCGCAGGAGATGCAGGTCTACAGAGGGGGAGGCGCAGCAGAGAGGGCGGGGGTGTGCTGCAGGGGACGCGGGGGCGACAGAGGGGGAGCAGCGGCGCACGGGGGCGCGCCAGGGGGGATCGGCAGCGGACCCGGGGCAGCCGGGCCGCGGCGCCCAGGAAGCCGGCCCTCGCGCGCCCCTCGCGGGCCCCCTGCGCCCCCATCCCCGCGTCCCCGCTCGCGGCTGCTGCCGTCAAAGCTGCCTGCGTCAATGCCGCTTGATGACACACACAGCTTTTTTTTCTCCTGCTCCTTTTTCTCAATGAGAGGAGCCTAATGGGATTTTTATTATCAGACTCATAAATCAAACCGCTGGGACCATCACGCCTGGCACGTGCTTAGCACCCCTCCTCCGCCCCCCGCGCAAAGTGGGGCGGAGCTGCCTTTCCTCCTTTATAGAAAAAGCTTTAAATATTTCATCTGTGCGTGGTGAGGACCGCAGCTCTGCACCCAGCACGGCTGGGGTGCCGGGGACCGCGGTGGAGCCGGCCCTCGCCATCAGTGGAAGCGTCTTTGCAGGGCTGTGGGTCCTGCGTGTACCACACACACAAGAACAGAGTAAAAACAGGATTTGCAGGCAAATGGGGGGCTCAGACCCACCGACCACTAGTCCAAGCTGCTGCTAAACGTCGTGTCGGTGGGAGCTGTTGGTGCAGAGTCGGTAGCTTCTCCTACCCGACTTCTTTTGTGTGGGTGTGTTACTGACACAAAACAGAACACAAGCTATGAATGCAAATCAAGGAGCAAAGACGTCAGCAGCAGAAGCAGTCTGGAGCGGCAGGAATCCTGCATGCTTCTGCATGCTAATGCCCGGTGCACGCAGATTTCTAATAAGATAAATAGGCACTGGTGTATCTAATCAAGGCCTGGAGGCAAACAAGAGAGTTGGGGAGCCCCTGTGAGCGCTGGAAGGTGGGAGGCCAGGTTAATCCCCAGGGGGATAGTCCCAGGAGCCCCTTTGGTATTTCCAGTGTAGAGTTGACCACAGGCAGAAGCCCAGCAACTTCACAGGCAGGCCCAGGGACCAAGCTAGTGGGGGCAGGGACCCTCAGGGGGTATATCCCAGCGGGCTTTCAGACGTGGACCAGATGCAGAAATGAGCTCCACCTCTGGAAGCCACCCTTAGCAAGAGCTCCATATATTCAGGCCTGTCATCCACAAAGAACCCAAGAGCCTCTGCAAGCAGGTGACCTGGGCACTCCTTAACCAGGTCTCCAGGAGCTTCCCTGATAGAACCACTCTGTCTCCTGGGTCTTCCCTGGGCCACATCTACCCGCTCAGAACGAAGAGCAAACTGCCTTCAACTAAAAGTGAGCATTCAGAGCACAGCGGCCTTGGAATAAAATAGCTATAAAGAGTGTGGCCTAATTTGTTGTAAATTCGTAGTAATTTTAACTCTCTTTCCCCCAACTTGTGGCCTCCATTCCTCCAAGTTCCTTCAATGGCCACAAATAACAACCAGGAGCAGAGTGGTTGTGTCTGTTCTTTCCAATTCCAGACCTTTCTCATCTTAAAACTGCAGCGGTCCCAGCCGGAGACTACAACAAGGGAGAGGCTTGTCTGCTTGCCTCCGGTCACTGCTGTGCCCAGGTGGATGGTTTCAGCCAAGCCTTCTCTTTCTCCCTGCATTTTTACAGCAGGGCAAGCCCTCTGCATGTGTGTGAACTTCCTTCACAGGAGTTAGTAAGTCAACTATTGCCAGCTAAGAGAGGCGGGTTTTGAAAGAGGGATCACAGCAACTCCTTGATTCCCCACAGTGTTTCACTGCAGCGAGCAGAGAGGGAAACAAAAACACTGAGGAGAGAGCCACCTACAGAGGACTCAGGAGCAGCTGAAGGAGGGACACCAGGAAAAGAAAAAGGAGTACTTACGGCTTTGTTTGCATCATTCGGATGTAACCCACAGATGCCCAGGATGACATCTTTTTTTTTTTTGCGGTACGCGGGCCTCTCACTGTTGTGGCCTCTCCCGCTGCGGAGCACAGGCTCCGGACGCGCAGGCTCAGCGGCCATGGCTCATGGACCCAGCCGCCCCGCGGCATGTGGGATCCTCCTGGACCGGGGCACGAACCCATGTCCCCGCATCGGCAGGCAGACTCTCAACCACTGCGCCACCAGGGAAGCCCCCCAGGATGACATCTTTTACACTGAATGTGGTACCCAGAAATTTGCGGTGAACAACAAAATAAGAAATTGGCATGAAGACATTGTAGCCTTAGGACACTGTTTCAAATATAACCTCCAACATTTCAGTGTTTAAGCCCATATTCTGATGTGAATAATATCTATGCACTGCAAAAGTAGGTTAGGTGCAATAAATATGAAACCTATCTTAACTTGTGGATTGATGGACTTCAGTGGAAGATACCAATAGGCAGTTTGCATACTGCACAAAATAAGTTAAATTTGGTCCTACTGCAAAACGATTTCGATACACAATTCGAGCAGCAGACATAACGAATGCCACCAGAAAATTATTCAATACCTTTTGCATCCAAAAGAGAGAAATGATACATTCTGCAAATACGTGAAGATACGGACGTAAATGGATGCCAGAGAGGAGAAAGGGGAGTAGGATCTGTTTTGAGGGGAGGAAACGCGCCTGGTAGGGGCGGAGGAGCGGGTCCTGACACTGACATTCACCAAGGACCGGATCGGGTGGGAGGCGCCTGCTAGCGGCTGGCTCCGCCCATGCGGTTCCCGAGAGCGTCCCGTGCGCAGCTCAGATCCCAGCCCTGGAGACTCAGACACACCCCCCTCTAAGGGGCTGGGCAGAGGCGGCCACCGGGTGGAGAGACCCACCGAATCGGCGCCGAGCTGCAAGGCCTCCTCACGCTGTAGCAGAGACTAAGAAATGGAGGGCGAGTGGGCAGGGCGCCTTGGTGCGGTTTGCGCCACGGGGCACCCGGGGGACGCACAGTAAACAGACATCGTTTGCAGCACTGCCCTTAAGGGAGGGAAAGCCAAAATGAGGACTGCTCTGTACGTTCTACAGAGAGATGTTCAGTGCGCCACCTCTCATCCTGTCCCTTCTGGGGGACTGTACAGTGTGTGCGTGTGTGTGTGCGCGCACGCGTTTGGAAGCACATCCTTTGCGCGTACACACTTACAAAAGCAAAGAGTAGTCCTGTATAGAAAACATGTACTGCCTATAATTTATTTTTCAGTGCATACGTATCCTTTAGATATTTCAGTGCACACTCTACATCATTTTTATCACACTCCGCGGTGTGTGGAGGGAGGGAACACAGGAGCAAGATACGTAATTTGCGCGTTCGGAAGTGGGCTGTAGCTCCGCTGACGTCTGCACCTCGTGCTTTGTTCCGCTGCCATCAAAATGACTGCAGGTCCCAGCCACTGCAGTAATACACATGCGCCGCTGGCTACGAAATCTTCCACCTTACCGTGGCTTTAGCTACGTACTCTTGGTATATTTTAATTTTATTAGTTGAAAGGAGGAGGGGGAAAAAAGGAAATATTAAAGGACTTCAGGATTGTGTTTTTAAAATGCTTTTTCCTGTGTGAAAGATTGACACGGTAAGATTAGAGAGAGATTTCACGCCTGAAAATGTTCTTGCTAAATGGAGTATCAAATTGAGTTCTGTGGAATTGTGTCAGTATTTCTTCCCGAGAAGAAATAAATCTCTTGATGGTACTGCTTCTCTTTTCTTTGTATATCAGTGTTTAAAACTATGGAAAAAAAATTTTAATGTGTTGTCAATCCTTACGTGTTATTCTTCTCAGTTATTTTTGAGGGGCTTCACCACTTAAGATTGTGATTACATTTGCTTTCTAATGTATTTCATTGTGTAAAGGTAATGGGAGGTATGAATTAAGCACAAATGGTCACAAATGAACCATAATTAATATTTGCATAGTTCTTGCAGGTTGTAAGGTAACAGCAGTGGGAACGCTGTCTATGCGGGCACACGGGGGACTTTCTGGAAGGATCACAGCGACTACCCTGAGGACTGGTCATTGGGTCTGGGTACGTGGATTAATTACAGGGTTAATGCTCTTGAATGAGTAGGGGCAGCAGATGTTTCCTGGAACCTTGAGGAAGTTTCCAGAGGTGGAGACAAGAAGGTGGGGAAATCACTCTGCAGAAGGAAAGCCAAGGTGTTTGGTGGCTATCTTGGGAACCATTAACAGATGACAGTGAATGAGCATTGATCAGCTTCCCAGGGCTGCTGTAAGAGAGGGCCACACTTGGGAAGAAACAAATGTATTGTCTCACAGTTCTGGAGTCTGGAAGTCCGAGATCAAGGTGTGGGCAGGGCCGTGTTCCCTCTGAGACGGGGTAGATCCTTGCTGGCCTCTTCCAGCTTCTAATCCCTGCCTCTGTGGTCACATGGCCCGCTCTCTGTGCGTCCTCTGCTCTTCTTATAAGGACACCAGTCATTGGATTGGGACTCACCCAAGTCACTTCATCTTAACTCGATTACGGCTGCAAAGACACTATTTTCATATAAGGTCACAGTCACAAGTACGGGGGTTAGGACTTCAGCATAACTTTTCAGGGGACATAATTCAACACACAACTGATGTTTTGGGGTTGCACCATTCGGATGGCAACTAACTCAGTCCATGAGGAACTAGTCCTGAGTTTCTCAAAAGACGAAACTAAGAGAAACAGAGGAATAAGTCGGGAGTTCTCACACTGTCTGGGTTACAGTGCTTCAAGCCTGATGGCGTTAGCAGCCTCAACAAAAACCAGGTCAGCACTAGCAGCTACAGGGATACCTGATCCTGGGGCAGGTACTGATGGGGCGACGAAGGAGCAGACCCGCCAGCAGCAAGGCTGGCTTCTCAGACACCCGGGAGGACTTGGGCACAGCAGAGCCCACGCCAGGGGAAGACAGGAAGAGAGGGGACCGGTGCGTCTTTGGGTCCTAGTGACTCTGGATGCAGGCTCAGCACCAACAGCTTAACCCGTCTCTGACCTTGCCCCTCCAGTCCTTCTCCAGTTGGTGAGATCTGGGCAAGCAGGAATGACCATCTCTATGCTGAGCACAAATTAACCAGATGAGTGGCTGGATCTTTTATTTCATCCTGATGTGTGCCATGCCATGTAAAGACTCATGCGTGACTACATTGTGTGTTAGTCTATAGAAATAACTCACAGGTGAAGTCCAGCCAGGCCAGTGATTTCCAGCTATCTTCCACAGAATCCTAGAGCTGGGAAGAGGTACCCTAAGGAACACTGCAGGGATAAATTTACTTCTCTAATTTAGATAATAATGTTAAACTGTAAATTTTAAAATTAAGTTTAAGAATTAAAGTGATTCTAAAAATAAAAGTTATAAGAGAAAATGAAAGCTTATTTTTAGATTTTTATAAACCTTTTGGTTACAGTCAATAGATTAACCTTAGCACATATAGTAAGTGCTCCAAGTGCCAGATTAAAAAAGAATTTATCTGGGCTTCCCTGGTGGCACAGTGGTTGAGAATCTGCCTGCCAATGCAGGGGATACGGGTTCGAGCCCTGGTCTGGGAGGATCCCACATGCTGCGGAGCGACTGGGCCCGTGAGCCACAACTGCTGAGCCTGCGCATCTGGAGCCTGTGCTCCGCAACAAGAGAGGCCGCGGCGGTGAGAGGCCCGAGCACCGCGATGAGGAGTGGCCCCCACTCGCCGCAACTAGAGAAAGCCCTCACACAGAAACGAAGACCCAACACAGCCAAAAATAAATTAATTAATTTAAAAAAAAAAAGAATTTATCTGAGATATCAGCGGATGCACAGGGCAAAAACGACATTTCAGTTCAGTTCTAGGTTAGCTAATTATCAACAAACAAAGAAAACAAGAACCTTCCGAAGAACAAAATACAGTCCACGGTTGATTTTTTTAAAATGTACGGCTAAAACCATACTTATTCGTGAGAAACTTGAAGCTTTCCTACTAAGATTAGAAATAAGGCAAAGATGTCCCCTCTCATCATTGTTTCAACATTGTCTTGGAATTGACTTTTGTGCATTTGTTTTCTTCCAGTTTTGTTGAGACATAATTGACACACATCACTGTAAAAGTTTAAGGCCTATGACATAATGACTCGACTTACATATATTGTGAACTGATTACCAAAGTAAGTTTAGTTAATATCCATCATCCCTTATAAATACAAAAAAAAAGAGGAAAAATGCTTTTATCATGGTGATGAGAACTCTTAGGACCTACTCTCTTAACAATTCTCCTATATAACATGCAGCAATGTTATCTACAGTCATCATGTTGTATTAATACATTACATCCCCAGTACATAGTTATCTGATAAATAGAGACTTTTGTCCATTTATGTGAAATTTTAGAGAGGAGAAGTCCAACTACTGCAGGCAGATCAGGGCTTGCCTGGAAGTGGAGGACTGGTTTATTGCAGAGAAAACTTTTGGGGGTAACGGAAATATTCTATAACTAGATTATGGTGGCCGTTATACTGTTGTATACATTTGTCAAAACTAATCAAACTGCACACTTAAATGGGGTGTGTTTCAGCGTGTGCAAGTTATACTTTAACAAAGTTAAAGTCCACTTAATAAACCGATTCCTAAAAAAGAAGAAATGTGAGGCTCAAGACGCCAAGCCAAGCTCTAAAACTCTTGCCCAGTGACAAGTTGACCCCCCGTGGCCATAATGGTCCTTCCCCCAGCCAGGGAGTACTGGCGGGGGTGCTGGGAGCTCTGCAGAAACCATCCCAAACTCAGATCACATTAAAATTCCTGTTTAATGGAAGAGAAGGTAGGTGCTGGTCGGTGGGCAGCGTGCTCAAATCAACAGAAAAAGCTAGAAACCAGACACAGGGAACCCTGGCCCTCATCCCCACCCTTATCCTGGTTCTCCGCCTTACACTGGGCTCCGGAAGTCAGGAGGCAAGTAGGAGGCACTGCATGGCCCAGCGCCCGCCTCCACGTGGGGCCTCTTTCTGGCCCTGCCTCCGCTCGGCCTCCAAGTCCTGGAATCTGAGCCCAGAGGCAGTGGGAGGAGGGCGCCCACGGGTGCGTGCGGGGAGAGCTGAGTCAGCCCGCCACCCCTCCAGGGAAAGCTGCCCGAGGCTCCTCTTTTCAGAGTCATTTTTTATGTTTTTTTTATACCTTTCATACCTTCGGGCATCTTTCATTGCAGGGGCCCCAAGCCACTACAGGGCAAACAGATGAAAAATTCACATCCAACATTAAATATATATGGGTTTAGCTACATTGCAGGAAACCAGCTGGTATAATGTTATATTCTGTGGACATTTAGTTAAACATTTATTTCAAATTCTCTGTGTTTTTCCCCACGACAAATTGCAGACAATTTTTTTCCCTCTGCAGTTCTTAAAAATTTCAAAAACTCTAGTATAGTAGGGCCTCTGTGCCCACCACGCCTAACATATAAAATGGTCTTTCCCTTCACATACCTGCTTCTGGCTGCCTGTTTAGACTATTTTTTACTTTAAAGTTTCCGGTTCCATTAAGGAGAGCTCACCTAGAGAACTGGGTGCGTGGGCAGGGCAGGTGAGTTTGTCGCCTGCCCCTCCAGGATGGATCAGGCCAGTCAAGTTGGGCATCCATCCTGTTCATGTGTGGAGTCTGCCGGACAGGTCTGGGCTGGCCCGGAGCTTCTGCCTCTCTCACCAGCTCCGGTGATGCCCCTTGTTTTCCGCTGGGCTCCTGTCTCAGTAGCGACTGAGTTCCCAGAGCAGCTCTCAGGAGGAGGAAAGCAGGAGAGGGCCGGGAAGAGTGAAGCCAAGGTGTGCTCTCAGGGGGAGGCCAGCTTACACCGGAGCCCAGGGAGCTCTGGAGCAAGCATCTCACTGCCCTCGGCAGGAGAGAGCTCCCCAACCTCGCAGGGCACTTCTCCCGAGGGGGCAGCTTGCGGCCACTCTCAGTGGACTTTCAGAGCGGCAGAGCCCCGGAGGGCAGGCTGGGATGCCCCCAACTCCTGCTCTCCTGGCTGCCAGTCTCAGGACCACACTGCGCGCAGAGCTCTGGTTCCCTGCGCGTCAGCAACGGGGATCTTCCCACCACCACGAATTTCCAGGATCCACCCCCCAGACAGAGGTCATTTCCAGAAACTTCCCAGGGACTCCAGTTGCGGCCAAGATTGGGACGCACTGAATTTTAACTGAGGTGTCATTGGCCCTAACTGTCGTGCAGTGACGAGTATCTGCGGACCCTTCCTCGCATCCTCTGGGCTCAAGGATCTCGGGGTGTTTTCCCCCCTCACCTACACACCCACCCACCCAGCACTGGTGCTCAGGGCCGCTCACACTGGAAACCACAGCCGCAGAGCCTGGCCTGCGACCTAAGCCGGCAGGAGACACGCTTTCCTTCCATCACAAACTTTGCAAAGCGGGGCTCTTTGCCACAGCGGTCACGCAGAGTTTTTAGTGAAATATCTGTTCTGGTTTTTCCATCATCCCCAGCCTATTGGCAGATGACATCCTGGTGGTGGGGGAAATGGGCCGCATTTATCCAAGTGGCAATGTTCTCAGGATCTCCCCTGTTCCCACACCTCCTATGGCTGGTAAGGACTAAGGACCAAGGCCGCCTCTCTGGGAAGACTCCTCAATCTCTCCTGCAAGTAAAGTCCTGGCAGCCTTTGGGTTGGTTCCTCAGACGGAGGCAGCTACTCAAGCCAACAATGAGAAAGTCCGAGGACTTCCCTGATGGCGCAGTGGTTAAGAATCCGCCTGCCAATGCAGCGGACAGGGCTTCGATCCCTGGTCTGGGAAGATCCCATGTGCTGCGGAGCAACTAAGCCCATGCGCCACAACTACTGAGCCCGCGAGCCACAACTCCTGAGCCCGCGCACCTAGAGCCCATGCTCCGCAAAAAGAGAAGCCACCGCAATGAGAAGCCCACACACCTCAAGGAAGAGTAGCCCCCATTTGCTGCAACCAGAGAAAGTCCGCTTGCAGCAACGCAGCCAAGATAAATAAATAAAAATAAAAGTAAAAAAAAAAAAAAGAAAAGAAAAGAAAGCCCATTCGATTGGATTCCTTGCTCTGGTTCGGGAAGTGACGTGATTAGGTCCCCTGCTCTTTCTCCCTCTCATTCTTTTCACCAGAAAGAACAATTCATCTAACACATCCAGTGTTAATTGTGGGTGCTTTGGGGTAAGAAGATCGTGTGTGTGATGTGCATGTGTGTCCTTTTCACTTTACACACTTCTGCACCCGTCAGATTGCCTACAGGGCAGACAGTGAGCACGTGACAGACATGGTCTCTAATCACAAGGGCTAAGTTGAGAAAGGGTGGGTGTTAAGCATTTATTGACATCTGTATGGAGGTGTATATGAGTCAAGTTTCATGAATGATCTGGTTCTAGGTTTTTCCACGCGTGAGGGGAAAAATAATAGATCTTGTAAACATTTTCTTCTATATTTAATCTGCTCCATTAGCTACAAAAATCATAGTAGATGAAAGCCTGAGAGCTTCTAATGAACAGTTAGGACATTTTAGTTTACAGTTATCATCTAAAATGAACAGTCTTGTGTGACAGGAATTATTTGTGTATCAAACTACTGAATATATTGTAGGCTACATGTGGTTTCTCCAGACACTCTCAGAGAAAGACCAAGAAAAGCAAAGAGGGTATTTGTCTCATGCATTTTCCAAATTGTAGTAAAATTCTAGGGCTGTATTCAGTGCTGATTATTTCATATATAGTAACTCAAAATGCAGGTCTGTTTCTTACAAGCATATCTGAGTAACAAGATGAAACGTGAAGATTCACCTCTTATCATATTAATCTCATTGATGTCGACATCAACATCTAGAAAAATCTAGAATTTATACTTTAGCTGTCTTTACTCATCTGATATCTGATGATTACTAACACTGTACCCCGCTTTGGTGAAGATAATAAACCCAGGGGCTGTTACTATCAGGTGGTAACAAAGTATCTTCTGTTGACACGCCTGAGGTTGGCAGGGGAGTGAAAGGATGAGAGTGCTGGGCTGACTTGAGTGGTCTGGAGTTTCATCTCACCTCTATCACTCACAGCTGGGTGTCTCATGTAATCACATCATTGTTGAAGTTTAGGTCCAGGCCAACTGTGAGTCCACTTTCTAAAATGCCATGGCATTCTTGTCTTGAGAATGTAGCTTATTGAAGGCTAATTCAAAATAAATTTCAACTCCAAAGGACAGAGTTTTATAGAAGCAAGTAACTGTAACGAATCTAGAAATAAAACATAACATCCAACCCATATGGATGCTTTCCTTAACCATTCAGACCATAAGATGGATGCCTACAAGATGTAAACGATCCAGCATTTCCACATAGAAAATGGCCCTGAGGCTAGCATAACGAAAAAAATTTAATGCCTGAGCTCCCTTAAATTTTCTAAGAGCTGAATGTTGATAGACAGTTCTCTGTGGGTCTTTTGTGTCTCTGAAAGTCTTCCACAGGAGGCACTGACTGCCTTGGCTTTGGACAGATTTTCAAGGATGTTTGTATGTGAACAGCCTTGGGAAATAAAGCCAGAATCTTCGTCCCCGGCAAAGAGCAGACGTGCTTAGCATCCAGTGTAAAAAAGATAATGTCCCCTTCCCGGCGAACGGCACACTTGCCCATTACATACGCTTTACATTTCCTAAGTCAGGGTTCTTCTCCTGGACTACAAGCAACTGCAAATTAAAATGTCCTCTTTGGGTTGCCTAATGGGAGTTGGGGTTTGGGGGTCTGAGCTACTGGCTGTAGCTAAAGCTGAGAGTGAGAAACCACCTTCATATTGACCAACACCCATGGTCTGGGCAGGCTGACATGTTAGCTTGTAAGTAGGGAAAAACTCAGAACCCACATTTCTCAACTGAAGGTTGATTTTCAAAGCATTACCTCTAAGAATCGCTAAAATTGACAGTGGTAATGATTAATAGGTTTCTTCTTCCTGGTAAGTTTTTTGTTTTTTTTTGTTTTTCGGTAGGCAGGCCTCTCACTGTCATGTTCTCTCCCGTTGCGGAGCACAGACTCCAGATGCGCAGGCTCAGTGGCCATGGCTCACGGGCCCAGCCGCTCCACGGCATGTGGGATCTTCCTGGACCGGGGCACGAACCCGTGTCCCCTGCATTGGCAGGTGGACTCTCAACCACTGCACCACCAGGGAAGGCCCCCCTGGTAAGTTTTCAAATATCCGTGCCTTTCTGAGATTGATGTTATAAGTTGCTTAATTCTTTGATCCTTCATCTCCTCATTTATAAAATATGAATATAGGAGGATTGAGTGAGACATCACATGTGGAAACACCCAGAAAGCGACTGAATATTACAGACACTCAATTTTCATTTGTGGATTTTGAATTTGAAATGTCATCAAGATTTGTCAAAGATCACAGCAGGAAAAAGAGATGAGATTACTTTTCAACCCAGAAAACTAAAAAATTAAAACATAATTCCCATTTTAAAAATTAACTTAAAAGATATTAATTGTTTAAAGTAAAAAGAATAAAAATATATTCTAGGGTTCATAACTCATGAAGAAGTAAAATGTGTCAGAAGAAAAGCAAAGAGGACAAGGATTGGGAAAAGGAAGTAAACAATCATAAGTTCCTTCCAATATGCACGATATTATACAATAAGTAGTATAAATGTTACCTGAAGGTAGATTTGATAAATTTAAGACAAACAGTAGACTCCAGGACAGCCATATACACACAAAGGAAATAACAACTAATAAACCAATTATGGCAATACAATTGAATTGTAAAAACTGTCAATACAAAAGAAAATAGGAAAAGAGGAAAATAGACAAATAATAGATGGAACAAATCAAAAACAAAAGCAAGATAATAGATTTAAACACAAACATATTGACAATCACAGTACATGTAAATGGTCTAAACCAGGGATTTCTGCCAAGGGCCAGATCGTAAACATTTGACACTTGTGCACGCAATATGATCTCTGCTGCAAATACATAACTCTGCTCTTGCGGCAAGAAATCAGTCATTGACTTTCCACAAATGAATGGGTGTGGCTGTGATCCAACAATATTTATGTACAAATCCAGGTGGTGGGGTTTGGGGCAGGGGTCATAGTTCACGGTCATCTGGTCTAAGCAGTTCAATTAAAAGGCAAAGATATATATATATATATATATATATATATATATATATATATATATATATATATATATATAAAGACACTGAGAGGCTAATAAAATATTGGAAAAACATGTATTATTAGAACACCAATCAAAAGAATGCTGAAGTGGCAAGATTAACAGTAGGCAAAGTAGATTTCAGAACAAAGAATATTACCAAGGATAAAGAAGGACATTTTATAATGACAAGAGGGTCAATTCATCATGAGGACATAGTGCTAAACTGGTTTGCACCTAATAACATATCCTCAAAATATTTAAAGTAAATTAAACTGAAAGGAAAAATTGACAAATCTGTAATTATCATTGGAGCTTGCAACCTTCTTCTCTCAATAACTGACAAAACAAGGAGGCAGAAGATTAATAAAGACATAGGATTCTTAACAAGCACTAACATCAACTTGTCTCAACTGACATCTGCAGAAAACTGCAAAAGGCACATTCATTTCAGGTGAATGTGCAACATTTACCAAGACAGACCACATTCAGGGCCAAAAAATAAGTATCCATAATAAAAGAATTGAAATCGTGCAAAGTATATTCTCTGAAAAAAATAAAATTAAATTATAAGTCAATGACAGAAATATATGTGGCAGATCCCCAAATATTGGAAATTGAACAACACTCTTCTAAATATGCAATGTTTCAAAGAAGAAATCAAAACAGAGATTAGAAAATATTTTGATTTGGATAAAAATAAAAACAGTCTATCAAAATTTGTGGGATGCAGGCAAAGCAGTGCTTAAAGGAAAGTTTATAGCATCAAATGCTTATATTAAGAAAGAAGTGTTTCAAATCAATGATCTAACTTCCAGCTTAATAAAAGTAGTAAGGGACAGGACTTCTAATATGGTAGAGTGAAGAGCTTGGTAAATTCTCTCCCCCCAAATTAAAAATAACACTGGACACAATTATTTAAAAAAACAACTTCATGGTTCTAAAAACTGACCAAAAACATATGACAAATTGAGAAGTGGTAATTCATGAAAGCCTAGAGAAGCTCAGATAATAGTAGTGGGAGACCGAGGGGTCTGTGCCCGTGGCTGATCCCCTCCCTCTCCACTGTATCAGTGATGCAGTTGTATCGGTTTGGGGCAGGCCATGGAAGCCAGCATGTTTGCTGCCAAAGGAGACTCACTTGATTTGGAGTGGAGTGCAAACCACAAGCAAACAACAGCCCCACCCCTAGTGGTATTGTCAGTAACAGTGGAGATCTTAGTGGCAAACACATGGGAAGGAGCAATGGTCACCTAGCCTGAGGTTGTAGTCCTGACAGGGACAAGCAACAGACCAGCCGACCAGCCAGGAAATTAGCAGAGGGATCCAGGAAATGAGACAGTTCCATGGGGGAGCCTGGAGAGAGCCCAAGCTATCTAGCAGCTGACCGTGACCCTACACAGACACCCAGAGGAGACGCAAAGGGGCCCACTGAAGGTTAGAGCCAGGACAGACCTGAATGTGCTTTCCACATCACACGCCCATCTACTGGCAGATAGTGGAAGCCCTGCTGGCTTGGCTGTCAGAGCTCAGTGGTCATCGGCTGACCACTGAGCTCCACGGTGATGACCCCTGGGGCACCACACTTAAAAATGAAAACAAGAATAAAAAACTCAACCAAGACACCATGGGGAAAGCTGATTCCACAGATTTAGTTTAGACACCTTCAAGAAGGAAAACTCAGAATCCATAGTTGGTGTTCAGTCACTGCCTTTATACTTTAGTTTGTCAAATTCCCGTTAACAATTTAAACTTCCCCTCTAGTATTTTGAACATGTTTGTTTAGAGTGCTGCTTTGAAGGCCTGTCTGCTAAGTTCAACATCTGACCACACTCGATTCCATCAGTTGGCAACAGGTCCCCAGTTCTGGGTCAGCGCTGATTCTCTCTCGTGTGGATCTGTAGCTCAGGCTTACCCTGCCTGCAGCCGCCTGCAGGTGCAGGACTCACTCCAAGAAGCATCAGCCACACAGCCATAATAATGAAAAGCGTTTTAAAGTTTTCTAACATCTCTCAAACAGTGACAAAGAAGAGCCTGTAAAGAGGCAAATTGAGGCACGTTAAAGTTTTAAGGGTTTATTTGAGCAAACATCAATCCACTTGGGCAGCACCAAATGGAAAGTGGTTAGGAGCCTCTACTGACAGGAGCCAGCGGGGAGGTTGTTATAGAGAAGCTGCAGAAGCAAAGCAAGGAAACCATCGATTGGCTACAGCCCAAGTGGTTGCCTTATTTGGGAAAGCCCACTGGCTGCTTGTGATCCATTGTTCTCCAGTTCAAGTGCATGGACTCTGGCTTACTAGGCTAAGGAGGCGTGTGGGTCACCTGTCTACCAGCCTCCTTGTCTAGTGACAACGTCTCATTCATGATGTTTTGGAAAACTTCTTAAGACACACTTTCCAAATTCTCCATCAATATCTAAAAATATCTGTCTTCCTTCTCCTCAAGCAACCAAAGCTCTTTTGTCAAACTTAGATCTTTAAGATCATTCCAAAAGTATTGAAATTTTGCAAGATTCCCAAAGGACAAAACCTTACAACACTTCAGAAAATAATAATGATAACAACTAAAATAGCAACAATAATACCTTGCAGTAGGAACTTGCTTTCTCCAAGTAAAGTGTCACACAATTTTGAATCTTACTTCAAGTTTGTTAATACCATTATTCTGAATGCTCCACAGGAAAACAGACAACCGAAAGCCCAGAAGGTATATATTTTCTAAATTATACCAAATTAGAGATCTAAACTTCAGGAAGTTTTCAGTGCAGATGCCAGATTTATCCCAGGGGAAAATGAAACAAGAAATTCCTGGCAATTAGAAAACATGTGTGAAATTGCTGGGGTAGGCAAATTGTTTACCAAATGCACACTCTCATGAGCCAGATATAAGTGTCTATTGAACTGATCATCTGATTCTGTCAATCACGTGGATATAAAAAGGTCTCTTACTATGACCTTGATGTGCATTTCCCTGATTACTAGTGACACAGAGCAGCTCTTCACATAACTATTGGCCTTTGTGTGTCGCTTCTGTATTTTTACCCATTTACCTGTTGGATTTTTGCATTTTTTTATTGATTAGTATGAGTTATTAAATACTCTTTATATCAATTCTCTGTTGCTTACACTTTACAAAAATATTCTCCCAGTTTTTAGCTCACTTTCACCTTCTTTAAGGTCTCATTTGGTAAACAAAAGTCCTGTTTTAACATCATAGAATAAAGATAGTCTCTTATTTTTTCTTTTTAGAGTTTGTGTCAGTCAACCAGGTGGAGTCAGTATAAAGGAGTGCCTGTCAGAAAGCTCAAGAGAGGGCATGTTAAATGGGGAACTCCTTAAAAAGATGTTGAAAGAGTTGCAAAGATAATTAGGAGCATAAGACAGCCCAGAGATCAACCGCATCAAAAGTTCGCAAACATCCCTCGGCCTCAAGGAACAAAAAAGAAGAACTTGGAAGGAGGAAGGAATTGACCTGAGAAAAAGCAGGCAAATGACAGGCACAGTTTTAAAGTTTTGCTTTTGACATTTAAATTTTTAATCCATCTGGATTAGATTTTTGTTTATGGTGTGAGGTATGGATCAAATATTATTTTTTTCCAGATCAATAACTCATTTTCACAGTTAAATCCTCTGAAAGATAACATGTAGATACAGACCCTTCTTGATTTTTAATCAAATGATTCATTAAATATGAAACAATGGTTTATTAAAAATAAATTTAGAATTAATAAATGTATCTCAAAATGCTTTACATTTTTGGTTGAAAACAGAATTTTAAGAATTTAAACTTTATGAAATTTAGCAACTCTTGACTTCCAAAATCTCTCAGTTTTCCTACTAGACATAGAAAAAATATTCAGAGCAGGAAATCATCAATATTTTTGAAAACAAAGGAAGTCGTATTTTATATTCCTATTCTCCTTCACAGAATTGTGCAAATATACACATTCAATTTTGTAAGAAGAGATGAGAAAGAAACAAACAAACTACATCCACTGGATAAGTTTTGCTCAAAGGAAGGTCTGTTCAGTCTGAGTTTCTTGGCTTCATGACATTGTCCCTTCTGGGGATGTTTTAGGGTCTTTGGAGAATTTAGGATCTTAAGGATTTGCTCTGATTGACACAGCTTCCTTCTATTTCTTTAGATTAGTGGGTGCTTTTATATTCAGTGTTTAGACCAGTTTTTAAGAACCAGCTATTGCAGAATAAGGCCCGAGAGAAACAGAGGGCACAGCGGCCATGTGGTGTGGAGCATGGGTGCCAGCTACGGGGGTCTGCTTGGCAGGTGGGGTCCTGGCTTCACTGCTGGATCCAGGGCCTGTGGACACTCCAGTTTCTGTATTTCAAAGTCCTGTTTCTAGAGGATTGTCTTGAGTTCCCTAAGGTTGTTATGAGTCAATCAGATACAGCAGCAGAGCTATTGCTGCGTATGTTTCTGTCCTTGACTGAAGTAGACATCACACCCCTTCTTCCCTCTTTTTCAGCTCTTTATGGTCTGCAAGAAAGGAACATATCACCAACAACTAGATCAAGAAGTAGTACTAGAAAACTGAAAAGCACCACAGCATCCTCAGGAGATAAAAGCATCCCACGCTTACATTTGAAAGTCATATGGAATTGCCTGTGCCACGTAAGTCAAAGACTCCCTGGGGCACAGGCTTCAGAAATCGCCTCTGAATGTGGGAGAACACCTAGCTATTTACCTAGTTTATTGCAGATCTACTAGGTGCCTGATACTTGGCCACATGCATTCGTTTCCTAGGGTTGCCCCTTATCCAGGAGTAGGAAACGTCTCTTCTCCCTTCCCTGGCTGTCACAGATCTTCGCTTGTGTCCTGGAGGTGACAGAGTTTTCTGCTTCTCTTCCTGCGACTTGAGACTTTTGTTTTTAAGAGAAAAGGATCTGGGAAGTAGGCAGAGCTGCGTGCCTCTCCCTCAGCACCGGCTGTTCTCCCCGCTGCCTGCCTGGCAGAAGAGGAGGCCCTGCCAAAGGGCTGCTCAGGGAGCACAGGCACCTTTGCGCCTGGAGACCCCCAGCTGTTCCATGCTGCCCACTGGCCACACTTGGCCTCTAGCACTTCGGTGACATCTAGGTGATTTCTCCTCCCCCTTGTCTCGAAACCATCTCTCTCCCCTGCTCTCCTAAAGCAAAGCCGTTCATGTGCCCATCATTCCTTGGAAGTGTTTGTCTGTGGAATTCAGGTGATATGGTTGCCTTGCAAACTCGGCGTGATGAAGTTATGATTTGTAGATTATCTAGTTTTCTCTTAGTAATAAGATGACATTGATCTTAGCAGCTTTCTATATCCTGCACGGAAGGTACCTCTAGAGTAGACATCTAAGAGTGGAATATCTAGGCTACATGCTGTATCTGGCGTGAGCTGTGTTTACTCACAACCCTCTGACCCCAAATGTATAGGGATTTGTTTTTTTTTATACCGACAAATTCTCTCTGCACACTAACTGGTGTCCTACAACTCACATCGATGCTGGCAGTAACCACCTGGCGTTATTGCAGAGCTCCTAAGGTAGTGGCTCAGTCCCACAAGACTGATCCCCGTTCTGACCATCAGGCCATAAATCAGGAGGTCCCCATGGCTCCCTCCTCAGGTTCGGTTATTTACTGGAATGGCCCACAGAACTCAGGAAGATGGTTACTTCCTACCATTGGTTGGTTATAAGGGATACAGAGGGATGGCCAGATGAAGAGCTACATAGGACAAGGTGCAGAAGGGTCCCAACACGGGAGCTTTTGTGGAGCTGCATGCACCACCCTCCCAGCACAAGAATATGTTCAGAATCTCTCCAAACCCTGTAGTTTAGGGGGGTTTTTAGTGGAGGTTTCACTATGTAGGTGTGGTTGATTAAATCACTGTCCATTGGTGATTAACTCAATCTCCCTGGAGGTGAGGGAGGTGTGGCTCTGAAGGTTCCAGCCCTCTAATTGTGGCCTTTCTGGCAACCAGCTCCATCCTGAAGCTATCTAAGGGCCGAGACACATCTCACTAGCACACATGAGGCGCTCAGCACTCGGGGAATCCGAAGGCTTATTGGAGCTGTGTGCCAGGGACCAGAAGATCAAATATTTATTTTGTACTGTAGTACACATAGCTGGCATAGGTAAAAGCAAACTCATGATTTGGTTGTTCACATATACTCTGTCCTCAGGAACAATATCCTTACTAAAAACGAATCCAACTTATTTTCCTCCTTCCTTCACTCCCACGTGTAGGGATGCTTGGTTTCTGGTGTACGCAGAGGACACGTTTATGGAGCCGACTCTTCAGACAGGGGAGCTTAGCATCTAAGGCAGAGAACATATCCTGGAAAACCTGCTGACAGTAAACATCTAGCAGAGGACTTGTTGGTGAAAGGTGCAGAGAATTTTTTTTCTGAGCGCCATGTAAGGGTGGTCCTGGAATTTCCACCTATGGTGAAACAGCCAAAGTGGAGGTAGTCCCTTTCAAATTGTTTCTGATCAGACTACTTCAGGAAGACTGATGACTGTACAGGTCGTCTTGCTAAAGCAACTAAACATGTGAGGGACCCTTGTGTTGTCTTAGAAGTATCAATAAGTGGAAATTAAGCCATGGTTCGGGGTGTCATGATCTTTGTCTAATGCGTGATGGACAATGGGGTAGCAATTTTCCGCCCACTTATGTCAGTGGTGTTCCTCAGAGGGCAACCAGGGACTAGCCAGGGAATCAAAGCTCTGTCACTTGTTTTGGTGCATTGAGAAGAAAAAGACCAGGGAAGCTAATTTGATAATTGAGGAGACTGGTTTAGGACACTGCGTTAGCAACAAGGCTAACGCCAGCTGCTGACAAGAGGGCACGGAGTAAGCCCCAAACCCATGCACGTTTTCCACAGGAAGCTTCCTCTGGTGCAACCGCCCCCCCTCCCCCCCCCCGGGGGGAAGGAGATGAGAACGAGAGGGAACAGAAGTCAGAACCCGGAGGTGACGGGGCACGAGCGGAGGAGGAGAGGAGAGCGGCCTAGGCTGTTCCTTGGGGACTGGTCGGGGGGTTGCTTCTTATCTTTGGGCTTTGTGTTCACCACCTGTAAAGTGAAGCAGCTGGGCCAGATCATATTTAAAGTTCTTCCCTCCTTTAAGATTGTATTTCTTCCTCGTCTTAGATAAAGTCAAACCACGTGGCTTTGTCCTGGGAATCAGGTCTCAGACGCTGGGCAGAGTCCTGGCCGGTGACACCTGGAGTGATATTAGCTATATTTCTGTTGGAATTCAGTTAAACGCTGAAATGTAAACTGGAAACTACCTTTGAACATCTTATTTTTCTCAGGAGAGAAAATAACCTATAACGTACTTCCTCCTCAGTTTCCGAAAAGCAAAGGGCTTTAAATAAAACTATCTTTCAAAGATTTACCGTAAAATGGCAAGGTGTTTTGTGTGTGTGTGTCCCTTGAATTTTGTTTAGAGAGGAAAGAAACGTTTCCTTCAGCATAAGTCAGAGAATTAGGAATCAGTAATTTGTGGTTAGGACAAAAATGTCCACCTTCATATCATAACTGTACATTGTTATTTTTAATATTAGTAACAATGACAATCATATGCAACCTAGAATAACTTTCATCTGAGAACTTCTGAGCAACTAGTTGTTTATGATCTTATTTTTCTTCGCTAAATCTCTAGGAGGAAGTGGGCTGCGTTACTGCATTCTCCAGCTGTGCAAAGTAAGGAAGTAGCACCCTGTGCTCGTGTGGACGCCAGACTCCTCCAGAGGTGATTCTGGGCCCAGAACTTTGTTTCCCAGACCAGATGTCATCAGCTAATGAGGCTGCTGCCGGGGGTGGATGTCACCAGAACCCATTCAGGTGCTACAGACGTCTCCTAGATGTGTCACGGGTCACCATCCCCACCAGTTCTTTGTCTTTCTTTCCTTTTCTCCTTTTTCTTCTTTCTTCTTCGCTTTGCTTCCCATTGACTTGTTTGCATGCTCAGCGACTAGCATGGGCGTCACACATAGACGACATCTGTAAATATTTACTGAATGACTGTATTGATTGCATAAATGGACGCGTGGACAAAGGAATGTGCACTGTGGCTCTGAAGGTAAACACCCTCAGCCGTGCCATTTTGTCCCATTTGTATAATTAAAGGCGAGACAGCGCCTGCAGGGCCATCCTCTTTGTTCACTTGGTGTCTGGGGGGGTTTCTAGGCAGAACAGCCTGTGGATAACACAGAAGCTAACCTGTATTGAGCATTTATCAGACACCAAGTCACGGTGCTCCTGGCATGATCGTGTAATGTAATCCTCACAAGTCCCATATGGTCAGGGTTCCTGGCAGTTACTCATAAAAATCAAGTGCCTAACGTACCGAAAGGGAATATTTTGGATGCATATTATGTATTTTATAAAACCTATGAGAAGATTTGGGGAAAAGGTTCAATGAGCAGCAACCAGTCAAGGTTGGGGGATGGGGCAAGTGTCACCTCCAAGAAGTAGGTCCGCTTAAGACCCCCTTCTGCTGCCCATCCTGACCCACCTTCCATCTTTGTGACCCTCCCTCGGGATTCAGCAGCTTGGGTGAGAGCATCTGATTGGTGGGCTTAGGTTATGTGCTCTTGTCTTTGCTGCCAGGGTTGTGGGCTTTTCTGGGCGGAGGCGGGTTGCCTCCACCAAGACTCATAATATAAGCCATTAATATCCAAAAGGATGTGTGTTCATATCCTGGGCAGGAAAAAAAAAGCCAGTTAGAGGTAGGTATTATTATTATTCCCATCTTACAGAGGAGGAAACCTAGGCTCAGAGAGGTTATATAGCTCATCCAAAGCCACACAGCTGCTAAGTTGTATTGCAATGCTAAGTCATGAACAGAGGCACAAGGGAATGAGTATGTCCTGCCTTTTCATTAATCAGCTAAATTATTCAACAAAATACAGGTTGAGCAACTACTGTGTGCCAGGGAGTGCTCTCGGTGATGAAAATACCATGGTGAACTGTTTTCTGCTGTGGTGGTCCCTATCCTCTTGGTCTTTACAATCTAGTGTGGATAGAGACATTAAACACGTCACCGTGAAGTGAAATAAACAATGGCCAATTTGTTGAGATTAAGAAGAAAAAATACCATAGGAGAACTTAAAGTGAGTGCGGGCTTATTTAAGTTGTCTAAGACAGAAGGTTTTATCTGAGTAGGGGTTAGTGGCAGGAAGAATGGGGGAAGTGGTGTCACGGGGATTTCAGGATCCACAGACCCCCGGGATTGGAAAGAGCTTGTTGTAACCAACAGGACGCACGCTCCCCTGTCTCCTCAAAGATGATCTCAACTAGAGTCCGTCAAACTCATCATTTTTATGAGGCCAGAGTAAACATGTATAATCATTAAATGCACGAGAAGACTTGAGTGATCAGTTATTGATTATTTTATATCATGATGCATTCCTGAATTTTGAATTCTTTATTTAAAATTTAAAATCACTCAAGTAAGAAAAGCTCTTCTATGGTAAAAAACAAAAATCAAACAGCAACAAAGAAACAAGCCTGCAATGTGCCAAGGGAAGGTCTCTCTGGCCTCAGGGAAATCCATTACCCCGAGAAGGTGTCCTCGATGGTACAGTTTCTTTATGCTAGTGTGGAGGCCAGAAATGTAGAGAGGAAGACAAACCTCTAGGAGGTGGGAATTCCACTCTTCAATCAAGGATGCCTCACCAAACCCTGTGCCGATTTCTGCAGCCCAGTCCAAAAGTACTAGTGCTCTGGGCAGGAGCAGCCCTCGTGAAAGGTCAGGTGCAGCCTGACTGTGTGCATCCAGCGGTCTTGGTTATGCTGCGGTGACAAACAGCTCCTGTTTCTAAGTGGCTTGGAACAGTAATATGTATTTCCTGCTCATGCTTCATGTTCACTGTGTGTAGGTGGCAGGTCTTTACTCACTGTGGTCACTTAGGAACTGGCTCAGCAGGGACCGAACTTAGCACATGTTTGCACCGTAGCTGGGTGAGGAAAAGGGCCGTAGAGGATCTTCAGTGACTCTTCAGACTTCTTCCTTGAAGTGACACATGGCTCTTGTCAAAGCAAGTGACATGGTCACTGCTAACTTCAAAGTGGGTGGGAAAGTGCCTGGGAGCGGAAGAGAACTGAGATCTTCACGGGTAAACCTAATGAAAACCACGGGGACAAACGAAAGGATCCATGGAGCCCTGGACTTTGTAGGGTCTCATGAGTATCACCAAGGTTTGCAGCCAAACCTTTTTTCTTTAATCCTTTAAATCTGCATATCAGCCAGGATCCATTCGAGACAACAGAAGCTACTGTAGGTATTTCAAGCCTAGAGGAATTTAGCTCTACCGCGCTGGAAATGCTGAGAGAGGAAAAGGGAGGAGAGGGAAGGAAGATCAAACATGAAGTGATTGATCCGAGGGTCAGGGAGCTAACAGCCCTGAGCTGGGGTCCCCAAGCCTGCAACACAGCTGCATCGTTGGCTCTGAATCTGCCACTAAAATGCCACCTCACGAGGGCTGCAACTGTCACCAACAAGCTTGCCTTGGTGGAACTTGACTGAGGTCTGCAGATCCGGTAGAAGGGGTGTGTCACTAGTTTTATTTACGAAATAAAAAACAGACTCACAGACGTAGAAAACAAACTTATGGTTACCAAAGGGGAAGGGGGCAGGATAAATTAGGAGTTTGGAATTAGCAGATACAAACTACTATATGTAAAATATTGATAGATAAACAATAAGGACTTACTGTCTAGCACAGGGAACTCTACTCAATATCTTGTAATAGCCTATAATGGAAAAGAATATGAAAAAGAATATATGTAGGTATGTATAACTGAATCACTTTGCTGCACACCAGAAACTAACACAACATTATAACTCAACTATACTTTAATTTTTTAAAATGGCTGTATTGTGGGCATGTGGGAAAATACCCTTACATTTAGGAAATACACACTAAAGTATTAGGGGGTGACAGGGCATCAGTTTGGCAAATTACTCTCAATAGATGCAGGTAAAAAACCATCCTGGGTATTTTCTGAATTGCCACTTTTTTGTAAGTTTGAGATTATTTTTTTCAATTTAAAAGCTGAGCACAGGAGCCCGAGTGGCTCGTCTGAACAACAAATACACTCTTTCCCTCCCTACGTGAAGCCACAGCCTAGCTCTTCCAGAAGAGCCGTCAATTCCCAGAGGCCAGCTCAGCTCCTCTTTCCTTGCCGCTGCTCTCTTGGTACCAGGACCCTGAAACACCTGGGTGACAGCCACAGCTTGAATTTTAATAGGACTCTCATTGTGTCCCCAGACGGGAATTCAGAAATGTCTGCCCTCTGGGAACCAGGACTTGTAGAATGTTGCAAACACGTTCCACTGAGAGATTGGGATCACTCACTGGATCAAGATGGTGGTGGGACCACTCTCCTTCCTGCCCTGTCCCCAGCCCCATAGAGCGTAGCTGCTGGTGACATGGCACCACTTAGAGGTCACTGATTGGGGTAGAGACTTGCAGTAGCCCTGGTGCTCCTCTTACGAGGGCGTTCCTTGTTTTTTAAATCAATTCCATTGGGGTGTAATTTACACACAATGCAATTCAACAGTTTCAAGTGTAGAATTCGTGGATTTTTATCATGATTAGAATGTTTCACTACCTCAGAAAGTTCCCATACCCCTATGCCAACTCCCCCAAACCACCAATGTGGTCTCTGTCACCACAGTTCAACTTTTTCTAGAATTTCATAGAGATGACTCAAACAGTATGTGGCCTTTCATGGTTGCTTTCTTTGGCTTAATTTCATGATTTGGGGATTCAGCCATGTTTGGGTGGAGTGATTTGCTCCTTTATACTGCCTGATACAATTCTATTACATAGGTATAACACAATTTGTTTGTAACAACCCTCAAATTAGTAGTGTAAGTCCTCCAACTTTGTCATAATTTTTAAAAACTGTCTTGGATTTCCCAGGTCCTTTGTATTTGCAAATAAAGTCTAGTGTCAGCTTGTTGATTTCTACCAAAATGCCTGCTGGGTTTTGATTGGGATTGCATTGAAAGCATAGGTCAGGTTTGGGAAAGGAAGCGTCGTAGCAATATTGATTCCTCTGTTCCGTGAATATGGAATCTCTCTACACTTGTTTGGTCTTTAATTTTTTTCAACTATTTTTTTTTTTTTTTAGTTTACAGTATAGAGGTTTTGGACACATTTTGTTAAATTTATCCCTAAGTATTTCACCTTTTGATGCTCATGTAAATGCTCACACTTAAATTTTAATTTCCAGTCAGTCATTGCTAGCATATAGAAATATAGTTAATTTCTGTGTATTGCTCATGTAACCTGCAACCTTGGTAAAATAATTAGTTCTAGTAGCCTTTTCATAGTTTCTTAGGGATTTTTCTATGTAGACAATCATGTAGTCTGTGAAGAAAGCCAGCTTTAATTTTTCCTTTCCAATCTATATGCTTATTTTTTTCTTTTCCTTGCCTGTGTAGGACCTCAAAACTCATGTTGAATAGAAGTGGCTAGAGTGAGTCTTCTTGCCTTGTTTCAGATCTTAGGGGGAAAGCATTCAGTCTTTCACCATCACGTACAATGTTGGCTACTGTAGGTTTTTTATTGCTGTGCTTTATCATGTGATAAAATTAATGTATATGCCTAGTTTTCCAAGAGTTTTATTTACTAAAAATGAATATTAAATTTTGTAAACATCTTTTTTGAATTTATTAAGATGATCATATGGTGGGTTTTTTTAGTCCTTTGATACGGTGAATTATATTAATTAGTTTTCAAACGTTAAATCAACCTTACCTCTCTGATCATGAGGTATATTGATCTGCTTTTGGTGTCAGGGTCCTATTGGCCTCCTCAGTGGAGTTAAGAAGTGTCTCAACTCCTACCATGTTTGGGAAGAATTTGTGTAAAACTGGTACTATTTCTTCCTTAAGTGTATGATAGAATTCACCAGTGAAGCTACCTGAGCCTGGAGGGTTTTGCTTGTCTGGGGTGTTTTTGTGGGAATATTTTTAACTAGAATTTAATTACTTTATAGTTATAGAGCTATTCGGGTTATCAGTTTCTTCTTGAGTGACTTTGGTAGTTCCTGTCTGTAAGGAATCTATTTCATGTAAGTTGACATATTAGTTCCTACGAAATAAAGTAATTCCCTTATTATCCCCTCAATGCCTGTAGGCTCTGTAGTGATGACCTTCTCTCATATCTGATTTTGGTAAACTTTGTCTTCTTTATTTTATTCTAATCAGTCTGATTATACTGTAGTTTAGTAATTTTTTTTTTTTTTTTTTTTTTTTTTTTTTGCGGTACGCGGGCCTCTCACTGTTCTGGCCTCTCCCATTGCGGAGCACAGGCTCCGGATGCACAGGCTCAGTGGCCATGGCTCACAGGCCTAGCCGCTCCACGGCATGTGGGATCTTCCCGGACCGGGGCACGAACCCTTGTCCCCTGCATCGGCAGGCGGACTCGCAACCACTGCGCCACCAGGGAAGCCCTGTAGTTTAGTAATTTTATCAACCTTTTCAAACACAGTTCTGCATAAGGTAGATAACTAGTGGGAAGCAGACGCATAGCACAGGGAGATCAGCTCAGTGCTTTGTGACCGACTGGAGGGGTGGGATAGGGAGGGTGGGAGGGAGGGAGACGCAAGAGGGAAGGGATATGGGAACAGATGTATGTGTATAACTGATTCACTTTGTTATAAAGCAGAAACTAATACACCAATGTGAAGCAATTATACTCCAATAAAGTTGTAAAAAAAAAAAACACAGTTCTGGCTTCACTGGTTTTCTTTACCGGTTTTCTATTTCACTGATCTATTCTCTTTAACATTTTCTTCATTCTTCTTGCTTAGGTTTAACTTGTCTTTCCTAATTTCTTAGAGTTGAAGCTTAGGATTGATTTAGGACCTTTCTTCTTTGCTAATATAAGCATTTAATGCTAAAAAATTACTCTGTAAGCACAGCTTTATGTGGATGCCACAAATGTTGGCACGTTGTACTTTCACTTTTATACAATTTAAAGTACTTTCAAATTTTCTTTGTGATTTCTTCTTTTATCCATGGTTATTTAGAATGTGTTGTTCTGTCTCCAAATATTTGGATATTTTCAATATAATTTGTTATTAATTTCTGGTATTTTGCTGTTGTGAAAGGAGAATATGCTTTTATGTTCTCAGTTCTCTTAAATCTATTTAAACTTGCTTTATGGCCCAGAATATAGTCTTTTTTGGTAAATGTTTTATTTGTACTTGAAAAACTGCTGTTGTTGGATAGAGTCTACTACAAAAGTCAGTGCTCTCAAGCTGGATGCTCGTTGTAAGCTGAATAATGGCCCCCAAAGAAATCCAAGTCCTGCAACCTGTGAATGTTACCTTATATGGTGATAGGAACTTTGCATATGGGATTAAGTTAAGGATCTTTTCCTGGATTATCTTGATGGGTCTAAAATGTAATCACAAGAACCCTGTGACAGGGAGGCAGAGGTTGATTTGAAGGTGATACACTGCTGGTCTTGCAGGTGTAGAAAGGGGTCATGAGTCAAGTAATGCAAAGAATGTGGCTTTAGAAGATGGAAAGAACAAGGAAATCAATTCCCTCTGGAGCCTCATTTGTCTCCTTTCCCCAGGGCTCTCGTTCCTGCGCTGCCTACTGTCCAATATCTGTAAACCTTGTTTTACAGTTTGTCTGGTTTTATAGTTGTTTTAGTTGAGAAGGTAAATCCAGTTCCTATTACTCCATCTGAGTTAGAATTGGAAGATCCCAGCACTTCCTGTGTTTACATAGTGAATGTGTGTCCTCTGGACATTGCACAAAAAACATAATCAGTTTGTGGGTGCTCTGGACTTCGGTTGGACAGCCACTCGTGACCATTTTTCTAAGATCCCTCCCTCCATCATCTACCATGGCAGTTCTAGCATTCCTGCTTCACTTAATAGAAAAATCCATCACTTTTCCAAAATTCCAGGTCAGTCTAGCTGTTTCCACTATCCTCTGGGGTCCTTGCCAGGGTGTTACACCTTATGTCACTGCAAAGCACTCCAGGTACAGTAAGCAATTAGCAGGGACACACTAAAAGAAAAGGAAAAAGTTAGGTGACCCAGTCTGATCTCTTTTTGAACACGCTGATAACTGGACCTCATGACAAATGGCATTTTCTAGAGGAGTCATTAACTGTTGAATGTTTTTAGCTGAATGTAAACCTGTGGTAAACAAACCTAAAATCTGTGGGTTTGTGGCACATAGTTCCCTGGAAAATGTCACATAGCCAATACAATCCTCTGGGCATAAAATCGGGATGTTTCATAGCCTATGATGTGCCCTGCTGTGTGAGGTGACCTACACTTTACCTGGAGACCTCAGCTACTGCCCTGGGTCAGCATCTTGTATGTACTGTGGAAAGGAAAGCCCCAGAGAGCCTCCTTGGTGGTTCCAGACCTCTCCCTGCTCTGCATATGCCCCAGGACCTTGCCAGCAGAGATCTTCTAGATCCTAGTGCCCCTCCCCATCCACCCACAGCCCCTCTATGCTCCTGGCGAGCCCAGCATATCCTCAGTTGGACTTAACTAGGCTTTGACCCTTGATATCCGTCTAGTTCCCAGAATAGAAGATGGAGCTCTTCTTCCCCGGGGCCTCGGTCGATCCTGTGGGGAGCCCTGGCACTAGGTGAAACCTTCCTGCTTACCCAACTGAGGTCAAGAGCTCAGACTCTGTGCCCCCATCAACCAGGCCCTGGCCACATGCTCCTCCTTAAGCAAGGTGGTCCCTGTGGTCACAGGCAGCTCTGAGCTGAGGGCAGCTGAAGTCCCCAGCACCCCCAGGTACGTCATGGGGCATCAGAGTACCCACAACAGCATTCAATCTGAATTTTTAAAATTCTAGGTGAGAATCACTGAATTGTAATTGGTCATGTCCTGAGATGGAAAAATACTGACCTAGCTCCTGCTTCAGCTGGCATCTGGCACCATGCTTGATGCATAGCGGGTGACGGAATCACACTGCAGTCCCAGCTCTGCTGATGGAAACGCCTTCTCTCCAGGAGCTGAGGCCCAAAACGTTGAGTTAGTCTTGACTCATCTTTTCCTCTCGTTTCCCACACCCATCCCTCCACCTCTTTTTGCTCCCCCTCCAAAATGCAGTGTATCCAGAATCTGAACTCTTCTTCCCCTTTCACTGCCGCTGCCCTGGTGTGAGCCCAGACTTCCGCCAAAGTGATGCTTCAAAAACGTAAATGAGATAATATCACTCCTCGGCTCAAAACCCGCTGTGGAGCTCCATTCCGTTGAATCAAAGGCTGAGACTTTACAATGGCAAAGCCCCTTAGGTCCCCTGACCCCTCCGTGGACACATCTCCCAGTGTTACTGCGTGTGGTCCGACCTGGGGACCTTTACCTGGAACACCTTCCCCAGACACCTGCGTGGCTCACTCTGTCACCAAACTGCTGCCCAAATAACAGTTCAGCAGTGAGGCCCACACTCTATCATTCAATTAGGAATCACAGCCCTCACCAACACCTCTTCCAAACCCCTTGACTCGGCTCTCTTGTTCGTAGTATTTCCATCTTACAGCATACGAGGCAGTTCACCTATTTATGTTATTCTTTTCTGTTATTCTTTTCCTCCACTAGGGCTCTCCATCCCATGAGGGGCAGGAGTTCTGCTTGCTGTTCACGGATGTACACTGGGTGCCTTCGACACAGGCGGCACTTAGTAATTATTTGTTCACTCGTCAGTGGCTGACATGGAGACCCAGGCTCACTGAGCTTGACTAGCTTTCCCTCCAAATGCTACCCACATTTCTAAAAACATTCTCATGCACATAATGGAAGGTCACATAGTTAAGCCCTAAAACAAGAACTTCCAAAATGATTTGTTTTCAAAAGGTTTTAACTCCTAGGGGCTTCCCTGGTGGCACAGTGGTTAAGAATCCGCCTGCCAATGCAGGGAACATGGGTTCGAGCCCTGGTCCGGGAAGATCCCACATGCCGCGGAGCAAATAATCCGTGCGCCACAACTACTGAGCCTGCATTCTAGAGCCCGTGCTCCACAACAAGAGAAGCCACTGCTCGCTGCAACTAGAGAAAGCCCACGCACAGCAATGAAGACCCAATGCAGCCAAAGATAAATAAATATTTAAAATTTAAAAAAAGGTTTTAACTCCTAGACCTCACTCCTAAATTCAAATCTGATTGGAAATTAAGAATTGTTTGATTTATATAACTGACAAAAATGAATTCAGGACAACATCCTTTCTCCTAGGAATTGCATCTCCAGGGCTTCTGCTAAAAACAGTCTGTGATTCTAAGAGTCTGTTCACACTCCTCAGCCGTATCCAAATATTTTAACGCCAACCCCACGGCCTGCACAGTTGGGCGGCCCAGCTGGTCGAGCTGGGGAAGCTCACGGCTGCTGACGTCATTGGCAGAGCCCAGCCTGGAAGAAGCCCCCACTCAACCTCCTCCCATGCGCTTCTCTTTCTGCCCAGTCCTATCAGCTAACTTTTGCTTCTCAGTGTTCAAATTCATCTCCTACAATTTCCTCAACAAGGAAATCTGTGACCTTTCTAGACTCTTCAGTCTTACTCTCAACCTGTGAATAGGTCAGTGAAAAAGATAGGAATTAAGTGTGAATAGTAACAATTCATGACACTTTTAGTTAGCCATTTATTTCTCAAGGTATTAATGTTAATTTTTAAAGAATATCCAAACCCATTATTTTAAGGTTTTAAGTTTTCTATCTGAAAGGAGGTTGAAGAGTTTTGCAGAGAAGAGCTGTCAAGCAGTGCAAAGTGGAGGATTATGACAACTGATGTATCAGTTCTCTTCACTTGCTTGCTAAGGTCTATGAATTTATCTTTTCTCACTTTGTGTGTGGAGACCAATAGTTTCCTTGGTTAGGCTTATGGAACAGTATACCTCTTTGTCACTATAGTGTGCAAATAGATCAAATAGAAAAATCACACAGCAAAACGCATGATAGTTTAGTGTACAATTGAGTGAGGGGAAAAACCCCAAAGTAACACAGTTCATGATATAAATAAGAAATGTTTTCTTAAAGAATCTCATTTATTCTGGCGTTTGCTTTAATCTGACATTTCTCCCGCTATGTTGGCTATCTAGTTTAATTAGAGGACATGAGTGCCTAAGATCCAAAAACAGAAACAGGAACAGGAAGAGTGAAGGAGCCCTATGGACAGCTACATGGCTGACCGGCGAGCCCAGGGTCCCTGGGTCCTCAGCGTCCCTGCTGCATAGCCGGGAACATGGCGCTATCGTCCCTGGGAATTCTCTCGCCCATATTCTCAGGGACAGTTCGACAGCGTGCATTCTCTCCCTCCGTGTTCCTCCCTCCCCCCACTCACCCTATTCTGGGAAACTTCCAGGCATGTCCCGATCAGTTTTTAAGACGGACAGTACAATTGCTATCTTCCCTGGTTTCCTCTGGCTCCGTCTCATCCCTGTTTAATTATGAGCTCACCCTTAGTCTCACCTCTTCTAAGATTGCAGCCCATTTTGTTCTCAACTTCTGAGGACTGTCACCCCAAACCTTCGTTTCTTTAAAATCTGTGACTTTAATCAGCCCTTCTTTTTCCTCCTGTTGTTCCTTTAAATAAAGTAGCAACCTCAGTCCTCCCACCTAGAGCATTAATTTGAACAATGTTTATCAGGCTGAACAGGTTAGGAGTAGTAAACCAGCTTCCCTGTTACTCACTTCAGACCTGCCTGAATGTATGGAGACCTCCTCTTTCTAGTTCCTTCTGCTCATTCTCGGGCTCTTTGAATCTGACTTCCATCGAAATCTTTTTGAAGAAACAGCTCTACGGTGTCTACTAGCTCCTCTAGTCATCCACATCTCGTCTGTATGTCTCTATATGGCTTTTCCAGAAAGTGTCAGTGAAAGCTTATACACTGAGTCACATTTCTCATTAATTTCCATTACAATTTCAGACATACTCTCCTACAGAAAGGAAATTACTTTCAGGTATAATAAAAATCACATTAACAATCATGAAATTCACTTCCCAGTACATTTGGTATTTTTGAATGCATTGTCCTTGTTCATTAATGGAAACCATCTCTATAAAGGTTGGACGACCGTAGAGATTGGTGGATACATAGCAAGTTTGGTGCACTGGTTAATGGAATAGTGCCATATGGAAGGAGGTTTCCAGTGGAATGCCACAAAGCTTTTAATACAGTCTACAGCCTTAGAAACCAGTCTTGGAATAAAATGATCTGTGTGTAGCATTTATTCAATATGGAAAGTTCTCATGGATAGTAAAATGTGTAGGTTGGCTTCAAAACCAAATAAAACAAAAAGTAGAAACCTTGGCAGTCTGACATATTGGTCTAAATCCCAAAAAATGAAACTTAATAAGTACCATATCAAGTCTTGCATTTGAATTCTGAACCAGGATAGCACAACTTAACAGCAGTTTATAATTAAGAAATTTGGGGATTAAGAAACTCTAGAATTCCAGGGGCAACTTTGGCATAATCCACTGACCAAAAACCCAAGTTTGACTGTGCTCTTTGGCTACATTAAAAGTATTTCCAGAAGGAAAGGAGATGTTAATCCTGCTGTGGCTGTTCCACCCAGATCTGCAGTGGGGTCTGCGGGCACCCTTCTTAGGGGATGTTGGCAAACTTGCATAAACCCCATTATGAGCAGCCCGAATCCTGGGGTGAGGGCAGGGAATAACAAAATCGTTGTTGATTAGGCAAGGCTCAAGTAACTGGTAACATTCAGCTTAAAAAGAAATCATAGCTGTCCTCAAATTTTTAAAGATTTCAATGTAGTAAAAAGAGTAGACTTTGATCTGTAGTTTGCAGCACGTGAGCTCTCTCGTTGAGGTGCACAAGCTCAGTAGTTGTGGCGCATGGGCTTAGTTGCCCTGCAGCATGTGGGATCTTAGTTGTCTGATCAGGGATCCAACCCGTGTCCCCTGCATTGGAAGGCGGATTCCTTACTACTGGACCACCAGGGAAGTCCCATATTTTTTAGGACCTTAACACTGTAGTATGTCTTAATATCTGGTGAGGCAGGTCCCCTCTATTTGTACATTTTTTTAAAAATTTTACTTACCTTTATGGACCTTTATTCTTTCATACAAATTTCACAGTAAGGTTTTTGCATCCCTTGAAAAGATTTGACTGCAATTTTTTGGTGGAATTGTCTTGGATTCATACTTTAACTTGGGGAAAACTAACATCTTTATAACATTAATATGTCCTATCCAAGAGTATGGATTGTCTCCCCATTTCTCCATTTCATGTTATGTCATTCATTAACATTTAATATTTTTTCTATAACATTTCTATGCATTAATGATTAATTCCTATATACTCTAGAGTTCTGACTACTATTTGGAATAGTATTTTTATTATATTTTTCAGTTAGTATTGTCATTGTAGGGAGATGCTAAGATTTCACAAGTCTTGTATCTGAAAATGTTGGTGAATTCTTTTCCTAGTTTTAATAGTTGGATTTGGGGGGGGGGCGGTAAATGATTATATCATCTTCAAATAACAACAGCTTTATCTCTTCCTTCCAATCCTTATTTCTTTTTCTTTCCTTATAACATTGGTCAGGAGCTTAAGTAAAAATGTTAAATAATAGGAGTAGTGATGGACATCTTTGCCTTGCTCACAATTTTAGAGGAAACATTAAAATGACCTTCATAAGTTTAAAGTATGCTGTAACTTTCAAGGTATATAACTTTAACAAGTTGAAGAAGTTTCTTTCTATTTCCAGTTTGTTAACAGTTTTCACTACAAATGTGTGTCAAATTTACCAAGAACGTTTTCTACATCAACTCAGATAATCATGTGTTTTACACTTGAGTCTTAGTTAGTGTGGTGAGTTCCACTGACATGTTCCCTGATGGCGAACCGTCTTGCATTCGTGAAAATGTCATTAAATTATTCTGTCTTTTTAAATATGCTGTTGGGTTTTCTTAGCTGTATCTTGTTTAAGATATTTACAACTGTGTTCAAAATAAACTATACTTATAATTTTCTTCTCTTGAATTGTCCTTTTCTAGCTATAGAATGAAAAGTGTAATTTTTTGTCAGTTTAAATTTGGCAGGAAATAACATTATAAAGCAAGAATTAATTGTTCATTGAAGGTTTATAGAACTTATCAATAAAGCCATCTGGGATTTAGCGTTTTGGTGAGGAGGGAGATTTTTTTAAGTGTTATATTTATGTGTGTGAATTGAGTGCCAGTTGAAAGTATGACTAAAACAATTTCAGAGGCCCTGGTCAAGGGTTTCAGTGGAGCAATTATCTCTTGTATAATCTGTCTGTAGGGTTCTATCCCTCTCTCCCCACATACCACCCTCTTCTTTATGTTCCTCTATGAGTCACACTGCCTGGTGCAGAACTTGAACTAAACTGATCAAATTTAGGCAGCTGTCGTCGATTGCCTCTTTTCTGGCCAAAAGCCCTAGTGAAATCTACTTGCCTTCTCTCATTCTAAGCAAATTGCCATTTAGAGACTCACCAGTGTCTCATGATTACCTGTACCTTTTGAATCACTAGTAAAGCTTAATAATGAGTGCAATTACTTTTTTAAAAATTTTTTTAATTTTTTTTTTATTTTTGGCTGTGTTGGCTCTTTGTTGCTGTGCGCGAGCTTTCTCTAGTTGCGGTGAGCAGGGGCTACTCTTTGTTGCGGTGAGCGGGCTTCTTATTGCGGTGGCTTCTCTTGTTGCAGAGCACAGGCTCTAGGCGCGTGGGCTTCAATAGTTGTGGCATGTGGGCTCACTAGTTGTGGCTCGTGGGCTCTAGAGCGCAGGCTCAGTAGTTGTGGCACACGGGCTTAGTTGCTCCGTGGCATGTGGGCTTTTCCCGGACCAGGGCTCGAACCCATGTCCCCTGCATTGGCAGGCGGATTCATAACCACTGAGCCACCAGGGAAGTCCATGAGTGCAATTTCTGATTCTTGATAATTTGACTTGATATTCTGACTAAATTTCCCAGTTTATTATTATAGAATTGTGCAGAGTATATGTTTATAATGTTCTTGATTTCTTCTTTACGTATGATTGCATAGCAACCCTCAATCTTAACATCATGCATTTGCATCTTTTCTCCTATTTTCTTGGTGGTCCTTATCTTTAGAACTCCACCTGCCACCATCACAAACACAGTGCCACAGACATAACAAATTTACCCATGAATACTCCAGTGTGCATTTCTTAAAAACAAGTGCTTGCTCTATCTAATCAGAGTGCAATGATTAAAATCAGGAGCTGAACTTGGTACAGACTAACATCTAATCTACAGACCTTTTTCAAATTTCTCCAAGTTTCCCACTAATGCTGCTGATGGAGAAACAAACAAGGAGACAAAATCCTGGCTTGGGCTCCAATCCTGGATCACATGCCACATCTGGTTGCCTCTTCTATTTAGCCTCCTTTAATCTGGAACATCTCCTTGATTTTCTTTGTCTTTCATGAACTTGATTTTTTAAAGAATGTGTGGCATGTACAATTTTTCAACAAGATGCTTGACTTGAAGGAGAATTTATTCAGTATCAGTTTTGTTAGGATAATTTAGTCCTATTGAAAGACAGAGAATGCCTTACAATTGACAGGAATATATAAAAAAATTAAAAGCAAAATCTATCAAGGAATGTATAAAGGGTATTTATTTGTGTTTATCATTAAACACTGAGATGAAAATAACTTACTGACATAAAAACATTAAAAATTTGAATAAGCATGTCACTATTGAAGAAAAGAGCGTATTTTCTGAGAACCAATTTTTCCCCTCACCTCATTTATAGTTGCTGTTGATCAAAACATACAGTTGACAATTTAAGGGATAAAAAGAGAGCTTTATGCTTGAGCACATACACACCAATTATTTTATGTAGAGTCAAATCACGGGGTAGGTGTTGGAGATGATCAAAGACTAGGAAAAACTGTCACAGTGAGAATATGGTACAACCAACTTGCGGTGTCCCGGTGGGCCATATACTATGGTCCAGGCTGTCCCAGCTCTGGATAAAATAACAAGGTTTCTGTTTGTCAGTGCTTTGGGGGCTTCTTGTTAGTTCGTTTATTCACTAGATACCTTTGTCTGGTGTGAAACACTGTGCATCCTCTGTTTTTCTTTGCTTGGCTGGTGGATCCAACTGGAATTTGCTCTCAGTTGAATTTCCTTCAGGCTTTCATTGGTTCACTTTGTGCACGAGGCTCTTTTTTTTTTTTTTTTTTTTTGCAGTACGCGGGCGTCTCACTGTTGTGGCCTCTCCCGTTGCGGAGCACAGGCTCTGGACGCGCAGGCTCAGCAGCCATGGCTCACGGGCCCAGCCGCTCCGTGGCACGTGGGATCTTCCCGGACCGGGACACGAACCCGTGTCCCCTGCATCGGCAGGCGGACTCTCAACCACTGCGCCACCAGGGAAGCCCTCACGTGGCTCTTTAGAGTCAATTGCACCATCTGACCATCTCGCCCACCACCTTCAAGTCAGTATAATCATTGCCTTCCGGCTGCCTTCTGTCTTTAGGGTTAGACTCAGCCCCACTGATCAGGAATCTCTCCAGGGGCAACTTCACCGAAGCAACACCCCACGTGTAGCAGCACCCACAGAATCCGCTCCAGGGGGACAGAAAACTGGCTCCTGTGCACAGCCAGCCCCTCGAGAGACCATCAAGTAACTGTTCAGAGGGCTGGGCTCTGTGCCCACTGAGGCAGAAGCAGTGGGCTGGGGTGATGGTCAGGCAGAGGGGAGCTCCTGCCGACACCCCCCGCCCCCAGCCCCATCCAGCTGAACCACAGTCAGCAAGCAAACCGACTTTCTGGACAAAGGCAGGCTTCTCACCAGAATTTTGCCAATAGTACACATTTTCTTCCCGTGTTGCATTGCGTATAAATTATTGTCTCAGGGAGAACACTCAGATCTTGGTCTAACTGCCTTAATGGATATAGTTTTTAAATTCCATTTTATTCCCTCAAGAAAGGGAAACAAAACCATCAATTACAAGGTTCATAAGTCCCCGGAAAAGAATTTGACCAAAAATCTTCCAGTCAGAGGTCTTTTGAGTTTTCTGCTTTTTCCCTATCTTGGTCTAGAAATTGAGATGTCTACTGTCGTCCAGGTGGCATTTTAAACCCAGAACACGTTTCAGCACACACTGGTGCAGTTTCCTTTCATTCAGGTGAGAATTGGCTTGTCAAGCTGGTATCTGATGGGCGGCTCTAACAGACGCAAGGTCACCAGGTCCTGGAACGTCGCTCTAGGGGCACGTCTCTGTGACCTCTTGACTGAAGGGCCTGAGTGGCCAGGGCTGCAGGTGGCGATGCCTACAGACCCATGGGCTGCCCCTCCTCAATTTGCACCTTTCTTTGTTAAGCAGGGACCATTGGTACCAGCACCTAAAGCTGAGGAAATGCCCACTCAAATCTCTAAATTAAAAATGAACTCAGGGAGCTACCTCCGCTGATGGAATCAACCAATCATCAGAGAAGGGAGTGTCTGGAGCCCATTTTGTCACATCTCAAAGGGCAGTGGTCAATGTCGGGTTAAACCCATGTCCCCAACTGCCCACCCAGTCCTCTTTCTACCACATAATAAAACTCCTCTGCAATTTCCCCACATTATTCATGATAAAATAGTGGCTACCTACATGGCTGTTTTATATACTCTTCTAGAGCTATAGAAAACACAAAATTTTCAGCATCTTGACACAAACTAAACATTCCAACAATTGCTACTGTTCAAAAAATAAGCCATTTCTTTGGGTTTTCCCCCCTTTTTATAGAAAGTTATCGCAGACCATATATTCTTAAGCAATTTCTAATAAGCATCCATATGGCACTATTAAGTATTGTGAAACTGAGGATATTTCTTAAAATCATGAATGCTAAAGATTTCAACCATCAAACATTTTTTTCCACAGATTTCTCCTGAACAAAACTTCTGTAGTTAAAATAACCAGAATCATATGTACCTCCGAATTTTGTAAATATTTCCGATTTCATGGATTTCTTTTCCTCCTATATTTGAAAACCAGTTCTTTATGGGAACACAAGAAAATGCTAAATGTGGGAGGTGTGAATGGTCTCAGCTCACAGCCTGTAGCCTGGCTATATTTCAGTACCATGTAGAAATAACTAGTTTAAAAATATCACGCATTCTACAATTTCGGCATTACACATGAGAAGGGATAAAGAACCAACTGTTGAAGCTCTCAGGAAACTCATGGCTATCAAATTATTACTGCACTGCAAGCCTGCACACAGCTGAGAGCAACTTATTGAACCGGAAATCTAAGCACATTTTACCAAAGGTTACATTATAATAGTCATTACTTCCTATTATAATGGATACACTTTTAGTTTGGCTCAAAGTTTTAGGGGTACAAAGCAAACAGCACTGAGCCATAACTGGCTTCTTGAGGCTTCCGTTTGATGTGTGTCGATACAGATGTGGACGTAGGAATTTTTCTGGTACCGTCTTGGTGGGGCTGCTGGGGGCTGCTGGAGGGGTTAGAAGGGGAGGGTTAACAGCTGCCATCACTGAACAAAGAGCCCCTGCACTCCTCAGTTATGTGAGAAGTAGATCACATCTGAACTACACTCAGCAAAAACTATGATCACTCCGTCAATCATTCAACAATATTGGGGGTTTTCTGTTGTTGTTGTTTTTGCGGTGCGCGGGCCTCTCACTGTTGTGGCCTCTCCCATTGCGGAGCACAGGCTCCGGACGTGCAGGCTCAGAGGCCACGGCTCATGGGCCCAGCTGCTCCACGGCATGTGGGATCTTCCCAGACCGGGGCATGAACCCATGTCCCCTGCATCGGCAGGCGGACTCTCAACCACTGCGCCACCAGGGAAGCCCCTGTTATTGTTGTTTTTTTTTTTTTTTTTTTTTTTTGGCCATACTGCATGGCACGTGGGATCTTAGTTTCTTGACCAGGGATTGAACCTGTGCCCCCTGCATGAGGAGCGTGGAGTCCTAATCACTGGACCACCAGGGAATTCCCAACAATATTTGTGATGCAGGATTTCCGTGGCTGTCCAGTGGTTAGGACTCCACGCTTTCATTGCCGAGGGCCCGAGTTCGATCCCTGGTCAGGGAATTAAGATCCCGAGTGCCCCCATGCCAAGAAAAAATATATATACATATGTATATGTATTTGTGATACAATAACAGTCTGGTCAGACTTTCAGGCTGGGAGGTGAGGGATGAATACATGTTACATAGGAAAACGAGTACCTAACTCTTCCTGAAAGAGTTGTGAAAACTTCACATAGCTTATCTACCATTGTTGAACTAAAACATGGAAAGTAATTTGAGAATTTCTAGGCAGCTAAGTAAGAGGAGAGTATGCCTGGCAGAAGAGAGGCAATGAAAATGGATCATAAAGTACTTACTGTGCCCAAGAAACCGTACCAGAAGTCATGAGAATAAAAAGATAAAGAACAATATCTATATAATTAGAAATAAATAATAGGAATTTGGGGACATGAGACAATAGGAGAGAAAACAAAATAAATGTGGAAGCAGGGTCAGTACACAAAAAGGGCATCATAAGTTGTTGAACACTTGAAAATTTGGTGCCATACTTCCAATCAACCAATGAAAAGAGGAAAACACAATCAATTGCCTAACTGACAGCACAAACAAAATTTTTAAAAATTAGTTGTTCCAGAGAAACACGAGTTAACTTAACTGAGCCCCAACATGTGATGATTCTTTGTGATGTACTGAACACTGTCCTTGACAACGACTGTACGTTAAGAAAAGCTTGAAAGGAAAACAGCTCTCCCTAATGTAGACTTAAGGCACAACAACCAAAGCATAACTGGGTAAAAGACATTCTATTGGGGGTCAAAATAATGCAACCCAAGCCCACAGCTCTCTGAAGGTCTGGCAGGGAAAATTGATGGACTGCATACCCTCTAGTCAATATGCAGGATGGGTGCCATCCCTGGACCATTCAAGGGCCATTTCCCCCTCATAGGGAGGAGTTCTGAAGCAATATCTAAAGATGGATTCAAAGTTTTCCTCAGAAAGCAATTGTGGGTTGATTACAACACAGAGAATGGCCAAGGTGATTTTAGCTTAAATGACACCATCCCACAAAGCCTAGGCTGGGTTCAAGAACTGGTTGTAATGAAGACTTGGTTCAAGGCTTCTATGCAGTTTGTCTTACTACCAGAACAGCAAACAAGCCCTGCGAAGGACACAGAGTAGCCAGGGGTACAACCACGTGGCCTGAGAGCTCCTGACCCTCATCAGTTGCTCACTGAGGTGTAACCAAAGTCTGACACCATGGAAAGAAGATGGCTACCCTGCTGGAGAGACCACACACAGAGAGAAAGAGGCTGGGCCAGCTGCCAGCTGAAACCGCCATTCCAGCAAAAGCACCAGCTATGTGAGTGGAGTCATCCTGCAGCCACATGAATGATACCAAGTAGGATGAGCAGAAGAACTGCTGAGCTGAGCCCAGTCCAGATTGAAGAGTCCTACGCAAACCACCGGTTACTGGTTTCAGCCCCTGAGTTTTGGGCTAGTTTGCCAAATGGCATTAGATTACTAAAAGAGCTCCACACTGGGAAAAATTTAAAGCACATATATCCAAATACCCACGAAGGCCACCTCCTCCCCAAATCCAAAAAAGCAATCAACCATCTACTATTGAGCCTTCTTACTTCCTGATTGACTCAATAAATCAAAGGGCTGTGTAGGCTGTTGCCTGGACACTAGTGACATGCTGAAGGACAACACAGTTATTTGTGGTTACAGAGCCAGGAAGTCCTTTCAGCAAAGAACTGTGTAAAACAACCCTCACAAAAGACACATATCTGCCCAAAATTAGGGACTTGATCTTGAAATAGTTGCTCTAAAGCCCTTGCATTTAGTGGGTTTAGTGAAGAGCCTCTAAATACATAGAAGGGCTAGAGATGTGGTTGGAAGAGAGCGTAGGAAGAGAAACTCCATCCAGATGGAGAAAAGATCGGCAGCAAGGCAAAGAGGAGGACGGGGTGAGGGAGCTGCCGACGGGCGGGAACCCAGCTGGAGGTCCTCAGCATCTGTTTCCCAGGGCCGCCCCGACAAAGTGCCACAACCCGGGTGACTTAGAACAACAGTTACCTGTTCTTTCATGGTTCTGGAGGCTGCAAGTCCAAAATCAAGATGTCGGCATGGCCTTGCTCTCTCTGAAGGCTCTAAAGGAAGATCCTTCCAGCTTCTTCCAGCTTCTTCCAGTGGGTGCCACCAATCCTGGGCGTTCCATGGCCCATGAGGGCATAACTCCAATCTCTACATCCATTGTCACGTGTTGTCCCTGTGTGTTTCTGTGTCTTCACGTGGTCTTCCCCTCTCTGTGTATCTATGTGCAAATATACCTCTTCATATAAGGACATCATTGGATTAGGGCTCATCCTATTTCAACATGACCTCACCTTAGCTTGACTAATTACATCTGTGAAGACCCTATTTCAGATAAGTTCGCATTCTGAGGTTCTAGGCATTCATAATTCAGGACAGTTTTCAACCCAGTACAACCTTCAATTCTAATTAAGATTCTTGGATTCTTAGAGCACGCAATTGCCCCATCAGAGCAGGAATTAAATGAATTACTGCCAACGGGGTGACCATGTCAGGACCTCCTATGAATGGAGAAATGGTCATTATCCTTCTTTTGTAATCATAGATAGTTATGTATTACTTCTTTTTTTTTTTTTTTTTTTTTTTTTCCTTTTTGCGGTATGTGGGCCTCTCACTGCTGTGGCCTCCCCCGTTGCGGAGCACAGGCTCCGGACGCGCAGGCCCAGCGGCCATGGCTCACGGGCCCAGCCGCTCCGCGGCACATGGGATTCCCCCAGACCGGGGCACGAACCCGTATCCCCTGCATCGGCAGGCGGACTCTCAACCACTTGCGCCACCAGGGAGGCCCTATTACTTCTTAACTCTTGTATATATGTTTTCTCCCTAACTAGAGTGTTGAGGAGGGATTGTGACCTACACTTTTTTTCATCCATGTACTGTGCAATAATCCAGCATGAAAGACTATTGGAAAGAAAGAGTGAAAGGAAACCAGGAATAGAACAGCATACATTGAATCTCCACCCTGTGTCAGGCATTATTCATAAATTATCTCATTAATCGTCAGTAGACCCCCTCCAGATGAGTAAACTGATAAGTAGACAAGTTTTGAGACCTCCCCAAGGTCACACACAATAAGTTTGACTATTTTACTTGCCTTTATGGAACCCACACATGCACCTCAACAGCATTTAACAAGTATTGACAATGAAAGAGGTCTTGTGGGAGGAGTCAGTGTTGCCATGACCTCTCTTCATGGGCTTCAAGAAAGACTGTTAAAGACTGGATTTCCTTTCAAATTATTGTACTCATTGCTAGACTGTGCTTCTTTGAATGCAAGTGGACCACGTGGCTGTCAGAATTTAAAAGTTATGTATATAAAACATATAAACGTTAAAGCAATGCAAGAAAATACTGTTTGGTGGAAACTTAGATAATTTTTTTTCTTCCTTATGCTTTTCTGAATCTTTTCATGAACATCTTTGCTTCTATAATAGAAATGAATTCTCAAAAAGAAAAAAGAAATGAATACGCATTAAACATTTTTTTAAAAATAATTTTGACTTTGGCATTCAGGTCAGGACTTGGCACTTGGCTTAGCATCTACTAGTTAAATGATGATGTTGTGTCACTTCAGTACCATCTTTGCCCATATCTGTAAATACCGATGAAAATAGTATCCACCTCCCAAGATTGTTCAAACTAAAATCAGATTGTAAAAGTTCAAGTGCCTGGCACAGTGCAAAGACAAAATGTGTGGGAAACACCCATGCATTTGCTATTTTGTCTTTTCTCCACAAGAAGCAAGTCAGCTCTAAGCAGATGTGACCAGGTCCACACCCCCAGCACAGCGCTGTTCACAGACATCAACTTTATTCACAAGCCTGTCTCTCCAATAGAGCATTAACCCTGTTAAAATAAAATAAAAGGGAGCCTAGGTTTAAGACCCTCCCAAGCAGACAAAATCAAGTAAGCCAGGTAAGCAAAGCTAAATCTAACTTGTTTCATGAACATAAGCAAAACTGAACTTAGGTTATTTCTTATGAGTGTCTCTGATACTCATAAAAGAAACTTAGGTTATCTTCTTAAAAGGGTATAAGATAATCACTTTTAACTAATCCCCTGCCCATTGTAGTAACCAGTCACTGTAAAGGGTAAACAACTTCCACCTTTTCTCTTTATAGGCCACCCTGTGATGTCACGCCTCTGAGTATCCCATCAGTTTGGAGTTTGAAAGCTCCTAGTTTGCAAACTGTTCTTACATGCACAATAAACTCTTATTAATTACTATTTTGCTATCTGGTGGTTTTAATGTTTACTGTTTCTGGATATTTGACATTTTTAAGGGTAAACTGGATATTTGTCCTTAGGCCAATCTCCCCTAGAACAGCTCCTAGCATGTGGTAAGATGCAAAATATTTCAAATTCATAAATGAATTAATATTACTCATCAATGTGGTTTTATAATTTTTTTAAAGAGCATGTAAATTTTTTTAATGGGTGTTTTTTATTACTGTTTTATAATTTGGAATCCTAAAACACATTTATAACACAACCATCCAAATTATGGCAGGGCCGGTTTCACAGGGACTGACACCTGTTACCTAAAAGGATCAAAATGTTTAAATAGAAAAACACACCAATAAAAGAACAGGGGAAAATATGTAAAGACATGAAAAGAAGAAAAATTAATTTTGAGTCCTGAAATGCACAGAAGTCGTATTTGAACGTAATTCCCTTGGGAAACATCATACCCCATTGTCATGAGTGGAGTTCTTGGTGTGGATTGTTGGTTTTTAAACAGCCCATGAGTGAACACCCATGCCCTGCTGTTGGCTGAAACTTTTACAAACATATTTAGAGTGATGGGCAGTGCAGATTTTAAGGCACCAACTAAAAGGTGAAGCCTTGACAAATACACCAGACAAGCTCCTTATGTGTGGAGTTCTTTACCAAGTAGCTGTATCTCCTGCTGGCAATTGCATTTTAATTGTGAATAAGTTAGTCTCCAAAAGAATAAAGATTAAGGATTTTAAATTCTGGTATAGCTTTAACATGGCAAAGATCCCTTCTGTCTGCATCAATACAAAAGTGCTTGAGTTGCTGTTTCTACTAAAAATTTACCCTCAGGCTTTCAACATCAATAAAAAATTTCATTTTGAATTGTACCATATTCTCTTTAATGAAAAGGAAAATTAGATTTAAAACTGCTGAGCAGCAATAGAGTAACACACCCATCTGACTTCTTCTTTTTTAAATAAGGGGTAGTTTTTATCTATATCAAGCAATTAAAAATCTAAGTGTTAATAAGCATATAAAGTATTCTGCCTTTATATTTTTTGAGCTACTGGGGAGAGCGATAGATCTTTCAAAATCATATTTTTTTATTGGAGTATAATTGCTTTCAATGTTGTGTTAGTTTCTGCTGTACAATGAAGTGAATCAGCTGTATGTATACATATATCCCCTCCGTCTTGGACATCCCTCCCAGCCCCCCATACCAATCATCTAGGTCACCACAGAGCACTGAGCTGAGCTCCCTGAGCTATATAGCACATTCACACTAGCTACCTGTTTTATAATGATAGTGTGTATATGTCAATCCCAATCTCCCAATTCATCCCCCCCACACCACTGTGTCCACATGTCTGTTCTCTATGTCTACGTCTCTATTCCTGCCCTTAAAATAGGTTCATCCGTACCATTTTTCTAGATTCCACATGTATATGTTAATATACAATATTTGTTTTTCTCTTTCTGACTTACTTCACTCTGTATGGCAGACTCTAGGTCCATCCACCTCTCTACAAATGACCCAATTTCGTTCCTTTTTATGACTGAGTAATATTCCATTGTATATATGTACCACATCTTCTTTATCCATTCATCTGTCGCTGGACATTTAGGTTGTTTCCATGAACTGGCTATTGTAAACAGTGCTGCAATGAACATTGGGATACATGTGTCTTTTTGAATTATCAAAACCATACACTTTTAAAACAACAAGTACTTATCCAGGCTTTACTGCTTACCGATTAGACAGGCAAACTTTCAGAATTACTTTAAAATGAGAGATCAATTTCTGCATTTTTAGGGGATATACACACACAAGGAGTATTATTATAAGTGTTAGTTCTGGAAAGAGGTAAAAATATGAGTGATGTCATGTTTGTTATGGAACTTCTATTTACCCAAAGTCTCCTCTTACATGCTCTCGTAAAATTAAGAACCTCAAAAGATATGTCTTTGCCAATCTTCTATCTTTCCCTTTTTCTCTCTTCGGCATCTGATTTCCTTAACAGAAGACGAAACCCTTAAATATCTTTAAGCATATTGCTACTAGCAGCCTCCTCTGGCCAATTTTGTTGACTGTTGAAACAGCTTAGGAATAAAAAATCTGAGTTTTGGAATCAATATTACAAAATCGACTGCCTCTCCAAAGCTTTGAAAGGTTGCCCATAGCTATGACGGTTGGTAAAGTGCTGAAACACCCCTTTTGTGTAGGAGCAAGAGGCCATATGTTTTAAGAGACACAGCTATTAGATTTTTCCATAAACGTGGGTAGAACCGCCACTTGGAAAAATAAACAACCCAACTTCCCTCAAATCAGTTATGGCACATGACTGGTCATTTTACAAGCCTCCAAATCCCTTTTCAGGGCCAGCGTAGAGGTGGACATCTGCTATGGTTTGAATCACTTGATCACCTTTTCTTTCCAGGGGAGTTGAGGCAGAGAAAAGCCATTTCTGTCCCCAGCATGGGTGGGAAGGGGTAACCTGCTGTGGGGCCCAGCTCTTGGGAAGTGTGGGCACCAGCACCCACTGGACAGGGAGCATGCAAGGCAGGGGCTGTGACAGTGGCCACATTTCAGGTCATCAGTGGCCAGCTTTGCAGTTTCCAGACTGTTCTTCACTCTCGTGGAAAGAAGCACAAATCAACTTATTCTGGGCTCCAGGTAGGTCAGAGCTACAGAGGGTCAGATAAAAGACAGCGAGGTGCTGGTGAGGCTCGGAATAAAAAGCAAAGGCCTTTGGCACCTACAACTCTTGGGCTTGTATGTCAGCCTTATATAGTGTCCGTCCATCACTCTCATACTTAAATGTATGGTGAGGGTTGGTTTAAATCTATGTCGACCTTACAATCTAATAAAACATCTTCCGTGTTTTCTTAATTTAAAAAAAAACTACTTTGATTCTAGGAATAAGGTTCTTGGGAAGAAATACATTTTCTAAGTCTTCAATTTCTTAGTTCACAAAATGGGTGACCAGATACCACGACATTATGGAGTGTTGTGAGAGAGAGAAAAAAACATTAAATTTAATGTGCGTGCAAATCACCTGAGTATCTTGTTAAAATGCAGGATCTGATTTGGCATATCTGGGGTGAGAACAGAGATTCTGAACTTCTCACCGGCTCCCAGGAGACGCTGATTCTGCTCATCTGGGGCCCACCCGGTGAACAGCAGGGTGACGGGGCAGCAATGGCCATTCCCAGCTGGGAAGAAAGATCGGTGGATACATTTTAAAGTGAAATACGCAAATGCCAAAATGACTCTCAGGAGTCGAACGGCACCCAATTCTTTTATTAGAAATGAGATGGGATGGCGAGGAGGACCCGTGGAAGCTTTTCTGTGTACCATCCAGCTCATGCGTCTGGCTGACGTTCAGTTAGTTAGGGCCGAGAAAAGGAACGTTATTCATATTCCCAGATTTCCCAGGAGAGTCCTAATTTCAAAGCTTTACCTCACTGCTCCTCTTAGCACACTTTTCAGTGAGATTGTAAATCCTCGTCTTTGATTCAGAAAATACGGCCCCGGTAGTCTGACCCGTGTCACTGCCGCGTCACATCCAGCCCTGGTTGGCGAGGCCCTGGGGGCTGCACGTGGTCCCTCCAGGGCCCAGTGTCTTCCGTCTGGTGGCTCACGGCTCCTCCCTCCCCTGGAACCCCAGGGGCCCTGGGTCCTCTACCTTCAGGTGACAGATGGGCAAGAGTGGGAGCCTGGCATAGTGGGGATAAGGCTGGAGTATGGACGTCACCCCACCCATCGGGGAGAGCTCAGGCACGTGGCTCCTTAACTCAGCGACCCTGGTCCAGCCGTGTGACCAGGAGGAAAGGAAACACAGAGTGTTATCTCCGAGGTGCCCCCTAATTGACTTTTAGCCGTCCTATCGGTCTGAATGAAGACAAGTTTGCTGGGCTTGGAGGAGTGAATCTTAACCGCGTAGCAGAGTTGAGATCTGAAGAGTTCTGGGATGTGCCCGCACCACCCCTCCGACCCGGAACCGTGGCCAAGTCCATCCCTGCAGTGGGACACCCCCAAAACTCAGAGGAGGTCCAGTGGGGGAGAAGGGCCTGGTGCTTATCAAACAGCCTTCACAATAGTCTAGGGGGAGGAGATAGGATCCCCAGTTTGTAGTTAAACACATGAAGAATCAGGAAGGATCTGGAAGTTTCTCACCAAGATGGGGAGCCAGGATTCCAAAGGTCTGTTCTACCCCAGGGCCAAACATGCAGGGCATTGCTCCTCAGGACGTGGAAGTCATTGTTAAACAAGCCTAACTGGACTGCCCCAGGGGCGTGTGTGTGTGTGCATATGTGTGTGTGCACGTGTGTCCAGGAAGGGAAGAAGAGGCTGGTCAGAGTTAATGTACGTGTTAGACTCAGCGTATTCAGATCACCAAGGTCTCTGCCCAATTATTTTTCTAACTCTGAACACAGAAAACCTAGCCACGTGGAAACACTTGTTGACAACACCAAAATGTGTTTTTCATAGTTTAGTGCAAATGCGTCCTACAGATGCCAACTTAGATGACACAATTTCCAGTTTAAATTTGAGTGAAAAATGACTGTCTGTGACCTCACCTAGACCTCAGGCCAGCCCCCCATCTGAGATGAGAGACCTTCATTTCTTACTTAAGTTTTAAATTGAAACTGATTCTAATCATGTTTTCAGCCCGTGTGGTTGTGTGTGAAATAAAAGCCCTGCTATAAAGAATTACATGGGCAATAAATAAATATTTTTAAAAAACTACATGGGCAGACTCACAATGATTCTGGTTCTTTGAGTTTGAAAGAACTGAGACAATGGCAGGAGAGACATATTCCCACTTTGGAAATTTAATTCATAACACGAGCAAAGTCAACTGCCTTTTAGAAAATCTCAGGTAACACCTGAAAATTTTAGTAAATGGTTTGATCCAGATGGACATACAATAGACAGGACTTGGCAGCCAGAAGCCTCCACTTGGAGCTTTGTTCCTCTGTCACCCACAAGAGTGCCAGCCTAGGGGACCCCTCCTCACCGTCTCCAAACACTGAGAGGGAACACAGAATAAGACTTAGTGTGAATTTGTCAATTTTTATTTGACAGCGATCTGGAATCATCCTTTTCCATTTGAATGTCTTATCATGACAAATACAGACTCAGAAAAAAATGTGATGGGCCGAGAGGGGTAGAGATGGAAAAGATAAATTATAGAGTCAGCTTTCCAAGGTCCAGTTTCCCAAGTAGCTCTTTAGCTTCCCAGAGAAATGGGGATGGGAAGGAAGGAAGGGAGGGAGGGAGGGAGGAAAGAAGGAATGGAGGAAAGGGAAGGAGGGAAAGAGGGAGGGAGGGAGGGAGGGAGGAAGGGGGCAGGGAGGGAGGAAGGAATCTTGAGTCCAGATCTGTCTTCCAAAGGCCGCCCCCAAAATCACACACACACAAGGCTAACCATGGATTTACTTATAAAGTACCTTAGAATTAAATCAGAGTAGCCGTGGGCTTGGAAAAGTATTACAAGGGGAATTTTCAATGCATTCACTTTGATCTTTGGTCATATTTTGAAGCTATTCCAGTTGAATAAATGGATTCCATTTATTATGTATTTACTTATTCCAGTTGAATATTCCACACATTCTGACCTCAAATCACGAAAACTACTTTCAGTCTGCCGAAGGTTCGCGTTCAGGGTCTCCTGGTTCCCCTCAGGATCCCCCCCAGAATATGCAGACCTCCTTCATTGCACAGTCCGGAGGACAGTGTGACCAAGGTGAGGTCTGGGTGGGACCTCCTTACCTGGTCTGCCCGCTTCCCGATGGCCTCGCGCGCTGGCAGCAGTGTCCCCACCCAGCACGTCTGCCTGTGGCTGGTGGGGAGCAGGGCCCAGGCGCAGGCAGAGAAGGTTTCTCATCTGAGAAGGTTCAAGGGAAGTTCTGTGGCTGACTGTTCATAAGGAAACTTGTCGCTGCAGGAACCACGAGCGGAAAGACCAAGCCCAGGCTGAGCAAACCAGTTCTGAGCCCCGTTACTGCATAACTTGGGGTAAATTCACTAATCTCTTTGAGAGTTTGTTTTCTTCACCTGCAAGTGGGATTATCAGGGGCCAATCAGCATGGCCTTGAGACTTATGATGCTGACTGTCAACTGGGACCCAGCACATCGCATCCGTGGCCTGGGCCCCGGCACAGGCACATCCCAGGGACGTCCCACATTAGCAGTTTCTCTGTTTCCACTGAACGATTCCCATCAGGACACAGTCATTCTCCAGGACAGCACATTCTAAAAGCTGTTGCTTCATTGGACACCCCATTTCTGTTTCCTCATGGACAACCTTTCCATGGATTTGTCTACACACCCTGTCTACACTCTGTCTGCACACTCTGGGCCGTGTACCCTTGTTCTCCCTTGGGTCTAGCTTCCATCCCAACATGCCCGGACCTGGTTCTCTCAGTCTTCACCGTACCTTCCATCTTGTTATGTTTTTGTCCTGATCTTTCCTGGAGGAGCGTCTTCCCAGCTGACACCGTGTCCTGGAAACCCCTCCTCCCTTGACCTCTTCCCTCTGGCTCTCCCCTGGGTCTCCCCACCTGCACAGCAACGCCATCGCTCTCTCCTTGGTGGGCTTCCGCTCCCCTTCCTGAGCCCTATATGTTGCCTGATTCTAAGCCTTCTTCTCATCTGTCCCAGAAATTTAATTACCATTTTCACGCTGGAGACTCTAAAAGTTCATCTCTAGCCCACACTTTCTTCTAAGCTTCAAACTTGATTATCCAATAGGAATCACAGGCATCTCAAACTCAGGTGTCTGAAAGGAAACTCTTTTGATTTCTCCCCTAAAATATGCACCCAACACCCAGTCCCCTCAACTCAGTCAATAGGGCCTTTGTTCATCCAGTTACTCAAGACAGAAACCGAGGTGCTCCAGCTCAGTTCCCCGCCCCTTTCTCTTCATGTTCACACCCAATTCCCAGCAAACCCAGGCACCCCAACTCCCAGAATGAATGCCAGTCCACCTCTCACCCCTCTCCAGGCCCTACAACCTGGGCTCTCATCTTTCACAGGGAGGGCTGCCCACCCCTAACACGTCCTCTGCATTCACTGTGCTCCCCTCCCCCACCAGCCCATCTCTTTTTCCTAAATTGCTTATCATGGCCTTTAAGACCCTGCCTATTGGATAAGCCCTGACCCATCTCTCCACCCTCATCTTGATTTGCTCTCTCTCTCACTCACTCACGTGGCATTTCTTCACTTCCTAGAATATGCCAAATTGTATTTTTCCTCAAGGGCCCTTGGCACTGTGTTTCCTCTCTCTGGAATCCTTGTAACTAAACTATTTGTGTGACTAGTCATTCTCATGCTTTATGTCTTAACGAAATATCACACCACGGGAAGTTATTCCACGACCCCCACCCACACATATCATTATGAGAACCATGTCAGTTTGCTCTAGAGCACATGCCATGACCGTTGGGTCAGATTGTCCAATTCAACCTTCCGTCCCAGCACCCAGCACAAGACATTCATGTACAGAAATCGCTTAATAAATATTTGAAGAGTGAGTGAAAATCATTATCTTTAATAATAAAACTCATGCTGCATACTTCAGGAGTAGGCAAATCAAATTAAACCATGTTATTGGAAAATACTTTGTAAAACAATTTAAGTAAGTATATTAGGTCTTTACCTTTTATGCCTAAATACCGGTAAAATTTTAATATATAAGATATCTAATCCCATAATAATAAAAGGCATTGAAATTTTTTACAAGAATACACATGTTGATTTTTAAAAATTCTCTTCAGCAAATTAATTTTAAATACCCACGCCACTTATGTGGGAGAATTCTTTTATTCACCCCAAATTATATTTAACAACCTACTCTGTGGTAAGCCGTGTTTTATCAGTTAGGGTGTTTCTGGCTACAAGTAACAAACAAAACTACAACCAAAATAATAATAACAACAACATGACTCAAGCTGACTTAAAATATAAGGATTTATAATCTCATATGACAAGAACACCAGAGGTTAATTATACACCGGGATTAGCCCACAATCTCTTAGGGATGTCGTCTGAGACCCAAGGTCCCGGATGGAAAGATCTTTCCACTCTGCTGTCCTTTGACAAAGACCCTCTCCTCGACCAGTTGTGGTCAGTCTCCTCTGAGCTCTCGTCTTGACCAGCCTTGACCATGGCCTGCCTGCCCTTGGCCTGCTGAACCCAATTTTATCAAAGACTCCTGCTAAGTCAGTTTATTGAGAATCCCCACCCTGATGTCTAGTCAAGCTCCTCTTAGTAAATTCCCACCCACAGAGCCCCTCACTCTGCTCTTGGGCTATCAGTCCCCAGTTGTCTTTGCTGCATTAGGAGTTGAGCTCAGTTCTGTACTAAAGTCAGGAGCTCAAATAAAATCTGTCTTGCTGTTTTTAACAAGTGCCTGGTACAAAATTTTTCTATTACACCTTGCTATTGGCTTTCTTCTTAGCTTGGTCACAAAATGACTAAAGCAGTTCCATGGGTCAGATCTTGCCACAACCACCCTGGAAAGCAAAGGAGCATGAGTCTTTCTTGAGCACAAAGATACGTTTCCCAAAGCGATCGAGCAGACTCCCATCTCGTTGGGGCGACAGCCCATCCCTAAAGAGCACGAGAATGCCACCACCGGCTAGTGCTCAGTATTTGGGGGGAGAATGGCTGTTGGGGATTCAACCACAGAGACTATTACAGCTCTGCTAGGGATGCAACAGAGAGGAAGACAGCTGACCTCCCCGCCCCCAGAGAGCAGGTCATGTAGGAAGTCACCTGGACGCAATGGCAGCCTCCAGGCACACTACTGGGTGAGCTATACCAGAGGTCACAGGCAGAATAAAATGCTCAAGTCACACAGGTTACTAACATCAGTTACAAACACAGGGCAAGAAGTAAATGGAAAGAGATGGGGTAAGTTAGCATTAGTTAGGATAAAGTGCAAGCAGGTGGGTCACACCACCTGAAACCTGGGTATGTGGCGTCTCTCTCTCTCCTGTTTATCTATCTGTCTGTCTGTCTGTCTGTCTCTCTCCCCCCATCCCGTTTATCTATCATCTATATATCTATACGTCTCTCTGTCTATCTCTCTCTCTCCCTCGGTCCCGTTTATCTATCTATCTATCTGTCTGTCTGTCTATCATCTGTATTTCTATACATCTCTCTCTCTCTCTCCCCCTTCCCCCTACTCTGCTGCATCAGACTTTCCCACTGATGATGCCACTATAAGGACCAGAGTTGAATTTTGAGCAAGGGAGCCCACACTAAGAAGGTGCCTCAGGCCAATAACACACAGTTGTTCTATTAGGTAAGTTCGGGGGCGAGTATGCCTGGCTGTGCTTTACCAATTAGCCTAAGGAACAACTATGGGTTTTATTTGTGCTTCTTGGGAAGAGGGCACATGGGGTCACTGATACGTGGGCTCATTAATATTAAGTGCTCATGTATATTTAGTGTTTCTTGAATATTTAGTGGCATAGGCATTCAGCATCATGCATATTCTGCATATAATGGTTCAGGATATTATGAATATTTAAGACCTTTATATGTTTGATGTATTATGAATATTCAGTACCCAGGCTACTCATGAATATTAGCTGTCTATTTGCTATTTAACACTCTCAGGCTACTAACTACTTATCTATACTTAGCACAACCTATGAACTCTGCCCATGTATACAAGCTTTTTACTTAACTAACTCCTTTTCCATTCTTAAAATATCTTAAAAGTTTTTACCTACGGTTCACAAACTTACTCATCTTTTATGGTAGAATTGAATACTCTCAGAAGTAAATGCACATTACAGAGCACAGAGTCTAGAGATTCTAACAAACAAAAATGAAGAGAATCGAGTAGCAACCGCTTGTTTTTAGTCCAGAGAAGTAAATAAGTAGGTTCCAATAGAGAATAGCAGGGCGACCTTTGCTGGGAGTGTAGTCAGGGGTGGCTATGGAAGGCCTGAAGGATGAGTAAGGCAAGCCATGCAGTGAGACGGGGTCCCACCCCTCGCCATGCCCTGCTGCAGGAACGCAGCGGTTCTAGAACCTGACAGAGTCCGGAGTGCTGGGCTCAGTGAGGGGAACAGAGATACTAGGAGCTGCAGGCAGACAGGAGGGCAGGAGCCTAATATTGCACTGGAGGCCACTGGGAGCTTTAAGCTGGGGCATCTCATAGTGTGGTTGATTTATACCTTTAAAAATTCATTCTGGCTGGGCTTCCCTGGTGGCGCAGTGGTTGAGAGTCTGCCTGCCGATGCAGGGGACACGGGTTCGTGCCCCAGTCTGGGAAGATCCCACGTGCCGCGGAGCAGCTGGGCCCGTGAGCCATGGCCCCTGAGCCTGTGCATCCGGAGCCTGTGCTCCGCAACGGGAGAGGCCACAACAATGAGAGGGCCACGTACCGCAAAAAAAAAAAAAAAAAAAAAAAAAAATTCATTCTGGCTGATGTTTGGAGCCTGGATTGGTAAGTAAAGCAAGAATGGAAACAGGTAAACTTATGAGGAAGCTGTTGTGATAATCCAGTTCCAAACGAAGGTGGTGTGGATGGTAGATCAGAGATGGAGAAAAGTAGGTGGTTTTAAGAGATATTGTGAAGATCAAGTCAGCAGGACCAGTTGGTGAAGAGGATGAGGCAGAGTGGAAGGGAGGGGTCCAGGGTGACCTTCTGGCCTGAGGAACTGGGTGATGGCAGTGCCGTTTACTGAGGTGGGGAGTACACGGTTTGGGAGGAAGACGGGAGAGTTCCATGTGGAGAGGTCACGTTCGAGTGGTCAAGAAGAGACATGAGTAAGACAATGGAATAATCAGACCTGCATTTCAAAAGATGGATCTGGGCCTTCTCATGTGTAGATGGAATGAGCGAGGTCACCCGAGGAAGCCACAGATGCGGAGGGGACAGTGGCTAGAAAGGCCCGTCTCCCACGGAGGTGAGTACTTGCTGACCACGTGGCCCAGCTTGCACGTGGCCCAGCCCTAGGTATCTCTCCTGGAGAAACAAAAACCTTATCAAAAACCTAACACTTATACATGAATAATTATAGCAATACTCTTCATAATCACCAAAAACTGGAAGCAACACAAATGGCCTTCAGTGGGTGAATGGGTGAACACACTGTGGTCCGTCCACACCAAGGACACCACTCAGCGGTAAAAATGAATGAGCTGTTGATACAGAGAATGGCATGGGCCTGCCTCAAGTGTATTCTGCTGAGAACAGAAGGAGCCGTGTCACACACACCCCACCGTTCCATTTATACGACGCTCGGGAAAAGGCAAAACCCTAGGGTCAGAGAACAAGTCAGGGATTGCCAGCAATTAGGGGCAGCAGGAGAGAATTCATGGGTGTGAGAATTGCTCTGTATCCTGTCTGTGTCGTGGTTACAGACATCATTATGTGTGAAAACCCATAGGCCTGTACCCAAAAAAAACAGGTGAATTTTACCGTATGCAAAATTTTTAATAAAATAAAAGTTTAAAAAAAAGACCAAAGAGTTCCAAACCTGGGAGGCTTTACGTGACTCCTATTATCTACTAACTTTAAGTGGTGCCACAGATGGCGCGGTGCGTCACTGGGAGCTTGGACTCTGAGCTTACCTCCCTGCGTTGGAAATCACCAAATATGTCTCAGGAGAGATTAAGAGGATAAACAGAAAACACATTTTCACTCCCCAGAAGGGAAGTTTTCTATAAATCAGAAACCAAGCTAATCTAAGTGAAGTAAGTCAGGCAGAGAAAGACAAATATCATATGATATCACTTATATGTGGAATCTAGAAAAATGATACAAATGAAGTTAGTTACAAAACAGAAACAGACTCACAGAATTAGAAAACAAATTTATGTACCAAACGTAAGGTAGATAGATAGTGGGAAGCAGCCCCATAGCACAGGGAGATCAGCTCGGTGCTTTGTGACCGCCTGGAGGGGTGGGATAGGGAGGGTGGGAGGGAGGGAGACGCAAGAGGGAAGGGATGGGGGAACAGATGTATATGTATGACTGATTCACTTTGTTATAAAGCAGAAACTAATAAAAAAAAAAGAAAACAAATTTATGGTTACCAAAGGGGAAAGGGGGGGCAGGGATAAATTAGGAGGTTGGGATTAACATATACACACTACTATATATAAGATAGATAATCAACAAGGACTGAATGTATAGCACAGGGATCTATACTCAATACTCTGTAATAACCTATATGGAAAAAGAATCTGAAAAATAATAGATACATGTATATATATAACTGAATCACTTTGCTGTACACCTGAAACTAACACAGCATTGTGAATCAACTATACTCCAATATAACATAAAAATTTTTTAAAAAGAAACCAAACAAATGACAGCTATAGGACTGCTCTTAACCAGTAACACATGAGTGGGAGGGAAATACCCCATTTTATTCTGACCAAGTGTGCTGCAGAGTTAGCACTGGAACCTGAATGCGACCCTGTTAAAAAACCCTGGCTAAGAGCTTCTTCCTAAAGCAAAGGGAATGTGATTTCTCACACGTGAAGGCACGTCCCGCAGGCTAACAGAGAACAAGCCAGCAAACCCCGTCCATCTTCACCCACTTTCTCTTAAAACCGAATTACCCGTGCAACGCCTTTCCACAAAACAAATCATTTTACTGAAATGGAAAGATACAACTTACCAAGTCTATGTTGCAGTGAAAGGCAGGGATAGTGTGGGCTTTCGTGTTCTACCTGGGGCCCCAGGGCTGCTGTGCGCTCCAGTGAGGGAAGCCGGCCAGCCTGCAGGATTCCTACCAGCACCGTCCTCATCCTGCTGGGATGTCCTCACCCAAGTCTCCTCTTTTTCTCCCATGATTCCTCTCAGTGAAATTCTTTATCTGCCGTACCTTAGAGAGAGAAGAGACGAGAAAAATTAGTTCCCAGAAATAAGAAAGTCCCAGGGCACCAGATTTTTAACCTTCCGGAGGGTGAGAAGGTATCTTGAGAAATGCAGCCCTCGTATGCGGCAAAGAGTCAGTGAATTCATGTCCTCAGTGTGGGACTGGCTCCCTGCCCGTGGACCAAGACACAGACATGGAGAGAGTAACACACATTTGTAACACAGACCTGGCGTGTTGTACCACGAAGAAGGCTGCCCAGCAAGGAGCCACAATTGATATCAACACATCCATACCTACATTTCCAAAGAAGACATGCAGACGGCCGGCAAGTACATGAGAAGGTGCATAACCCCACTAACCGCCAGGGAAATGCAAATCAGAACCTCACACCTGTTAAAATGGCCATCATGGAAAAGACAAGAGATAACAAGTGCTGGTGATAACAAGTGCTGGGAAAGGGAACGCTCTTGTGCACTACTGGTAGGAATGTACATTGGTGCAGCCACTATGGAAAACAGTCTGGAGGGGCTTCCCTGCTGGCACAGAGGTTGAGAATCCGCCTGCCGATGTAGGAGACACGGGTTCGGGCCCTAGTCCGGGAGGATCCCACGTGCCACGGAGCGACTGGGCCCGTGCGCCACAACTACCGAGCCTGCGCTCTAGAGCCTTCAAGCCACAGCTACTGAAGTCTGCGCACCTACAGCCCGGTGCTCGACAACAAGAGAAGCCACCACAGTGAGAAACCCGCGCACCGCAACAAAGAGTAGCCCCCACTCGCCGCAACTAGAGAAAGCCTGTGCACAACAACGGAGACCCAACGCAGCCATAAATAAATAAATAAATTTATTTAAAAAAAAGAAAACAGTATGGAGGCCCTCAAAAAATAAAAAATAGAATTATCATATGATCCAGCAGTTCCATTTCTGGGTATAAATCTGAAAGAAGTGAAATCAGGATCTCAAAGATACATCTGTAATCCCATGTTTATTGCAGCATTATTCACAATAGGCAAGACACAGAAACAATCTAAATGTCTTTCAATGGATGACTGGATAAAGAAAATGCAATATATTTACACACACACACACACACACACTGGAATTTTTTTAAAAAAAAGGAAATTCTGCCATTTCCAACAACATGGATGAATCTGGAGGACATTATGCTCAGTGAAATAAGCCAGACAAGGAAAGGCAAATACTGGGTGGTATCAGTTATATGTGGAAACTAAAAAAATAAAATTTCATAGAAACAGAATAGAATGGTGGTTAGCAGGGGCTGGGGGAGGGGAAATTGGGTGATGTAGCTCAAAGGATATAATTGTTCAGTTACAAGAAGAATAAGTTCTGAGGATCCAATGTACAGCCTAGTGACTATGCTTAATAATTCTGTATTACAGATTTGACAGTGGCTGGGAGTAGATCTTAAGCATTCACACACACACACACACACACACACACTTGACTATGTGAGGTGATGGATGTGTGAATTGTCTTGATCTGGGTACCCATTCTACATTGTGTATGTATATCAAATCATCATACTGTACACCACTTATATAAAATTGTATCTGTCAATTTTCTTCAATAAAGTTTAAAAAATAGCATATCTGTTCTTGTAGAGAGACAGATCTGGAAAGAAAGTTTACTGAAATCTTAGTGGCTACGAGTTTTTGAATGATTTTTAATTTATTCTTTTTAATTTTCTGTTTCATTTGAATTTTCTCCATATAGATGTGCTATCTATATAATTGGCAATATAGTTGTTTACATTGCGTTAAAAAAGACAGTACAGGGCTTCCCTGGTGGCGCAGTGGTTGAGAGTCCGCCTGCCGATGCAGGGGACACGGGTTCGTGCCCCAGCCCAGGAAGATCCCGCATGCCGCGGAGCGGCTGGGCCCGTGAGCCATGGCCGCTGAGCCTGCGCGTCCAGAGCCTGTGCTCCGCAACAGGAGAGGCCACAGCAATGAGAGGCCCGTGTACCACCAAAAAAAAAAAAAAAAACACACACAAAAAAAACACTGGGCTACATAGTAAAATAAGAAATAATAGGGCTTCCCTGGTGGCGCAGTGGTTGAGAGTCCGCCTGCCGATGCAGGGGACACGGGTTCGTGCCCCGATCCCGGAAGATCCCACGTGCCGCGGAGCAGCTGGGCCCGCGAGCCATGGCCGCGGAGCCTGTGTGTCCGGAGCCTGTGCTCCGCAACGGGAGAGGCCACAGCAGTGAGAGGCCCGCGTACAGCAAAAAAAAAAAAAAAAAAAAAAAAAAAGAAATAATAAGTAATATAAAATAAAGCATATTTATCCCACCACAATAATCACAACTACTCTGAATATTCAAGATTTTTTTAACCCTTAGAACAACTGTGAGGCAGACAGCTAGGGAGGCCCCATATCCCATAGTGTTTGGGGTCAGCTTTGCGACCTTGGGAAATCATTTTACTGGATGCGCAGTGTTAAGAATTCCGTGAGCTGACACATGGGGCGCACTCACTTGGCATAGGGCTGGGTCTCAGTAAACACTCAATAAATCATAGCAATCATTTGACTATTACTTGATGGGAACCTGAGACTGCTCTAGTTACATGACTTGCCCAAGATCCCAACAACTTTAAGCGGTTGAGCTCAGGTTCAAATCCAAGTTTGGTTCTGTTTTCAATCCCTAGCCCTTCCTCTTCCTGTGCTTCCTGGCCGCCCTTCTCACACTGTCTTGCTGTGGTGACCTCACAGACAGCACTGACCTTTGCCACGAATACCCCATAACACCAACAGGTCTCCTGGATAAACTGAGTATTTCCATGATCACTTGTCTTCAGCGGTTCCCCATCCATCTTCTCTGCTGGTAAATCCCCTCTGCTCACAAAAACCTTAAACAAACAAACCAAGAGACAAAAACCCCTTTCTCCTTCCTGCCTTCCCTTCAGCTCCAGGCCTAACGTGTCCCTGCAGGGCACATGTTTATAAAATGTTGTCTGCTATTTAGCCCCTGTATCAGCCCCTCTCTTTGGCCCCTTGCAATCTGGCTACTAGTACATGTATGTAAGCCCCTCCCCTTGGCTTCATGACCCCATTTTGTACCTTCTTGCTTTTCTCCAACTTTGTCATCTTGTCTGACTTCTTTTCCTGACTCCTCTTTCTAGTTACTCCTGACTTTTTCATTTTCTCTTAAAAATCAGATAATTTCAGGATGATAAGACATCTCAAAAGTTACCTGGTTGAACTGCCATCCACTGTTTGACCTCTCCCACCCCCCCGTATCCCTCTCTAAATGCCCACATGCAGGGCAGTGCACCTCTGCCTAGCGAACACTGTGAAAAGATCTATCATTTATCCCATCAAAACCGGCTTCTGACAGCCGTTTTCACTTCTGCACTTGAGGTCACCAAGGGCAAACCCCATCCCTGCCTTTCACACAATCACTCCAGATATGGAAGGCTCTCACCTTGCCCTGACTTTACCCCAAAACTCTGAGATTTCTTTTCTCTAGATAACAGCCCAAGTTTCTTCAACTGCAACTCAAGATATGATTTCTTATTCTCCACTCTCCTGTCACTGAGCCTGTCCCAATTTACGTAGATTTAAACTCTGAATTTTGCTTGCCTGAGAGGATCTGTGCAGCACACAGAGGGACGCTCCCCAAGAAGATGCAAGTGGCATCTAAAGTAGGGGGGGGGTCGATAGTGGAATGGGGCCCTAAATGGATGGGTGGAGGGATGGAGGGATGGGCAGACGGGAACAGACAGATGGATAGAAGATGGATAGACGGATAGATGATAGGTAGGTAGATAGATAGACAGGTAAACTGGGTTCGTACATCAGAAGGAAAGTCAAAGCACAGCTAGGCAAAATAAAAGCTGTTTATTTCAGTGTTGAAGGGTGACAAGAGCAGAAAGGGTGAGACGAGCCTAGATGGTCAGATGTGTGTGTGTTGCTTGTCCCCGGGCAGTTGTGCGTCAGTGTGTGATCGGCAGGTCCTGACCATACAGTGATAGCCACGTCCCGCCTACAGCTCTGCTTCTCCACCAGCGCTGCTTGCTGTCCAGAGGGCGGATTTCTATTGTTCTCAGACATCTGCTGCTCTCTGAAATTATCCTGTTTGACTTAACGGTTTTTTGTCTGCACCCCAATCCCACACGTGGGGAGTAAACTATCTTGTTCTCAGTAGTAGGGCTTGTACCTAACACATAGCAACAACTCCATAAATATTTGTCAGAACAATAAGCGACGTCGTAAGTGGATGAGTGTGTGGTCACACAACAGAAGAGGGTGCGCTAACACACAAGTATTTTATGACACTGGGCCCTGGGAAGCACTGCCGATGTTGTGCCGCCATCGTGTGGCCTTTTAGACTATTGCAGCAGAGGACTCACAGCGAAACTGCATTTTCACAGCTCTTTTCCAGATGAGGATAATCCTTGTTGTGCTGGCCCAGGGGCTGGTGGAGCTAGGTCAGAAGCTAATCAGATCTCCTATGCTCACCTGCTTCTCTCTGACCTCCCTTTCTGTGTCTGTGCACATCCCTTAGAGTCAGTGTTCGCTGAGGTCCACGTGCAGCCTCTGCCTTTCTCCTTGGGAAGTGTGTGTTGGCCCATTACACCTGCATGCTAATGACCGCTAATTCCATATCTCACCCATTGACCTCAGACTCCCCAAGCTCAGACTCCTCATTTAAGCATTCACAGATATAAGCTTCTTTCTTTTGTTGTCATGCAGTTCAAAATGGTTTCTAATTTCCCCTTGATTTTGTCTTTGGCCCATGAATTATTTAGAACTATATTGTTTAGATATTGGGGGGGGGTCTAGATATTTTATTGTTAGTGCTTTATAACTGAATTCCATTGTGTTCAGAAATACATTTCTCAAGATTTGGATCTTTTTCAATTTATTGAGACTTGCTTTATGTGCCAACATATTGCCTATCTTAGTGAATGTATTATGTGCACTGGTAAAGAATTTGTATTCTGCACTTATTCAATTCAGTATTCTATAGATATCAATTAGATAAAGGTGGTAGATAGTATTGTTCAATCATCTGTGTCTTTACTAATTTTTTGTCAGTTTGTTCTACCAGTTGCAGAAAGAGGCATAATAATTCTTAGCCGTAATTGCAGAATTGTCTATATGTCCCAATTCTGTCCATTTTTGCTTTATGTATCTGACGCTCTGTTATTAAGCATATATACGTATTTAATTGCTAAGTCTTCCTGACGAATGGTTACTTTTTATTATGATAATAAAATGTCTCTGGTAACACTCTGATATTACAATAACCACTCAAGCTTTCTTATATGGTATTTATTCTTGCTCATGGTGTATGCTTTTTGTTCCATTTCTTTCAAGCTATCTTTGTCTTTATATTTAAAGTATGTCTCTTGTCGCCAGCATATAGTTTGGTCTGACAATCTCTGGCTTTTAATTACCATGTTTAAACCATCAACATTTAATGTAAGCGTTGAAATAGTGGGGTCCTTGTCTTCCATTTTATTATTATTTTCTTGCTTTGTTCCTCTGATCCTCCTTTCTTTTGGATAATCTGATTTTTTTCTATTTTATTTTAATTCATCTATGGGCTTTTCAGCTATATCCCTTTGTGTTTATAGTGGCTGCTCTATGGGTTAAAATATACATACCTAATTTTTCACATTTGACTTAGAGTTATATTGTCCCGCAGACTTGCAGACCTATTGGACCCTCTATACCTCCATCCTGCAAAGCTATCATTCAGATTTGAAGGAGAGATAATGAGTTACAGAAAAGCAAAAGCTAAAGGAGTTCAGCACCACTAAACTGCCCTTACAAGAAATGTTCATGCAGCTCAATATCAAAAAACAAACAACCCAATCCAAAAATGGGCAGAAGACCTAAACAGACATTTCTCCAAAGAAGATGTATAGATTGCCAACAAACACTTGAAAGGATGCTCAACATTAATCATTAGAGAAATGCAAATCAAAACTACAATGAGGTATCGTCTCACAATGGTCAGAATGGCCATCAACAAAAAACCTACAAACCATAAATGCTGGAAATGGTGTGGAGAAAAGGGAACCCTCTTGCACCATTGGTGGGAACGTAAATGATACAGCCACTATGGAGAACAGTATGGAGCTTCCTTAAAAAACTAAAAATAGAACTACCATATGACCCAGCAATCCCACTACTGGACATATACCCTGAGAAAACCATAATTCACAAAGAGTCATGTACCACAATGTTCACTGCAGCTCTATTTACAATAGCCAGGACATGGAAGCAACCTAAGTGTCCATTGACAGATGAATGGATAAAGAAGATGTGGTACATATACACAATGGAATATTACTCAGCCATAAAAAGAAATGAAATTGAGTTATTTGTAGTGAGGTGAATGGACCTAGAGTCTGCCATACAAAGTAAAGTAAGTCAGAAAGAGAAAAACAAATACCATATGCTAACACGTATATATGGAATCTAAAAAAAAAAAAAAAAAAAGGGTTCTGAAGAACCTAGGGGCAGGACAGGAATAAAGACACAGACATAGAGAATGGACTTGAGGACACGGGGAGGGGGAAGGGTAAGCTGGGACGAAGTGAGAGAGTGGCACAGACATATATACTCTGCAAAATGTAAAATAGATAGCTAGTGGGAAGCAGCTGCATAGCACAGGGAGATCAGCTTGGTGCTTTGTGACCACTTAGAGGGGTGGGATAGGGAGGGTGGGAGGGAGACACAAGAGGGAAGGGATATGGGGATATATGTATACGTATAGCTGATTCACTTTGTTATACAGCAGAGACTCATATAACATTGTAAAGCAATTATACTCCAATAAATATGTTAAAAAAGAAAAAAAAGATATAGAGTGGCTGAATGGATTTAAAAACAAAATCCATCTGTATGCTGCCAAAAGAGATTAACTTCGGATCTAAAAACACATACAGACTGAAAGTGAGGGGATGGAAAAATGTATTCCATGCAAATGGAAATCAGAAGAAAGCTGGGGTGGCAATACTTATATCAGACAAAATTGATTTTAAAATAAGGACTGTTACAAGAGACAAGAACGACATTACCTAATGATCAAGGGATCAATCCAAGAAGAAGATATAACAATTGTAAGCATATGCACTCAACATAGGAGCACCTAAATACATAAAGCAAATATTAACAGACATTAGAGAGAAATCGACAGTAACACAATAATAGTAGGGGACTTTAACACCTCACTTACATCAATGGACAAATCATCCAGACAGGAAATCCATGAGGAAACAGTAGACACTTTAGACCAGATGGAGTTAATAGAAACATATGGAGCATTCCATCCAAAAGCAGCAGAATACACATTCTTTTCAAGTGCACATGGAACATTCTCCAGGATAGATCACATGCTAGGCCACAAAACAAGCCTCAGTACATTTAAGAAAACTGAAATAATATCAAGCATTTTTCTGACCACAACAGTATGAGAATAGAAGTTAACTACAAGAAAAAAACCCACAAACACATGGAAGCTAAACAATATGCTACTAAACAACAAATGGGTCACTGAAGAAATCTAAGAGGAAATCAAAAAATACTTGGGGACAAATGAAAATGGAAACACAATGATCCAAAATCTATGGGACACAGCAAAAGCAGTTCTAAAAGGAAAGTTTATAGCGATACAAGTCTGCCACAGGAAACAAGAACAATCTTAAATAAACAATGTAACCTTACACCTAAAAAAAAACTAGAAAAAGAAGAACAAACCATGCCTAAAATAAAAAGTATCAGAGCAGAAATAAATGAAACAAAGAGTAGAAAAACAGTGGAAAAGATCAACAAAGCTAAGAACACTTTTTTAAAAAGATAAACAACATTGATAAACCTTTAGCCAGACTCATCAAGAAAAAAAGAGGTCTCAAATAAATAAAATCAGAAATGAAAGAGGAGAAGTTACAACCAACACAACTGAAATCCAAAAGATCATAAAAGATTACCATGAAAAATTATATGTCAATAAAATGGACAACCTATAAGAAATGGATAAATTCTTAGAAATATACAATCTCACAAGACTGAATCAGGAAGAATAGAAAATATGAACAGACAAATTACCAGTAACAAAATTGAATCAGTAATTTTTAAAATTACTAACAAACAAAAGTCCAGGAGCAGATGGCTTCAAATGTGAATTATACCAAATATTTAAATAAGAGTTAGTATATCCTTCATGAACCATTCCAAAAAGTTGCAAAGGAACACTTCCAAACTCATTCTTTGAGGCCAGCATCATCCTGATACCAAAACCAGAAAAAGACAGTACAAAAAATATTACAGGCCAATATCACTGATGAGCATAGGTACAAAATTTTACAACAAAATATTAGCAAACTGAATCCAACTATACATTAAAAGGATCATACACCATGATCAAATGGGATTTATCCCAAGGATGGTTCAATATCCACAAATCCATCAACATGATACACCACAGTAACTAATTGAAGAATAAAAATTATATGATCATCCCAGTGGATGCAGAAAAAGATTTTGACAAAACTCAACATTTATTTATGATAAAAACTCTCAACAATGTAGGTATATAGGGAGCATACCTCAATAAAGGCCATATATAACAAACACACAGCTAACAACATACTCAATGGTAAAAAGCTGAAAGCATTTCTTCTAAGATCAGGAATAAGACAAAGATGTCCACTCTTACCACTTTTATTCAACATAGTATTGGAAGCCCTAACCACAGCAATCAGAGAAGAAAAAGAAATAAAAGAAATCTAAATTGGAAAGGAAGAAGTAAAACTGTCACTGTTTGCAGATGACATGATTCTATATAGAGAAAATCCTAAAGATGTCACTAGAAAACTATTAGAACTAATAAATGAATCAGCAAAGTTGCAGGATACAAAATTAATACACAGAAATCTGTTGCATTTCTATGCACTCACAATGAGCTATAAGAAAGAGAAATTAAGAAAACAATCCCATTTGGAATTCCCTGGTGGTCCAGTGGTTGGGACTCTGCATTTTCACTGCTGAGGGCCCGGGTTCAATCCCTGGTCAGGGAACTAAAGATCCCACAAGCTGCACAGCATGGCCAAAAAGAAAAAAAGAAAAGAAAAGAATAGAGAAGAAAGGATTCCCATTTACAGTTTCATCAAAAACAATAAAATACCTAAGAATAAATCTAACCAAGGAGGTAAAAAACTTGTACTCAGAAAACTATAAGACACTGATGAATGAAATTCAAGATGATACAAACAAATAGGAAGATATACCATGCTCATGAGTTGAAAGAATTAATATTGCTCAAATTACCATACTACCCAGGGCAATCCACAGATTCAATGCAATTGCTATCAAAACACCAATGACATTTTTCTCAGAACTAAAACATACAATTTTTAAATTTGTATGGAAACACAGAAGACCCTGAATAGCCAAAACAATCTTGAGAGAGACAAACAGAGTTGGAGGAATCACACTCCCTGACTTCGGACTATACTACAAAGGTACAATAATCAAAACAGTATGGTACTATACCATACTGTTTTAAAGACACAGACCTACTAGAGAATGGACTTGAGGATATGGGGAGGGGGAAGGGTAAGCTGTGACAAAGTGAGAGAGTGGCACGGACATATATACACTACCAAACGTAAAATAGATAGCTAGTGGGAAGCAGCCGCATAGCACAGGGAGATCAGCTCGGTGCTTTGTGACCACCTAGAGGGGTGGGATAGGGAGGGTGGGAGAGGGGGAGACACAAGAGGGAAGAGATATGGGAACATATATATATGTATAACTGATTCACTTTGTTATAAAGCAGAAACTAGCACACCATTGTAAAGCAATTATACTCCAATAAAGATGTAAAAAAAATTATATATACAATAAAAAAAAACAGTATGGTACTGGCACAAAAACACACACACAGATCCATGGAAAAGAATATGGAGCCCAGAAATAAACCCACACTTATATGATCAATTAATTTGTGACAAAGGAGATAAGAATATACAATGGGGAAAAGACAGCTTCTTCAATACGGTGCTGGGAAACTGGACAGCTACATGCAAAAGAATCAAACTGGACTACTTTCTCACACCATATACTAAAATAAAGTCAAAATGGATTAAAGACTTAAATGTAAGACCATTAAAGACTTACATGAAACCATAGAACTTCTAAAGGAAAACATAAGCAGTATACTCTGTCACATTGGTCTTAGTAATATATTTTGTGTTTGCCTCCTCAGGCAAGAGAAACAAAAGCAAAAATAAACAAATGGGACTACATCAAACTAAAAATCTTTTGCACAGTGAAGGAAAGTAGCAACAAAACAAAAAGACAGCCTACTGAATGGGAGAAGATATTTGCAAATGATATATCTAATAAGGGTTAATTTCTAAAATATACAAAGAATTCTTACTACTGCACATCAAAAAAAAAAAAATTAAAAATGTGTGGAGGACCTAAATAGACATTGTTCCAAAAAAGACATACAGCTGGCCAACAGACACATGAAAAGATACTCAACATCAATAATCATCAGGGGAACGCAAATCAAAACCACAATGAGATGCCACCTCACACTTGTCAGAATGATTATCAACAAAAAGACAACAAATAACAAACTGCCATATGTTCTAGAAAATACCACATGATCTCGCTTATATGTGGAAGTCAAAAACCAAAGCAAGCAAACAAACAAAGTGAAAACAGATGACTAGAAATAGAAGACAAACAGTGTGTTGCTGGGAGGGGGGTTGGTGTTGGGCAAAATAGATAAAGGAGATTAAGATGTTCAAACTTCCAGCTTTAAAATAAATAAGCTGGGGCTTCCCTGGTGGCACAGTGGTTAATTATCAGCCTGCCAATGCAGGGGACACAGGTTCAAGCCCTGGTCCGGGAACATCCCACATGCCATGGAGCAACTAAGTCCGTGTGCTACAACTACTGAGCCCATGCGCCTAGAGCCCGTGCTCTGCAACAAGAGAAGCCACTGCAATGAGAGGCCCGCACACCGCAACAAAGAGCAGCCCCCGCTCACTGCAACTAGAGAAAATCCACGTGCAGCAACGAAGACCCAACACAGCCAAAATAAATAAAAATTAAAATAGTAATAATAATAAACTAAAATAAATAAGCCGTGGGAATGTAATATACAGCATAAGGAAGATGGTCAATAATATTGTAATAACTTGGTTGGGGACAGATGGTTACTAGACTTGGTATCATTTCTTAATGTATGCAAATGTCAAAGCAATATGTAGTACACTTATAACATAATACAACTATATTTCAATTAAATAAACATTAAATATAGTGTGACCGTATGCCCCAGCAATTCTACTCCTAGGAATATACTCAAGAGAAATGAAAACATAAGTCTACACAAAACATATATAAATGTTTATAGTAGCATTATTCTTAATAGCCAAAACATAGGTGTTTGTTTGGAAATGAACACAATTCAGAACAGTTCCCTGGGGCTTCCCTGGTGGCGCAGTGGTTGAGAGTCTGCCTGTCGATGCAGGGGACACGGGTTTGTGCCCTGGTCTGGGAAGATCCCACATGCCGCGGAGCGGCTGGGCCTGTGAGCCACAACTACTGAGCCTGCGCGTCTGGAGCCTGTGCTCCGCAACGGGAGGGGCCATGACAGTGAGAGGCCCGCGCACCTCAATGAAGAGTGGCCCCCACTTGCCGCAACTGGAGAAAGCCCTAGCACGGCAACGAAGACCCAACACAGCCAAAAATAAAAATACATAAATAAATAAATTTTAAGAACAGTTCCCTGCAGTCAGGATTGTGGAGAATACAATCAGAAAGATGTTTAGAGAGGTGACTTTATTTTGCATTATAGATATTAAGGTGCTAATTGCATTATTCTTTGAAATTTTTGTATATGTTTTTATAACAAATTATTAAAAGGAAAGTGCACAAAAATTGGCATAGACGATCTTACTTACAAAGCAGAAATAGAGACACAGACGCAGAGAACAAATGTATGGATACCAAGGGGGAAAGGGGTGAGGTGGGATGAATTGGGAGATCGGGATTGACATATATACACTATTGATACTATGTATAAAATAGACAACAAATGAGAACCTGCTGTATAGCACAGGGAACTCTACTCAATGTTCTGTGGTGACTTAAACGGGAAGAAAATCCAAAAAAGAGGGGATATATGTATACATATAGCCGATTCACTTTGCTGTACAGTAGAAACTAACACAACATTGTAAAGCAATTATACTCCAATAAAAATTTAAAAAAGAAAAAGAAAGTGCACAGAAAAAAGACAATACAAAAATGGTTGCAATCAACGTCATGAGTCCAGAAATGTCCTGGGAACTTCCCACAGGACCCAGGATTCAAGCTTCTGGTTTGAAAAACTTGACAGGGTCAGCAAATACCTTTGCTTTGCGGTGGTACTTTTTTCTCCACTGCGGGTTGCCTCCAAGGAAAAGAGTGTTTCTGTGGGATGCCCTGTGTCCCTGCGATGCAAGGGGAATCAGATGGAGAAGGAGGGAAAATCCTTCAAAAACCATGATTTCCGTGCCTAGAACTGTCTTGTGTTCACAGAGAGACGCCATCTGCCCATCCAGGAGGGTGCAGTGAGATTCTCTGCCCAGGCTCAGCAGGCTCCTGTGAACTATTTTTGTCGGAATTGATAACTCATAGCTTCAACAGAGAACAGTAGCCAGTCCCTAGCAACCATGCACCACTTTTCCCCCAGACATTTCCTACTTCTCTAGATTCCTATGGAGACCATTATTTTCTTCTTGCTTTAATCTTTGTGTGACACAAGCAAAACCTTCACAGCTTTTTTGCTTTCTTATCGGCAGGAGTGGTTGTGGATTGAGCCAAAACAAGAGGAAAGTAACAGTTGTGAACCCAAATCCCTCAAACCGCCAGACTGCTTTCGTATTTTTTTCAACCCTGAGGGACAGCTACGAGGAGTCATCTCAGCTCCCTCTTGGCTTTTACCAACTGCTTCTTGGCCTCTGGGGCGGGATGGACCCTGGACCAGACACACAAGGTTCATATGGCTTCCTGATTCTGGATGCTGCTATCGAACATCCAATAAAACACTGCAGAGAGCAAGGTGAAGAGCCACGGCAGATTTGCAGATGGATAAGAATAAAGAGGAGGAAAATTGAGCTGTTTTTCTAGCACTTCGTCTTTTAAACCTGGTTCTTAGGATTTGCTTCCACATTTTAGTCCTCATCATACTGGGCAGGGCTTAAGTCCCCATTGAAGTTCTCTTCCCTCATCTGTCAGTCCATCAGTGCTGTTTTAGCCCTTCCATTTCACCATCTTGTGGTCTTTGCCAGCTCCTTGCCCTTTCTGATCTGTAAATGACAGTCCCTCCTTGGGGAATTCCCTGGCGGTTCAGTGGTTAAGAATCCACGGTGTTCTCACTGCCGTGGCCAATGTTCAATCCCTGGTCAGGGAACTAAGATCCTGCAAGCCGCACGATTTGGTAAAAAAAAAGTCCCTCCGATTTCCATGCAGACCCCTCTTCTGTGCCTCACCTCAAAGTCTGCTAAGAAACCTCATCCACTCTTTGACTTCATCCACCCGTGCACAACAACTCCCAGATTTATATACCCAGCTCAGACTTCCTAAAATGGTATTTGACGAATCCATGTGAAAATCTCACAGCTGCATCAAGCGATATGTCTACACTCGTCTGTTTCCCACCTGACGGGCTCTCCCCCTGTGTTCACTACCTCCGCTAATCCTGCCATCATCTCCCTTCTCCCTCGTAACTGACCTGGGTGTCACTCTTGGAAGTGAGGGTAGTCATCAATTAGATCCATTAAACTGGAATTGGCTTAATAAATAATGAACCTGCCTTCACTGATTGAACTCTCTTTGTTTTCACAAAAACTTGTATGTCCTCCAAGGGGCATGTAGTCTGAACATTAAGATGTTTGCTTCAGTTATTTTTCTGGAACTTGGAGTCTGCTGTGTCCAGTTCCAGTTCAAGCTGGTTAAGACTGGTTGGGACCCATCGACCCTCCAACTGGGCATGTGCGAGTGTCCAACAGGTGACCACTTGATGTCAGAGAGCCAGAAAATCCACCCTCAGAGCTGGCTAACGCTGCCATTTTCTGAGCATGCATCCCGTGAAGAAGTCTGTAGCAAGGCTGCATCTGGGCAAATCTCAAATATTCCTCCTGAAGGCAAAGGGCTCCGGATATTTATGGGAAAAAGAAAAAGGGTGGTCTGAGGCCCGGGGAGCTTGGGGGAAAGTGATTTGAGATTTGTTCTCCCATCTCCTCAGGTGGCTGCCTCGAGTTTCAACCCTTTTTCCACAGCAAACCTCTGCATCTCAGTGTTGGCTTTGCTGCATGTGGGGCAAACTGACCTAGCTGAGTAACACGCTTGCCCCCCCCCCGCCCCTGGCGCCTCAGCTGCATCGAATCTTTTTCACTCTTCCAGGGAAATCTCCCTCTTGGGGATGGAGCGCAAGTGCCTTGGGGCAGCAGGGGAGGCAACATCCTTTCTGACACCCCACAGAGTCCTCGGGGGCTGCGTTTCCAGGAGGACAGGGCGCGGGGACAGTGGTGACAGTACTCAGTCCTGGGGCCAGAGGAGTGACAGGTGATGACTGCCCGGGGCCGGGGCCGGGGGCACGCTGGGCTGAGACTTCCCTCCACGGTGCTTCCTTGGAGGTGAGGGAATATGGGAGCAGGGGAGCCAGGATTCCTGCAGCAGGTGGGAGACTTGGGAGTGTCACCCACCGAGCACAGCTCTGTCCCGGCTGCTGCGAGGCTGCACCTGGGAAGCACTGGGAGAGAGTGATGCGTCATTTTTCCAGTTACTGGGATCAACTTTCTGCCTCCTCCCCCAGGTAAAAAGTGTTCCCAGAGTATGACAGCTGTGTGAAAATCAGCAAGTTCCTGAAACAGCCGACTTCCCCTCCCATCACCCCCAGGTCTCGTAGGCCTGGAGGAGGGCAAACAACTTAGAAACAACACTTAACAGTTTGTTTGTGCACGTCTCCATGAAGCCAACCTGCTTCTCAGACACATAAGCTCCTTGTCCCCTCCATCTGAGCAGCGCCGCAGTGAGAGCGCGTGGGACACCCTGGCAAGGTGTCACCCCCGAATTCCAAGGGGCACCGTGGGGCACGTACAGAAGCTGAGTCATGGCTCGGAGGACGGTATACGTGACAGATGCCAGGTCTGCAGTGGACGGTCGGGGCGTCTGGAGGCGTGGGGACAATGGGAGCGCTGGGAGCATGCGGAGGGCTCAGCCTGCAGCCCTCTAAGAAGGGTCCTTTGTGGGCAGTGAGCCTCATCAGCCTTGGCCGAGCCAGGCCAGCCATACAGGGTCAAGGATCAAGGGCACAGGGCCAAGCTCACAGGATGGCTGCTGAGGAAGTGCTTCGCCCTTCTAGACTCAGGCAAGGGGGCGAGGACTGCATGTGTTCATTATTAATTACGTAGTATTAATTATGAATTTTCCTGTGCAAATTCTCTCCTATCTCTGAAATGTATTTTGCTCAGAATGGCAGAATGAGAAGAACCACTTCATAAATTGTAATAAAGATTAAAAAGGCGATGATTAAGTTTTTCCTAACTGGGTTTTCCTGACAGATGAACTTTTAAAATAGCAAGAAACATTTTATTCTTTGTGCACTTGTATACACTATTCACAGTTAAAGGACCTTTATCGCTATTTTCCTTTTAATTTCACCCTTGCCGAAATAAAGCTTTTGGTTGGGAAAAAGTAAAATAAAATAAAAATTAAAATATATGTGTGTTGGGGACTTCCCTGGTGGCACAGTGGTTGAGAGTCCGCCTGCCGATGCAGGGGACACGGGTTTGTGCCCCGGTCTGGGAAGATCCCACATGCCGCGGAGCGGCTGGGCCCATGAGCCATGGCCGCTGAGCCTGCGCCTCCGGAGCCTGTGCTCCACAAGGCAGAGGCCACGACACTGAGAGGCCCGTGTACCGCAAAAAAATAAATAAATAAATAAATAAAATATATGTGTGTGTGGACATGTATATATGTTTATGAATGTGTATATGTGTATTAATATGTACATTATGTATATCTATAAGTATATGTACATTATATGAATATATATGTGTGCATGTGAGCCTATATGAATATGTACCTATGTGTGTGGATATGGATATGTGTGTATGCCTAAATGAATATGTATATATGTATATGAGTATGTATGTAGTATGTAAAGTGACCATCACATGATCACCTCCTTGACCCCTGCCCCAGGTAGGCCAAGCCGCCCGCCTGCACCCACACCACCCCAGGTCCCAGAGACCCCTTCCTGCCTGAGAGCAGTGCCCTGCGGAGGCTTTGCCCTCCTGCATCCTGGGGGGGGCCACACCAGCCTCTGCAAGTCAAAGGTGTGGCCAGTATCCTCAGGACCGTCCAGCTTGAGCTGACTCCTCCAAGAGATTGTCACACCAAGTCACTCTGTCACCCAGATCGTCCTCACCCAGACCCTTTCCTCTGCTCCGTGCACTCCCAAACCCTTCCACTGCACACCTGAAGGCTCTTTTTGTTTCAAATTTGTACAGCTTTACTGGTATATAAGTAACATATAATAAGCTGCACGTGTTCAATTTGTGCAGTTTGATGAGTTGTGACATGTGTGTGCTCCTGTGAGGTCACCACCACGATCAAGGTCATGAGCATGTCCATTACACCCAAACATTTCTCGTACCTCTTTGTGAGCCATCTCTCCCTCCCAAATTCCACCCTGAAGCAACCACAGATGTGTTCTCTGTAACTGTATATAATTTATATAATTTTATATAAATGGAATAATATACTATGACCTTTTTGTTGTCTTCTTTTATGCAACGTAATTATATTTAGATTCTTCAGTGTTATTTCATGTATAAATAGTTTATTCTTTGCTATTACTTAGTAGTATTCCATTGTGTGGATACACCCAAAATATGCTTATCCATTCACCTGTTGATGGACATTTGGGTTGTTTTCAGTTGATAGGTAGTACAAATAAAGCTTCTGTAAGCATTGTACACCAGTATTTCTGTGGAACAAAATTTCCATTTCTCTTGGACAAATATCTAGGAGTGGAAAAGCTGGACCACATATAGATATGTCTTCAATTTTTAAAGAAACTACCAAACATTTTCCAGAGTAGGTGTACACTTTTACATTGCTACCACCAGTGTGTGAGAGTTCCCAAATCTTTGTCAATACTTATTACAATCAGTCTTTTAAATTTTAGCCATGATAGCAGGTGTGTGGTGGTTTCTCATTGTAGTTTCAATTTGCATTTCCATAATAATTTTATATAGTGTATTTTCATTTTTATTTGTTATCTATATATCTTATTTTGTGAAGTGTCTGTCCAAATCTTCTGTCCATTTTAAATGAGTTGTTTGTTTTCATATAATTTAGCAGTAAGAGGTCTGTATATGTACAAGTCCTTTGCCGGATATATATTTTCTTCCAGGCTGTGACTTGCTTTTTCATTTTCATAACAATGTATAGGTATTTTAAACAGAAAACATTTTCACTTTGAGGAAGTCAAACTTATTGATTTTTTTGTCTTTTATAATTTGTGGCATTGGGGTTTAAACTTCTTTAAATTTTTGCCAAACTCAAGGTCACTAAGCTTGTCTCCTGTGTTTTCTTCTAGAAGTTTTATGGTTTTATCTGTTGCATTTGGGCCTGGGGCCTATTTCAAGTTGATGCTTTAAATGGTGAGAAGTAGGTGTTTACACTTTTGTTTTTGTTTTTATATGGCTACCAATTGCCCCAGGACCATTTGTTGAGGAGATTATCCTTGAATTGCCGTTGCACCTTTGTCAATTGATTATAGATATGTGGATCTATTTTTGTAGTTTTTATTTAATTTATCTTTTTTATCTTTATGCTAGTAACACACAGCTTTGATTAATGTAGTTTTATGATATGTCTTGAAATCATTTAGGATTTTGTCCTTTTTCAATGTTACTTTGACTATATTAGGTCATTTTCATTTCCATTTAGAGTTTACAATTAGTTTTCAACACCTAACAAAAAAGGCCTGCTTGGAGTTAATTGAAATTGCCTTGAATCTATAGGTCAATTTAAGGAGAACCAGCATCTTAATAATATTGCCTTCTAATCTAATCCCTTAACATAGTGTATCTCTCCATTTATCTAGATCTTCTTTTATTTTTCTCAGCAATGTTTTGCAGCAAGATATTACAGATAAGACAAATGTCCATAATTAGGTAATTTGTAATGCATCCATGTTATATCAGGTAAAAGACAAGTTTTACTACATAAAATAGAAAACTCAAATTACAGTAGATTGAAAAGATTGAAGTTTAATTTTCTCTAATGTATAAATCTCGACGGAGGCAATTCAAGGCTTGTACTGAAGGTCCATGATGTCTTAGAGGCCCAGGTCCTTCTAGATTTCTTTTCTATCATTGTTGTCACAAGGCTCCCATCTAAGGTCAAAGAGACTGCTGGAGCTATAGTCAGTGTGTCTGTAATACACACAGAAATTCAGATGGGGATGACAGTGGAAGGAAAACTGCTTAAGACACAGTAGTGAGGTTTAGGACACAATTCAGAAGCAAGCAGAATAGAGTGGGAATGAATAATGATTCGAAGAAGTAAAGGTAAAAGTGATGAGTGCAAATGACATGCATATAATACATGACAAATGTATAACAGATACCCCCAAAACAGGGAACCAAAAGAACAGGACAAGTGTCAAGCTATAAATTATACAGAAATACAGAACAAGTTCAAAGAAATTTTTTAAATATATTCTTTAGGTTGAAAAGTCCACAGCAGCCACTGAAAAACAGACACCAAACATTTCACAAGTTACTGAAAAGCAAGGTAAAGAAGAAACCTTTAAACATCCAGACAAAAAAGACTAAGTCACCTGTCAGAAAAATATCAGACTGGTTCCAGAATAATTACTAGAAACGTTCCATCCATCTGTGGAAAAATATCTACAGGTTTTCTAAGAAAGAATGTGACCGATAAATTTTCTACCAAGCCAAATTGTCACTTAAATATAAAAGGATAGAACAGGAAGTATAAATGGATAGTAATAAAAGTAACTGCTAGAACAAAATACAAATGTCCAGCTTACTAGAAGTACACAAGTAAAACAAAACAACCACAAAAACAAACACAGATCAATTTAGTGGAAAACATGTTTTAAATAAGCAATAAAAATAGTAAATGTAACGTAAAAATCATGACAAAATACTAAAAACATCCTCCATAACAATCAATGCAATTGAACTAATCTCATTGGTAAAATATAGACTCTCAGGTCAAATCAAAAGGCAAAACCTAACATATGCAATACTGAAAAAAATAAAAAATAAAACCAACGAAAACGAAGTACAACTGAGTGAGAAGCTCATAATGGTCTCGCCTGAGAAATGGGACCACCGTCTGAAGTGAGACAATGACTTTTTCTTTTCCACAGATGACACTGTATATAAAAGGGTTTCAATTCAGTGTTTGCAAGAACCAGGAAGATACAGTTAATTAGTTAAAAAAGCAGAACAGAATAACAGGCATTGATGGGACCTACCTGGAAAAGGCATTTAAATTCAAATTATTTTTAAAACTAGATGACCAAACAAAATGTTTCTGCAGGTCAGACACACAGGACAAGAGTCTCTGATCCTGGTAGTTTTACTCAAAGGAAAAAAAGTCTTTACATAAGAGGCAAAATAAGGAAGTCAAATTACTGTTGGAGTGATGGGGGGTGGGAGAGAGTTCTGAAGGGGCCAGTCTGTGAGGGGCTTGTGGGAGAGCCAGCAGGACCAAGAAGGAGCAGGTCAGGCGTTAGCAGTGGTGGACTGTGCGGAGGGTAAGCAGAGCAGCTCAGCGTGTAGTCACTGAAGTTCAGTTCATGTCTATCCCATGGCACTGTGAGCTTCATATTATTACTTCCTTATCTGTTCCTGTGCTTTGTACTTGAAAGAGAGACCACCTAGAGTCACAGAAAATCACCAGCTTTGGAGCTGGATGAGCGTGGATTCAATCCCAACCAATTACTACCCACATTCACAACAGCTATGCTATTTGGCTTCGGCCAAGTAGAGTAAGATATGTGAAATATTGAGGGCAATACTACATATTGCAACGTTTATCCTTAGGACCGAAAGTCAGGCAAAGGCCAGGTCTCAGCCCCGGGTGCTGGCGGTCATCCTCTCTCCAACCCCAGGCCCCAGCTCATCTCCCTCCCACTGCGCCTCTGCCCCCACTGTCCTTGGGTTCAGAACTGTAAGACTTTCCTTCAACCTAGTAAAGCATCCAGAACAAGGGCCCACTATTAACTTGTGCACATTTACCTTTGCAAGTCACTCAACCAGCCTTAGGAGCCCTGCAGTCAGACCTGTTTACCCTCCTGAATAACCACGCGTTCAAGAACACACATGGGCTCTGTCTGCCTCATCTGGAGGGAATGTTCTCACAGTCAGGACTGCAATAGGCAGAGTCGTATATCACCCTCCTCCCCTTGACATTTTTGATCCACTGCCACCCCACCCACAACCAGAAGGACGACTCTACACCGCCAACCACATCTAATTAAAAGTTATGGGGCCTAAAAGGTGTTTTGGAAACAAATGAGAAATCCATCTTGAAGAATTCTAACTCAAATAGGTAACTAATGAGAATCTGCTGTATAAAAAAATAAAAATAATAAAATTTTAAAAATTAAAAAAAAGAATTCTAATTCAACATGTTCTCTTCCTAAAAATTGCATCAGAAACTTTTTCATGAGTCGTCACCATGACACGAAGGAAATATCCACACCAGTGCCAGATTCACCCCGGGAGAATCTTATGCCCACCCAACTTTCAGTTAGCTGGACAGAAAGCAATAATTAGGCACCCTGGCCACCTTGTCATCCACAGAAGGTAACTCAGCCACCACTCTGGGACGTGCAGTCACTCTGCTGTGCTGATCACCTCGCCCGAGAACACATGGACACCATGGGTAAAAATCCCTGTGGCTTTACCTACAGGAAGCTAGAAAACCATCTCAGTAAATATGGTTCCATCACATCTTCAGGATTTTTTAAACCTTTTCTGTGATGTTCAATGTTATCCACTGGAAATTGTTTTCAATTGCATTATCCATGGCATTAATTTACCATGATAACGAAAAGAACTAAACAGATTTCACAGTAATACTTTAAATTTAGACGGTAAGAAATTTTGAACAATTGAGACAAGTTTCATCCCGTTTGAAGCATACACTGTCATACTTTAAAGAGTTATGTAGAATGACTTTTAAAATGACTAATCCAACAATCTAAGTTTAACTTAGTTACATTAGGTGAAAGGGACCACGTCCCATGGTAACTATCTTGTCCCTGTAAGCAACCTGGGCAAGAAGTAGTGGAAAGGTCACGGGCTTTAGAGACAGACACAGACCTGGGTTTCACTTTCAGCAACCCATTAAGTAAGTAAGCTTGGCCAAGCGTCTGAAAACTCCAAGATGCAGTAAGATTATAAAAGTAGTTATGTAACCCCTACCTCATCAAAGTTGTTGTGGTGACAGATAGCTATGGCAGGGCATCTCACTGTCCAGCAAAAGACTGACATGTTGATTTCCCTTTGTCCTCCTCTGGTTTTCTGTAGTTCACATGTGAATTTGGGAATGTGCTGTATTCTGAGGTCCCAGGGCTCTGCCATATAAATTGCATGTAGGAACGGCGCTTGCCCCAATGGGTTAGTGTGGAGAGAAAATAAGAACACATTATTAGGTATAATTCCTGGCACAGAGTAAGTGAGTCTGCAGAGTGAGTGAGTCTGTGAGCTATGATGACCATGCGTTTTCAAGGTTCTGTCTGACTTTTTGAAAGGTCAATATCTGTAATAGAAACAGAAAATGAAACTGTGGAAGAGATGCTATGAAAGGAGCAGAAGGTGAGAAGTTAGTAAGGGAAGAGCAGAGAGAAAAACTATCCATGTCATGGAAAGCAGCTAATTCTGACCAAGGCAGAAGACATGAGGGGAATAACCATTCAAAAATAGAATTTATCTTACTATACTCAGTGTTCTCCATGACGGTGTTCATGCAGAAATGAAACAAGATACATGGAACTACTCATTAACACTAAGGCCATTATGCTAATCTATTCCTTGAAAAACTTACACAGATAGAGTGGACACATTTTCAAAACTAAAACTGGAAGCCCAGAATTAAGTAACACAACAAAATAGTTTATTTCTGGTAGTACAGTAAACTAAAAATTGCAAACAAATAATTCATGTTTCATGAGTGCTTACCATGTTTCTAATACAAGATTCTTAAAAATGCAATCCTTTCTTGCTTTTGAATACCCTCAACATAGTAGCATTCTTTTGAAAACAACAAAACTAGGTTATTTCTAATTCTTAAATAATTTGCGTGCTCTTTCTTTAATCTCATCTCAATATATCGAATAACAACGTAAAACATCTCAGAAACATTCTTAGTTCACAAAATACTGTTCTCTGGGTATGTTCTTCAGGGTATTCATTTTCCCTAATATGAAAATATGTGTTAAAAACAAGTCACACGAATGCCAATTGTTTTTATGAGACACTTTATTTAAAAAGTCAGATATAAGTCATGGTTCAACCATAGCTAGTTATCTGTGTCAAAAACGAGCCCTTTAGACACTCTGAAGAGGTGCCACTTTCTTCAAAAACATGTACCGTTTAACTGGAATCCGCACCACCTCCTGCTTTTCAGCCCACCTTCCATCAATCACTCAAGCCCAAGGAATTTTCCTCAACGCTGTCTGAACTATGTGTTTTTCCTGATGAGAAAATTCTCCTACATAGGTGAGGAATGGCATTCATTTACACACTAGGCCTCTAAGGGCAGAGAACACACACAAGACTTGGATGGAGACGCAGCCTGCAGTGGGAGATCGGAGCTACGCACCCCCTGTCCCCGTGTGTGCTGGCCTCAAGGCAGCCCCAATTCCTACCAGAGAGACATCGTCGTAGCTGTGTCGGGGGAGTGCTTTCTTGTCTCTATAAAATGAATCAACAAAAATGATTTTAACAAAATCTTGGTCTTTGACAGGAAAACAGCATGTCCAAATATTGCCGTAGAAATGGTATGTCCACGTTCTGAGGGAAGTTGCCTAAAAGAACATGATATAGTCAGGAATACTCTGGAAGCCCTATCTGGGCTGGAGGAGATTATTTGAAGAGCAAGGTCATGAAAGAAATCTGTTCTACACTTCATGTAATTTTTCAAACCATTTTTGGTCTGTCTTCTAGTATATTATTAAGCAACATTACTAAGTAGAAAATAAGGCAGAATTCTTGCTTCTAGAAAATTAGGCATAAATTCAAAGCAATGAAAAGGGATGAGGATGAAGCTACAATATGTAGTACCATCTGAGAAGGAGCTGGACAAAAGGTTATATAGATGGTGGTATCATTCGTGAAGGACCCGAAAGATACTCCCTTGGCCACCACCATCACTTGTCAACATTTCAACACCCATGTCATATTGGAAGCTCCATTTCCTAGAGAAGCTTCAGTAATCTGCACATTTTCTTAGCTTACTCAGCCCTCTTTTACTTTGTTTGTTGTTACCACAGAGATTATAAAAGCTGTCTGTAGAGCTTTTTTCAGCCTCCCGCACTGGAGGCCTGGAAATGTAGCAGTCCCCCAACAAGGCGAAAACATAAGGGTTAAATTCAACGTGGCAAAGACTGCGGAGCAGAGAAAAGAATCTGGGCTCCTGTTAGCAACATGAAGCCTTATCGTAAATCCTGGACTACCCCTCGCCAGTTTCTCATTATGTGATGCAAAAAGAAGGTCCAACTTTACCCAGGACTATTTGGGGTCATGTGGTTTTTGCAAAACTCATACCCCTCTTGGGTATAAATAAATTCTAATCAGAGCCTCAGATCCCATAGACATTAAATCAAGTAAAAATATTCGTTGAGCCATGTGGACTTAGAATTTTGGTGGGCTGCAAGGAAGAATCAAGAGTGAAAGGCATGTAGGTATGCCCCCTACATGCAACCTGCTTTCAGTGGATTTTGGAGCAATACTGCTGCAGGGCCCAGTGTTGAGGCACTAAGTTGTACCTAATTGCATGCATACCAAGGATCTGGTAGAAGCTGATTTCTATGACGGCTGAAGAGCCCGGTGTGATGGGCTTGACCCAGGAACAAGGTGTTAACTGTCATTTTGTGTGCTGTAGTGAATGTCTCTTTAGGCAGAAGACAGTTGTAAGGGTTTTTCGAATTAGAAAAAAAAGAAAACATTTCACTAAAAATTCTATTAATCCCTAAAGGACAAAAAATTTTTGGAACTCCTCTTACGGAGTGAAATACAAAAGTGAGATGGGCACGCTTTCCCCAAATATGCCAGTCATCTTTTACCTTTGGCACTGCAAGGGTTCCAAGGCAAACCTGGTGGCCCCCAGGCAAGGACAGCTTCAGTGAAAGCCTTCGGTGTTCAGCCAGAGATGTAATACTTGACAAACGGCAGCACACCCAGGTTTTTAAAACTACAGGAGTCTCCAGGTGAGGCAGGTACTGTATATAATAGTGCAGGATGTGTCTGTCTGAGTGCACCAGGGAGAGAAGAGTTGCGTCCGAAAGCCAGCTTGCACCCCATGCTGCCCACCCAACATGGCTGCATCAGTCCAGAGCAGGTCTTCACTCTGATATGACAAGGATTCCATATGGGCTAAAGCCAGCTCTGGAGACACCATTCAGTGGAGAAAGAGCACAGTCCCGAGGACTTGCAAAATTACGAGAGGGAAATTTTGAGGAATCCAGAACACTACCTCAGGGCCTGAGAATGAGAGTCAATAGTAGCTGGGTTATTACTCTGATGAAGCCCCAGAAACTCAGATTACATGGTTAACATAACCCATGAAAGTCAGACTGCGATACAAATTACTATACATTTAATTACATGCTAAATTATATGTGTCAAAAAGAAGTGCTCAAGAACTTCAGACTTAAATTACGATCATTAGGAATTTAAAAATCAAGAAGTTAAATTGGAAGTGAAGATATCCGCAGACAGGTTATATTGGAAGAGATAAGTGTGTCATAGAGACAGAAGAGTGACACCACATCATAAGCACAGTACATTTTTTCACCTATCTCCATTAGAGACGTGCATGCTCACACACACACATGCACACACACACATGTGTACACACACACATCTGGGGAACAAGGGAAATTCCTGCTAGTGTAAAGCATGGTCTTACACTTTCCTTTCAATAGCTGGCCAGGAAAAAATCTCATTTTATGTAAAGATGATTAATGAAAAAGTAACCAGCTCAATACCTAGACATTTAAATCTCAAAAAAAAAAAAAGTCAGAGGAAAGAAAAAAGAAAGCATTTGATAGGTGAATAACACATTGACACATCAGAGGAGTTTTTGCTTCTGTTCTGAATTAAAATCAAGTTGCCTGAGACCATTGATTTTAACTTAATAAGAAAAAGGAGGTAAGCTAAAAAATCACAAAATTTGTTCAGATTTCTGAGGACACAAAGATATGCAAATGAACTAAAGTCTAGAAAGTGACAAGCCATTCACAGAAGGGAAGACACCCAAGAATGCTCGCATCCATGACAGAATGGCAAGACTAGGATGAATCTACCATGGATGAGGGTAAGAAGAAATAGCCAAATTTTTTACATCTGCATGTGAGCTGGATGGGCTAGATAGAATCCTGAGTAGCCAGAGTCTTGAATCAATTCTGCTCCCAACTGCCAGCCATTCTCCGTAGGCCTCCACTGAGCACTTCACTGGGTGCTGAGAGCAAAAGCTGATCAGAGAATGAGAGCTGAGAGTGAGTCCAGTCAGGTGTGCTGGGTCTCACCCAGGTACAGGGAATCACTTTCAGAAGGCCAGGGGTGCACAAGAGAGCTGCCAGCATCCCTTCTTAGGTGTCCTGAGACTTTCAAGACTTTCAAGATTGCAGGGCAACAGCTCAGATGTGAAAGAGCTGAGACAGCCCCTGGAACCACGCCCGTGTTCAAATCCCAGGCTCTGCTGACCCATCCATCAAAATATGTCAGCAAGTAGTGAACTGAATCCAAGTGAAACAGCAACAAAACCCACACTGCACTGAAGTACAGATCACACTGGCTTATCCCCTCACTTCAGCCTGACCAAGTAAGATCTTGCCTCTGTCCGGAGGTAAATATTATTTACTTTAGTCTCTACTATTCTTTTCTACAAAAATATCCAGCAGAAAATGGAAAATTACAAGACACATGAAAAAGTAAGGAAAAGAGACCCATGTTTTTTAAAAAAGGAAATTGTCAATAAACTCAGAAGTTTTAAAGAGTTTTTAAGAGTCAGAGACTTTAAAATGGCTATGTTAAAAATGCTAAGGTATCCAGTGGAAAAAGATAGCATGTATAAGAGACAGCTAAACTCAGCAGACACATGAACACATGAACTCAGCAAACACATGAACACTAGGAATTAGAACCAGTTTCTAGAATGCTAGATGTTAGAAACAAAGCAATTAATAATAAAGAATTCATTAGATAAGTTTAATAGTAGATTGGATGCTGCAAATCAGTGAATCGAAGACACGTCAATGGAAAGAATCCTCACTGAACAAAAAGAAAAAGAAGTGGAGGAAAATCAGGCAGGAGTAAACAATATTTGTGGGACAACATCAAACATGCAAATAATTGGAGTCGCAGAGGAAGAGGAGAGAGATAATGCAACAGAGGAAACCTATCAAGGGACAATAGTTAAGAACTTCCCCAAATTGGTGAAAAACACTAACTCGTAGATACAAAATCCTCAGCAAACCCTAAGCAGGATTAATGCAAAGAAAAATAAACCTAGGAACATCATAGTAAAACTGATGAAAACAAAAGATAATTAACAGATCTTAAAAGCATCAGAGAAAAAAGTAAAGTGATCTAGGTATAGCACGATATATAATAGTGATGTGAATGACATCCAGCTTCTCACCAGAAAAAGTGGAGGCCAGAAGACAAGGGAATGACCAAAAAATACCCACGGTATATAAACAAACAAACAAACTAGAATTCTATACCTGGTAAAAATATTATTCAAAATTGAAAGTGAAATAAAGATAGTCACTGACCAAAACTGAAAGGATTCCTCTCCAGCAAACCCATCCTATGAGAAATGCTAATAGAAATTTCCCAGATGGAACTCCAGATCTGAAGGAAAAGGTGAAGATTACCAGAAAGGGTAAATATTACATCACACATTGATGGTTTAAACCAAAAATAATAACCATTTGTAAGAGGTATATATATGTATGTGTATATATATATATATTATAAAGTAATAAAGAAGAATAAAGTTGGAGAGCTTACACTCCTTAAATTCAAGAATTATTATAAAGCAAGGCAGTGAGGGTCTTCCCTGGTGGCACAGTGGTTAAGAATCCACCTGCCAATGCAGAGGACATGGGCTCAAGCCCTGGTCCGGGAAGATCCCACATGCCGTGGAGCAACTAAGCCCGTGCGCCACAACTACTGAGCCTGCGCTCTAGAGCCTGCAAGCCACAACTACTGAGCCCACGTGCCACAACTACTGAAGCCTGCACGCCTAGAGCCCATGCTCTGCAACAAACGAAGCCCGCGCACCACAGCAAAGAGTAGCCTCTGCTCGCCGCAACTAGAGAAAACCCATGCGCAGCAACAAAGACCCAATGCAGCCCAAAAATAATTAATTAATTAATTAAAAAGCAAGACAGTGAAACACTGGCATAAAGATAGGAAAACAGATCAGTAGAACAGAATAGAAAGTGAAGCATAGACCCATACCTGTATGGCCAATTAATTGTTAACCAATGTAGAAAGGAACATTTTTTTTTAACAACCGTAGGTGGAACAACTAGACATCTCCATGGAAAAAAATGAAAAGTAACGCCCTACCTGATTCCATACTCAGAAAAAAAAATGTATGGTACAGAGCAAACCTAAGTATAAAACTAAGAACCACACAAATTCTAGAAAACTTGGAGAATATCTTCACAATTTTGGGTGAAGTAACAAACTCCCTCACCACCTCCGACAGCCATCCCCAGGCCTGGCACATAAGGTGTGTTCAACACAGACTTGTGAAGGGAGGGAGGGAGGGCCGGTGGTGGGGGTGGCTGGGCAACAGCAGCGCGTGGAGGTTCGGGGTGACCCACTAACGCACTGTGGACGCTCTGCAGGCCCATGGGCGGCTCTTACTCTTTCACGGTCCAGTCACACCTCAGCATCTTGGTCCCTGCGCCCTATCCCCACCTCCACCTCAGCATCCAGTCTCAGGTCCTTGTAAGGCAGGGTAAGCCATGTCTTCACTGCACGCCATCATCAAGGTATCAGATGCGGGGCTTCCCTGGTGGCGCAGTGGTTGATAGTCCGCCTGCCGATGCAGGGGACACGGGTTCGTGCCCCGGTCCGGGAAGATCCCACATGCCGTGGAGCGGCTGGGCCCGTGAGCCATGGCCGCTGAGCCTGCACGTCCGGAGCCTGTGCTCCACAACGGGAGAGGCCACAACAGTAAGAGGCTCACGTACCGCAAAAAAAATAAAAGGTATCAGATGCCTCTTGTGATTCTAACAGCTCACCAGACCCTTCTCCTAGTACTATGGCAGGCACCTCTGTGCATCCCGCTCGACCCTCCGTGGTCCCACGTGATTAGACCAGGGAAGCCACCTGACTTGCTTTGCTGGGCCAAGCACACGGGGAGCAAGCAGGGGCTCCACACTCAGATTTCCCGGGAGCACCTCTTACCCCTCCCCTCGCTGGCTGTATGACCTGACCGTGGACAAGATATTATACTTCTCTGTACCTCCACCTGCTTTTCTGTAAAAAGAGGAGAGGTTTCTTAGGAGGTCAAAGTGACACAAGCAATGTACTTAGAACAGTGATAGGCACATAATAAGCACCCAGAATGATAGCGGTTATCCGCTCCCAGGAATTTAAAACTGGGAGCCAGATCGGAGAGCTTTCTCTGGGCTGGCCGGAACTAAGTGATGTGTGTTTGGGTGCGGGAAGCAGCATCCTCTACCATGCGGATTCTTAGCGGGATCTACTGGGGAGGGGAGTTTGGGAACCTTTATGAGGCCTTAGAATTGAACAATTGTCTTTTCCTTTGATGTCCGGAGGTTTTTACACCTGAGTCAATGAAGATCCTGGTGAGTCGGCCGTAAACCTTTCTTCTAAGTGGAAAAAGGGCAGTAGTGAAAGGTTGGGAACGGGGACCCTCCACCTCAAGGCCCTTCTCAAGCAGACCAGCTTTAGGAAAGAGGAAACATGGGATTGAGGATCTGGGAAAATGTGTCCATTCAAACTTTCACCAGAGAAAGATGCTCTGCAGAGAAAACAGGTGTGGATGCTCCTTTGCAGCCCTTATACCATGGATCGGACGTCTTACCGGGCCCCTTCCCATGCATTCACCTATGGGACATTGCACCTTCTCACATGGAAGTGTCCAGCTGTAGGTTTTGTTTTGCTTTACTTGTATTTTTGGTTTTCTAAGGGATTTTGCTATTCCCATTAATAAATGTCTTTGTAATTACAGTGCTTTCTTGTTTTTATTTTTATTTAATAAATTTATTTATTTTTGGCTGCATTGGGTCTTTGTCGCTGCACGCGGGCTTTCTCTAGTTGCGGTGAGCGGGGGGCTACTCTTTGTTGCGGTGCACGGGCTTCTCATCGCGGTGGCTTCTCTTGTTGCGGAGCATGGGCTGTAAGCGCATGGGCTTCAGTAGTTGTGGCACACTGGCTCAGTTGTGGCTTGCGGGCTCTAGAGCGCAGGCTCAGTAGTTGTGACGCACGGGCTTAGTTGCTCCACGGCATGTGGTATCTTCCCCGAGCAGGGATCGAACCCGTGTCCCCTGCCTTGGCAGGCGGATTCTTAACCACTGCGCCACAAGGGAAGTCCCCTTTCTTGTTTCTAAAGCCAAATTTTATTTTAAGAAGAATAATGTTTGCTAACACAGGTCTTCTGTCCATCCGTGGTAGACAGTAATTACAGGTTAAAATGCAGGGAAGGATAAAAGGGGGGTAAGCTGTCCTCTCTCTACTTGTGGCCACCTTCTGCCATCTGTACTGTCACCCAGGCTCAGATGCAGCACCCCTCCCAACAATGTGAAATCCTCTTCAGATGCTGGCATTCCAATAACTTCTACTTCTCCTTTCCCTGGTGGCCTCTTTCCCTCCTCTTGTGTGACACAATCCTTTTCCTTTGTATGCTGTTGATGAAAAGTCCTGGTGTCTTATAGGTTAAGTTTCTTCTTGCTGATAGATTTCACAGCATTTTTCAACTGGCCGATGGGACACACTGAGGCTCTGATGTGTGCTCAGGGTAAAACAGATCCATTTTAACACCACCCAGTTTTTTCTTTCTCCACCTTGACAGATAAGGAACTTGAACTTCTGGAGTGGTAACTAACTTTCCCGGGGTCCCACAGCAAGGGAGGCAAATGGACACTCATATCCAGGCCTTTTGTACCAAGTTGCAGGCTCCTTGCGCTATGTGGCTGCCACTGCCCCACTGCATAGCTGAAAAGATGCTATTTGGTATATTAAAATATGAACTCCTTGAATTTGAACTCTGGGTCACCTTTAGAAACTCAACCATGTCAAAGCCCTAAGTAGAAGGTCCCTGGGGTCCGGACTGTGTGACTCTGTCTCCCCGCAGCCCCCAGCGTGGAGCAGGGCCACATCCCCCGGCAGTGCTCCCGGGAACACCTCCTCAATAAGCTCGAGTCTCAGTGGACCCAGGCTCCTCTTCTTCTACAGGTCAGTCATTGCTCATTAGTGCTCTGTAAGGCCTGGGAAGGGACGGGGGCTGGGGAAGGTCCTTGGAATATAGTCCCAGCCTTCAGAGAGCAGTCAGGGTGATGGAGGAGACAGACAAGCTTCCTGGGAAACACCTGCACTATAGGATCCCGGGAGCACAGCGTGTACCATCCACCCCTCACCTCCTTCCCTAAGGCCCCTCACCCTTCTCCAGGAGATCTTACGCCTGGGGCCAGACCACTGAGGCCAGTTTACTTCCCAGTCCTACTTGGGCAGTGTTTTTTTAAAAAAAAAAATTCTTCCAATACTTTTATATCAAGAAATCTTCTGATCTGGGGTATTTCTACATGAGTTGCAATAAAACCTAGTAGGAATAAAACCCAGAAAAAGTTTGTGGCAAATAGTTTACAAGAAGCACTTCCCACTTGGAAAGCAGGTACACACACAGTAAAAATACAGCCCTTTACACTTACATTCTAAGTTTACACTCTTTTAGAAAGCAGAGGTTCAGAATATCAAGCTTGAACCAGTAGGATTAAAGTAAGGATTCCGCCACTAGATGGAGAAATTGCCCCAGTCTAGCAGAAGCAGGTCTTTGGCTCACTGCTGGGAAATCTTACCTGCAGGAAAGATATTTACAAGTGCCATATTGTTTAAATGACTGTGGCAACTACACCTTACATTTATAAACTGTAACATTTTGTCAATTCATTTTACGTATTTTTGCTTGAATGGGGTAGACATCCCATATTAATCTTTATGGCATCTGTATGTGCTACATTCTGCCATTACCATATTCATGATTCAGGGCTATTTAACTCTGTCCAAAATATTTTAACACTGTTTGCATTTTGTGGCAATTAGCATTGAGTAAATAAATGTATGCAAATTTCACTTCCAGTCCTGCAACTGATTAGGTAAAATATTAAAGTCTGGAACAGATTGAAACGCTTCTCCAGGACAGTCTTAACCACCAGCTATAAGGAACAGCAAAATCTCATTCCGAAAGAGAAGTCTGAATAATAACTAGACCAACCAAATTTTGCACATTGCCTTTATTTTGCAGAAAATGCTTTCTGCTGATTGTCTTTGGCTACATTATCAGAAGAAAAATATAAACAGTTGTAGGTTTAACAGTACAAGAGATTAGCTACATATGCGTAAAATAAACACATTCTAGTGGGCAGAGCTGGACACTGCCATTTTAACTACAATCTGCCGTCCTCAACTACGATTTAATTCTGTCTTTCACAGCTCAGCTCCAACTGTGACCCCTGCCACAAAGGGGACCTGAAGGCTACTTGAAAGCAACAAGGAAGAGAATTAAAAGTGTGCTTTTTATCTCACTAGAGTAGGACCAGTGGAGTTTACATACTGATGTGCCAGAGTCACCTACGTGCTGTACGAGAAACAAAGTTTCTGCACGCTAGCCAGTCATTTTTACTGTGAATCACGGCGAGTTAGGCCAACTGCATTGCTTGCACACTTGAATTCACCTGCAGCACACAAGGACCCAGGACGGCACTGGCATTGCCACCACCGAGGATGAGCAAAGGTGGTGTCAGCGGGGCTCTCGTACAACGGAACGTGTATTCTCCTCTTATTTAAAGTGAGGTTAACGGGCTTTATTCCCTTCCCCGCCCCATGAGCCTACCAATCAAATCAAGACTTGCTGCCACGAGAAAGTCATTGCATCGTTAAGACACAGGCTCCGGCTCACATGGACGGAGGTGACACGGGCGTCCATGAGGCCAGGAGGCGGGCTTGGGCCGAGGCATCGTACTGGCTGTCGGCAATATCTGTGGCCGAGGAGGCCCCTTCGTACAGTGGGGATCCCGAGGAGGAGGGAGCCGAGACTGGATGGGCGAGAGAGGCAGAGTGGGCAGGGGAGCCTCGAAAGAACTGGGCTCCCAGCCCGTTGGATATCCCTGCCGTCTGGGCACCGGGGGTGACGGTGCCGTTGCTCACGGACCACAGGCTGGGGTACTGACTGAAATGGAAAAGTGGAAGAACAGACAAGTGAGAGACCTGGGAAGGGGCTCCAGATCCGCTGCGGGAGGGGAAAACAAACCCCCCAAATCCCACTCCTGATAAGTGGGTTATATGGCAGCTTTCTTTCAAACGGGCCACTTCCTCTGTGTTATTAAACCACACTCTGACGTGCATAGAAGACATTGTCTCATGTGTTAGCAATGAACAAAATCATTAGGACAAAATCAATAGTTAAAAAGGCTGCTGACGTAGACATAACTCCTGGCAGAGCAAAATACTCCAGCTTTGCGCTCATGTTCAGAATTCAAAATTCTCAGATATACTGAATCAGATGTTTCAGAGGAAGTGTCTGTTAACTAGCATGCCGCCCACCCTGCAGTGATTCCCTTCGAGGGAGACGACACGCTTCTCAAACACCGAGTGGTGGAGGCTGAGCATCCAGTGGCTGCTGTATGGGCACCACGTCTCCGCACGCGTTAGTTAGCCTGACCCACAGCAGAAAGTGCACCAGCAACGAGACCCGGAAGCACACCCCAGTTAATTAGCTTTATCACGTTAGCCTTGTTCTGCAACCGCCTCTGAGGCTCTGTTTCCCCATCTCTGAAAGAAGGAATTGGAAATGGGTATTAAACCCCCCGGTCTGGGAACACAGGCTTGAATAGCATCACAGTAGGCTACAATTTTGTTTCAGGAAAATGTCTCTCTCTTATAGTAGAATCCTTTCATAAATGAATAATGAGACGGTACACTGTCGTGGGCTGTACAGTTTACCAAGCCATGTCCTGCGCTTCAGATGCATTCGAACGTGCAAACAGGCCTGAGTTAAGTGAGGTAGGTTACCATCCCCATTTTACAGATGCAGAGAAACAAGGCTCCAAGATACACTGACGTCCTCTAACATCCTCGGGGAGGCGGGGGGGCCTTTGTAACCTACAGATCATCCAATTTACAGCAGTTTTCTAGGTGCCTTCAGAGCCCTGGAAGACCCTGCTGATTATGTATTGCTTGCTTTATTTTTAACAGTAGACAATTAGATTCTTATTTTAAAGGAATTGTTTCCTAAAAATAAAGAATTAAGATCTTAGGCAAATAGCGATATTCTACACACAGAAACTGCGTTGCTTTTGAGGTCAAGATGCCTTGTCTACAGACTCGGTCTGCTGTAAGCCAACTTGTCCAATCATTTAATATCTTTGAGTCCATTTCCTCATTAGAAAATGTGGACTGACCTCTAGCTTTGTTATTTTAGTTCTCTATTGTAACAATCCTATGAAGAAATGCAGAACATTTACAGACCGGCTTGATTTCTTTCAGCCAGGCTCCCTCTATATAATTTTCAAGTTAAGAAAATAGTCATCATTCTTTACAAGTTACCCAGCATACACGTTAAGAACATTGATTCTATATCCACAGAAATCCAACAAAGTTATTTCCTTAATTTAAATTCGCCTGTCAAAAAAGGTTCTGGAAACATTTCTGCAAAATTCACCTACTGACCCCAATAACCCTGTAAAGACAGGCTGAGGCTGGGGTTATTTAGTGCCCTTTTCTTGAAGAAACAAGGCCCAAGAGCCTTGTCCATCACAAGAACTAGTGAATAGCAAAGCCAGGATAGGGTTCCTGGTTCCCTTGCATCACAGCCCAGCTCCCATCCAACCTGAGGGAGCAACTGGTCTTCCCAAAGAACAGGCTGAAGCAGGCACTCACAGCAGTCATGTAACCTGGGGTCCCCGGACACACCTGGCTGAATGGTCAAGTTATAAACAAAAACCCAACACCCGTAAGAGAAGGGCAGAATAGAGGCCAGTGACTGAGATGGCATGACGTCATAGGCACTCAAGAGTTCCCAGGACAGTTTGCATCATTGCCCAGACATACATTACCTAGAGCCCGTAGGAGGCCCAGTATTCGGAGTCATGGGAAGCATGCTGGTGTGGGCAGGCATTCCAAGGCTGGACCAATTGTCGTGGGATGGGAGCATGGACAAACATGCAGGTGAATTGTCAGAATAGGCTACGGGACATAAGAAAGTGTCATTACTGATGGGATCTTCCAAGAGTGACAAAACGCATTGAAATACTTCCAACAGCTGGAGCTACCCGACATTGAAAACAAAATGTGTGCGATGTTAAGTAGAGAAAACAGTCCACTAGCCTCTGCTAAATTGGTCATCAAAGGCTAATTCTTATTGTCAAATGTATATATTTGAATATATTCCAGTACCCAGGCTTTTTCTTTATCATTAGATCACTAGCTGCCCGGTAGAAATGGATTCCTACTATCACATGACTGAGGATTACTTATCTTTAAACATAAAATCAATGTAATTTTAACCTGCCTTTTCCCCAAAGGATTATTTCTTAAGAATTAAAAGGGCTTTAGAAACCAGGCAAAATTTAAAATATGATCTTCTAGCCTCTGGTTGGACAACTATTTCCTTCCCAAATAAGCTCCTTTCATTTCAAATAAGCTTTAATTGCTTCATTGTTTTATGGTGTTCATTCGCTTTTTCCCTCCTTTTGGAGCCAGACAAAATGAAGTCTGGGCATCCATGGTGTTAGAGAGAATTAGGTCCAGGGATCTTCATGGTCTGGCCCGCTGATCACAAGACTCAAGCCTGCACCAGGGTCGCCTAGGGGCTTGTTAAACCACAAAGTGCTGGGCCCACCTCTAGAGCTTCCGATTCTGTAAATCTGGGGGCTTTTCAGATGATACTGGGGCTGCTGACCCGGGTACCATACTTGGAGAAACACACGTGTGTCAGTCAAGCCAGTAACTCGAGTGCCTGGCTGGCCCGACATCATCACTTTCAAAGGGTTCATAAAATATCCAAACCTGGGCGCCTAGACATGGGCCCACAGTCCTGGAATAAGAACGCTGGAGCAATAACGGTCACATTCAGCCCCAAAGGCCCCCTGGACTGGATGTCTCTGTGGTCGAGCCAGCAGTAACATGGACATGAAAAGAAGCTCCCTCCTGAGCCGATCAAGAGCCTGCTCTCTGGAGCCCTGCAGACTGCCTTTCCCTTTCCAGAGGTCTTCCGGCCACCCCCAAAGCCCCAGCCTCCTTCCACTCAGGACTTACTTGGAGAATTGTTCCGATGCGCGTAAGGGCTGGGGTAGGGGGCTGGGCGGTGGTTCCTCAGGGCCGGGTACCTTTCACAGCCGTGCGTGGAGGGAAGAGAGAGGGGGCCTCCAAACTGAGGGTGAGGGGTGGCAGGTGGACACAGGGTGCTGGTTCCAGGAATCAACCACCCCCCTGCTGTGAGAGAAGAATGCTGAGTGCCTGACTTTTGCATCACTTCCACCATTTAAAGGACAGGAGGGGAAGCCCCCAGAGGTCCAGAGGTTAGGGCTCCGAACTCTCACTGCCAAGGACCGGATTCACCCTGGTCAAGGAACTAAGATCCCACAGGTTGAGCAGCATGGCCCCCCAAAAAACCCAAAACACACAAACAAACAAAAACTACCAAAAGACAGGAGGGCAGAGGCCAGGAAGTGGTGGATCTTTTGCTCAGGATTCGTGAACACCGAGGACCCAGCGGAGTCTTCAGGTACCACAGGCTGGCCAAGGTTTCTAAACCTACAGGACAGCCGAAACCCTGGGAGACTGACCCCGACCTCAGCCAAGCCTGAGGCCTCCTGAACACCCCCAGAATCCTCCCAGCCTCTTACGGGATGTTCCGTTCCCGCAGGCAGGTGAGCTTTCAGGGCCTAACTGCTGAGCTTGAACATAACGTAAAAAAGAGACAGAATTCAGATTCAGAGCCAGGCGCATTCAGGACACCTAGGGCGAGCGCCCCTCGTCCCACCCCACACCATCACACGGAGGGGCTACTGTCCTGGCTGCAGGGGCACCCATGTTCTGCTCACCTTTCTTCTGCTTTAGGCCCACACTCTCCCCGCCTTACACATCAATCAGAAAATTGTTCCAACATTGCCCTGCCCTCCTTTAAAACTCCAATTTCTTCTCCATTTCCTTTTTAACTTTAAAAAAGAAATCAGAAAAACAACCACTAGGAGGACGACAACTCTGGCTCCAATTCCCAAACTACAAACAATTCTTCAGACAACATTGAAATGAGGGGAAGGTCCAGATGTGGCCACAAAGTTTGGGCTCCATCACTTGCCAAAGCAGTTGTTCATATTCTGCTCTATGACACGGCAGCCCATGAGCCACTTAGGAGAGCTGTGTGTTAAATTAGTCCATAAGATGACAAGAAGGAGGGAAGGAAGAAGGAAGGGAGGGAGGGAGGAAGAAAGAAAAAGAAATAGAAAAAGAAAGAAACACACACAGTTTGAGGAGGGTGCCATGCTGGTTCGTCCAGACTCCTGAAGTGAGCAGCAAACACTAACTTTCCTCTCTCGAGGTCCCCTCCCTGCGTGGAGAGGAGGCCTAGACACAGCCCCTCCTCCTAACAGACTCTGCTGCAGACCTGCATCACTTCGCTGGCTCACGGAACTCCTAAAGGAAGCTAGACTTAAAGCAGACGTTCCCATCCTACGCTCCACTGTTTCCAGCATGAGCTGATGGGCCATTCCCAGCACCAAAGCAGGCTAAGGGGAAACCCACACGTGATCATAAGCATCGTTCCAAACATGGTCCTCCAGTTTTCAGTCATTAACAAAAAGAGAAACCATCTCAAAGTGGATATGAGCCGGGCTCTCCTCTTGTCCAACACAGCAGGGTGTAAACACCCATCCAGGCCATGGTTGGAGCTGCCTCGAAGCACAGCAAAAGAACCCCAGTAAATTCTCCCCAGGCTTCTCTGTCAGGAGTCCTGTGGGCTGGGGGAGCATCCTCAAGCCCCACATGGAGCAGAGGCTGAGGGCCAGTACGTTGAGGACCAGCAGCAACACCATCAACACACAGGGCCAGGTGCCTTGCACAGCAAAGGGCAATGTGCTCCCCAAGCGCACCCAGAAGCTCTGTCTGCTCCATCCCCAGCTCCCAGCTCCCAGCAGGCTAGCCCCTGAAACAAGGTACATCTGGCCAGAGCGCAACAAACCGTACATGGGGAGTGCCCAGATTGCTGGCTGTCTCCAGGTTCTTCCATCATGTCCTTGTGATCGCTTCTGCCAAAGAAGTGCAGCGAATTGTCAAGGAGGACATTCAGAACATAGTATCTGCAGCAATAGTTCATGTTTCTGCACACTTCTTTGCTCAAAGGGTATAGTTAGGATTCTCTCACCTTTCCTTTGCATCAAGGAAAGCTTTTGCAAATGGATTGTATTTAATTTTAAGAGCTGTGATCTGAAAAACAAGAAGTTGCGTTTACTAGTATGTTGCTCATTCGCCAGAGGATTTAATTTGGCACCAAGAAATTAGGAACTACCAGCACCCCCTTTAAATATTCAAATATAAACAGATTTATTTCCAGGTACATTTTTCTATTTGGATCTGAAGTAGCCGAGTAATCACCATATTTTATAAAGAAGAGCACAATTATGAAAAGCTTTTAAATGCTGATTTTCCGAGTGGAATTCACAATAAGTTTAACCTACTGCTGACAATATTCTGTGTGCATCAACCAAACAAACAAGGCACAAAACATAACCCGGGTCTGCTTAGGAATAGTGACCGCTAGTTCTAGTTGGCAGTCAACACCGACAACTTGACCAGCTAATCACAAACCGCCTGTACTTTGGGGGCAGACTTAGATAGGGATTTACAGGCACTAAACTGTATTCTGTATCTAGTTGACTCTTCACACCACAGATTTGGAAGGATGCCCCCAACCCTTTTAGGAAGATTCCCAGAGTAAGGAGAGGCCCCCCTTTCTCTGAAGTCCTGTTCTTAAATTCTTACAGTCCTTTACCCTAAATGTTTTATTCATCTTTTCATTTTGAGCCTTTAGTGGATGCTTCGAGTTTTGGACACTTTTATGGAAAACTAAAGGGGAAAGTGCTTGAATGAGTACTTATTTTAAAACGTTTCTCCCGCTGTCCCAATTTTACAGTTACGGTAAATTCCTTGACAAGGCAATCATTATCAGTCTAAAAGTACAAGAATCACACAGGCTCTTGGCATTCGCGGCACTCTCCAGACCGAGGGCTGCCGGTGCCCCTCTCACCTCTTCATTCTGATAAGCGGTCACCGCTATGAACTGGGTCTCCGGGAAGCAGTGGCTGGTGATCATGCGCTGTGGACCCCCAACTCTCACGATGTGGATTCGAGGCTCATACTTATGTAAGGAGTTCAACATGATCTGAGAGACATAAACACGGGAATGGTGATCATCAAAGTCCTACCGTTAAGACAACAAAACATCCATTTGTCCTGCTGAGGAGGGGAAAAATACAGCCAAGATGCAGAAAATCCTGCAGCTCACAGGAAAATGTCTTTCCTGTTGAAGTTGGTAGGTTTCCCATCAGGTGCTGCTCTCACGACTAGTTTGGAAAAGGAATGTGGGATGCCGCACACCATTAAAGGCAATGAATGCCCATCACGAAATGCTTTGACCTGGTAGAGTAAAGTTCTAAGGCTTCCAGGACAGCTGCAGACAGCTTTAAATGCCTGAGCGAGATCGCAGCTTACGGGAACACCGGGTCTCCCAGTAACAATCCCCAAGTAAAGATGTTCTGTAGAAAAGAACAGATTTACAAGTTTGTTCACACTCCACGCAGTAAATATGTGGACATATTCAGCGTTACAGCGACCATTTACTATCAAGACTGATATTTTCTCTACCCTTAGGAAAGTTGAGGGCTAGGATTCAAAAGTTCCCCCAAACTTGAGATCTGCCCGAGTGTTCCCAGGGGAGGCTTTGCGCCCTCTCCCCGCTCTCCAGCCCTCGGTGTTACCGTCGTCAGTTTACTATCAACAACACTGCAGGCTGAACTGAGGAAGGCAGATGTCACCTCCGTGCACGCAGCGCCTTTCCAAGGCTCCCCGAGGACAAGGTGCAGAGTCTCGGGGCCCCTCCTCGCGTCGTCCGCCACCCCGTCCCCGCACCCCATCACACCTACCTGGCCCCCTCCATTGAGCTTGTTGGTGAGCTTGACTTTGCTGAAGGAGACCGGCGCCTTCATCCAGTGCGCCCCGAAGTTGGGCGAGTCGGGATGAATGTACACGCAGCTGGGCGCCTGCGGCTCAGGCTTGCCCCCTGGCACCCACTCCCCGTTCACGTACTTCCAGCGGTGGTTGTCGGCCGCCACAAAGTCCAGCAGGAAGGAGTACATGGCGTTGGGGTCCAGGCCAGACACGTTCACCTTCAGCACCGGGAACATCCTCCTGGAAAGGAAGGAGCGCAGCTGGAGGACCCCGGATCTGACCCGTTAGAACGAAGAAGGCAGGGGCATCTGCATTTGGAGCAAAAAGGAGCCCCCTTGGGAACTTACAAAGGGGACGCCCGAGCTCCCCCCTTCCCAGGACTCTCCTAGATCCACAGGCGCCCTCCTCACTACGCCCTGGCCTCCAGAGGCAGGGCGGGAAAGGAGCTGGCAGAGGGTTGCAGCACCGGGCCCAGCCTTCGGGGCAAGCGTGGGCGAGGCGCGGCTCGGGGGAGTCCCCCGGGAGTCCCTCGTGCCCAGAAGTGAGGATTACGCGAAGTCCCAGAGGGACAATTAGGGGCCACAAGGGTCTGTTCCCCAGTCTGAGCGGAAATGAGCAAAAAGACAGGGAGAAAGTGTTGGAAGGTAAGGAACCCTGCAGCCCGGCTGCCCGGCCCGCCCGAGTGCGTGGCACACGCCGGCTTGGTGCGCGCCTACCTGCCGTTCTTGGTCACGATCATCTCGTTGGTGAGCTCCTTGAAGCGCAGCCACAGCTCGCTCTCCTCCAGGCCCACGCGCAGCTCGCGTTCCGTAGGGTCGCCCTTCTCGCTGCCCGCCTGCAACTCGCTCTCCACGGCGCTCAGCAGGTGGTCCACCCGGTACTGCAGGCTCTTCCCCGCGCCCTCGGTGCCCGGGGAGCTCATCCTCCCGCCCGCCCCTCCCCACCGCCCCCCGAAGCCCCGACTTGCTACCCGAGAGCCACCTTCGCCCCAGTAGGCGGCCGCTCTTCCAGGAAGAGGGGCCGCTCGGGCCAAGACCTGCGACGGCGCCCGGGTGCCAGCACAGACCCGGGAGGCGGGCGAGGACAGAGATCCGGGGGGGAGGGGCGGGGGAAAGGGGTGGGGGGAAGGTTATTCCACTTGAACTCCCGCAAGGAGCTACTGGAGGAGGTCTCGGGGAGAGAAAATCGCCCCTCGGCATAAATAGAGCCTCGAGAGCCGCCGAGGGGGCGCGGCGGATTGGGCCGCGCGCCCTTTGAAGTGCCAGGGCCGCTGCCCATTGGCCGCGAGCGGCCATATCAGACTCAGCCTGGCGCGCCGCGGAGGAGGGGGGGCCAACAATGGGCTCCCGCGCCTACCTTCTGTAAATCCGGAGCCAGGCCCCGCGAGCCCCGGCCCAGCGCCTACACCTCCGCCCTCCTCCAAATGTTTGCACCTCCATCAAAGCGCCCGGGCTGGCCCCGAAGGCCGGGAGGGGATGGGGGACGGACGGGGTGGGGATGGACGGACAGGGCTCCCGAGCTCGCCCCGGCACGCACCTCGCCGAGGAGTTGCCCGGCTGCCCGCGAAGCTCCCCAACTCTCGCGCGCGGGGCCCTCCTCTCTCTCTCTCTCTGTCTCCCTCTCTCTCTCTCTCTCTGTCTCTCTCGAAGCGCACCCGGGACCCCGCAGGTGTGCCAGCCTGGAGTCGGTGTCCGTCCCTCGCCAGCGACCATCGCGCACAGCGCCGCTTAAGGGCGCGCCCTGTGCCTAGCCCGGGTCGGGCTGGTCTCCGCTCTTCCGAAGGCTCAGACCGCCACCGAACCCGGTCCCGTCCCGACACGTCCCTCGGCCCGCGGCGCTTCAGGTGACTCCGCTAACACCCACGACCATGGATCAGCCCATCCGGCGTCCCCTGTTCTCCGCAGCCCTCGCCTGTCTGGAAAGGGAGGGCCCACGTCGGAGTCTGCCCACGGGCGCATCCAGCGCCCCGAGAGGGAGATAGGCCGAAATCAACCAAGCGACCCCTTTGGGGATGTTTCCTCGCTCCCCCCCTATCCAAGCAGGACTTTGAGGACGAGGTCTGTGCGTGCACTGAGTGTAACCCGAGAGGTGGCTCCACTTCTGTGGGTTTTGGTCTCTGCTTTCGCGGAAGGTGGGAGTGGGAGGGGGCGGGCCAGGCGTTCCTGGCGAGCCTGGTTCCAGGGGCGTCTCCCCACCCGGCCGGCCGCAGCGCCCGGCCGTGCGGGGCTCGAGTGGTTTATCACCTTTCGGGGAGAACCTCCGCGAGGAGAGCGAAGGAAAGGTGACAAAGAGCAGGAAGTAGTTCAGTAGGGTCTCTTCAGACAATAACATTCCCCCTAAAACGGGAGCCCCGGAAGGGTGACGGCAGCAGATGCTCGGCGTCGGGACGCGGTCTGCGCGCCTCGGTAAAGAGGGCGCGTGGCCCCGCCTCGGTTCCCCGCGTCTGCTCGACGCTCACCCCACCTCACGCCCTCTGGGAAAAGCCACGCATCGGCGGAGCACCCATTCCGAACAACCCTGCGCCTTAGCAAGGGGGCTGGTTCTGCGGGGAGGTCGTGGACTCTGCGCCCCGCGCTAACCCTGCCCTGCCCCGCGCGGGGCCGGGCTCGCTCCGGGGTCGAGAATGCCGGGGGACCGAGGGAGGGACCGCGCGCCCGCAGCCCCCTGGGGAGGGCTGAGCGCGCTCCCCCGGCTACCTTTCCGCCCCTCTCCAGATGGGGCCTGCGGAGTCGCGAGGCCCGGCGCACCCCCACCACTGTCGCATTTCTCAGTTTCTTTTGTTGTCTAGGATGCATGGAAATGCCCAGGGAGCTGACCCGAGGGGGAAAGTTTCCTTCTGGAAAGAGGCAGCAAAAGGACCTCATTTGCTCCCGGCACCCGGACCCTGCTGAGTCGCCTTCCACCCGGCTCTTCGGGCCATAGGCTTTGGGGGGCTTTCCGGAGAAATTAAAGATGTCTAAAGGTCATCTGTGCGGTTGAGACCTCCCGAGCCTGCGCACTTAGAATAAAGGGGGGTGGGTGTGAGGTGGAGGGGGAAGAAGCGTGGGTACCAGGCAGTTGGGGGTCTCTGAAACCCCCGGCCGGGAGCAAGGACACTCCTTGTCCCCTGAGGCGGGAGCTCTCTTGGCGCTGATGCTTCGGGGTCGATTTTCCCAAAGTCTGGAAGCGCGGGTACCAGGTCGCTCCAGTAACTGTGGTTCCGATTTCAATTCGGCTCCACAAACGGGAGGGGGCACGGACAAATAAGAATAAAGCCCCGGCAGAAAAGAATGTTAGCTCTCAAACGTGAGCAGCGACATTTCTTCCCTCCAGAAGGAAGGTCCAGGTTTCCAGAGCGGCGCGCGGAAGCTCAGCGCGCAGCTGGGCGAGACGCCGGGGCTTAGGGGCTGCGCCGTAGCTGCGGAGGTCTCCGGACTGTCACCGCCTAGTATTTTTCCTTTCTTCTCTGTGCCTGATTTTCTGGATCTTTGTTCCTTGGTTCTCAGGATAAGCGTCTCCACTCTCCGGGTCCTTTCAATGAAGGCTGCCGTGCATGACAGTTTACAGCCAAAAACTTCCTCCCGCCCAGCTATAAAGAATTCCCAGTTAATAACAAGGTGCTTCCTTGGGGGAGGAGGGGCCAGGGCTCCCCAGATGTTTCTTTCCCAAGGTCTTTCTCCCGTTGGGAAGTCTAGCCAGCCGGTCCAGAAAAATAAGTGAAGGCCTTACGGCTGGGCCTTAGGCTCCACCAATAACTTAGGAAACATTTTACAAAAAAGCACATAAAAACACACACACCCCTCATTTCCCAGAGAGGCGGTTTTCCCCAGACCCACCCCCCTCTCAAGCAACAAAACCATTTGTCTTGTGGGAGCGGGTATCAATGGTGCCATAACAGGCTCAAGGGCAGTCAGGGCAGGGACAGCGTTGTGGGACCCCCGCCACGCCCTCCAGTTTCCTTCTTTTATTTTTTCTTCTTCCTTAAAAAATAAATTGATTTTTGATTAGATAGTTTGTGCTCACTGTAGAATATACTGTACACATGATGGATGTACATATCTGTATATACGTGATGTGTGTGTGCTCGTGTGTGCGTGCGCGCACGTATGAAAATGCAAACCTCAAGTGCTAATCACTGCATGTGTGGGTGCGTTTTCCTCAACTTTTTTTTTTCATTCTGTTCTTCAGGTGAGCCCTTCGTCCATACTGGTGAAGCAGACTTAACAAAAGCATTTGCGTCCTAAATTTAAGACAACATATAAAGGGCGCTTGATAGCAAATCTTTTCTGTCACTAGTGGTTTTTCTGTCTATCCCACTGAAAGAAACCCGATGAATTTTGTTACGGTTTTTAAAGTTGCACAATATAATTTAGACTCCTTAGCGTTGAAAGTTTTCAAAGGCCATTGGGTTGTCTGGGGCATCTCTGGTTTGTGGAAGAGAGCAAAGACTTGTTTCTCAAAGTCCTTCTCAGTAGTGTCTCAGCCCTGGCCCTGGCTGACCCATCACTGCAGCCCCAGGAAGAAGGCAGCCGGGCTATCATTTTGAGCTTCCAGACCTCTCTCCGGAAGTGCACGGGAGGGTGTGGCCTTGGCAGGTGTGGAGTTGGATTATTAGCCCAAGGAAGTGCTTCAAGACCAAATCCATCCTGGCTATACTTTCTCAGCCACAAAGCTTTGTCACACATGACAGTGTATGGTTTCCTGATGGGCGTTCACACACTAAAAACAAACAAACAAGCCTGGTGAGGCTGAACGCCTGGGATTGTGACTTTTCTCCATGAAACTCCAGCGCAGAGGCAACTCCGTTCTGGAATCCCAGGCAGCAGAAGAGAAATCTGTAGGTGGCTGGACTATGGTCCCTTCTGTGGCGGGTAGCTTGTTCTCCTGGGTTCTTGAGTTTCTCAGGCCTCGTAGTTCATAGTTTGTCTTCAGGGTGGAATGTCTTTCTCCCGGTTTTTCCAGGAAGGCGGGGAAAGCCCCTTCAGCCACCTCTTTAGCTCTGGCCTGTGTTGTGGTAACAATTTCAGTCCTTCTGTTTCCACATTATCTGTGCTTCCAAATCAGATTTCTTGCCTGTTCTCAGCTTCTCCACTGTTTCATCCCTTAGCCTTTTCTGTATGTATTAAGTGGCTTGTGAAATGTTTTTCCCACACCACTCTGTCAATTTGCTTTTCTCTGTCACTTTTGGTTTTTACTGCCTCCAGTGAAGAGTTTCTTTCTCTGCTGTCGCCTCGGTTTTCTGACAGTCCCGATCCCCCAAGTCCCTCGCCTCTGCCTTGCATCACAGTCTCCTCGGTCCTTGAGGCTCTGTTTCTTAGAAGCCATGGTTTTGTGTCTCACCGAAAAGGCCAAACAGTTTCCTGAATTCATCTTCTGGTTCCTGCCATTTACTATTTCCAGAGGCTGCTTCTCCTCTGAGTTTTAGGAATAAGCCCACTGCCCCTCACCCTTAACCCTCGGCTCCCTGCTCTTTTCTTTCCCCACCTACTCCTCCTCCCTTGGGGTGGGATCCCCAGCCTGCCGCACTGTGAGGCAGGCGAGGTGCAGGGTCTCTTACTTGAACCAGCACTTGACGCCTGCTGTTCAGTGCCTGGATTGGCAAAATTGGGATGCTGCCAGCACGTGCTTTTATTTATTTATTTATTTATTTATTTTTGCGGTACGCGGGCCTCTCACCGTTGTGGCCTCTCCCGTTGCGGAGCACAGGCTCCGGACGCGCAGGTTCAGCGGCCATGGCTCACGGGCCCAGCCGCTCCGTGGCACGTGGGATCTTCCCGGACCGGGGCACGAACCCGTGTCCCCTGCATCGGCGGGCGGACTCTCAACCACTGCGCCACCAGGGAAGCCCTAGCATGTGCACTTAAGGAGGAACAGGAGCTCAAGCCCCCCCTGGAGAACTGCTAGGGGAGGGGGAAGGGTAAGCTGTGACAAAGCGAAAGAGAGGCATGGACATATATACACTACTAAACGTAAGGTAGATAGATAGTGGGAAGCAGCCGCAGAGCACAGGGAGATCAGCTCGGTGCTTTGTGACCGCCTGGAGGGGTGGGATGGGGAGGGTGGGAGGGAGGGAGATGCATGAGGGAAGGGATGTGGGAACAGATGTATATGTATGACTGATTCACTTTGTTATAAAGCAGAAACTAATTAAAAAAAAAAACACGGGCAAAACATTAACCCTTAACATTCACGAAAATGCAAGAGCCACAGAACCCAGAGCGGCCTTTCTTGAGTCACTACTCACTGACTTGAATCACCCATCGTCCTGAAGACAGTAAAGCAAGGGTCCTCTGTGGAGTTGTGTACAAAATGAGACCCAAGAATGAAAAGAAATTAGCTCTTCCAAGGGAAGCACTGAGGGTGACGCAGTAGGAATGTCATTTCGGGTATAAAGTTACCAAGAAATCCTGCCCGGGAACTCTACCCAATCCTTTAATCGGTGACCTTATAAAATGGCATTTTCCCTTTCTCTATACCTTATTTTAGAAAATCCTCCTTTGGCGCTGAATTAAATCTGAAGTCCCAAACCAATTCTCTTATGGGAAAGAATGCTGGACACAAACGGATTTGGGAGTGACTGGTATACACTACTTATGCTGGACCAGCTCTGAGGTTCCCAGTGTAACTGTTCAGCAGGAAAGGCCAACGTTATGTCCCAAATGAGGCCAGGTTGTCATTGTTGCTGTGAGAGGGGTTGGTACGGCAGGCTCTGAGCCCAGAGATTCAGGAGCCTGACCCTTCCTAGAGGAAGCAGCAGGGAGAGGGCAGGGTTCCAGGCCCAGGAGTGGGAGGGAGACTGCTCTTTCTATGGAAAAAACAGTATGCAGTGTGGCCAGATGTTGAATTGGAGCACAGGCAGAGACCTGAGGGCGGCTGCATGCAGTGGGGTTTTAGTGCCTTAATTCTGGGGCAAAGCTGAGGACAACTAAGAGAGACTGGATTTTTAATGACAGTGGAGACTACAAAGACCCAATCACCTATTTAATAAGAACAAAAGGGACATTAAGACAGGAGGGCCAAGTCTGGCGGGAAAGCTCACAGTGAGGCCGGTGTGCTAGGTGCCCGAGTGGTTTGGGGAAGAGGACACCGGAGGGCAGAGGTCAGCAGGCAGGTATGGGGGTGGGGCACTGGGCAGACTTTTGAGACGGTGGGATTCTGGGATCTTCATGGACTAGATAGGAAGAACTCTAGAAAGGTCTGCACTGTACCCTAGAAACTCTGGGGGCACTTTTAGAGAATTCTTGTAGAAATTTCCGTAAATACCATAGACAAACACGAAAACAAGGGAGAATGAGAGATATTGTAAGGATATTTGGGGAAGGCATCTCTGGGGGAGGGGGAAAGAGGGGAAGACAGACGGAGCCCTGAGCAGAAATCTGCAAGAGCGTTTGGAGGGCAGGCGGCTGCAGCTGGGGTGAGAACAGAGAGCTGGAGGGTGACCATGGGGGGCGCCCCGAGGGAGACCTGGGGGCTGGGACGACAAGAAGGAAAAGCTAAGATGCATCCTCCCTGCATATCAAGTACCAGACTGATAGTAAAAATCGGGACAAAGGGGAGGGCTTGGCATGTCTGTGAGAAAAGGGCCCCCGTCAATGGTTCCCACCACGGGGAACTTGCCGGCTGAAAAGAAGTCACTGAGGAGGAAAACCCATTTGGAAATTAAGGTTAGCACGTTCTACAACCTCAGCTCACACAGCTTCCAGGGTCCGACGTGTCCCCGCCCGAGGACACAGGCAGGAGGAAGTAACATTCACCGCGGTCTATTATACACGAGGATTCCTGCATATGTTATCAGCCAGACATCAGCTCTGCAAGGCGGTGAGAGCTCCTCTTTTATATTCAGGAAGCTAAGGCTCCAGAGAGAGGGGAAAGTGGAGAGCCGCTGGATTTCTGATTTGTCTTACTTTAAACTCATCTTGTTTCCACCAAACTAGGGTAAATATATGGCAAGTGGAAACAAATGTATTTATCTCTCTCCTACCCACCGCAATCAAAAAACTATTTATAAATGGAATGTGGCGCGCGTGTGTGTGTGTGTGTGTGTGTGTGTGTGTGTGTGTGTGTGTGTTGTTTGGGGAGGAGAACTGGTTGGCTTAAATACTTTGAAAAATCTGAAAAAAAAGTTTTGTAATACGAAAGATGACAATATAATAGGAACTGGAGGAGGAAAAAATCTCATCCTTAAACAATTCACAATCCAGTCGGAGATGCTGGTAATTAGAGAGAAAAGCAAAGGCCAAATAGTGCTTAAGCCTGAATACATCATCCTAATTGTGCTTCCAAAGCACCCTATGCAAGTCAGGATTATTATCCTCCTTCTCTTAAAAATTTTCATAATAAAATAAAATGTAGATCAGAGAGGTAAAGAAGTCTCCCCAGGGTCACAGAGTTCATGTGGAACTGTAACACCAAGTTATACTAGTGGACTACAGTGATTCCAGCACAGAAGTAAGTAGGAAGACTCAAATTGTGTTCTTGGCCTTTGCCTGATTCATTATTTGTCAACTTGTATAACTTTCAAAGATCATCATTAACCTCAGAGGCTGGCTTTTAAAAAAAGACCATTCTACTATTGTAGCTACTTCCTTTGGGTGCTAGAGGAATTGATGAGGTCAAAGGCACTGAGAGAGAGAGGGACTTCCCCGCCGGTCCAGTGGTTAAGACTTCATGTCTCGAATGCAGGGGGCCAGGGTTCAATCCCTGGTCAGGGAACTAAGATCCCACATGCCGCACAGCCAAATAAATAAAGGCACTGAAAGAAAAACCTGGAACGTTGTGGGAACTTGCACAGTGTTATCTGCTGAGGTTTGAATACAGCTATAAATTTATACATCTTGTGTTGCCCGTGAGTAAGAGTTCCCATAGATGAGCTGTAAGCCTAGAAAGGGAATTTCTGGGTAAGGTCCACCTTCGGTATTTATAGAATTTGCTGACTTGTTTTCCAAAAGATGTTGCACCAGTTTTATACGCCACCTGCAGTGAGTAAGGTTCCTCTTTCTTCGCATCCAGGCCAACACTTGATATTGTCAAATTTTACAATTTTTCCAATCTGAAGGGTATAAAAAAGGATGTCATGGTTTCAAATGGCATTTCCCAGATTACTAAGGATTTTTGAGCATCCTATTGAATCTTTTTCTTTTCTTTTAATTGAACTATAGGTGACTTACAATGTTGAGTTAGTTTCTGGTGTAGAGCAAAGTGATTCATTTATACATATATATAACTTTTCCATATTCTTTTCCATTATGGTTTATTATAGGATATTGAACATAGTTCCCTGTGCTATAGAGTAAGTCCTTGTTGTTTATCTGTTTTATATATAGTAGTTTGTATTTGTTAATCCCAAACTCCTAATTTATCCCTCCCCCACCCCCTTTCCCCTTTGGTAACCATAAGTTTGTTTTCTTTGTCTGTCTGTCTGTTTCCGTTTTGTAAATAAGTTCATTTGTGTCATATTTTAGATAGCATATAAGTGATATCATATGGAATGTGTCCATTGAATTTTTTTTAAATTCAATTACAGGAGGTTTTTTGTAATGCTAATACTAATCATTTGGCTATTTTATAAATAGTAAAACATTCTCTCCCTTAATGACTAGGCTTTCATGTCCTTGATGATATCCTTTTGCCAACAGGAATTCTCAATTTTAATATGGTCAAAGGTATCACACTTTTCCTTTCCACTTTATGGTTTTTGTGCCTTTGTTTAAGAGAGCCATTCCAACTCCCAAGATAGTCTCTCATATTTGCAAAGCTGTATAGCTCTGCCTTTTTACGTTGAGGACTTTAAACCACTCAGAAATGACTTCTGTGCGTAAGATGAAATAGAGATCCCCTTTCAATGTGGAAAATCACTTGTCTAAGCACTGCTTATTAAATCATCCATTGTTTCACTAAAGCAGCAATAAGTCTGCCATAAATTGTTTCTGTTCTGCATCTGATTCTGGGCCCTCGGATTCTGGGCTCCCTATTCTAATTCATTGATGGATGGTTTTATCTATGCTAGTGCCAATGAAGCACTATTTAAATTGTTCTATGGCTTTAAGTTAGGGCCTGACATATAGGACAAACCCCAGCCCTTACTATTTTCTGTTTCCAGTGTGTCTTGTCTGTTACAACTGGCTGCTCTTCTACATAAACGTAAGAATTAGCTTCTCAAATTCCATGAAAAATTATTGAAATTGCATCAAATCTAAAGATCAGATTGGGGAGAACTGACATCTTTGAAATATATAGTATTTCTCTCCATGAGCATGACCCTCCTTTTATTTAGGTTTTTTTTTTTTGCGGTACGCGGGCCTCTCACTGTTGTGGCCTCTCCCTCTGCAGAGCACAGGCTCCGGACACGCAGGCTCAGCGGCCATGGCTCACGGACCCAGCCGCTCCGCGTCATGTGAGATCCTCCCGGACCGGGACACGAACCCGTGTCCCCTGCATCGGCAGGCGGACTCCCAACCACTGCGCCACCAGGGAAGCCCTTATTTAGGTCTTTTTAAATGTCTCTCAGTAATGTTTTATAATTTTTTTCATAAAGGGTTTACACATTTTTTCCCCAAATTTAATCTTAGATAATTAATTTTTACTGCTATTGTAAATGGAATATTTTACAAATTATTTTATAAAATCAGCGTTTTAAATAATATTTATGTAAACACTTTTATCTTATTACAAAATCTCATATAACACCTCATTATAATACAAACATTTAGTAATCCCCACCCAGATCAAGAAAGAGCCCATTCGCAGCACCCCAGAGGGTTCGCTTCCCAATCACAAGCCCCAACCTCCCCTTTAAAGTTAAACATTTTCTGGAAAATTATAATAATTACTTTCTTGCTTTTCTCTGTTGGTGTTTTTCTATTAAAAAATAGTTTTATATCTTTTATGAACTTTATGGCTTTTCTTTTTCTTTCTTTCTTATTATACTGGTCAAACTTCCAGTCCAAGCTTGAAGAGAAATAGGAATAAATAGGCATCTTTCTATCGTTCCCAAATTCAAAAGGAACAGTTTCAACATTTCACCATTAAGTACATTATTTATTTACAATTTTTTTAAAAATATACTAACAGATTAAGGAATTTCCCTCTTACTTATAATTTGCTATCATTTTCATTATGAGCAGAAATTACTGAAGTAAACAATATATTACTGGGCTCAATTTGTTAATATTTTGTTTAAAATATTTGCAACTACATTCTTGAGTGAGATTAGCCTGTTTTTTTCCTTCTAGGTTACGCAGGTATCACAAAAAGAAAGGGAGGATGCGCCCTCTTTTTCCATTTTCTGGGGAGTTTACTTATAAAAGATGACATTATTTTTCCCCTAAATATTTGGATGAAATTCACTAGTGAAACCATATGGGCCTAGAATTTTCTTATTTTCTTTGTGGGAGGGTTTTCAAATTATAGATTCAATTTATTTAATAACTGTAGGACTATTTGGATTTTTCTATTTCTTCTTACTAAAATAATTTGTCCACTGTTGCTATCAAGATGTCGTCTGTATTTCTAATTGTTATATCTTTGTGAGCGATCTGTCCTTTCTCTCTGGCTTCCTTAAAGAACTTCACTTTACGTTTGGTATTTTTTGTTGTTTTTTTTTATCTATTGCTCTTGTGGTTCTTTGGAATCCTTAAATCTGAGGATTGGTGTCTTTCATCAATTCTGGAATTTTTAGAATTTTTTCTTCAGATATTGCTTCTTCCCCATCCTCTTGATTACTTCCACCGGAACTGTGATGAAACGTATGTTGAACTTTCTTACTCTGGCCTGTATGAACCTTAACCCTCTGTTATATGTTCTACCGCCATTTTGTTTCTCTGTGCTGTATATTGGGTAATTTCCGTTGATCTACATAATTCACTAATTCTATCTTCATATATATGTCTAATCTACTCTTTAACCCACTTGTTAAATATTTTTATTATTTTTTCCACTCTAAATATTCTATTTCTTCCTTTTTCAAAACGAATTTGATTCATTTTCATAGTCTCCTACTCTTTACTCATAATTTAAAATGTGTTTGTAAAAGTTATTTAACCGTATCAATCATACTTATTATACTTTCCACATAACTTCCATTATCTTGATATTTTTGTGAATCTAATTCTGCTGATTCTTATTTCTACTGGTTCTTATTCATGGGTCTGGGTTTCTCCAGGAAAATGTCACATTTATGATAACTATATTATTATTTACTTGATGGTGCCATCATTGCTTTTCATAACTTTGAATTAAAGAAAAAGAAATCTGCCATTTAATTATTTCTTTGGGAGTTTCAACATTTCTTCATCCTTTGCATCTAGGTAGGATACTACAGTCTCATTCTCAATCTGCATACTTAGTCCAATATTGACTTGCTGTCTTAGCCTCCTAGAATCAAAAAAGGGAAAAAACTACATGTATGAACTCTGAAGGCAAAGTGCCTTGGAGATGTGCCACCCCCACTGTAATTCTTGGCTATTTGCTCTTATTCACCAAGGAATTGGGAAACAATTCATGCCCCTTCACTTTCCCCCTGCCATTATCCTGGGTTTTCCATCTCTTCAGGCTGCTGACCCATCTAATTCAGCATCCCTGAAATCTCAGTGACCTTCACCCCCACTCCGCCAAGGGCAGGAGCTCACACTCTTGCCCTTAGGCATTGTCCAGAGCTGCGCAGACTCAAATCTTAAGCTCAGTGTCCTGCTCCAACCACAGTCTCTCAACCTCTAGCATCTCCTGCTTTTAATCCCTCTCTAACTTGTTCTTTGATCTTCTGGGGAACTACATCCTCTAAGTCTCTGGGCAGAGAAAAGACAGGAGCCAACCACAACATGGTGTGTCTGAATTGCTTGTTCCAGGGTCAAGGGTACTATGGTCATCCCCGGAGAAGCAGGCTCACCACCCCTCATGTGTTCTGGGAGGTTAATCGTAAAGGAAAGAGACAGAGCCTTCTCTTTTACTAACAATGAATCTTCTGAAAAAGAAATCAATCCCATTTACAATAACATCAAAAATAATTAAGTACTTTTAGGAATAAATTTAACCAGGAAGATGAAAGATATCTACCCTGAAAGCTATAAGATGTTAACGAAAGAAAACTTAGAAGACACAAATAAATGCAAAGGTATCCTGGTTCGTGGATTGAAAGAATTAATATTGTTAATATTGTAATATTAATATTACCAAAGGTCATCTATAGATTCAACACAATTCAACACAATCCCTATCAAGATTCCAATGGCATTTTTTGCAGAAGTAGAAAAAAATCTTGTAAAATTTATACAGAAACACAAAAGACCCAAAATAGCCAAAGAAATTCTGAGAAAGAAGAACAAAGAAGAACAAAGAAGGAGGCATAAAACTTGCTGGTTTCAAGCTATACTGTAAAGCTATAGGGATGAAAACAGTATGGTACTGACATTAAAAACAGATAAATAGACCAATGGAACAGAACCAAGAATCCAGAAATAAACCCAAGCATATATGGACAACTAATATTTAACAACGAAGCCAAGAATACTCAATGGAAAAACAGTCTCTTCAATAAATGGTGCTGGGAAAAATTGGATATTCACATTTAAAGAGTAAAACTTGATATCTCTCTTACATCACTCACAAATATCAAATTGAAATGGATTGAAGACTTACATGTAACATCTGAAACCATGAAACTCCTAGAAACTTAACATGGATGCACCTCGAAGGCATGATGCTAAGTGAAGTCAGTCCGACAGAGAGACAGATACTGTGTGATCTCACTTACATGTGGAACCAGAGGCAAGACTTCGGGAAAGGGAGAATTAGAAGAACTTGATCAAAAATTACAAACTCCCAGTTATAAGGTAAATAAGCAGTAGGAATGTAATGTATAACATGATGACTATAGCTAACACTGCTGTGTGTGGTATATAAGAAAGTTGTAGTGATACTTAGGAAAATTGTTAAGAGAGTAGATCTTGGGAGTTCTCACAACAAGAGAATTTTTTTCTTTTCTTTTTATTGTATTTATATCAGATGATGAATGTTAACTAAACCTACTGTGGTAAACATTTCACAGTATATGTAAATCAAACTATCATTCTGTACACCTTAAACCTATACAGTGATGCATGTCAATTACTTCTCAATAAAACTGGAAAAGAAATTGTATTTAAATCATTTTTTCTACACATAAACTCTTTAATTGGTGGCAGTACCAATATTAACAATGGTTACTATACCAATGTATAATTTTTTCTGCAAATAAAAGGTTTTATCCACTTCATTGGATAAAACTTCATGACATTTAACTTTTTTTGATCACAGACCTCCTTAAAAACTTAATTTAAAACACACACTATGAATCCTGTCTGTAAGAAAATCATATGTACATAATCATATACAACATATTTTAAGGGGTTTACACCCCCAAAGTTTCTGAATTTTATGTTAAGCACCCTGGTCTACTCTAAGTTTGACAATAGATTCACCAATTCAGTGGTTCTCTCAAGACTGTTTTACCTGTAAATTTTCTCATTGTGTATCTATCCACCCTCACCAATATTCCTACTTTCTTTCCTGATCATGTAAATTCACAAGGCTCTTATATCTCAACTTGGAAATTTTGACCACTGGGGAAATTATGGAAACGTTCTCCAAAATTTGGGGGAAAAAGCATATAAAATTTGGATTAGCATTTCATACTCAACAATCCTGCTTGGAAAGATGATTTGAGAACCACAGGTACTGGCTAAATAAACAAAACAGCATCAGTTTCTAGCAAGACAAATTAATCAATCTTCACCAAAATCAATTATCAGAGAAATAAAAACAAATAGTTACTAATAAGGGTATTATGTATGTATGGGTGTATGTGTACGTGTGTATGTGTCTGTGCATAGGAAAAAAATCGTCTCTACTGCAACTTGCATGAAAATCCAAACTAATGACTGATGAATCCAAATCTGCTGTTTATGTGTTGACTTGAAGTTAATATCTGTAAAACACCTATAAATGGATAGAATTTGAAGGCTTCCCCAGGAGATAGAGCCTAGAGGACAACTGGTATCAGATGACCCTGTCCTGTCTTCAGTGATGGGTCTACATCTGCGTGCCCAGAAGCAAGGCATCCGTGACATTTTCGGAGGGCAGAGGCAGGCTCGGCCTGGACTGGAGGGGAACTTCCAACACCTCACCAGCAGCGGGCCGGCTTTCTCAGGTGCCCCCAGAATGCTGGCTTTCCCGACCTCTCTGCAAGGCCTCGGCCTCTGACTGATGGGGGCTCTTTACAGTGCAAGGTCCCTTAATTAAAACATGAACTCTGTTCATTTCACACCATCTGATAAGGACCCCCAAAAGACAAGGGGAGTTGACCAGAGAGCAAAGTAGTAAGAGACTGAGTCCCAGGGTCTTGTCTTGAAGGCTTCCCCGTACCTGCCATGTCAAACGGGACTAACGTCGATCTGGACTCACAGATGCGATCGGCTACCATCAGCGACCAGGCTGCAACTGGGCTTCTTCTAGTCGGAGGCTGGCTCACCCATGGGGCCCCAGCGGGCAGCCCAAGCCTCCCCTTCTGGTTATTTATGAGGTTGTTGGGAAAGGTTGTACCTGGCATGGAGGACGTGCACCATCGCACACTAGAAACATCACCACCACCACCTGAATGGATGCAACCCATCTTGTACAACGTACTGGAAAGTCAAAGAGCTTGTACCATGAGCCGGGCGTTATGTAAGCACCTTAACTACCTTGCTGAGTTCATCCTCACAGCAACCCTGGAGTAGATATCCTTGTACCCACCGCACGAAACCAGGACATGAAGGCCGGGCCACACTAAGGTCACATGGGTAGAAAGGGTCAGACAGGAGCTGAACCAGGCATGTCCTGCCAGCCTGTGACGCCATCCTGCCTCCTAGCGAGAAGGGGGGGTGTGGGCATTACACAGAATTTATAGATGGAAAACTGAGCTAGAAGGAGCTCATTTACTCATTCATTTAGGAAAAATTAATTGATTTCCTCTGTGGGCCAGTTACTGTTCCAGAAGCAGGAGACCCTGCAGGGACCAAGACAGCCCTTGCCACCTCGCTGGGTTGCCAACATGGGGGGGTGGAGTGGGGGAGGGAGAAAGGAGGGGAGCAGACGGACAAGCCAGCGTCCGTCACTCCACGGTGATGAGAGGAGGAAAGCACCAGATGGGAGGGGTGAGGGCCGTGGGAGGGCAGTGCGTGTCCCCTGCTGCCCTGCAGCATCCCAGAAGGATTCCTGGAGGAAGTGGTATTTGGGTTGAGGTCGAAAGGAGGAGCCACACAGGGACGTCCCCGGCGGTGCAGTGGTTAGGACTCCAGGCTTTCACTGCTGTGGGCCCGGGCTTGATCCCTGGTGGGGGAACTAAGATCCTGCATGCCGTGTGGCACAGCCAAAAGTAAAAATAAAAAAAAAATGACATAAAGGAGGAGCCACATTAAACCAGAATCTCTCAGTTCCCTTCCCCTCTCTCTAGCAAATTCTTCTCAAAAACAGCAGGATTTTTTTGTTCTTTTTTTTGTTTTTTTTCAAATATTTCTCATTTCTGGTGTTTTTCTAGACTACTCACATGCCACCCAGGGCCGCTTGGTGTCTTCTTGTTTTCTGATTGGAATCTTTTTTCCCACTGGCTGGGCTGTGGGAAGCCCAGTAATTTGAGGGGAGGCCGTGCTTTGGGCTGGTGGCCAGCCAGATGGGAGCCCTCTGGCCACCTCCCTGGGGGCCGCACCCCACGCTGCCTGTGTGCCCTGGGGAACACGGGACCCAGCTTTCGGAAGCAAACGTGATTTCTGTGGTTATTGTTTTCATTACATCCAAAATGTGGGAAACAATTTTTAAAACAGAATTTGGTAAAGTTGGACTAACAACGATCACTAAAATGTGTATTTATTTATTCATATTTCAAATTTTCATTATATACTACTTGATATTTTAGAAGATATTAGTACCTTATTGCTAAGAAATACCATTCAAGTCAGGGTTCATCTTGTCTGTGATCGCCTACCGAGGGGCAGCTTTGCTGGGCCGTGCAAGTCCATGGAGAAAAGTGGTAGGAAAATCAGACCACAGAAAGGCGGGCACTGCTTTGGTTTCATTTTGTTTGTAGATCAGACTCAAGATTCGATTTTTATGTCTCTAAGACCAAAACTAATGTCTCTGTCCTCTGGTCACCACGAGACCCAGAATGAAAACACAGTTCAGTACACATGGATGTGCCTTCATCCTTAGTTATAAACGGTGGCCACCGCTTCCAGGCAGCCCTCCTGGATGTGTCAGGACTTTCACCACACAGTCTGCTGACACGCAGCCAGGAGGGTACTGTGCTGTGGCCGCCCCTTCCCACGCCCCCCACCCCAGATCTAAGACAGAGCCTCACTGTGCAGCTTCCAGGCCAAGACAACACTGCCAGCTCTGCCCTCTGGGTCCACATCTGCAAACTGGCCGCTCCTCTCCAGCAGTCTGCTCAGGGTAGCACCAAACAGAGAAAAGCAAACACAGAAGCACGCTGTCAGGCCCGGCACGCCTTGAACACACAGTGCTGTTATTAGGATGCCTCGATATTTTTCCTCGCTGGAAGCCGCCGGCTCATACTCGTCCCGAAAGAGGCAACAGCAAACGACGGGGGGAAGAAAGCATTCCCCGACCCCATGCAGTGCGCCTTCACGTGTGGACAGAGTTATATGGATTCTGTGCGACGCACAGTGAAGCCACCCATTATTATAGCCCAAGAAACTGCGTTTTCCTTTTATTCCTCTAGAGCATTGGTAGTAACACCCGGCACAAACTGGGCCTAAACCCGGGAAGTCCAGGGCTGAAGGAGAGTGCATGGCTGGAGGGGTGCCTCCCGGAAGGGTGTGAGGACTCAGTCCCCCCGCCTGTCCCCCCGCCTGGGCGGGCTGCTCACTGCTGTGGACACGAGAGCACTCACGAGCCCCTGAGCCTGCTTTCTGGTCTGCAACACCAGTGACTCAGAGAGGGACAAAGGGACACACGTGCAGGAGGTGCTTGCCCGGTGCCTGTAACACCATCGGCCTCACTAGCTGCCGCCTCCGTCTCGATGCTAATAACAGATGCAATATTTGTCACCAGGCTGTGCCTTCCCTCCCTTGCCTGCATCCTGGGCAGATTGGGAAGATGGGGACAGAGGCCAGGGGGCCGCGGTCTCATGGGGAAGTCCCTTCAGGAGGCCGGGACCCAAGGGTTACCCTTGGGGCCACAGTTTCGGACCCCACAGGGACGGTGACAAGGACATGTCCCTCCGCAGTGGCAGCCGCAGGCCGCATGCGCTCTCACCTGGTGCTCACAGCGGCTCTAGAGAACACGGTGTAAGGGTTGTCGTCACCGGTCGATTTGTGAGGACACAGACTCTAGAGCTGGTGAGACAAGTGCCCAGGGTCACAGCTCCCAGTGGTGGCCCTAGCCTAGGCCCCGGGGCTTCATCCTCCCTTTCTGCGTTGCTTCTCCTGGTGAGGCCAGAACAGCTGAAGCAAAGTACAGGGCGACCGCCTGCCCCGCGGGCGAGCTCTGGCGGGGTGGGCGCACAGCAAGGCTTGGGGGCACCAGCAGCGGGGGGCAAGTCGGGCTCTCTCGGCACGGGTGCCCCTCACACCGGGATGAGACAGATGCCTGAACGCCCTGCCTGCCGTCTGTCTCTGTACACACGATACAGCAAACACCGAGGCAGAAACAAACACAGCCTTTTATCCCTCCTGGGGAACAGCTGTTTGACAAATTGCTTTCCTTGGGAAAGTACTCAGGCTTGTAGGAGGACACACAATAATTAGAAGACACGGTACCTGCCTATGAGGTGCTTACAGAGCTCAAACAGCTAAAGAATGTAAGTGGAAGAAGGGCAATTTCAGCCCCAGCTTAGGAGGAGCAAATGAGTGAAGGGAACGCATCCTGGAAGGCTTCCTGGAAGGGGTGATGGATTTGTGGGCAAGCAGGGGAGGTAAAGGCAATGAGTCAACCCAGTCTCAGAGGAGGGGCTTCGCCTGTCATCTAAAGGCAAGTGGAGCAGTAAAGGAAGCCAGCAAATGTTTTAGCTAGAAGAGTCGACAAAACGTGCTTTGGTTTGCACGATGCCCTCTGAAGGCCCACTGCGATGCCGGGAGCAGTTTCTCCTAGTTGCTGAGCCAGGTCTTGGGTGGAGGAGGGGAGAAGCATCTTCCTGCGTCTCTGAACATGCAGAGCAGAGCTGGGCAGCTTCGGAATCGCTGCTGTGTTGGTCCCCCCCAGCTGGAGCCAAGGCCGGGGGTCCTGGGCCCCTCCCTTGGGCTGGGGCCTCAGGCTCACAAGACCTCTGGTGTTTTACAAGCACCTTTGCTGGTTGCTCAGTGGGGATATGGTCAAGCCTGTCATCCTCGCAGCCCAGGAGCTGCAGGCCCCGAAGTGCTGCCAGGAGCTTCCTACAAGGCTGGTGACCTTTGCTGCAGTATCTGGGTGCAGAAGTAAGCAATCCTGCTAACCTTGGCTCTGAGTTTGGCTGCAAACTCATCAACTTTGCAAAGACCTTTTTTTCCCCAGATGGGTTGTCCTTAGTCATCTGCGCTTCTAAGAATCTGAAATCTTCACATTTCCATGTACACAATATGGGAAAATGTGAGCAAAATAAAGGAACAATGCTGCATATGAAGGTTTTTGAAAACCTGGTCTTGCATCTTTTTAAATTTGAAATTTTGCAGTTTTTATTCATTAGAAAAGTAAACAGGATGTCTCCTAGGTGCACAGATTAAATATTACAAAGTGCTCCCAGGAGCTGGGGCCTTGGCTTCTAAGAGAGTGTTGGTGTCCCCCTGGTGCCCGCCATGGAGCCCCCCGCTTCCCTCCTTGCGTGCAGGAAATGGATCAGTGGACTGAAGAGGACACCTTGACCATCCGTGATTCAGTCATGTCTTGCTGCGTTTCTGTAATTATTGCAGTTGGTTTAATCCAAACAAAGAGAATATTCTGAAGACGTTCAGCCAAATTCTGATGGACAGGACAGCCGGCCAAGGGAGGCTCTGATGTCCCTGGGCTGAGCTGTCACTTGAGGGAGGGCCAGGAGCTGCGTTTGCATTTCCGAGGCCAGACCACACTTTACCCATATATTGCCATTTCCCCAACTATTTGCCCTGATTAAAGGAGGGTAGAAAATTACTTACGCCCCTAAATTGCAACAACAAAGGCTGGGTTTCTCTTTTCAATCAAAACAGCACGGCTGCCTGATTCAAATGCTAATAGCGGGGTCCTGAATTGGCCACTAAAAGAGGGAGACACTTTTCTCTGCAAATGACCAGAAAGTCACTCCATTGCCCAAGAATCTGCAGGATCCTTCCAGCTGGACGTCTGTGAAATTGCTTCATGGGAAACCTCCTGGAGGTGGTCTCGGGCTGCAGCCTGCTTAGGGTGCAGCCTCTGGGGAAGAGGAGAGCACCTTCGATTGGAGCAAAGCTCTGACCCACGGGGCGGGGTCTCTGCGGAAACGCCCCTTCTCCCTGTTGCACATCCAGGAAGAGTGAACACCTCCGGAGCAGCTTTGGAATTCTCTGTTGGAAAAGGCGGCAGTCTGAGGGTTGGCTGCCATCATCCTAATGCATCCTGATTCCGACCTTGCTCCCATTGGCTTTAAGGAGGAAAGGCGGTGTCTCCTCAGCTGCTGCAGCCGCATCCCCCCAGGCCCTCCCACCAGGCAGCCCAGGGCTCTGCTTGCTTGCGGGGGGAGCTGGAGACGGCAGGGCTTCGGCCGATGATCCAAGTTCCAGTCCTGCCGCTTGCTCGGCCGTGACCAGGCTCTGCCCTGTGTGCCCCTTGCTCGCTGCGTCCTCAGGAGTGCGGTCTTAGGGCAGAGGGGGACCAGCGCCTACCTCCCCACTCAGGTGAGGAGCCGTGCACACACACGCATGGGGACCCGGGCCAGACTGACTGCAGCTCCACGCTAGCCCGGCCCTGACCAGGTCGGCTAGCGCTCCCGCCCGAGTGCCCTTCCACGTCACAGCCCTTCCTGCGACACCAGACGCCGCGCCACGTGTGGGCGCCTGCGCTGTGGGACTCGGGGCCCCGGCAGGCGAGGCATCGGGGGGGGGATGACACAGAGGTTTTGAAAACTTCTCGTTCTCTACGCCTCGCTGCCATTATCACAATATATGTCTTTTCAACGTTTGCTTCTGTGTTCACCTTACCCACCAATCACGCAGTCGTGCACATGTAGACTTTGCACCCACCCCGTGCCCAGCTGGGGCGCCTTGCTCGCCAAGGGCGACACCCTCGAGCCCCTGGTGCATTGGCTGGACTCGGCTCTATTCTGGAATCTTGCGTGTTTGGCGGGGGTAACGCTGATTTTAGATCTGTATGAGTTAGGAGGCTTTAACAATTTGCAGTCCCAAGGGAACTGTTACATGATCCTCCAAGATAGCCATCCCTTTCTCTCCTCTCTACCCTCCCCCACTACAGTCCCGGCAACCTCAAAGGACAGGGGTTACTTTTGTTTACTTTTCAGATTTACACTATGCTGGTTACTTTCTTATGGATTATTTATGATGCTTCTTTTACTGGGAAATAGTACTGAAACCATATTGTGGAGTGACAGTTCTTTCATATACCTGTGAAAACACCATGAATACGACTGTGCAAAAGGTATTCGGAATAGGCATTCATGCGTGTGTTAGAAAGAGACTTACCTCCTGGAGAACTCCATGTTAGCAAGGGAAGTAGAATACATCTGATGTAAGTGACCAAGATATCTTTTACTTTGAGAATCCTTCTCATCTGATTTACAGATAGTCTTGTTCTGAAAGAAATGTTTTATTTTTATTTTTTATGTTCATGTCTTACCTCCAAGGCTAGACTTTAAGACTGTGTAAATGGGCACTTATCCCTCTTTATATTTCTAATGCACAGATTCATGTATTACACACAGTCAGTGTGCACTACATTGTTGTGATAGGGAAGGACCTTTGTCTTCTATTACAAGTTAATCACTAAGGGATGTTGCCAATAAGCTTAAATTATACATAATGGCCCATCTTTGGGAACCCTGCCTTGCAGGTCATGAGCATTAAAAGCTAAAATACCTTGTTTAGCTCACAGGAAACATTATGACCAGGCCCATCTGTGAATGACTGCAGGAAAGAAGAAATTAACACATTGCCTCCTGAAGTGGACCAGAACCAGGAAATATTTGACTTTACTCCCTCCCCTTTTAGTATAAAAGGAGCCTGAATTCTAACTCAGGCAAGATGGTTCTTTGGGACATGAGTCCACCACCTTCTCCGTCTGCTGGATTCCTGAATAAAGCCACTATTCCTTGTCCCAACAACTCGTCTCTCGATTTATTGGCCTGTCATGCAGAGCAGTACAGCTTGGACTCGGTAACGTTGTTTCTTATGATGAGTAAACCCAGCAGTTATTCTCCATACTTTACATTTATAATGCTTTTGGATGCATGTCAAAATATTCTTGGTATGCTATGAATACTTAGACTTCTCTGCCTTGGCCTTCCAGTATAAATTAGTTGACAAGATAACACTGATGCCGTCGGACAGCAAAAACATCTGACAGACAGCTAGATCCCCAGGCTAAGATTGGTACAAATGAAAAGATATTATTTAGCATAGCGTAATTAAGGGTGGTATCAAGTGCAGTATTTGAGACAATATTTTAAAAATGCAAAAATAGTGATGTAAATTACATCACTGTAAGTGTAGAAGATGAGGAGAAATTTTTAAAAAAATGGAAATAGCTGGAAAGCTAAAGTAATCCGATGTGATGGAATTTCAGGTTAGAGAAAATTCCAAACAGATGAAAATAAACCAGGAAACAAGTAGGACCAGGAAGGCAGAAGAATGGAAGGACTAAGAAATCAATGGCATAGTGTCACATTTTCAAACCCTAAGACCTTGGTGAGGAAACTTTATGGATAACTCGGAACTCATTCTCATTCAGTGCTCCAAGGAAGGAGCTCTGTGATCATGAAACATCCTTTAATTTCATGTCTGCCGGATCGAATCAGCACCAGTGGTCACAACCAGGTACATTGATTCAGGATTTCTCAAGTTTGTCTAATCGTCACAGGAATTCACTGAGAAGGTTGATAACAATACAGATTCCTGGGTCCCAACACAGATCAACTAAATCAGAGTCTTCAGACAAAGGCCTAGAACTGCACGTTCTACCAGGGGCCCCCAGTGACCACTGTGATTCAGCACATTTGGGGGACACTCGTTCAGCCAAGGATGACTCAGGAAGTGAAACCGGAAATAAGGAAAGAGATGGGTCCATCTTTCAGACAGCCCCAGAGCATGTGCATACGACCTACATTATAGTCTTTGCTTAAAGAATCAGACTTGGGGCTTCCCTGGTGGCGCAGTGGTTGAGAGTCCACCTGCTGACGCAGGGGACACGGGTGCGTGCCCCGGTCCGCGAAGATCCCACATGCCGCGGAGCGGCTGGGCCCGTGAGCCATGGCCGCTGAGCCTGCGCGTCCGGAGCCTGTGCTCCGCAACGGGAGAGGCCACAGCAGTGAGAGGCCCGCATACCGCAAAAAAAAAAACAAAAAAAAAACAAAACAAATAAACAAAAATAATCAGATTTAAAGCTAGACTATACTAGTGATAGGACAAGATTTGTTTTACACATGAAAGGCATTAGTAAGTGTGTATGTGTTTCCAGTTTACTTGTCCCACTGGGGTGGTGGTATCTGGCCCCTAGATTTCTAGACATGTATATTCATGGCATTTTACAGTCTGAATGAGTCTCTAAGAAGATCATCTTCTCAAACTCCCTCATTTGACAGACAAGAGATGCACCTGTGTGCTTGTAAGTTTGCACATCTGTGCATATAAAACTATGTATTATAGGTGTGGGTCTTTGACCCTTTTCGGAGTTTGGGGGAATTCTGGAGGCTACACCCTTAACCTATAGCCTGTAAATGAATTAAACAGAGTCCAGTGCTAGCTTTCATAATCCATGGCAGTAAGCCTTTGGAAGAAAGTTTGTTCATTAAATTCCACAAGTTTCAAGAATTCACATGCACCCTAAGAAGCTCAAATATGGCTCAGGTTATCCTAACGTGACCTCAACATGCTTTTGGGAAACTGAGCCAATATATCTGGCTTTGAGGCTGAGGCTCTAGATCAGTAAAGATAGCCCCCTGTAGGAACATCTATAGGACGGGAACCTTTGCTCAGCCCTCAGCCAGGCTTTGTGGGTATTCTCATGATAAAGAAAAGCATTTGTCTGTGACCTTTCTTTTCTTCTTCTCCACTACCACCTCAGGCCTTCTCTCAGGCTGAACCAGCTGAATCCACACGGGGCCCAGTGTGGAAGGAGGCAGACGGGAGTGGGAGGAGGGGGGAAGTGTGGAGGGGTCCAGCAGAGAGTGAAGGACACACACGCACACAACTCACCTTCTCTGGGCCTCGGGGTCACTTGTCTGCAGTTTCTTGCTGTTCACACTTTTCCCTCCACTCCGTAAGCCGAGAAAGAAGGCCCTTAGAGGGAAACGTGAGATATCTTTTTACAAATATCCTTCAATGCCGCAGTTTATTAACACTGTCAGCCGAGCTGTGTCCCTCCAATTTCCACCACAATTTACAAAGTGGGAAACTTGCCTCACCATTTTGTACCAGGCCAAGGGGCAAGGTCCCCTGTAATTTAAGACTAAGATTCCAAATGCAGCCCAGTGTGGCCAAGACCCAAATTTCAGTAATAACTTCTCATTCCCAGTTTTAAGATGTGTGCATCTTCTCTCTGGTTTGATGGTGCCAGAACCTATCTTTCTGAATTATGATGGCACTGCGTCTTAGGCAGAATGACAGCGGCTGTGTTTGGTCTCTTGTTCTCTGGTTAAGTATGAGTGCAATGTATCAGATCTATAACAGTACTGACGATTTCCTGCTTATTTGCTTTGGTTCCTCTCATTGCTGGTTCTACAAGCATTCGGAGCACCAGGTACAGGCACTTCACGGCCATCTGCCTGGTGTCAGTGCGGAGTCACTGCCAGGCCTAGCAGGTGGCCAGGACTCTTGCTTGGTGGCCTCACTGCTGGCTGCCCACCCAACACCAGTCACCCATTTTCTTCCTTACTAAGAGTACCCTGGTATTGCTCTGGGGTACAAGGTACCCAGATGAAGAAAACTTCATAGTACACGAGACGCTCAGTGAAACTGGTTAGTTTTTTTTGTTTTTTTTTTTTTTGCAGTACGCAGGCCTCTCACTGTTGTGGCCTCTCCCGTTGTGGAGCACAGGCTCCGGATGCGCAGGCTCAGTGGCCATGGCTCACGGGCCCAGCCGCTCCGCGGCACGTGGGATCCTCCCGGACCGGGGCACGAACCCGCGTCCCCTGCATCGGCAGGCGGACTCTCAACCACTGCGCCACCAGGGAAGCCCGAAACTGGTTAGTTTTGATCCTCTTGTGCTAACCCACTGTACCTGGGACTCAGGACCAGGTCAGCCTGTCTGGTCTTGCTCAGTCCCTTCCCTCTCACACTGGCCCAAAGTCCTGGAGCCAAATGTATGCTCTGTCTAACCTTGGGATCAGTGTATTTGCCAGAAAGCATCTAGTCTCTCCCACCCCAGTAGGCCTGTCCTTCCAGTCCTCCAGGCAAAACAAATGTAAAGGTTTTCAAATATTTTATTTCCTTATTTTAGTCTAGAATTTTTTGTGTCTCAGAGTTTATAGGCATTCTCAAATATGTCTAGATATTGCAATCTAGATCTTAGGTCACTTAACGTGCTTTCCCTTTATGACCTGTATTCATTTTCTCAACACATTTTGAAATTTTGCCTGCACTGAAGGGGTCAAATCAGTCACCTCCATTTCCAGAAACTTGCTCTTGTTTACAAGTGTTTCATGGGCTTACCCACTTTAATCAGAGTACCATCCAACCCGCTGCCATATCTGTATAAGAGCTTAGTTGGATTTCGTCCAATCTTCAGCCTCAGAGAACTTATTTGCCTATGGTTTCTGTCTCAAATGATTTCTAATTCATAACAAGCTTGTCAACTGGCTTATGAAGAGGATGCTTTCCCACAGGTTCTGCACATCTTAGATAATATCACCGGACCATCCAAGGGAATCAAAAATGCCAAATTCCATTGAACTGTTTTCTGTGCTTGGAAACACATACTGACTATTGAGTATACTTGCAGTCAGCACTGTAGTTTTGTTTTCATTCTATCTTTACGAGTAATGCTAATATACTGAAGAAAAATAGAACTAAGGCTATTTTTATCTTGGAATCTATGATATCCTCAGGTAAAGTTGAGAGGGAATTATCTTTTTAACTCTAAGGTGTTTCTAACTGTTTATTTGGAAAAAATTTCAAACTTATACAAGGGTACAAGAATCGTACAATGAACTCCCTAAGTCCTTCAGATAGATGTATCAATTGTAAACATACTTCATTTTGTGTCACATAAACTGCATGTTTTATGTCTCCCTTTCTCTCTCTTTACGTATGTTTTTGTATGTATACATGTATGTACATATACATATAATTATACTATTATTATTATTAGTTCCCCATTTAAGAGAAAGTTACAGACATAATGACCATTTACTCCTAAATATTTCATCATATATTTCCCAATAAGAATGTCATTCTCTTATATAACCTCAGTAAAATGACCAAATTTAAGAACTGAATATTGCTATAATGCTATTATCTAATTTACATCCTAAATTTCACCAATTGCTCCAATACACTGGTAAAGTTATAATGTTTTAAGGACATGTAGAAATTTAGTCAACATAGACAAGCGGATGTTAACTTGCTTTTGAAAATGAATCTATTCAATATATTACAAAGATAAAAAAATCTATGTGAGAAACAGATTTTATGGTGAGAAATAGACTCAATCAACAAGAATTATTTAAGTATTCAAAAAACTATTGGAAGGATCACTTTGGCAATACATATACTAAAACTGAAACAATGCAGAGAAGATGAGCACGGCCCCTGCACAAGATGATACACAAATTCTTGAGATGTTCAATATTTTTTTTTTCAGAAGGGGAAAGAAATGGTTGAGTGTTATGGACTGAATTATGCTCCCCCCAAGTCCTTATGTTGAAGCCTTAACCCTCAATGTAATATATGTGGAGATAGAGCCTTTAAAATAGTAAGTAAGGTTACATAAGGGTGGGGCCCTAACCCAATAGGACCAGTGCTCTTTTGGGAGGAGGAAGAGACACCAGGGGTGCTCTCACACAAAGGAAGGACCGTGTGAGGACCCAGGGAGAGGGAAGCCCTTTGTAAGCCAGGAAGAGATCTCTCACCAGGAACCCGACCATGCTGGCACTTTGATCTTGGACTTCCAGCCTCCGGAACTGTGAGAGATAAACTTCTGTGGTTTAAGCCACCCCATATGTGGCATTGTGCTGTGGCAACTCTAGCAGTGTGATTCACTGGGTAACAATCCTAGACTGTCCTTCTCACGAGATTCCTAAATTAGAGTTGACGGTTGAAGCAAACGTTATAACACTGAACACTATCCGATGTAGTGCTCCATGTGTACAGAGGAAATACTGAAGACAATTGTATTTCAAAAGGAGAAAAGGGTTACAGGTACCCAAATGGGAGTAAACATTCAATACGTCACTCAAAGTGGTAAGACGTTGATATAAGGAGGCTGTGATGAGTTACTTATATATGTTGTAGTATCTAGAACAACCACTAAGGAAACTATATAGAATGATATGATCAAAAACATTATACATAAATAAAAATGCTATTCTACAATATGCTGAGGTGATCCACAAGAAAGCAAGAAAAGAGAAACAGAGGAATGAGAAACAGAAGAAACAAAACAAAAATCGAAATGCCAGACATGAGCCCTAAGTTTCAATAATTGCTCTAAATGTAAAGGATCTAAATACACAATTAGACAACAGAGGGTGGCAGAATGGATAGAAACACACAACCCAAATATACACTGTCTTCACAAAACTCACTTCAAATTTAAGTACAAAAGTAGTTTGAAAGTAAAAGGATGAAAAAAGATATATAATGCAAACTCAAAAAAGGAATGGCTATATTATATCAGATTAAGTAGACTTCAGAGCAAAGGAAATCACTAGGCAAAAAGAGGGACATTGCACAATGAGTAGAGAATCAATTCACCAAAAAGATATAGCAATTCTAAATATGTATGCACCAAACAATAGAACTTTAAAAACATGAAGGAAACACTGAAAGAACTTAAAGAAGAAAAAGAGAAATCCACATTTACAGTTAGGGACTTCATGACCCCTCTGTTAACAATTGATAGAACCTCTAAACAGAAAACCAGCAAGAATACAGAAGAATTGAGCAATGTCATAAAACAACATCACCCAAGAACAGCAGAATGTACATTCCTTTTAAGCACCCATGGAACATTCACCAAGACAGACCATATCCTGGATAATTTTTTTTTAATTTAGCAAATTAAAAAAAAACCTGAAATCATACAGAGTTTGTTCTATGATCATAATGGAGTCATAGTAGAAATCAACGACAGATGGAGTCATGCTAGAAATTGATGACAGAAAGACAAAAGGAAAATCTTCAAACATGGAGAGTAGCCAACACTCCTAAATAATCCATGGGTCCAAGAGGTAGTCTAAAAGGAAATTTTAAAATAAATTGAACTGAATGAAAATGAAAGCACAACATATCAAAATTTGTGAGATGCAGCTAAGAGGGAAATTTATAACACTAAATGCGTACATAGAAAGGAAAAATCTCAAAATGATTTTCTAAGTTCTTACCTCAGAAAACTAGGGAAAGAAAAGCAAAAGAAACCCAAAGCAAGCAGAAGGAAGGCAATAATAAAGATAATACTGTAACTCAATAAAATTGAAAATAGGAAAACAATAGAAAAAATCAATGAAACAAAAGGTAGCTCTTTAAGAAATCTCAATAACATCTGTAAACCTCTAGCAATACTGACAAAAATAAAAAGACAAAAATCACCACATCAGGAATGAAACAGGAAATACCATCACAGGTCCTTCAGCCATCAAAATGATAGTAAGGGAATACTGTAAAATTTATACTCATAAATTTGACAACATAGAAGAAATGGATCATTTCTCAAAACCCACAAAGTACCAAAATTCAGCCAAGATGAGAAAGATAACCTTAGTAACCTTAGAAGTCTCAAAACCGTTAAAGAAATTGAATTGATAAATCCCCAGACCCAGATAGTGTCACAAGATAATTTTATCTAACATTTAAGTGAGAATTAACACAAAATTTTATACAATCTCTTCCAGAAAATAGATGAGGAAGGAATGTTTGCCAACTCATTTTATGAGGTTAATATTACTCTGACAGCAAAAGCAGAGAAAGATAGCCTCCCTCCAAAAACATGTACAGAGCAATCTCTCTCATGAACATAGACTCAAAAATTCTTGACAGAATATTAGCAAATCCAATCTAGCAATGTATAAAAAAATTAATATACCATGAAAAAGTAGAATTTCCAGATATGCAAAGCTGGTTCAACGTTCAAAAATCAGTCAACATAAACCACCATATCAATAGGCTAAGAAATAAATTGATACAGGCATGGGATTTGAACAAATTCTATACTCAGTGATATAAAATCTCTCAGCAAACTGGGAATAGAGAGGAACTTCCTCAGCCTCATACAGATTATCTACAAAAAGCTCACAGCCAATATCACAATTAAAGGTTAAAGACTGAATTATTTTCCTTTAAGACTGGAAATGAGGCAAGGATGCCTGTGCTCACCCCTCTTGTTCAACATGGCACTGAATGTTCTAGTGCAATAACAGGGAAAAATAAAAATACATAAAGCCACACATTTGTGGGGAAGAAATAAAGCTGTCTGTATTGTAGATGATGCATGGTTGTCTATGTAGAACATCTCGAGCAATCTACCAAAAAACTTCCCAGAACTAAAAAATGAGCTTAGTAAGATTACAGGACACAAGGTAAACACACAAAATTAATTGCATCTATATATACTAAAAATGGACAAGTGAAAACAGAAGTAAAATATAGAAATCAACAAAATGTTGATATAAGAAATCAAAGAAGACGTAAATAGTTGGAGAGACTTGTCATGCTCATGTATTAGAAGTCAATTTTCCACAAACTGATCCATAGGTTTAATGGAATCTCTATCAAAAGTCCAGCAAAATTTCTGTAAACTTACACAAGTTTATTCTAAGATTTATACAGAAAGGGAGAGACCCTAGAACAGTCCCCAAAAAATGAAAAAGAAGAAAGTGGGAGGAATCACTCTTCCCAATATTAGGGCTTACTCTATAGCTACAATTATCAAGACTATGATTGATATGATATTGGTATGATATTGGTAAGGATTAGACACACAGATGAATGAAACAGACTAGAGAATGAAATTATCAGATTGACAGAGGTGCAGAAGCAATTCAATAGAGGAGGAATAGCCTTTTCCACAAATAGTGCTGGAGCAAACTAGTAGTTGTAGGCAAAAAAATAAAATAAAATAAAATAAGCCTTTCTCAAGAAAATATTAACAAATCAAATCCAACAGTGTATTTTAAAAGTATACACCCATGGCCAAGTGTGATTTATCCCAAGTAGGCAAGGCTGGTTCAACATTCAAAAATCAGTTAATACATCACATCAACAGATGAAATAGATGCCAAAAAATCATTTGAAAAATCCAATAGCCTGGGCTTCCCTGGTGGCGCAGTGGTTGAGAGTCCGCCTGCCGATGCAGGGGACACGGGTTCGTGCCCCGATCCCGGAAGATCCCACATGCCGCGGAGCGGCTGGGCCCGCGAGCCATGGCCGCGGAGCCTGTGTGTCCGGAGCCTGTGCTCCGCAACGGGAGAGGCCACAACAGTGAGAGGCCCGCGTACAGCAAAAAAAAAAAAAAAAAAAAAAAAATCCAATAGCCATCATGATAAAAAGTCTCAGCAAACTCAGAATAGAAGGGAACTTCCTCATCAATAAAGAGCATCAAAAAACCTACAGCTAACTTCATGATTAATGGTGAGAAACTAGATACTTTTCCCCTAAGAACGGGAAAAAGGCAAGTATTTCCCCTCTCACATCACTCCTAGCCAACACTGTATTGGAAGTTCTAGCTAATGCATTAAGGAAAGAAAAGGTATATAGGTTGAGAAGGAAGAAATAAATGTCTTTGTTCACGTATAACCTGACTGTCTATGTAAAAAAATCCCAAGAATTGAGCCCCCAAAATGCCTCGAATTAGTTGATTATACCATGGCTATAGGATACAAGGTTAATATACAAAAGTCAGCTTTCTGATATACCAGCAGTGAACAAATGGAATTTAAAGTTAAAAACACAATACATTAGCACTGAAAAAAGTACTTAGGGATAAATCTAACAAAATATGTACAAGGTCTATATGAGGGAAGCTACAAAACTGAGAAATCGAAGATTTAAGTAAATGGAGAGATATTTCACATTCATGGATAGGAAGACTCAATACCATTAACACATCAGTTCTTCCCAACTTGATCTATAGATTCAATACAAAATCCCAATCAAAACCCTACCAAGTTATTTTGGGATTATCAAAAAACTGATTCTAAAGTTTATATGAAAAAGCAAAGGACCCAGAGTAGCCAACACAATAGTGAAGGAGAAAAAGAAAGTCATAGGGCTGACCCTACTCGACTTCCAGATTTACTGTAAAGCTACAAAAGTTAAGACAATGTGGTATTGGTGAATGAACAAATGGATCAATGAACTAGAGTAAAGAGCCAGGACACAGACCCAGTCAGACCCACGCAACTGATCATTGACAAAGGAGCAAAGGCTGTTCAACAGATAAAGAACAGTCTTTTCAAGAAATCATGCTAGGGCTTCCTTGGTGGCACAGTGGTTAAGAATCTGCCTGCCAATGCAGGGGACACGGCTTTGAACCCTGGTCCGGGAAGATCCCACATGCAGCGGAGCAACTAAGCCCTCACGCCGCAACTACTGAGCCTGCGCTCTACAGCCCGTGAGTCACAGCTACTGAGCCCTCGTGCTGCAACTACCGAAGCCCACGCTCCTAGAGCCTGTGCTCTGCAACAAGAGAAGCCACCACAATGAGAAGCCCGTGCACCGCAACGAAGAGTAGCCCCCGCTCACCACAACTAGAGAAAGCCCGCGTGTAGCAACCAAGACCCTACGCAGCCAAAAATAAAATTAATTAATTAATTTTAAAAAAAGAAATCATGCTGGAACAACTGAACATCCATGTGGGGAGAAAAATGTAGATTCAGACCTCAAACCTTTCACAAAAATTCAACTCAAAATGGATCGTAGACCTAAAAGTGAAAGGCAAAACTATAAAACCTCTAGAAGAGAATGTAGGAGAAAATCTAGGTGACCTTGCTTTGGCAATGAGTTTCTGAGATACTACAGTAAAAGCAGCACAATCCATGAAAGAAAAAACTGATAAGCTGGACTTCATTAAAATTAAAACCTTCTGCTCTGTGAAAGACACTTTTACGAGATTGAACAGACAAGTCAGAGGCTGGCAAGACATACTTGCAAAAACATACCTGAGCGTTTGTATTGCAAATATACAAAGAACACTTGAAACTCAACAATAAGAAAACAGTACAATTAAAAAATGGGCCAAAGATCTTAAAAGACTACTCACCAAAGAAGATATACATGTGGCAGATAAGCATATGAAAAGATGTTCCACATCATGTGTCTTCAGGGAAATGCAAAGTAAAACAACAATGAGATACCACTACACACCTGTGAGAATGGCCAGTGTCTGGAACACTGACAATTCCAGATGCTGACCAGGATCCATTCACTGCTGAGGGGAGTGCAGAATGGTACAGCCACTTTGGAAGACAGTTTCAGCTTCTTATGAACCTGAACATACTCTTACCATATGATTTAGCAACCGTACTCCTTGGTGTTTACTCAAAAGATTTGAAAACGTATGTCCAACAAAGACCTGCACACAGATGTTTATCGCAGCCAAAACTTGGAAGCAACCAAGATGCCCTTCAATAGGTGAATGGATAAATAAAGTGTGGTCCATCCAGACAATGGAATATGATTCAGCACGAAAAGAAATGAGCTATCAAGCCTTGAAAAGACATGAAGGAAACTTAACTGCATATTACTAAGTGAAAGAATCCAATCTGAAAAGGCTACATACTGTATGATTTCAACTATAAGACAGGAGGGAAAAGGAAAAACAATGGAGACCGTAAAATGATTACTAGTTGCCAGGGGCTGAGGAGTAGGAGGGATGAACAGGCAGAGCACAGGGGATTTTTAGGGCAGTGAAACTACTCTGCATGATACTCAAGTGGTAGATACAGGACATTACACATTTGTCAAAACTCATAGAATATACATCACCAAGAGTGAACCCTGATGCAAACTATGGACTTCAGTTAAAAATAATAAAATGTGATCATTTTATCTTTGCTTTGAAGGATCTTGGTTAGACTTTTCTTTTTAACTCTAAAAGGTAGCAATCTAGCAGTCATTTGTTATCACAGAAAAGGTCAGCAAATTTCGAACACTTTCCCTGTGTAGGAGAAAGGTATATAATTCATCAAACATTGAAATCTCCCAAGTGCTCCATTCAGAAGGAACCAATAACCTCTGTGAGGTATGAGAGTGCCATGGCCAGGGTCCATGTCATGACACATGCCATTATAACAATCCTGACATCTTTTATGTTTTATTTTTATAATCAGATTAGTGATATCCTACATATCTTTGCCCATTTCTGGATTCCACTCATTCTGCATGAGCTTACCTAGGAATGATGCAATGAATTAATTTCACGTATGATGCTGTATCTATAACCTTGCCCCAGACTCATTCTCTGTAATTCCTGTCAAAGCTGTCACTACATCAGCAATTGCATTTTCACTGATTTTCCATAATTTTTAAATTAAGAAGTTATTTACTCTTAAGAATATATCTTTATTGTATACACCCGTGGGTGATATTCAAAGTGTTTAAAAACAGTATTGCAGGGCTTCCCAGGTGGCGCAGTGGTTGAGAGTCCGCCTGCTGATGCAGGGGACACGGATTCGTGCCCCGGTCTGGGAAGATCCCACATGTCGCGGAGCGGCTGGGCCCGTGAGCCATGGCCGCTGAGCCTGCGTGTCCGGAGCCTGTGCTCCACAACGGGAGAGGCCACAACAGTGAGAGGCCTGCATATTGCAAAAAACAAAAACAAAAACAAAAAAAAAAACAACAAAAAACAGTATTGCACAGATACCTAAGAGTTCGACCAGAAGCTGGCTGTCCCTGGCGTTCAGCTGCTGGACTGTGGCCTGAATGGGGGATGTGGGAAATATTTCCTCGGAGCAGAGGCTGTTCACCAACCTGCAGAGAAGTATTTCGGCGTGGTGTCCCCTCCAATAGCCCACCAATACATTCAGGTTGACCCTCCATGCACTGGGTGGCCTCAGGGTACTTCACTTACCAGTATGAATTCTTTTTGGTAAAGAATTCCTCAAATCCCACTTTTGTCCCCAGAACTGTATAAACTCCAGGTCCCACAATTCCTGGCCTGGCCCTGGCGCTGTGGGACCCACTGACACACGGGACAGTGAGCTCGGGGTCAGCCTATATATTAAATGGGTTACATTTAATTCCTTTTTTATTTTTAGAAAAAAATTATGGGTAGACGTTTTCTCCCTCCCCTAAATGGGAAATTTTGAGCAGCCTATTTTGGAGGACACTGACTCCCAGGCTTATGTTTCTGGATTATGCTTCCGTTTGCCGGGGAGTTCTTACCTAAAAGGCAACCACGGTGGCTGGTGACCAGGCCTCCCTGGGCCACTGCAGGGGATGCAAATCCACAAACCCTGCACGTGAAGTCTGCACGAACAGTGATTTATTCTGCTCATTCAGTGTTTAACGAACCTGTCATACCTGGGGAAGATGTAAAAGGAATATAAGTGTTCTGCGCTGTCAGGGTTTGCAAGCAGCTACGAGGAGAAGACAGGGTGAGGTGGACGGGGGCAAAGGGAGATGCGTGTTCTCAGCGGGCAGCCGGACTGTTGGGGGAAAGGGAAGGTGGGAAACAGTGGAGAGAGTGTGGCTTCGGGTGGTCTTTGACGGGAACGCTTTGAACAGGTGAGGGAGAAAAGAGTTAAGTGGTGGGAAACCCCTTAAAGCCTGGAATGTAAATGCCAAAGTCAGAGGGCGGAGGGTGAGACAAAGTTCGGGCCAGTGAGACAAGAGGGTGGTCGCCAACCCCCTCCAGGGATCCGACTTAGCCCAGCAGGCAGCTGGGCGGGACTGGGAGTGGTGGCCCGCCAGTGGAATCTTCCAGTTGGGAGGATGGGTGTGTGGCCTGGGGAAGGCCTGTGGAGAATGGGAGGCGGGGTGTGGTTCCAGCGGCGCCCCCGGGGAGGGCCCGAGGCAGGACTGAGAGCTTCCCAACAGCAGAGTGAGGCGTGCCCCATCCCTGCCCCGGCCCTTTACAGAAAGGTTTGCAGACCCTGCAAAAGAGAAACGAAAAGCTCCAGATCTTAGACTAACTGTTGACTCAAATTAACCAGTGAATCACTTAAACTTTTCTTCCTTAAAGTATTTTTTTCCTTCGAAAGGATACAGCTGACGCAGCTACGATACGGACCGAGGGCCTGGGCCCTTTGGAGCTGGTTTCCTTAATCAGGCCTAGTGGATGAATGGCGTGGCAGCGGGCCGGGTGAAGGTGGCCATGGGGGCGGGACGCAATCCGGTCCGGCGGGGCTTCCTGTTGTTCTAACATTAACATACCTACCCGGGATCAAAGGGAGCCTGGCTTCCCCGCGCTCTCCACGGGGGAGAAAAAAGTCTAATATAATTAAAAATAAGCTGCAATTTGGTATCGTCTGCAACTGTGACGCTTTGTTACTGAGGATGAAGGTTTATGGTGAGCAGTTGACTCAGCACTAATTTAGGATAAATACTCCTGCCACTTCTCTGCAGAAGATGTACTGTCTTTGTATCTGCTAAGACATTTTCTCAGATTCACTTATATCGAATGATCTAGAAATCATTTTGAAGGTAGATGCTTTTTCATTTTCCTCCACACCAAAGGCAGTTGACCCAAAGCTGCATATGTCATTTAATAGGTAACATGATCCTGTTTGATTGACTAAAAGGACAGGAAAAAGGAAATACATGTGTAAAAGTGCGTCTCACATGTCAGACTCTGTTAGAGGCTTTATTACATTTCTCGTCCACTCTGATGAATATTCCATCAACGATCTATTGAGCGTTTGCTGAGACCTGTGCCAGCCATGGTGGGCCCACTGGCGAGCAACAGGATTCCCGTCCCCAAGGAGCCCAGAGCTCCTCAGGGGACACAGATGTTATTAACCAAACAGAAATACACCCGCAGCTGCAGCTGGGTGAGCAGAATGGGGACCCCACCCGAGAACCTAGAATAGCAGGGGGAGGATGGGCAGAGGAAGGACTCCTCCAGGAACGAGGCCCACCTGCAAAGGATGAGCGTTTTCTAAGGAGGCAGACGGAGGAGGAGGGAGCAGAAGGGAAACGTGTGCGCAAGGCTCCCGTGAAGAGCCGTTCCGTCCACCTCGGGACCCAAGGGCCAGTGAGACGGGAGCTGAAGGCATGGGGACCGCCAAGATCAGGGTTTGCGTCTTTATCTTGAGAGCACTAGGACAACACTGAAATATTTTGAAGAGGAGGCTGACATGATCCTGGGCGTGTTTTGAAGCCACGATCCTAATGAAAATCCACATAACAAGGACAAGAGTGGATGCAGAGGCCATTGGTCTGGGTGCAGATGACAATGGCCAGGCCCAGCGTGGGATGCGGAGATGGAGAGAAGGCTTGGACCTCAGCGACATTGAAGTCTGGGGTATAAAACACAAGTCTGCGGGCGGATTAGGTATGGGGGAGGGGGGAAGAGAGTGAGGGGAGGGGCAGTCCCCAGGGTCCTGGCTCCATAACAGTCCCTTGGTGTTACCACACTGAACTCTCAGGAGGACCCAGCAGTTCACTCTGTGGGCACAGGACCAGACAGGGCGAGAGGGAAGTAACATCCAGTGCTCCCAGACCCTGGGGTACTGGGTTCCCCCGCGGCTTCCCAACGCCATGCTACACCCACTTCACGAGCGCCCCGAAATTCCCTGAAACCCCACTGAACCTACCAACCAGATTAGCCCACAGTGCTCTTTGAAATATACTAACAGGCACCAGGCCCACCTGAGCCAAGTGGCAGGACCTCCGTGTGTGACCACGTGGCTCTATCCACCATTAAGGTGATAGCTCTCAGGGGTCATCTGTATTTGTTTCCTACTGAAGCCAAGTGTAGTTATAATCAGACTTTTATAATTTAGTGAACTATTTACATAAGCTGGAAAAATATGACTGTGAGAGGGAATTATTTCTAAACAAAAAGAACCACCGTGCTGACTGCTTTGGGAAGACATGGTAACAGTAAAAGACCCCCAACGAATGGGTCAAGCGAGAAAACTATATAAGAGTCTGAAAAGGATTCTGCAGTCACGTTGGATGCCAGGGGTGTTTAAATAATCACATAACCAGAAATCTAAAATGTAGACAATGCATTGAAGTTGTTGGTGATGCGAGAAAATTCACAGGAAACTCATCAGCAGACCCAACCTCAAAGGAAAAGTCCTTGGCCCCATCAAAAGTTGTTGAATGAACTATGCATATTTAGCTTTAAACATATTTACATTGAATGAGCCAAGAATAAACCAACTTTTAATATTAACTCACTACCAACCAATCCAGATGGCTCTATCGATTATTATATTCAGACCATGACTTTCTAGGTCCCCTCTACTTAATCAACCCAACTTGATGAGTGCTATTTAAACCATGAGTTCCACATCCATAAAAGTAACCAGGGAGGATTCATTCTATGGGGTACTGTAAGGTGCTCTCACAGGAATCAGTCAGACAGAATAGAAAGTATAGACAAAGCCCAAATGTCTTTGAAAGTGTCGTCTGTGGTAAAGATAGCATTCCAAAGAAGTTGGGAAAGATTGGATTATTAAACAAATGGTTTTAAGACAAAGGGCTAGGGCTAAATATTTTCGAAATATAATGTCACATCAAATAAACGTAGAATATGGAATTATAAAACTACTACAAAATATGAATCATGGGGCTTCCCTAGTGGCACACAGGTTGAGAATCCGCCTACCAATGCAGGGGACACGGGTTGGAGCACTGGTCCGAGAAGATCCCACATGCCGCGCGGAGCAACTTAAGCCCATGTGCCACAAGTCAGTAGTCTAGAGCCCGTGCTCCACAACAAGAGAAGCCACCACAGTGAGAAGCCCTCGCACTGCAACAAAGAGTAGCCCCTGACTGCAACTAGAGAAAGCCTGCACACAGCAACAAAGACTCAAAGCAGACAAAAAATAAAATAAATAAAAATTTAAAAAATAAAAAAAAATGTGAATCATGGTTTTCACGCGTGTCTGCAAGGTGGAATTCCCTGGGTAGCTGGGTGGGTCCCAGGTATCCGTATGTCTTCAAGCTCCTCGGAGGAATCCCCCCTGCAGTCAACTTGCAGAACCACAATATAGGTCAGTATTTATATAATATTTGCTTTGGGAAGATATATAGCATAAAGGAAAACAATGAACTTTTAAATTACCTGAGAATTAAAACTATCTGTTGCTTCCATAATTTTAAAATAGAGAAGCATTAAAAGGGAATTGACAAACTTGAAATTTTTGCAACTCTACGGCAGGCACAAGGTTAATATTCCAAGGAAGAGATCGTAGAAATCAAAAAGAAATCAGACCATCAATACACGCATATGTGTGCACCGCCCCAACTGATGATGATGAAAGTGACCTATGAACGTGTATCAGTGAAAGAATGCAAGTGTGTTCTATCTCACTGGTAATAAAAGAAATGCAAAACTAACCATTTTTTACTTGCAATGTCGAAATGCCTCAGTGTTGGCCAAAGTGTGAAGGCTGATGCTCTTCTATTGTCAAACAAGACAATTTAGGCACCAGTACTTGTAGATACATCATGCACCTTAACTCAGCAACACCATTTCTGAACCTTCACCTCATGGTGCTCTTATGTAATAATTTGTGCACACAGCTTTTGTCCCCCACTGAGGCTTAGCTTCCTTTGGGAAGCATCCCCTGCACGATGCCCTGCGCCCTCCGTACAGCTGTCCGAGTTGCTTCTCCATCTGGGAATTGTTCATTTGCTGGTCTTCTTTTGCAGGCAGTAGGCACCTAGCACACTAGCATGACGCTTTTTGTCTTTATGTCCCCAGCCTAGGGCACAATTCCTGGGTCACAGCAAGTGCTCATCACATGTTTAAGGAATCAATGACTCTGCAGAACTGTTGTGATAAATAACATAATAGTGATTCAACAACAAGGGGAGGGTAAGAAGGCTGTGATTGGAGCCCAGCTGCCTGGACTGCCCTGTGTGTTGTTTCTTGGATTGTACAGTGTCACACACTTACCAGCCAGCACTGTTCCACAGAATTTTCCCTCCCCACTCTGCCTGGTACAATAGCCACTGGCCACTCAGGGCTGTTGAGCACTTGAGATGTGGCTGGTCAACTGCGGGACTAAATTTTTAATGTTACTTAATTGTATTAAATTTAAACTGTCACCCATGACTAGTGGCTACGGTATCAGACAGAAGAGGTCGAGACCACTTGCCTTACTTTTTCGGAGTCCCAGGGAGTTAAGGGATTGGTTTGAAGTCTAACAACTACGTAGTAAGAGACTGAGCACTTCAGTGATGGAATTGTGAGGATCCATGGATTGGTCTCTAAGTTAAGTTCCACCCTACAAAGAAGGATGCAAGTATTTATGTTCCTTTTAATAGTTTTGAAGAAAAAATAAGAGAACTGTGAGGTTTTTTTGGTTCCCTCTAAACGTTATGCTGGCCTGGAAACAGCCTTTTATAATGACCCTAATTCTTATTTTAGAACTGAACATCAAAGAGTCTAAATTTGATCCATTTTGCCTACATTTCATTAAACAGAAAGTTAAGAGCATTGTTAACATGAATGAAGTGACATCTGGAAATCACAAAGCTACCAAATACAAGGCATGTTATGTAATTTGAAAGGAATCTTTTATGCTTTTCTCATGTGCATGGTTCAAACTGGAGACTCAAGCCCCACAATCCAGCAAGGTCTTCCCAAGATCAGTGCTATGGGATTCACACACACACACACACACACACACACACACACACACACACACACACCCTCCGGGACATTCCATGCTAAACTGTATAAAAGTGACAGAACGAAAATCCCAGACTCCCTTTTTAAACAAAGAGAGAAAAATACTGAAAGAAAAGTAGAAAGGAAAAGCATTAAGGGGAAATTAAACTTGAGATGTGAAAAAAGAGAAAACATAGCGCCATAGTTTCAAGTCACTTTCTTAGCGTTTTTCCTTTAAAGGACAGAAGCCTGGAGGCCCAATGCAGAGTAAACACGTGGGAAAGATGAGGGGGCTCAGGGACGGCTTGTACCCTTTAACCTTAAACTTGAATCCGAAGAGCTCTCTGTGTACGTGTGGGTGTGTATTTTCAGTGCATCATCCTTTCATATACACCTCAGTCAAAATGCCACGCTTCTCATCTGCTTCTCACAGACGTTGTCTCTGAAGTGAAGGCCACTCAGCTCTGGAATTAAAATGCTGAGAACCACGAAGCCCCTAAGTGTTGAGAGGAAGTGGATCTTTCCTTGTAAAGTTAGCCGATAGTTGCTCTCAACATACCTGGGACACCAATTTAAAAAGGAAAAAGGAAGTGGTCAAAGTCATGCTTTTTTGTAAACTTCAAAGGTTATCTCTCCCTCCCCCTCTTTACATTTTACTGTCTGGTGAGCTGACTTGTCTGCAGCTGTTGGCAGAGACTGTGTTCCGTGGCGTCAAACCTGCCTCCTCACGGCCCATAAAACTACAGCAGGGAACCAGGACCGGCAGGTGTGGGAGGCCGAGGCCAGGATGCCCCCTTAATGATTCCGCTGACACCCCATGCTGAGAAACGGGAGAGGAGCTGGGGAAGACGGAGCTTCCCTGCCTGGGAGCCGTGCCAGCTCAGCTCAGTTCCCCAGCAAGGCTTTTAGCTCCTAAAATGATTCCCAAAATTTCCGTGCTCCATGTGCCGGGGCATGGGGGCAGCCAGAGTCTCAGGACCCCCTCAGACCCTTAAGTCTGCATGACTTCCCAGCAGAAAGCTTTAGTACGACTCACGTCCACCAAAACTCAGGCCACAGAAGGAGGGAAGTGGACGGAAGCCAAATTAACTCTGACATTTATAACCCAAGTTTAAAAAATGTCTTAAACAGCATCAAGTACCATAACAAAATGCTTCTAAAATCTACAAGACCAGGTTCTTTTACTTCCTTAAATTGGGAGAGATGAATAAACATCATAGGTGTTTTCAAAGATGGCAGATCTCCACTGGTACTTAACAGTAAGAATGTAAAAAAAGAATGTATATATATGTATAACTGAATCACTTTGCTGCACAGCAGAAATTAACACATTGTAAGTCAACTAGACTTAAATTTTTTTAAATAGTAAGAATGTAATACATTTTGCCCTCTTCCTTCTCTTTTAGTGATAGAAGAAATTAATAATTATACACTACGTGTCAGTCAATTGTAATCAAACTTTGCAAACCCCTAGCTCATTATGCCTTATGGCTTAGTGCCAATATTTTTTTAAGAAAGGGGGAAAAACAGAAAATAAATTTATTTAAAGCAATCTTAAATTGTTCATATAGTGTTTATTTGACAGATTGAGAAATACATACTTTTTTAAAGAAATGGAGAAGTGGTTGCAGCATTTTTGCAAAAAAAAGAAAGGAGAATGGAAAGAAGAAGGACCATCTTGGAGAGAGTCTTGAAGGCCAGCGCAAGGCGTCTGCAGCCTTGATTAAGCCCCCACTGTGTGCTGAGTAGTGAGTACTTTGCCCCTTTGAGGGGAGGAATGAAGGAAAAAAGAGGCATGAAAGAAATAAGAGAAAGAAAGAGTCCTGGTTTTGCCCTCACAGACACTACTTTTTTTTTTTTTTTTTCCGGTACACAGGCCTCTCACTGTTGTGGCCTCTCCCGCTGCGGAGCACAGGCTCTGGACGCGCAGGCTCAGCGGCCATGGCTCACGGGCCCAGCCGCTCTGCGGCATGTGGGATCTTCCCGGACCGGGGCACGAACCCACGTCGCCTGCATCGGCAGGCAGACTCTCAACCACTGCGCCACCAGGGAAGCCCAGAGACACTACTTTTTAATCAGAGATACCCAACAAATAAACACAATATGGACTTAAACACATTTTAAAAATCAGCAGCCAAGAATTTATCTTATACCTTTAAATTATTTTCACTCTCTAATATTGTGTTTATACTATACATAACTATTGCTCATGGAGGTAATAAATAGTTTTGATAAATTGTATCTGTTGGGTTCCATACCTTAAATTTTACAGAAAGCTGGTAGGGTTGGGATGGGGTGACCCAAGAAAATATTTCTATTAAGGCTGATTATAAAAAAACCCATCTCTCAGAATTGAAGTCGCCCTTTCAATACTGTAGGATTAGATGAAAATAAGAAATGTTATTATATGGCAAATATTTTCTGAAAACCTACCATGTATCAGGCATTGGGTTAGGATCTTAGCATATAAGGATAAACATAATAGAGCCCGTGGTTTAGACAGAAGAATGCAATATCATAAAGAAGGTGGCTTTGGTACTTATAGATTCCAAAAGATGCATGACGTATTTCAATTCATTCTTCTATAATTTAAGCCCAGAAAGGAGAATCGCCAAGTTAACATACTAGATCAGAGGTCTGCCAACTATAGCCTGTGGGCCAAGTTTGTGGTTTTTAGATTGTTAAAGGGTTTTTGAAAGAAAGAAAGAAAGGAGGAAAGAAAAGAAGGAAGGAAGGAAGGAAGAAAGAAAGAAAGAAAGAAAAAGAAGGAAGGAAAAAGAAAGAGAGAAAGAAAGAAAGAAAGAAAGAAAGAGAAAGAAAGAAAGAAAGGTGCCACAGAGGTGAATGTGGCCTGCAAAATCTAAGATGACTGCCATCTGTCCTTTCCAGAAAAAGTTGGCCTCGATTAGAAGTACATCAAGCAGAAAGGCCATGCTTCTCCAGCTTATCATCTTCCTGTTCTTAGAGTTCTCAGGGTTTCAGATATTTGAGTGCTAATATAGGTTAATTTTAAATTTATCTGAATTCCTGGTTTACCATTGATTGTCACATTTTTCTTAGTGAAGGCATCAGTACATTAAACATTTTAACAGTACTCAAATGCTCTTGATTTCTGAAAGGTCTTTCTGGCCACTCCACCGTGCTACCTCTTATAACCCAGACATCTTACCTGCTTAAAATAAATACATATATTGAATAATCTGCATTTTTAAGAGCCAGGATATCTAATTGCAGTTAAACCACAAAGATTGTTTCATCTGGGGACAAAACTACTTTTCAGATATAATTGAAGACAAGTCTGTATTTAATCACTAAATTATGTCTGTGCTCCCTAATAAAATACATGGTTTAAGCAAACTCTCAGACATTGTTGATTTCTACCAGGAGTGAACCGTGAGGCCATTTAGATTTCCACGGATACATTAACATGCTGTCCTTTTCATCACTGTTTTTCAGTTGGTAAACTACTCATATGGTAAAGTTGGAATTTTTAGAATTTCTACTTTATGCATTTTCTATTACTTTTAAGCATACTTTAATATTTATATACTTGGGAGTAAAGAGGAATTTATACATTTTGCAATATTAAGGCAAAAAAAAATCAGCCTGGATTTCTTTATGCATATGTAGAGCATCTACATAGAAAGCAAATCAAATTAGAAGAAAGTTTATTTGGGACTTTCCTCATTTTACCGATGACATGTTTGCTCAATATAAACATAACAAAATGTGTTTTCCTGGAAGTAGGCAGAATAAAAGTTTGATCCTTGGTCTAAGTGGAGGATATGGTTAGTTCCTAAAACCAATGACTCCATTTGGCTTATGCCTGTTTGAGGTAATTAATGCCATTTGTACTACCCAGGGTTGCAGCCACATTTCACAGCCGGCCGGACCCAACAGGGACAGGCACTGAGTTATAGATGACAGCTTACCTGCGGGGCGAGCAGGGTCTGATTAAGTACACGTTGCCTGCCACAGTTAGGCAACTGCATGTAAAATTCCCAACTGAAGCTGTAAACTAAGGACAAAAAAAGTTGTTTTCAAATCTGCATAAAGACAAGCCATCCTGTCAGCTACAGCTACACACTTTCCCAGAGTTTATTGTTCAATCCCTTTGCATAGAATATAATGAGACACATTTTTTTTGTGGCCCAGAGGATTCTGCCAACTTGAAAGTTCAGGGGAGAAATGCTACAAAATAGACACAAGTCATTATTTAAAGATTATTGGAGTAAATCTGAGGACAAAAGAGGCTTGCCGACTTTCTTAAATGTTCCAAAGAAATTTGAGGAAAAGAAATATTGAGGAGCATGAATGTGACTCTTCTTATTTAGCAAAACTGCTTAAGTGAGCAGGATGCCATCTGTATTTGACGGGCAAGCAGCTAACTCCCCTCAACAGGAAACCAGGCGCCCCTTCAGGCAAGGAGAGCCTGGTGTAGGAAAGCATATGGAAACCCTGAGAGCCTGCCTCACGTTGGATTGTCAGCACCCATCTATTGCCCGTCAGCTAAACCTTCCCATCCCAGCTCTACCTGTAAAAGAATAAAATTGTGCGTTGGATCGATGTGATATGGGACCATTTCTTACATTTATGAAACAATTAGAGAAAGTGGCTGTAGCATCACTTGAATACTGAGTTTATTCTGATGACAAACTTAAAAGCAGAGGTACAGTACAGTGTAATGCTCTCTTTCCACTATTTTCAATTCTTTACTTCACACTCCTATCAGGGCTATTATTTTTTTAATTGAACTCAGTTGGAGAAATAAAAAAAGAAGCAAACACAGTCAATGGGTGGTAAGTTTGTGAGGAGAACTTCGTATGATTTAATTTGTTTAATTGAACTCTTTGATAAACAAATGGGGTAGGAATTACTGCTCCCATTTTACAGATATGAAAACTGAGATGCAGCAGACAGAAGGGACTTACCCAGGGTCCGCAACAGGCAACTGGAAGAACCAGGCTCAAAGCCCACGTCTGGCTGAGTCAGAATAATTCAACAGTATTGCACTTTGCAGATTAAAAAATTTCCAACAAAGCTAAAAAAGTGAAGTGCTCTTAGGCATAATTCAGAAAATCCTATACATAGGCAGTAAGTAAGCTTTAAAAGAAGATTTTTCCTATCTCTCTCTTGGCATCCTGCTTGAGTAGAATGAGAATTTTGAACCTTCTCAGCGGTAGGGATTGTGTCTCAAAAGTTGCTGACCTTGCCCTGAAATGAAGCCACGAATCTACAGGTCCCAATGAAGGGCCCCACGATGTCATCGACGCTGGTGACAACTTGTAAAATGTTGCCACACGTGTTATCATAGATCATCCTCGTAACCCAGGATGGTGGGTTAGGGCTCATTCATTCATTCACACATTCATTCACTCATTCCTCATACTTTAATATTTATTGTGTCCTACGAATTCTGTACCTGCAACTGTGCTAGAACGTAGATACATAAAGATAAAAAAAAAAGATCTAGTTCAGGCCTAAAAACATTCACAGTCTCATACACAAATTAAATAAGAAAAAAAGATGAGTGAAAACACTCCAAACTGAATCCACATAACCTAATAATAATTAGTATTCCCAAAGGAAAATGAAACACTTTAAAAACAGACACCAGCAGTCGTGAGACGATTATCACCACTTATTTTTTCTTCATTATATATAGCCCTTATTCCTTCCATTCTAAAAGCCCACATTTAGGTCTCACAGAGGGTCTAATATTGCTTATGAAAGAGTATAAAGGCTGATCATTTCTCTCAAGCCATGGCATGTTCTTCATTGCAAAGGAAGAAGAGATTTCCTAAAATGGAGTTTTGGACCAAAAGACAAGTTTTTAGAAAAAGAAGGTGACTTTCACAGACTGTCTTTGAGCGCTAAGCATCTTCACAATCACACTCGTCCGAGGTGCCGTGCTGAGTGCTATACTGGGAATGAGAGGCTGAGGATAAAACCCCGCGGACTAAGCAGACGCTCACAGGGCCAGCCATGAGGACTCCCACCCCGGGTGCTTCCTCGCAGAGGAGTCCTGGCTGCCAGGCTGAGTCGGCACCAGTGCTGCTCGTGGGCCAGCCCTGGGCAGGAGCTGAAGCAGAAGAAGCGGCCCACCCCATCCAGGCGTCTACAGCCCCCTGTGCGGGCTAAACTGGAGAGGAGAGCGCACGTCATCAGCGGGATCCGTGGGGGAGGGTTTGCGCGAGGCGCGAGCTTGGCCAAGGGAAACGTCTGGACAGGTGGAGAAGGACAGCATGGGGGACGGGTGGAAGGAACGGAGGGGCGGCGTGGCCAATGCCGGGAAGCCCAGTGACCACGTCCACAGCTAAATGTCTTCATGTGTCCAGGCTCATGGTTCAGAGACTGCATGTAATGAAAGAAAATGAAAAGTATTGCCAAGGAAAATAACAGTTTTTAGAAATTCCCAAATCTTTTCATTTATTCATCAAGTATTTCTTGAATGCCAAGCACTTTTCTAAGACACTGGGGATTAAGAAAACACTGTGTAACAGAGTGAGAAAGATGCTCGAGGGTAGACGGTAGAGAAAAACACTAAGGAAAATAAATAAATGAAACGTGTATTATGTTGGATGGTGGTTAAGTGCTGAGAAGGAAAACCAAGGCAGGCGAAGGTGATTTAAATACGGGCAGGGCGTGGAGGCGGTGGGGAAACATCACATGGTTTCCTTGGTGCGGCCTTTTGAGTAAAGACCAGAAAGAAGTGAGGGAGTATCGTGGGAAAGTCTGTGGGAAGTCATTCCTGCAAAAGGGAACTTCAGTGCAAAGGCCCTGGGGTAAGAGGACGTCTGCTGTGCTGAGAGAACAGGAGGCCCGTGTGGCTGGGCAGAAAGAGCCAGAAGCAGATGGCCAACGGGGTGACAGGAAGTAGAGGCAGCTTCCTACTGCAGCTCAGAATCATCTTTAGATTTATTTCTGCTCCCCTCACACAATGAAGAAATCGATGAAGCACGAACTACAGAAGAAGGAGGAATCCTCCAGGAACCAGCCCATGTAGGGAGGTGGGTTTCTCTCAGGAGCAAACCCTGAAACAATGCGTTTTCTCAGATGCCCTGTAAATGACGGGCGGGGACACCCGGTCTACCTCCTCCGCCCTGACTCAGCCCTGATGAGTCAACAACGAAGAAAAGCGCGTTTGAGGCTGATTGGAGCGCACTGTAACTTGGGGCTTTGGGGTTGAACGTGAGGTCTAAAGGGGCCTCCATCCTCGCCCTCATCCTCAGCTGAAGTGCCCGCTCTCAGGGGGGCCCTAAAACCAGCAAGAAAAGCCGAGTCTGGTTAACAAAAATGAAGATTTTTTTAGGAACGGACAGACCGCAAGTGCATTTGGCAAAATGGCATCGACTTGAAACCGGAAGTGAAATAAATGGCAGTGTTTACAAGCCAAGGCAAATGTTCAAAGGGAGACTCAGACACAAAGGACAGATGGCGGTGAGAAAGCCAGTGCGTTCTGCGACACCCACAAAATGCAGATTTTTTAAGTGCCCTGAAGGCTGTTTATGGCCTGAGCACCCAGGACTCAGCCCCTCGGGCTCAGGCCCCGGGAAGCGGCTCACAGCGTCCCCACCTCGTCCTAGAAGGGACAGCGTGCAGCCTCTTAGGGAACTTTATTCTTCACGCCAACACCACCTCTATCTTGTAAAAGCCAGTTAGTCTCTCCACCTTTTAGTTTACAACGTGAAAAGGGAGGAAACTATTTGCAGCGGGTGATTTGCCTGCTGAAATTGCAAGAAAGACGGGGGAAAAACCCCTATCACACCCTCTTCTGTCTATTCTAGGGGGTTGTCCAAACCCTGGGGGACCCTGGAACTCCAAGGTTCTTTACAAGTCCAATTATGGGAGCTGCGGAAAGGGCTCTGTATTTTTACCTCTTAGGAGCATCTGCAAAAATCATTCTAAAGTGTTCCTTCCAGGTTTAATGAAGAACCGTTTAGGGTGAGTATTAAAGTACAGATGAAGAATGCTGATCAAATGAAGGACAAAGGATACAGACAGCAGTAATACACAACCAGCTTCATCTTCACAGAGAAAAGGCCGTCACATGGACAGCGTAATTATCAGGCCCACAAACTTAGAGACTGTGCAGTGAACGTCTTGAGGAGGAAGACCGCTTTTCACCACACTCAGTCCCGGTTTGGTTATCAAGTTGATACATAACCTTAAGATTTCCAGGCCGCACTGAGGCGTCTTCTGTCACTTACCCAGGGAGGGGGCTGCTGAGATACCTCCCATGCTGACGCTGGGGGAGACATCAGGGTCTGTAAAGAACAATAAATCCTCAATTGCAACAGCCGGTGAGCTCTGAAGAGACACCTCATTGCACAAAAGCACTTCACAAAAATAAAACACTTCTTATTTGGAGATATTATCATGTATTTCAATATTTCTGGAGTTAAAAACATATTCTTGCATGTCTATTTGGTATTTGGTAGTTGACATAACTTTTCCCCCTCTCAAATAAATGTAGTCTTTATATCTGTCTGGATTCTCCACATGTAACAAATGCCTGCACATAATAAGATGCTCCAAATGTACTGTTATTTCGTATCATTTTTAGAGGAAAATTATCTCTGGTTCTTGAAGTTCTTTTATGTGAATATTAGTGATGAACAATATTTGTAAAACATAGAATTGATGAACAATATTTGTAAAACATAGAACTAAGTATTCAAAAGCCGTATGATTTTACTGCTTCTCAGAATATCTAGATATGCTTTCGGCACAGCCCTCTAGTCAAAATAAGGATGGACAGACAGACTGTCAAGAAAAATAACTTATCATTAGAAAAGTTGAACTAATATATTTTGCAATTTCAGATTCATTAAAACTGGGTCAAATCAAATTAGACTATATTTAATATAACGGTAATCATTTTGTCTTTTCATTTTTGAAGTTAGAGAAGTTTTATTATTCCTGATAAACCAACAACAAACATTTTTTCCATTTACATTTAAGGAAAATGCAGATTTCAACATTATCCACTAAGACCGAGTGTGTGCTCTAACCGAGTGGATTGACAAAACTTCACTGCTAAACTATAAAGCCTTCAAAATTGTGAAAGATAGGTAAAAATGAAAATTTAAAAGAAGTGAAAAATAAAAAGAAGTAAAGAATGGCCAGATAAGGGTCTTCTAAAAGAATCTCTCACGTGTTTCTGACATCCTTGGTGTTTTAGAAACAGAAAGAATTCCTTATTACTATCATCCTAGACACACTATTACTATCACTTGTTTTGACCTCCATCCTATCTGAAAACATCAGCAGATATCTTTCCTGTAGTGTAAAAACTAAGGGTCCTCCCAAATTTAAGGGCCCTATTTGTTTTTGTGGGGTTTTTTTTTGCGGTACGTGGGCCTCTCACTGTCGCGGCCTCTCCCGCTGTGGAGCACAGGCTCCGGACGCGCAGGCTCAGCGGCCATGGCTCACGGGCCCAGCCACTCCGCAGCATGTGGGATCCTCCCGGACCGGGGCACGAACCCGTGTCCCCTGCATCGGCAGGCGGACTCTCAACCACTGCGCCACCAGGAAGCCCTAAGGGCCCTATTGTTGAACAAAATGCCACGGAGTAAGCTTCGAGAATTAGAACCTGGTGTTTGCCATTTATCATACTCTGTAAATAGACTCAACTCAGGTTCTTAGCTGAGTGGCTTATCTACCACTCATCCCAAAACAAAGGCAACGAAAGGAAAGAACTCAGCTCTGGAGATCCGCTGAAGAGCTAAAACTACTTCATTGCTCTATGATTTTAACATATTTTAATCTTAAAACTGGCACGTTTTTGTTTACCACCCAGAAAAAGGAGAAAAAAAGATTCACTTGATAAGAATTCACAAATTAACAAGATACCAGAGAAGGCGAGAGTCATCGCTCTAAGGTTGAGCACCAGTTTAACAGGTAGAGAAGCTTCTCTGATACATCCTGGGAAGCAACAGGCCCAGTCTGGCCCCACACGGTGCTGCCTTCCGGCACCCACGGGCCTGGGTATTGTGCCATTGTTCCCCGTGGACGACGGCACAGGTGACACCCCGCTGTCCCGTGCAGGCTGAGTTCTGGGCGCTGCGGTAGCCAGGGTACATGGGACCCCGCCCCTTCAGTCATGCTGGGCTCTCAGCTCGGTTACACGTTTTCTTCAAAACCTCAACCCAGCCAGACTCAGGATGATATTTTCTGTCTCACATATGTCACAACCAGAAGTCAACGGTCTTGTCTTTTTTTTTGGCTGAGCGGCATGTGGGATCTTAGTTCCCTGACCGGGGATAGAACCTGTGCACCCTGCGGGGGAAGCGTGGAGTCCTAACCACTGGACCACCAGGGAAGTCCCACGGGGTATTTTCTTATACAGCATCCTTCAGGGCATGCTTATAAAGTACAATCTGTTCTCAATGTCACCTGAGAATATCTCTAGGGTTTCCTTAAAGACCAGAGAAGGCTGCAGAGCCAGTTCACAGATGCTGAACTCACAGGTGAGCGGAAGGGAGAGAGGTATCTATGACACTGTCGACTGGATGCGCCAGCTACTTCAGATGCCCTCTCTGCAGAGAAAGGAGGAAAGAAAAGAAAAAAACAGAAACAGAAGCTCCTGTTCAGCACCTCAGTCGTCCACACCAAGTGACACTACTGGCCCGGCTACCTTCTCCATCTGGTTTTATGTTTTCTACGCTTTTGTTTTGCTGCTGTAATTTTTAAGTATTTGAGTTTGGACAGATTAGCTCTGGGGGGGAGGGGTTTCCACAGTGTGAAGGGGAAACAAGAAAACTTTAAATACAGTGTATTTTCCAGCTTCCTGTCTTTACACCAAAAAAAAAAAATAAAGTATTTGACACTCACAAGAAAATAAATACAATCTGGCAACTAGATAAAAACCTATGTCTGGGTTTACTCGAATGTGCACTTTTTTCCCACTCATTCAACAAACATTTGTTGAGTTCTTCCTCTGTGCCCGGCACCATGCTGGGCATTAAGGACAGCAGACAACAAATGGATAGAAACGCCTGCCCACAAGGAACCTGCATCAAGGTAAGAGAGACAGATAGCAGACAAGAAGCAACTAAACAAGTCAGCTTGCAGACAAGGCAGGACCTCGGCTTTTACGACACCTGAAGCCATGGGAGGGTTTCGGCCGGGAGTTCACAGGAGCAGGCTTGCATCCCTGGGAGCTGGTCTCCGAAGACAGCCCCAACTTCTCCATCTTTGCACAGACATGTGGCTGCTTCCATCAAGAGGTGGGATGGATTTCCCTCCTCTGCACCTGGGCAGCCCTGTGACTTCCTGATTCACAGAACATGACAGAGTGAAATTCTGAGACTTCCAACCCCAGGCCTGAAGAGCACAGCCAGTTTCACTGCCTCTTTCTTAGAAGACAGGCACCATTTAGGAAACATGGATGCCCTGCCAGAGAGAGAGAGAGGAGGCGGTGGGCAGAGAAAGACAAGGGAGAAAGACAGAGGGAGAGAGAGGAAGAAACAGAAACAGAGAGAGAGAAAAAAACAGAGAGAGAGAGAGAGAGAAAGGCACAGAAAGAGAGACAGAGGGCTTCCCTGGTGGTGCAGTGGTTGAGAGTCCACCTGCCGATGCAGGGGACACGGGTTCGTGCCTCGGTCCGGGAAGATTCCACATGCCACAGAGCGGCTGGGCCCGTGAGTCACAGCTGCTGAGCCTGCGCGTCCAGAGCCTGTGCTCAGCAACAGGTGAGGCCACAACAGTAAGAGGCCCGTGTACCACAAAAAAAAAAAAAAAGAAAAAAAAAAAGAGAGACAGAGACAGAGAGAAAGAAGTCTAAAGCCATCTCAGATGTAATAGAGTCAACCCAGCTCCCAGCTAGATGCAGCCACGTGATTGAGCCTCTGGGAGACCAATAAAAGAATCCTCCACTTGAGGGCCTCCCTGGTGGCGCAGTGGTTGAGAGTCCGCCTGCCGATGCAGGGGATACGGGTTCGTGCCCCGGTCCGAGAGGATCCCATATGCCGCGGAGCGGCTGGGCCCGTGAGCCATGGCCGCTGGGCCTGCGCGTCCGGAGCCTGTGCTCCACAACGGGAGAGGCCACAACAGTGAGAGGCCCGCATACCGCAAAAAAAAAAAAAAAAAAAAAAAAAAAAAGAATCCTCCACTTGAGCCTAAAACAGCCCTTAGAAATAATCCAGTGTTGTTTGAAGCCACTGGGCTTGGGGGCATTTTGTCGAGCAGCAGAGTTAGCTGACACGCTGCCAGCGCTGCTCTGGATCTTGTGTTACGTTCTTTACTTAACCTCTCCTTCCCTCCCCTTGCTTTCTCTCCAGCTAATTCTCCTCTCCTCCCCCGGGACAGCGTTTACACAGAGCCTGGCCGGTGCCAGTTCTGCGTCTCGTGCTGTGGAGACAAAACGATGGATCTCACTTAACTGAGCAGAGGACGAGCTGAAAGCCCACCGGGTACTCTAAAAGCGCCGTGGAATCCTGGGTAGAACGTGTGAGGGCTGTCGGCAGCTGCTATTAGTAATAACAGGGTTTAAGACTAAAAGTCGAAGGCCTGCAGAGGATTCAGGGCGTGTGCAATTCATGTGACCTGGAAGCACATGCAAACTCCTCTGGGAACCAGTTTTGGTCACCGCCCTGTGCTGGGAGGGCCCGGGACCTGTATTCTAGAGAGTGCCGAGCTGGGATTCGCACACACACTTGTTCACATTGCAGGGACGTCTCCTCCTCCTCTCCCGCCTCCTCCCAGCAGGAGAGGCACCTCGCAGGCTCACCCCTGCAGACCCCAGCGCTCAGACTCACTCCTGCTAATGAATCAGGGTCGGTGTTCACACGGGGGGCAACAACTTAACCAGCAATGAATTTCTCACAGATACGCTGCACTGGTCGCCAGGTAACTGGACAGGCCAAGTCCACTGCCACCAGTAAGGAAACACCTCAGAGCCCGGCCACCTGATGGCTGATTGGGGTGCAGGTGTCCTACAGCAAAGGCATGAGGCGGGGGCAGCAGTGAGAGGACAGGGAGTGCCCCTCCCCACCCCCGGGGCTGGCGGGCAAAATGGAAAAGACCCACCTTCAGAGGCAAGCCCTGGTGCGCATTGCCTAAAGGCGGGCCAGAGCCCACTGGCCAATCCAGAAGTGGACCCTGTTCCTACAATCAAATGGGACAGTTAAACCCCCGAGCAGGGGGCTGGCCGGGGCCCTGGTTCTCACACTCGAGCCTGCATCAGAGTCACCAGGGGGGCTTGTTAAAGCAGGCTGCTGGCCCCAGCCCAAAGTTTCCGATTCAGTAAGTGTGCTCTGCGCCTGAGAATCTGCATTCCTAAGAAGTCCGCTGGGGTTGCTCTGGTCAGGACTGCCCTTGGAAACTACTGATGCCATGTAGGTATGGGGTCGGGTGTGCTGCTTTCTGATGATGGTGCAGGATCTATCCCGACAAATATAAAAAGGCGCAAATTTGCTAATACTCCCATAGCTGTGCACACAAGTACATTACATCATCCCCGGCCAAGCCAGTCCACCCATGTGGTCAAGGGCTAGGCGTCAGAATGCAGGCACTGAGCAGCTGGCGGAGGGGCCCAACTTACACCAAAATGACAGGCGGCCTCATCCCAGGCCTTCCGAGCTGCCCCCACGCAGCAGAAAGTACAATTGTCGTGTCTATGAAAAGCAAGACTGCTTGGTGTCCGGGTTTCCGGGAGGTGACACAAGGCCTCTCAAAGGAAACCTATGGCCACGTGGGCCAAGCTGCTCACCATCCACGTGACCTGCTTTCAGCATCTCAAGGGCATCCTTTTTGGGATTTCTGTGAGGCTTACTGGTTAAACATCGCCCGGCCCCTCATACCGGCGACCGTGGTCACACATCCGCTTGGATCACTTCGCCCATAGAAACCACAACCCAGTGCAATGTGGTTTTAGAAAGAAAGCATCAAACTACGCAGGCGAAAATGGTACAGCTGCCCACACTGCAGGCCACAGATACGAGCATGAATTACGCGGGCTGGCCACGTCCCACTCTTATTTTCTGTTTCTTTAATTTCCTCCCTGTCATTCTTCTAAAGCCTGGCTTGTTCACACTCATTTATCCTCTCTGTTGACAAACTGTTAGAGCGACCACCTTAAACTCATTTTGAATTTAATTTCAAGTGGCACTTCTCCTTTTCATGTTAAAAGGGGTCTTGCCTCATTTCAACTTTGTTTTTTTCTCGCCTTTCTGTGAACAGTCTCCTCCTTAGGTCAGCTCTGGAGCAACAATATTGAGTCGGAGATATATTTGCCTGGGTGCAGGCAAACCAAACAGGAGCTCGAGGCCGGCAGAGACCCACGGGCCAGATGAAAGGCCGGGAGGCTTTCTCACAGCTCGGTGCGAGCTGCACCCACCAGGCTTCAAATTCACCTGAAGGGTCCTTGTGCAGAAAGGCTCCAGGGGAAAATACTTATATGTTGCCAAAAGCAGTGAACAGAAATGGACTTTCCAGGCTTGAGAGTCACTTTCTATCATTTTTTTTAAATCAGGAAATGTATAAAGACCTTCTTATTTTCAGCATACAAATAAATGTTGTGTTCTACGGTTTATAGTTTTGTTTTATTTCTAATGAAGGCTTTATTTTTTAGAGCGGATTTAGGTCCACAGCAGGATGGAGGGGAAGGTACAGATATGGTACAGCCTTGCTGTTTATCAACATCACTCACCAGGGACCTATATTTGTTACCAAGGATGAACCTGCTTCAACACAAAGTCTGTAGTTCACATTAGGGTTCACTCTTGGTGGTTTATGGGTTTGAAAAAATGTATAATGACATACATTCAACATTATAATATCATACGGAGTAGTTTCACTGCCTTAAAAATCCTCTGTGCTCTGCCTGTTCATCTCTCCCAACCCCTAACCCCTGGCAACCACTGATCTTTTCACTGTCTCCCTAGTTTTGCCTTTTCCACAGTGTCATACAGTTGGAATCATACAGTATGTACACTTACAGATTGGCTTCTTTCACTTCGTAATATGCATTTAAGTGTCCTCTATGTCTTTTCATGGCTTGGCAGCTCTATTTTTTTGGTGTTGAATAATATTCCTTTGTCTGGAGGTACCACAGTTTGTTTATCCATCACCTACTGATGGGCATGCTTCCAAGTTTTGGCAATGATGCATAAAGCTGCTGTAAACATCCATGTGCAGATTTTTGTGTGGACATAGTTTTCAACTCCTTTGGGTAAATAACAAGGAGTGTGATTGCTGGGTCGTATGGTAAGAGTATGTATATAGTTTTGTAAGAACCCACCAAACTGTCTTCCAAAGTCACTGTACACTTAACGTTCCCACCAGTGATGAGTGAGCGCGCCTGTCGCTCTGCAGCCTCAGCAGCATTTGGGGTATCAGCGTTCCAGAGTTTGGCTATTCTAATAGGTGTGTAGTGATATCTCATTATTGTTTTAATTTGCAATTCCTTGACGACATATGACATGGAGCATTATGTGTATTTACCACATGTGTATACACATGTGTATTTACCACCTGTATATCTTCTTTGGTGAGGAGTCTATTACAGTCTTTAGCCCATTTTTAAAATGCAGTTGTTTGTTTTCTTATTGTTGAGCTTTAAGAGTTCTTTATATGTTTTGGTATAACACTCCTTTATTAGATGTTGTCTTTTGCGAATATATTCTCCTAGTCTTGTGGCTTGCCCTCTCGTTCTCTTGACATTGCCTTTCACAGAGCAGAAGTTTTAAATTTTAGTGAAGCCAAGCTTATGAATTAGTTATGTCCTGGATCGTGCCTTTGATGTTGTATCTAAAAAGTCATCACCATACCAAGGTCACCTAGGTTTTCTCCTATGTTATCTTCTAGGAGTTTTACAGTTTTGCATTTTACATTTAGGTCTATGATCCATTTTAAGCTAATTTTTGTGAAAAGTGTAATGCCTATGTCCAAGTGCACTTTGTTGCATGTTGCAATTGTTAGAGCATGAACATTGAAAAGGCTATCTTTGCTTATTTGCGTTGCCTTTATCCCTTTGTTGAAGAGCAGTTAGCTAGATTTGTGTGTCTGTCTCCGGGCTCTCTATTCTACTCCATTCATCTATTTGTCGATTCTTCCACCAGTACCACGCCGTCTTGACTACTGTAGCTTCATAGGGTAATTGTCAAACCTCCAACTGTGTTCTTCTACTTCAATATGGTATTGACTATTCTGGTCTTTGACTTTCTATATAAACTTTAGAACCAGTTTGTTGATATCAACAAAACAACTTGCTGGGGTTTTGATTGGGATTGCACTAAATCTATAGATCAAGTTGGGAAGAGCTGATATCTTGACAATACTGAGTCTTACTACCTGGGAACATGAAATATCTCTCCATTTATTGTTCTTTGATTTTGTTCATGAGAACTTTGTACTTTTCCTCATATAGACCTTGTCTCTATTGTGTTAGAGCTATACCTAAGTATTTCATTTTGCGTGGCGCAAAAGTAAATGCTATAGTGTTTTTAATTTCGAATACCCCATGTTCATTGCTGGTATATAGTAAGGCAACTGACTTGTATATTAACCTTGTATCCTGCAATTTTGCTATAACTGCTGATTAGTTCCAGGTGTTTTTTGTTTGTTTGTTTGCTCATTCTTTCAGATTTTCTAAATAGACAATCATGTCATCTGTGAACAAAGACAGAGTTATGTCTTCCTTATCAATTTGTATACCTCTGATTTCCTTTTTCTTGTCTAATTGCATAAACAAACTTCTAGTATGATGTTGAAATGCAGTTGTGGGAGAGGACATCCTTGCCTTGTACCTGATCTCACAGGGAAAGTTTTGAGTTTTCACCGCTAACTATGATCTTAGCTGTAGATTTTTATAGATAGTCTTTATTAAGTTCAGGAAATTCCCTTCTAATTCTAGTTTACTGAGAGTTTTTATCATGAATGGGCACTGGATTTTGTCAAATGCTTTTTTTGCATCCACTGATCCTGCAAAATCAGGATATAGCAAAATTGCAAAATTGTAGGATACAAAATTGCAGGATACTGATCACATGATCATGTGATTTTTCTTTTTAGTCTGTTGATCTAATGAATTACATGCATTGATTTTCAAATGTTCAACCAGCCTTGCCTACTTGGGATAAATCCCACTTGGTCAAAGTGTACAATTCTTTTTATACCTTTTTGGATTTGATTTGCTAATATGTTGAGAATTGTTGTATCTATGTCATTAGAGATATTGGTCTGTAGCTGTCTTTTATTGTAGTGTACTTTATATCACTTTATTAACTAACGTTAATAATGAAGTCGGTGGACTAATGTTCACTGGTCATAGGCTCCTTCTCTGTGCATTTGTTGTACATCATCAGGTAATTTCGTGTTCTACCCTAGAACAGTACAACAGTGGTACAATAGTGTGGCTACATCTATGGGCTTTGGAGACAGGCTAGATTTGGGTCCATGGACACAGGGTCCATGCTGTGCAAACTGGTTATCCTGGGCAAGTGAGTTATCAATTGTCCTAAGTTTCCATTTCCTCATCTGCAAAATGGGTTTACTAAAAAATAGTAAGTATACCATTTCACAGGATTTGTGCAGGTCTAATTGGGATAATCCATGCACAATGCTTGAAATATCACATTAATAAATATGTAGTGTTATTACTGCAGTCATTTTCCTAGACCATATCTTATTGTTTTAACATAAGATAAGAACTGACAAAGCTCTTAGATAGACTTATCCATCAGAGGGCAGACAGCAGAAGCAAGAAGAACTACAATTTTGCAGCTTGTGGAACAAAAACCACATGCACAGAAAGACAGACAAAATGAAGAGGCGGAGGACTATGTACCAGATGAAGGAACAAGATAAAACCCCAGAAAAACAACTAAATGAAGTGGAGCTAGGCAACCTTCCAGAGAAAGAACTCAGAATAATGATAGTGAAGATGATCCAAGACCTCGAAAAAAGAATGGAGGCAAAGATAAAGAAGATGCAAGAAATGTTTAACAAAGATCTAGAAGAACTAAAGAACAAACACCTAGAAGAATAAAAGAACAAACAGAGATGAACAATACAATAACTGAAATGAAAACTACACTGGAAGGAATCAGTAGCAGAATAACTGAGGCAGAAGAACGGATAAGTGACCTGGAAGACAGAATGGTGGAATTCACTGCTGCAGAACAGAATAAAGAAAAAAGAATGAAAAGAAATGAAGACAGCCTAAGAGACCTCTGGGACAACATTAAACACAAAAACATTCACATTATAGGGGTCCCAGAAGGAGACGAGAGAGAGAAAGGGACTGAGAAAATATTTGAAGAGATTATAGTCAAAAACTACCCTAACATGGGAAAGGAAATAGCCACCCAAGTCCAGGAAGCACAGAGAGTCCCAGGCAGGATAAACCCAAGGAAAAACATGACGAGACACACAGTAATCAAATTGACAAAAATTAAAGACAAATAAAAATTATTAAAAACAACAAGGGAAAAATGACAAATAACATACAAGGGAACTCCCATGAGGTTAACAGCTGATTTCTCAGCAGAAACCCTACAAGCCAGAAGGGAGTGGCACAATATATTTAAAGTGATGAAAGGGAAGAATCTACAACCAAGATTACTCTAACCAGCAAGGATCTCATTCAGATTCAACAGAGAAATCAAAAGCTTTACAGACAAGCAAAAGCTAAGAGAATTCAGCACCACCAAACCAGTTCTACAACAAATGCTAAAGGAACTTCTCTAAGTGGGAAACACAAGAGAAGAAAATGACTTACAAAAACAAACCCAAAACTATTAAGAAAATGGTAATAGGAATGTACATATTGATAATTACCTTAAATGTGGAAGGATTAAATGCTCCAACCAAAAGACACAGGCTCGCTGAATGGATACAAAAACAAGACCCACATATATGCTGTCTACAAGAGACCCACTTCAGACCTAGGGACACATACAGATTGAAAGTGAGGGGATGGAAAAAGATATTCCATGTAAATGGAAATCAAAAGAAAGCTGAAGTAGCAACACTCATATCAGGTAAAGTAGACTTTAAAAAAAGAATGTGGGTTTCCCTGGTGGTGCAGTGGTTGAGAGTCCGCCTGCTGGTGCAGGGGACATGGGTTCATGCCCCAGTCCAGGAAGATCCCACATGCCACGGAGCAGCTGGGCCTGTGAGCCATGGCCGCTGAGCCTGCGCGTCCGGAGCCTCTGCTCCGCAACAGGAGAGGCCACAACAGTGAGAGGCCTGTGTACCACAAAAAGATAAATAAATAAAATAAAGAAAGTGGGGCTTCCCTGGTGGCACAGTAGTTAAGAATCCGCCTGCCAATGCAGGGGACATGGGTTTGAGCCCTGGTCCAGAAGGATCCCACATGCCGCGGAGCAGCTAAGCCCGTGCACCACAACTACTGAGCCTGTGCTCTAGAGCCCTCAAGCCACAACTACTGAAGCCCACGTGCCTAGAACTCATGCTCCACAACAACAGAAGCCACCGCAATGAGAAGCATGCACACCGCAACGAAGAGTGGCCCCCGCTCACCACAACTAGAGAAAAGCCCGCGTGCAGCAATGAAGACCCAATGCAGCCAAAAAATAAATAAATTTTTTTAAAAAAGAAAAGAATGTTACAAGAGACAAGGAAGGACACTACATAATGATCAAGGGATCAATCCAAGAAGAAGATATACCAATTATAAATATATATGCACCCAACATAGGAGCACCTCAATACATAAGCAAATGCTAACAGCTGTAAAAGAAGGAATCAATGCTAACACAATAATAGTGGGGGACTTTAACAACTCACTTACACCAATGGACAAATCATCCAGACAGAAAATTACTAAGGATACATAAGATTTAAATGACTCAATAGACTAGATAGGTTATTTGATATTTATAAGACATTCCATCCAAAAACAGCAGATTACACTTTCTTCTCAAGTGCACATGGACCATTCTCCAAGATAGATCACATCTTGGGTCACAAATCAAGCCTCAGTAAATTTAAGAAAATTGAAATCATATCAAGCGTCTTTTCTGACCACAACGCTATGAGACTAGGTATCAATTACAGGAAAAAAATCTTTAAAAAATACAAACACATGGAGGCTAAACAATACATTACTAAATAACCAAGAGATCACTGAGGAAATCAGAAAATACCTAGAGACAAATGACAATAAAAACACGATGATCCCAAACCTATGGATGCAGCAAAAGCAGTTCTAAGAGGGAAGTTTATAGCAATATAACCCTACGTCAAGAAACAAGAAAAATCACAAAATAAAAAATCTAACCTTACACCTAAAGGAACTAGAGAAAGAAGAACAAACAAAACCCAAAGTTAGTAGAAGGAAAGAAATCATAAACATCAGAGCAGAAATAAATGAAATAGAAACAAAGAAAACAATAGCAAAGATCAATAAAACTAAAAACTGGTTCTTTGAGAAGATAAAACAAAACTGATAAACCTTTAGCCAGTCTCATCAAGAAAAAGAGGGAGAAGGCCCAAATCAATAAAATTAGAAATGAAAAAGGAGAAATTACAACAGACATCGCAGAAATACAAAGCATCATTCGAGACTACTACAAGCAACTCTATGCCAATAAAATGGATAATCTGGAAGAAATGGACAAATTCTTAGAAAGGTATAACCTTCTAACACTGAACCAGGAAGAAATAGAAAATATGAACAGACCAATCACAAGTAATGAAATTGAAACTGTGATTAAAAATCTTCCAACAAACAAAAGTCCAGGACCAGGTGGCTTCACAGGTGAATTCTATCAAACACTTAGAGAAGAGGTAACACCAATCTTTCTCAAACTCTTCCAAAAAATTGCAGAAGAAGGAACACTCCCAAACTCATTCTATGAGGTCACCATCACCCTGATACCAAAACCAGACAAAGATACTACAAAAAAAGAAAATTACTGACCAATATCACTGATGAATATAGATGCAAAAAGCCTCAACAAAATACTAGCAAACAGAATCCAACAACACATTAAAAGGATCACACACCATGATCAAGTGGGATTTATCCCAGGTAGGCAAGGATTCTTCAATATACGCAAATCAATCAGTGTGATACACCATATTAACAAATTAAGAATAAAAACCATATGATCAAAAAAACAAAAGAAAACAAACAAAAAAACCCATATGATCATCTCAATAGATGCAGAAAAAGCTTCTGACAAAATTGAACACCAATTTATGATAAAAACTCTAAAGAAAGCGGGCATAGATGGAACCTACCTCAACATAATAAAGGCCATATATGACAAACCCCCAGCAAACATCATTCTCAATGGTGAAAAACTGAAAGCGTTTCCTCTAAGGCAGGAACAAGACAAGGATGTCCACTCTCACCACTATTATTCAACATAGATTTGGAGGTCTTAGCCACATTAATCGGAGAAGAAAAAGAAATAAAAGGAACACAAATTGGAAAAGAAGAAGTAAAACTGTCACTGTTTGCAGATGACATGATACTATACATAGAGAATCCTAAAGAGGCCACCAGAAAACGACTACAGCTAATCAGTGAATTTGGTAAAGTTGCAGGATACAAAATTAATGGACAGAAATCTCTTGCATTCCTGTACACTAACAACAAAAGATCAGAATGAGAAATTAAGGAAACAATCCCATTCACCACTGCAACAAAAAGAATAAAATACCTAGGAATAAACCTACATAAGGTGGTAAAAGACCTGTACTCAGAAAACTATAAGACACTGATGAAAGAAATCAAAGATGACACAAACAGATGGAGAGACATACCATGTTCTTGGATTGGAAGAATCAATATTGTGAAAATGACTATACTACCCAAAGCAATCTATAGGTTCAATGCAATCCCTATCAAATTACCAATGGCATTTTTTAAAAACTAGAACAAAAAAATCTTAAAGTTTGTATGGAGATACAAAAGACCCCCAAGAGCCAAAGTAATCTTGAGGGGAAAAAAGGGAGCTGGAGGAATCAGACTCGCTGATTTAAAACTATACTACAAAGCTAAAGTAATGAAGACAGTGTGGTACTGGCACAAAAACAGAACTATAAATCAATGGAACAGGATAGAAAGCCCAGAGATAAACCCATGCACCTATGGTCAACTAATCTATCACAAAGGAAGCAAGGATATACAATGGAGAAAAGACAGTCACTTCAATAAGTGGTGCTGAGAAAACTGGACAGCTACATGTAAAAGAATGATATTAGAACACTCCTTAACACCATATACAAAAATAAACTCAAAATGGGGCTTCCCTGGTGGCGCAGTGGTTGAGAGTCCGCCTGTCGATGCAGGGGACACGGGTTCGTGCACCGGTCTGGGAAGATCCCACATGCCACGGAGCGGCTGGGCCTGTGAGCCATGGCCGCTGAGCCTGTGCTTCTGGAGCCTGTGGTCCGCAACGGGAGACACCACAACAGTGAGAGGTCCACGTACCGCAAAATAAATAAATAAATAAAGAATAAATAAATAAATAAATAAATAAATAAATAAGTAAAATTAAATAAAATAAACTGAAAATGGATTAAAGACCTAAATGTAAGACCAGACACTATAAAACTCTTAGAGGAAAACATAGGAAGAACACTCTATGACATAAATCACAGCAAGATCCTTTTTGACCTACATCTTAGAGAAATGGAAATAAAAACAAAAATAAACAAATGGGACCTAATGAAACTTAAAAGCTTTTGCACAGCAAAGGAAACTATAAATAAGATGAAAAGACAACCCTCAGAATGGGAGAAAATACTTGCAAATGAATCAACGGACAAAGTATTAATCTCCAAAATATATAAACAGCTCATGCAGCTTAATATTAAAAAAACAACAACCCAATCCAAAAATGGGCAGAAGACCTAAATAGACATCTCTCCAAAGAAGACTTACAGATGGCCAAGAGGCACAGGAAAAGATGCTCAACATCACTAATTATTAGAGAAATGCAAATAAAAACTACAATGAGGTATCACCTCACACCAGTTAGAATGGGCATCATCAGAAAATCTACAAACAACAAATTCTAGAGAGGGTGTGGAGAAAAGAGAACCCTCTTGCACTGTTGGTGGGAATGTAAATTGATACAGCCACTATGGAGAACAGTATGGAGGTTCCTTAGAAAAGTAAAAATAGAGTTACCATATGACCCAGCAATCCCACTACTGGAGATATACTCAGAGAAAAACATAATTCAAAAACACACATGCACCCCATTGTTCATTGCATTACTATTCACAATAGCCAGGTCATGCAAGCAACCTAAATGCCCATTGACAGATGAATGGATAAAAAAGATGTGGTACATATATACAGTGGAATATTACTCAGCCATAAAAAGGAACGAAATTGGGTCATTTGTCGAGATGGATGGATGGCTGCATCTAGAGACTCATACAGAGTGAAGTAGGTCAGAAAGAGAAAAACAAATGTCATATATTAACACATATATGTGGAATCTAGAAAAATGGTACAGATGAACCAGTTTGCAAGGCAGAAATAGAGACACAGATGTAGAAAACATGTATGGTCACCAAGGGGGCAAAGGCGGTGGTGGTGGTGTGATGAATTGGGAGATTGGGATTGACATATGTACACTAATATGTATAAAATAGATAACTAATGAGTACCTGCTGTATAAAAAAATAAATAATTAATTAAAATAATTAATTAATTAAAAACCATAAGGACCATTTTGCTCCTTATTATACTATTATATGTAGGATACTTTTTATTTTTAGTTCATTCTCTAAAGCCTTTTCCCGTAGCACTGTAAATATCACAGATTGAAGCCTATAAGTCTTATTTAAATTCAGCTATTTTTTTTATATATATGTAAAGTCTTACCATCTCCTAAAAAGCTATAAAATGGAAAACTCTAATTGTAGGATCACACATTAACAAGCACTTACATGTGTATCATGGTTTCTGGTTTCTGAACTAGTGTATATATGCAGTCTTCTGTACAGGGGTTTTCTGTTTAGTGTGTTTGTTTTCCACATTGTGTATTTTTATTTTTCTAGTTGTTTTTTCTCTGTATTTAGATGATTATACACTTTGAATTGGAAGAAACATCCACTGAGGTGGATTCACCTAGCATCCACTTAGGTGAAACTCCATCTCAAATCTGAAATTCCAGGGTGGGCAGGGTGAAGGGGGTTCGTTAGGGAGAAAAGGGGATGGTAGTGTCCGCTTTAGGCTTCCACACTTCTAAGTTACCAAAGGTCAGCCTGGACCAAGGACACACCTTTAGTCATTAAAAAAATTCCTCTTATATTGAACTGGAATTTACTTCTTTGTAATTACTTCCTACTGGTCCTAGTCTGGTCTCTGAAGCTACTTAAGATAAATATGAAATACATATGAAATATGCTCATTGGGATATGAAATAAATATGAAATCTGCATGAGAACCCCAAGTGTATGAGGCCACTTATGCTTCTTTAAACATGTCTTCCCAGGCTCAGGTCACCTGTTTGAGTCTTTCCTGTGTGGAAGTTTCTAGAGTCTTACCATCCAGCCCAGTTTTTTTTGTTTCTGGGGGGATTTTTTAAAAGGCATTTTCATCCTTGTCTTGAAACTTCCATGAAATCTTATAAGTTGTCTACCAAAACCTTTCCCACTGTTGCCAGAATAAATACTTCTATACACGTGCATGCACATGTGGACAAAGAAACTGCATTCATTTCTTCTTTGAATGAAGAGGGGTGACCAGAAACCATTAACTTCAAAAGCACTTTTAATGTCTTCATTTCTGCAGAGACAATAAAGCCTTACTTTCATGTGGATCATGATTTCTTTTCAAAAGCTCCACATTTCTGACATTATTTGAGAAAACCACCCCTCCTAGTCTAACATGTAAGGTTTATCTTGATTGAAAAGTGTTAAATGGAAGTTCTGAGTCTGCAGTCTGCAGTCATCTTGTCTTCTTTCCAGAGAATGCAGGGCAGGAGACGAATGTTGGCTGCAAATTAAACTTTCAGCCGTCTCCAACCATCTGACAGAGCAGCCCCCAAATCCTGCCCTGTCTAGCAATGGAGAAGGCTGTGCTCCTGACACCAGGGTGCAAAGGCCCGGCCCACCCGGCTCCTCTAGGAGGGCCCAGAGACCGGTGCGCTGGCCCACCAGTGCACCGCAGGGACAAGAGACAAACCAAAACACCTGCCCTCCACCAATGGCTTTGAGTATCACATGCACCCGCACAATTATCTGGTGAAGAAAAGGTTCAGGACACAGCATAACAAGTTGTTCAGAAAAAGAATTTAATAAAAACCATACACAACAAAGTAAAATCTATTTTAAACAGCATACACTCTTCACTTTTGTCTTTAAACGAATTTGTGCCAGTCACTCGCCCCTAAGGTTCTTCTCATGGTAACCTCATGAAATAGGCATGATCATCACCACTTCCTAGACGCACTCAGGGGTCTGAGGACCTACTCAGAATGCCTGTAAAGGAGCAACACAAGGAGTCAGACCCAGACTGTCTTGCTCCAAGACTGAGCTGTCCCTCTATCCTTGCTGCTATGACTGAGTATGCAAATAAAAATCCAACACTATGAACCAACTCAAAAAAATTATCTCATTTTGAAACCCAACCAGTGAAGTACAGGTATGAAAATACAGTTCATGATATTTCACATTCTATCCTAGATTCTCCTGTCTTTCAATTTCTAAGTCGGGCCATGCTAGCTTGCTGAAGATGTTATCTGAGCTCTGGAATAACAGTTAAAATGCCACTCGGGGCGAATGGCGATGCACAGAACAGCGAAGACATAAGGATGGAAAACACACCTCCTGTCAGAAGAAACCCATTCTCAGGTCCGGTAGTAGTGGAGCTGGGAACTTAAAGAGACCATACTACCTAAACTCACCAGAGACACATGGGACGAGCCCTCTCCTTTCTAGAAAAGCAAATCCTTTAAGACTGTACTAAAACCTACTATCGATAGGAAACCTCCTTAGTTTGTTTTCACCCTGATTTTATATAACAAAGGATAAGAATAATTTATTCTCTTTCTCTCTAAACGCGTTTCTATTTGGTGATTTCATCGTTCCGCTTGAGTCACGTTTAGTGTATGTTTTCTCTCCCAGACGCACTACAGTCTCTTTGGAATCAGGGATCATGAATTTCTTCTTTTACATCAATCAAATGAAACTATTTGGATGATGCAAAACATTATTCTGCATATACAGTAAGAATTTTAAAATGCTTATTGCACTAACCACTTCTCTGAAATGAATATGTTAATTCTAAGTAATTAAAAAGCTTGGAACATAGTAGACATGAAAAAAAATATTCCCAAATGAAAATTAAAATGTAGTATTAGAAAACACACTTTTCATCAATAAGAGAATTCTCATCTCTTTCCTCTGATCAGCATTGACCAATAGCCTAGTTCCTCTTCTCCTAGGAGAAGACACTGGAAAGAGAACATTTCATTATCAAGGCCCTATTTGCTCATGTAGTAGTGTATTGTAGCATTTCATATGGTAAATTTTCATTACCTTATAAACAGAAAAGAGTATGAATTCACATTGACACATACTGCTTAATATTTAAGGCCAAGTTTAACATTTGAACAATAAGTTCTTCCTTTTGGCACAAAACTGGAAATTTACTGTCCTTTCAACTATTCAAGATTTACTCTGGTATTTCAATATTAAATATTATTATTTATAAACATAACTGCTGGTAGATTTTTTAATTTATCATTGTATAAAAGTCAAAAAATATATCAGTATGTTTTAATTCTTAAAATTCTGAGAGAAACGGAACGTATCTTGGTAGAGACAAAAAAAAAACACATTTTATGTACACCATTTAAATATTCCAACACTAAGGACTTACTGTATAGCACAGGGAACTATACTCAATATTTTGTAATAACCTAGAAGGGGAAAGAATCTAAAAAATAATAGATATATACATATATGTATAACTGAATCACTTTGCTGCACACCTGAAACTAACAGGACATTGTAAATCAAGTATACTTCAATAAAATTTTTTTAATTCCAAAATTTAATAAACAGTGTTTGTAGACACCTATTTAGATCAAAGTCCTGTATTTTCTAGAAAATAGTACAATTTTTCTTTTGTGAATATCTATGAACAGGCTGCCAACCTGGTGCTCAGATTCCCTCATGGTGGACACCCAAGCCTCATCTCACAACTGTGACGTCTTTGATTGCCAATGATGACTGAGATTCCCCGCAGTAATGAGGACCCCTTCATCACACTGGTCTGTTACACAACACAAAACAACTTGCATCTTTCACCTCCACACATACACGGTCTCAGTAGTGAGGAAGGTGTTTTTGTTTGACTTTCTATCTCTAATTTAAAACCCTTGTTCAGATAGCCCAGCTTTCTGTGTCCATTCAAAAAGGTACACCCTGAGTTACCAGGATTAAGTCCTGCCTACAGAGAGAAATGGGCAGTTCAGCGTGAACACGCATAAGCCTGCATTCAACAGTGACCAGCTCCAGGCTGGGTCCCGCACTCCTTGCTTCCCGACGGGGATCAAACCGCAGGCTCCTTTCCATAATTGTCTATTCAGAGGAGCTTCCCCAGAAGCCGGCATGCCACCCCCTCCCTTCAGGAGGGCTGCAAGCTCAACACACCACCCCAAAATTTGCACTTAATTTTTCCATTCTAAAAAACAAAGTCACTCTAACTAACAGTGTTGAAATCTTCTCTGGAAATTTCATGTTAAATGGATTAAATGCACAAATTACTTAAGAAATATGCAAGTTTGAGCAAAATTTCTTTAGACATTTTTATGGAAACAGCACACAACCATATACGGGGTAATGTGAAAGATAATATTGCCTGTAAAACCCGGAACGTAGTGTCAACTTAAAAAATATTCACAACCTAAAACTTAAGTTATGTTTTATTCAGCGGGAATTTTTAGGACTTCAAGCCCGGCAGGAAGCATCTCAAGTAACCCTGAGAGAGCTACATCCTTTGTTTACTGATATGGCAGGAAATATTCCATTCATCAGTAGGTTAGAGAAGAGAGACTAGAATATTCATGCAGGACATTAATGTGAATGCATAGTTAATAAAAGGTGATGCTCAACTCAAAATACTTTGCCTCAGCATTTTGTCCACAGAAAAACTATCGGTGACTATCAGCCTGTCATGTTCCCCATGTATCTACGTTGCCTAGACCAGTCCTGGCACGGTGAGCAGTTAATAAATATTTATGCAAGAATCCAGAGGGTTTCATCATAGAATACTGGTGACCTAAGGGAAGGTGGCACTCAATCACCAAACTCTATGAGGTTCTCATGAAGGTCATTTGAACCAACCAGTTTATCCAAACGAGCCACAAGTCAGCCAGAGGTGTTGGTGTAAGTTTCACTTACTTCCAAATGATTGCAATCTCGTACTTGCTGAAAAATTATGCTTCCATTAACATAAGTGATGCTGTGTGATGTTACTAGCGTTATATGACTCAATAAAGAAGAGTTAGCTTACATAACTCCTTGCAGCCTTACTTGAAAATCTCATGTTCTCAAACTTCAAACAGGTTTTGGGAACCCTGGTTGCTCATCACTCAGGCAATTTGTATTTGTGCACAGTTCTGAGCAAGAAGTAAGTGCTCCACTTTTAGTGAAATGGATTTCTTCTCTTTGGTGAGAGAAGCAGCCCAAGTAATGTACTGAGGGGAAAAAATGTAGTTTTGTTCTCCCTCTGAACTGTAGTTTTTGATGATTATTGCTATCACTGATGTCAGTACACTAAAGGAAGGCATCGAACACATAAGCACTATTTTACAGTGCTTATTTAAGAAATTATATTAAAAATCAATATAGTTTTAAAAATATAGTTTTAAAGTATTTTAAAAGTGGTTCTCCTGTAATATTAACCTAATTGGAAGGCAGATTATAGCACTATTTCCCAGAATTAACTGCTAAAAAGTGAAAAAAAATTATTCAAATTCAGAAAAAAAAGGATAAATACAAACTTTTTAATTTTATATTCTGGAGTTTTTGTTTGGTTTCTGTTCCACAAGTTTCCTCCTGAATCGGCTTCCAAAAATTCTCATTGTCGCTCATGTTCTTCAAGATTCCACATTTGGTCAGTTCATCTTGCAACCCTACAATCTTATTTTCAAAAAGAACAGTATATATGTATACTGATGCATATATATAGCAAAGAGACATTTTTAACGGCAAATTATGTCAGTGGGTAATTAGAAATTTAAAATCCCATTTCTAAGCACCAAAGGATAACATCTGGATAACTTGCAGCTATCTAGTTAGGAAAGGGTTATTTTCAACAGTAACTGACACCAAAAAAATAACATCTTTGAAAGTCTCTGTCCCTTAATTCTAGGGGTTTTATATTTAAAAACCAAAGGAAACAATTTGAGGGGTAGTAAACTGTTTTCCTTTCTTTCTTTAATCCTAGGTAGTGGTAACTGGGAGTTAATATAAGGGGAGTTCTTTGGAGAGGATGACAGGGCAGAGGAGGGCTTTAGGAAGGGAAGGGAGAAAGGGGTGGGTAGCCTTGAGGACAATGAGAGGAAGTAGATAAAGGTATCTTTCCCTTAAAATTCAATTTCTAGTTTTATCTCCCTTTGACATGGAGACGCTAGAATTACCATACACTGTAAACCAATTGTCCCATAGGAATATGCTGCTTGTGATCAATGACGTATTTGCCAAAATTTCATAGAAAACAGCCACCAGGAGTCTCACCTCTTTTAAATATCATTTCACCTCTGAGGATTGGGGGACACATCAAACTGATAAGGACTGTTATAGGAGGTATAACTAGATTTATGAAATAGCTTCTTTAAAATAGTACCTCGGCCTTTCTCACCTTCTGAGATGGCCCACACTCTGTCTGTGGAGTGTGTTTCTCTCTAAATAAATCCACTTCTTACCTATCAAAAGAAAAAATAGTACCTCCCCAGAAGAACCCTCTAATTTACCCAAGGATTTATAACTTGAGGGTGGAATTTTCCATTCAAGTCAAGACTACAATCAGGAAGCACAGGGCTCTAAAAAGATTGGGGGATATGTTTTGGATGTTGCCAGTGTAGCTTACATCAGCACCGATCAGACAAGTTTTTCAGTCTAATGTCTAGAGCAATTCCTCATTTATTAATACATGAGGTTGTTTTATGCGGACACCTTGGACTCCCTCAGATACTCAGGGCAGTGGCCCCCCCAGGTAGGTCCCTCCCTCCCTCACAAGGAAGAGCTTTCTCCTTCACCGGGGCTGTTCTCAGGACTCTGCTCAAAATGAAGTGGCGGTCTGGAATGAGATTCATCACCAGTCCGCGCTTTGGCGCGGACAGCACCCCAGGAGCATAAAGGGTTTGGGGGCCGTGGTGCTCGGGTCTCTCCTACTGTCCAGCTCCCAGCATTTCACGTGACCCCGCGGGGCTGATGAGCGCTGGCATGGCTCGCACCTAACCCTGGGCAGAGGGGCTCCAAGAGCAAAGCCTTGCCCCAGGAGGGCTGAGGGGGCCCGGGACCCCCAATTCCTGAGTCACTCTGACGATGAAGCGCATTTGAGGCCGGACACACAATACTGCGGAGCGAGAATGCCTGTCCCGGGGTTCTCAGCCGTGCGCCCAGCCCCGGCCCGTGTCCTACCAGGTAGGCGCCGGAGCACGGGGTACCCGCGGGGCGCCCGGCTGTGCGCGCAAAGGCTGTGCGCTGGGGCGCCCGTCCAGCTCCAGCAGCGCGCTGTAGAGAAGGAAAGAGAAGTCGCGGTCAGTCTGCGGTGCAGTAGCTGGGAAACAAAGGCGAAAACAAATGACAAGTAAACATCCAGCCACAGGAAGCCATTAAGCAGAGTGGGCGCTAATGAGCGCGCAGCGGGGACCCGCCGCCCGCCGCGCGCCCCGCCCGTCGAGGAAGCGGCCGCGGCCCCCAATCCTCCCGGAGCCCCGCTGGCGGCCGTAAACCTGCCGCGCTCTTCTGTCCCCTTCAAGTCGAGCCATTAGAAGCCGCAATTACTGTCGTCCCCAATAAGAGGACCCCGGGGGGACAAAGAAAAGAAAATTGGGATGCCTTGATCTCGCACGTTCGCACGCCTTGCCGGGCTGCGAGTGGGAACCTCAGCGGAGGGGGTGGGGAGGGGGAGGGCCCTCCACCGGCTCCCAGGTAAAGGGACTCGGAGATGTGAGCACCAGCGCACGTTCCAGAGTCTTTTGAAACAGTTTCTCGTAAAAGTCAGTCCTTTTGAATAACCAAATGTTCCTTTGTGCGCCCTTAAATTTTAAACCATTCTTTAAAACATTTTTTCAAGTAGCAGGGGTTTGTCAAGCAAGGGTTGACCGCCTCACTTTAACTCTGCCGTCTGAACTATTTAAGATGCCTTAGAGCTCGCTTTGACTTGCGGAGCGATGGTTCTTTCCCCGGACTCGGGCGGATGCGCCGGGGCAGGTGGCGCGGCACCCGCGGTCCCGGTGCGTCCTCCGCGGGGCCCAGCCCCGGCCTCGGCGATGGGCCAGGTCTTTGCTGCAGCGACACCCCGCGGTCAGCCCGGGCGTCCCAGTCAAACCCCTGCCGCGTCCGCCTCGGCCCCCGGGTACTGGGGCCCTGGGAACCCACAGGGTCTTCCCTCCCCGGGTTCAGCACCAGACCACACACGGAGATGGGCTAAACCTAAAGAGCTATGCAAAGGAGCTTCCAACAGAACCTGCCTTTTAAGCCTGTTTACCTTAAACATTTTTTTAAGAAAGTGAGAAAGTGCTTATGGTAAATTTCAGAAAAATCTGCATTAGATGCTCTGGCAAGCAAGGATTCACTAGGCATCACCTAAGACTTGAGAATTATTTCTTTATGGTTTCTTTATATGTGATAAGTTCCCTCTGTAGGAAGAAGAAAATATATTTAATCATAAATCTATAGATACATATGAAGATATGAACATTGGTAAAGTTTAAGGAGAGATAAACACAAATCACTTTAACTAAATAATCCTAAAAGGAATTGCAGTGCAGCATGGTTATTTCCCCACTAAGGCGATTCTACTGTCTTCTGGGTTTTTGTGCCTTTATGTTTTTGTAGGTTCGTCTTTCTCAATGAAAACTCACTGTTTACCAGCCACTACCTAAATCTTCATACGTGAAATTCTCTTTTGAATCGGTCTTAACATCCTATCCCCTTATTAACTAATTAGTTGAATTAAATCTTTGATACATGTTTTTTTTTTACTAAAAAAAAATCCGTTCACCCATTTCTCCCACCTTCCAACTCCCCACCAATCTGTTCTCTGTATCTATGGGCTTGATTGGGGGCGGGGGGGGGTGTTTTATTTTTTAGATTCCACATATAAGAGAGATCATATAGTATCTTTCTACATTTAATTTATTTCACTTAGTGTAATGCCCTTGAGGTCCATCCATGTTGTCACAAATGGTAATTTTTCATTCTTTTTGATAGCTAAATAATCCTCCATTGTATATGTGTACTACATCTACTTTATCCATTCACCCATCAACGAACACTTAGGTTGTTTCCATGTCTTGGCTATTGTAAATAATGCTGCATGAACATGGGGGTGCAGATATGTTTTTGAGTTAGTGTTTTTGTTTTCTTTGGATAAATACCCAGAAGTGGAATTGCAGGATCATATGATAGTTTTATTTTTAATTTTTTTGAGGAAGCTTCGTACTGTTTTCCATAGTGACTGCACCAACATACATTCCCACCATGAGTGCACAAGGGTTCCCTTTTCTCCACATCCTTACCAACATTTGTTATTTCTTGTCTTTTTTATAATAACAATTCTAACAGGTGTAAAGGGATATCTCATTGTGGTTTTGATTTACATTGCCCTCATGATTAATAATGCTGAGCATTCTTTCCTGTACCTGGTGCCACGTGTATGTCTTCTTTGGAAAAATGTCTATTCAGATCTTCTGCTCATTTTTTATTGGATTGTTTGGGGGTTTTACTATTGAATTGTATGAGTTCTTTATATATTTTGGATATTAGTCCCTTATCAGATATATGATTTGCAAATATTCTCTCCTTTGCTAGTTTTTTTTTTTTTTTTTTTTTTTGGCCTCACCACGTGTCTTGCAAGATCTCAGTTCCCCGACCAGAGACTGAAGCCGGGCCATGGCAGTGAAAGCCCAGAATCCTAACCACTAGACCACCAGGGAACTCCTGCCTTGCTAGTATTTTGTTGAGGATTTTTGCATGTATGCTGACCTGTAATTTTCTTTTCTGTGGCATCCTTGTCTGGCTTTGGTATCAAAATAACGCTGGCTTCATAAAATGAATTTGGAAAAGTTGCTGAAACAATAAAGGAAAGTGTTTGCATTTCCACTACTCATGTGTTCAACACAATTATGAAAATTTAAAACTATTTAAAGATCCTCCTTTTTAAAAATGTATTGGTAAATGTTAATAGATGAATAAAACTGAGGGAAAAGAATCTTCTACCTCTCTAACATTTAAAATTTTAAAAAATAAACAGCATAATGTATGTAAAGGACATAAGTTTTGGGGGTGCATCTAACTTGGGCTCAAATCCAAGCTCTGCCCTTATGGGCAAGTTACTTAATGTCTCCTACCCTCAGTTTTCTCAGCTTTAAACTAGACTTAGTAATAATATCTTTCTCCCAGGATTGTTTTGAGGATAAGATCATGTCTGGAAAGTGCCTGGAACCATCTGGTAAACAGTAGGAGATCAAAGCACAATAAGTAATCCTTTTACACCCCATGAGTCTAAGTTTGATCTAGTAAACTATCAACTAAAGCTGGAGGGCTAAAAAATACAGAAAAATTACTACTATGTGCAAAATTGTCTTAAAATCTTAACATTTATCTATTTCATAAATTGACTGGGCTATAAATATTCTAAAGATATACTCAGATGAATAAAAATAATGATGCAAACTAATGATCATAGAGCCATTGAAATTTTTACCATTTTTTGGCATCACACCCTTTCCTTGTGTTAAAGGAATAAATTGCATGCACTAATTATCTGTTGCTGTGTAACAAATTACCACAGCTGTAACAGCTTAAAACAATACACATTTATGATCTCACAGTTTCTGTGAGTCAGAAGTCCAGGGATGGATTAGTGGGGTCTTCTGCTTAGAGTCTCACAAGGTGTTGGCCAGGCAGTGTTTTCATCTGGAGGACTGACTGGGGAAGCATGCATATGACTGCTCATGAGGATGTTGACAGTATTCACTTTCCTTTAGTTATAGGACTTATGGTCACTAGCATCTTCAGAATCAACAAAGGGAGAGAAAGTGAGTTTACTAGCAAGATGGAGTCTTGTAGATTGTACCATGGTCACCAGAGTGATATCCATCACCTTTGCCTTGAGCTATTGATTAGAAGCAAGTCTCAGGTCCTGTTCTGTGACTCAGGGGAGGCATTACCAGGAGGCAAGAATCAGGGGGCCACCCCGGAGTCTGTCTGCCACCATCCACCCTCTGGCCTTTATTATTCATGTCCCTGTCATATGCAAAACACATTCAGCCCCTCCAAGGGTTCCCAAGATTCTTATCTCTTATAGCATCAACTCAGAGTCCCCAGTCTCCTCATTTAAATCAGGTCAAAGGTCAGAGAAGCCTCTTGGGAATAATCTTTAAGTTCAATTTCTGCCCATCTATGGACCTGTGAAACTGAAAAGTCATGTCCTCAACTCACCCAACGTACAGCCGTGGGACAGGCAGCGGATAAGGACTATCGACAGGTCAGTTCGAAAGAGGAGAAAAAGGAAGGTAAAGGGGAGTCTCTGCTCTGTAGCAGTTCTGAGGCCACATGGGTGAGCTTGGAAATTCCTTGATTAAGCTTCAAGGCCTGAGGATAATTCTCATGGCTTTACCATCTGGGTTCTTGGTTCCACCTTCTGTCTTGCCTTTGTTTTAAAATGAAAGGTAGCACATGTGTGCAGCTGAGTGGTCTTCTCAGCCTGCTTCCTGGCAGTGGAATTTGGGGGGTTTGGACTCTCCCCATTCCTTTCTGCCCAAGCTGCCAGTGTTTTTGCAGAAGTAATTTTCTCAGAAACGTTGTGTGTCTCCCATGGACTTCAATGGGACTCACTCCATGAAACTAAGACCTCGCTCATAGATCTTTTTGAGATGACCCCTCTCTGTCTGGATCCTGCTGAGATGACCCTGGGTCGATGCCCTGAAGCTCCTTAAGAGGCCCCAGGATGGGTTGGTAGGCTCCCCCTTAATCCCTTGAAAAGATCCTGGTGTGACTGGACTCCTGGACCTTGGTGTCTTTCTGAGGCCTCATCAAAACTTTGTACAGTCATGTCCTTGGCTTCTCCCCCCAAACATAATGTCTTAATTTTAACACGTTTTGCCATCTGGAGAGGCTGACACCTTGATTTCAGACTTCTGGGCACCAGAACTGTGAGGGACTAAACTTTTGTATCAACCGCCCAGCGTGTGGCCACGTGTTCTGCAGCCCTAGGGGACTAATATGCTGAGCTAAAGAACAGATGCCGCTGCGTTTTAAACCAGCGAGCAACGTACCTGGAGTAACGTCAGCTGGTGGTCTTGTGAGGTCATCTTCACTTCCACGCAAAGATCATTTGCATATGTCTACCTCGCCTGCCAGTGTGCCTCTGTCCTTCCTGGGCTGAAGTCCTGAGAAAGCTCCTGAGTTTTGGAATGCGGCCTCTCTCACCAGACTGCCTGAGCCCAACTCCCAGCTCTGCGCTTTCTAGCTGGGTTTCCAGGACATACCTGACCTCTGCATGCTCCACTTTTCTCATCTGCAGAAGGGGAAGGGGAATAGCAGAACCCACCCCAAACAGTTGTGAAGACAGCTGAACTTATACATGCAAAGTGCTGCAAGAGCACCTCCCTGGAGAGGGCAGTGGGGGGCTTGCTGTCGGGCACGTGTGTCATAACCTTTTGTGCTGAGGATGCAAACATTTGTGGAATGAGCGATGATTTAATGCTATGTCTTAAACATTCAATTAGTTTTGGTATTTTTTAAGGTGTCATTATATATGTTTGTATATCTTTACCATAAGCCACATCAGATTCCTTCAGACAATAGTATAAATTAAAAACAACAATTCATCAGGCCCTTTTCTACTCCAGAAATCTAAGAAGTAAAACTTCAGCCATTCAGAGGCTTAAAGGATTGAGATAAGCTGGATTGTCAGGGTGCCCAGATAACAGGATTTTGAATAAAGCTTAAAACATTACCTTCATTTTTCATTTGTTCTTTTCAAAAATGCATCAGCTCCTTCCCTGGCTTTTTCTTTTTCACTGTGTATTATTATAGTGAATTTTACAAAAAATAAACATATAAGACTAAATCATCAACCCTTCACATTATGTTCCTAAAAAATAATCAAAGTGATTTCCACTTTGTTGTTGTTTTTGAACTTGTATCTTTTTTTTTAGCTGTTGAGGGTAGGAGCTTATTAATTAATTTATTTATTTTTGCTGTGTTGGGTCTCCGTTTCTTGTGCGAGGGCTTTCTCTAGTTGAGGCAAGCGGGGGCCACTCTTCATCGCGGTGCGCAGGCCTCTCACTATCGCGGCCTCTCTTGTTACGGAGCACAGGCTCCAGATGCGCAGGCTCAGCAGTTGTGGCTCACGGGCCCAGCTGCTCCGCAGCATATGGGATCCTCCCAGACCAGGGCTCGAACCCATGTCCCCTGCATTAGCAGGCAGACCCCCCAACCACTGCGCCACCAGGGAAGCCCGATTTCCACTTTTGAGCACCTTCCAAAGCAGTCTGCTGGGTTCTGCTTTCATTACCTAATTCGACAACTGTGTATTGAACATATTATAAGCCAAACCCTGTTCTGTGCTCTGGATCTATTTAACTCAATAGGAACCCACAGCAACCTTGCAAGATGGACATTTTGTTTCATAGGTGGGAAAACTGACCTAGAACCGGGTCTCTTGGTGACCCCATCGCAGGCTGGTCTGACCGGGTTGCCCCATGCATCCTCTTGTGATGACCATCGACACCTGTAGTTTAGAGTGGAGCTGGTGTGCACAGCTTGGTGTTTTGATTTTTTACTTATATTGTGTGCACGTTTCCAAGTAATATAGGTTTTACATAATTATTACGGTAACATTATTACATCCCATTAGCTACCTGGATTCGGCTAATTTCCATTCAATAAATATTTTTTGATTGCTTATGTGCTGTCTCCTGTTAAATGTTGGGGACACAAAAGTAATCAATATAGGGTCCCTACCCTCAAACTTTTATCTAGCCAGGAGACAAACATGTGAAAAACTAAGTGTAATGCAATGTGATACGTGTGTTTACCAATGATTAGACATGGAGTTATTGCTATCTCGGCTGTTATCAATGCCGCTATTACAAATATTTTCTACCCCAGATGATCATTTCACAGGTGTGACTGCTGCATCAGAGGGTGGGGACAATTGCCCAGCACAATCTGATGACCAGACTGCTCCCCAGAATGAGGAATCTGCTTACTTGGTCCCCCATGGCCTGCCCAGGTTGGGGGTTTTTATTCTGGCTACTTTGAGAGTAAAATGGGTATAACTCAAGTGACTCTAATTTAAGTTTACCGGTTGAGTTGAACATTTTATGTAGACGTTTCCGTTATTTCTGTTCCCTCACATCCAGGCTCTAGTCCTGGTTCTGCCATGTGCCCTCGGTCCCTCACTGTGGGGTCATGAGGCTTCATATAATCTGTAAACACACGTTGTTGCTGTCGATGTGGAACTGCTAATATCCTTTGAATATCTGATTAGCCAAGTGTGTTATATGTTTATCAATATCAATCCATATACATTTTGGATGTAAACTTTTATCGTGTTTTCACATTTATTATTTTTAGATTTCAGTGTCTTTCTTATTATATGAAGTTTCTTTTCATTGTGTATAAAAGTCTTTATAATGTTATTGGGTTAAATCTAACAGCTGTGTCTCTGACTCTATTATTTATATCCAATAGGCAAAAATTAACTTCTCCATCATTGAGATGAACAAATTGATCCACTAAAAAAAAAAAAAAAAATGTGCTATTCACTGTTCACCTGGCTTGAAATTGGGGTGTGTGAAGAGTAACCTAAGGTAGGTATTTATTCTGTAGCTCTTCCCTCCTCCTCTGGTTTATTACTCCAGTTTGTTACAGATTCGGCCTATGTAACTTTGGATTTCTTTCTGCGGTGGATTCCTGCGGCCTGTTTCACAATTCCATACGGATAATTAGCACCGTATACTGGCCGTTTCCGTCTCGTTACTTCGCTGGGGAGTAGAAGGTTCGCCTTCTAACCCGGTCCAGAGAGTGGAGAAGGCGGGGAGCGGGAGCCACTCAAGGACACGCAGACGCTCGGGCCCTGGACCCTCTCCGCTTTCTCCGAAGCCACGAACCTCTCCCCGTGGCGGCCCCGAAGCCCTGCCCCCTGTGTGTGTGCTACCACCCCGCTTCCTCCAGCCCCCCTCCGGTGGCTGGTTTGCCACGGCCGGCCAGGTCCCCAGAGGCCTATTTTCCTGCTTTGGGGACAGAGGTGCTGCTCTTTGTCCACCCAGCTGCCCCGTCTGGCCCCGTCTGGGGCCGCTGCCCTCTCTGTGGTGCCCATTGTGTCCCTCCCCAAGTCTCGTCCCCACTGGGATGAGGGGGAGGGGCAGGGTTGCCCCCATACGTGCTCACAACTCTGCCATCTCCAACTAAGGGGCACCTCTGGTCCTAAGTTCCGAGAAGAGAAGGTGGAAGGTATTTTAATGACTTAAACATCCGATTGTTCTTTCCTGCTGTCTGTCAGTCAGCGCCTCAGTCCTTCAAGTCTAGGGCTCGTCTTGAGGTGCCCCTGCGGTCCTGTGGGCCCCAGAGTCTCAGGCCCCTGCATCCTCATCATCTCAAAGGCCTGTGAGGGGCGGGTGAGGGCCCAGGCTGGGCCTGCCCAGGGCCTTGCTAGATTTCAACCATTTGAAACATTTAGAAACCTTTCTCACAACTCAGCCACGTGCCTGGGTCCACAAATAACTCTTCTGTGCGTTACCGTGCTGACATCTCAGGAGCTACGCAAACCATCCTGGTTGCCTTTTTCTCTCTCGATTTTTTTGCCCTGAGACTGTCATTCTTACTGTTTTATTGCATCTTCTTACCATGTTAATTCTCTGCTTCTAATCTGTCATGGGCTTGGAAAACAGATACATATCTGTTAGAATTGGATAGAAATAAGAGTTTTTAAAAGCCTATGAGTATCATGACCATATTTATAAACAACAACAACAAAATCAGATACTTGGTTAGCCAACTGCACAGACAATAAAAAGTCACCATAAAGTCCTGATGAATATTTATCCTGCCTACCAGGAAAATGCATGAGCTTACATGAATGCCTTTATACAAAAGGCCATTTGAAAGGCTGGAAGGTCAGCTAAAATAGTGTTTAGGAGCTTAAAATCGAGAGCATCCTGCCTGGGTTCAAATCCCAGCTCTGCCACTTACAAGCTACATCACTTTAACAAGTTACTTCACTTCATGGTACCTCGATTTTCCTCATCTGTAAAATGGAGTTGAAAATAACAGTGTCTAGCTGACATAGTTTCTGTAAGAGCCAAGTTAGTTGATACCTAGAAGCACTTAGAGGTGGTCTGGCCTGTAGAAGTGCTTGCTGTTACTATAGTTTTATCAATTTTATCAATATCAATTTACATAGTACGTGGGCTCTATGACATCCGTTTTGTTTATTTAAGGTCGTTGAGCTTATTTCCTATAATCAGTAAAGTTCGGAAGGGCTCAGGGTGCTGGATAGTTAATCCTGCATGGGAGAGAGATCACAGATGCTCCAGGGATGGATTAACGATGTGATAGAGAGGGTTGATCTTGTTCTGTCTTCGCAGTATGATTTTAAAAGTTACACACATGGGGCTTCCCTGGCGGCGCAGTGGTTGAGAATCTGCCTGCCAGTGCAGGGGACACGGGTTCGAGCCCTGGTCTGGGAAGATCCCACATGCCACGGAGCAACTAGGCCCGTGAGCCACAACTACTGAGCCTGCGCATCTGGAGCCTGTGCTCCGCAACAGGAGAGGCCGCGATAGTGAGAGGCCCGCGCACCGCGATGAAGAGTGGTCCCTGCTTGCCACAACTAGGGGAAGCCCTCAAAAAAAAAAAAAGTTACACACATGTATTGACACACATACATATACATATGCACACATCTCAGGCATTCATTTGTGCAAAACAATAAAGGCAGATTTAATGTCATCGTGACTAGCAAAATGCACTCTCCTGAGAGTAATGAAAATAATAATGCTACTGTATTGAAATGGATTGTCTCGATTTAATTCTGATTACTTTCTTTTTGGGTTACAATGTACTTTTTCATGGCATAGTCTTCTCCACTGAGTTCAAGGCCACAGGAAATTGTAGATTCCCTGACACAAAGCATCGTTTCGATTAAAAAAATAAAATCAATTTTTTCAGTGTTTTGTAAGCAAAGCCCATAAAACAAATATTCGTTGTTCACCTAATGTATGCAAAGTAGCAAAAGAAATAGAATTTTCTATTATTTTGAAAACCATTCAATTATTTCTGGTACCAGAAATAATTTAATTATAATCCTTTTTCCATTACTGATACATATATTTTTATTATCTATTTGATATGTCTTCAAGTACAATTATTAATAGAACAATGCCCACCTGAAAAATGTTTGCTGAAAATAATGAATGTTATGCTATTTCTAACCCATCAAAATCTGCCAAATGCTAGCACTTTCACATAAGTCTCAGTTCCTGCTAAGTTATTCACATTTATTATATTAATATGCTTTAAGTTATCGATTTCATCTTGGGAATTACTGACTCTCTGAGAGGACAAGCTTATATCAGGTTCTCCTTTTCTGGGAGTGGAGGTTGGGGAACCTCCTCTTCTATGGACTGGGTTAGGGCAGGGCTGGTATCTTTCATTCAGGCTTCAAAGCGCTGGCCATGGGAATTCCCTGGCGGTCCAGTATTTAGGGCTCCACAATTCCATTGCAGGGGGCATGGGTTCGATCCCTGGCTGGGGAACTAAGATCCCGCAAGCTGCAAGCAGCATGGCCAAAAAACATTAAAAAATTTTTTTTTAATTAAAAAAAAAAAAACACTGGCCGTGTGTATGGAACGACTGTCCAGCTCGTTGAAAGGAACCCTGACATCACAGTCCCTGGAGAATCAACGGGCTGATGCCTGTTGCCAACTCTTCCCAAAATATCTTGCTCTGCATTTGTCCAGCTCTCTCCTCTAGAAACTTAATCCTCCTAACAACAAATGCCATCACCGCTACGCTATGCTTGAGACAAATAAGTGGCATACATGCTCACAGCTACTTGAAAAGAAAAAAAATGGGCACTGAATTTTCCCAGCAAAGATGGTGGCGCCAGGAAACCCCTTTGTGGGCCCCTCTTGAAACACATGGTAAGAGAATCTACATGTGAGGGGCCGGAGGAGGGTGGGGGAGGCCGTGGGTAGCTAGGTGTGGCCTAGTTCCCACTAATTCTATTTCAACAGTCTGCTTGATGTTAATATCTATTCATTTGGTTAAATGTGGAAGTCTAGATCTTTCCAATGAAGGAAAAAATCAAAATCATCGAAAAGTACAAACAAATTCAAATTTAGCCATTTAGCAAATGTAGCACAATAAAACTCCAAATCACATGTCCTTAAAAGGTGTCATTACATCCTAATGAAATTAGGCAGAAGATCTTCAAAATGGAAATGCTGAAAGAAGAAATCAATAACATATACTATGGAGGAACTTACCCATTTTTATGTTTAACTAATTCAAACCAACATACATTCATTAAAAGCTTAGAATATATTCATGGCGTAAGTGTAATTAAGTAGATAATGAAATAAACACATGGCTTGCTGTTGTTGTCCGTGTGCCATGTACTAACTCCCCAGTGAGTCTGTGAGCCCCTGGCGGGGAGACCAGATGGTCCCGAGCAAGTCACTCGAGGCTCTGGGTGTTAGTTCTTCTCACTGGAAAATACAAGTCCTTCCCTGAACTGATTGAAAAAGTCCTCCTCTTTCCTCCTTCCTTACAAAGCCCTATGAACCAACCCATTACTTTCCCCTGTTCATCTTTCTGTTCATTCCTCCAGCATCAATAAGGTGCTATGTATGCAGTGATGATGAAAATGACTGTGGACTTCACTGTGCTACGAAGTATACCTTTTTGTATTTCAGCCCAAGATATTTAGCTTATCCACAGAAAATAAAACAAAAACAGTTGTTTTGCCTTTTGCCAAATGACACCACATCCCTCTCAGATAGGTTTGTATCGTAGACATGACTCACTGTACCAAAGACATATAGTCTGGAAATTCGAGGTAAGATGTAAATCATATCTTAAATACACAAACAAGGCAACAACGGGGAGTCATTTTCCAAGTTGGAAATTCACTCTAATTATGTTTCTTGGTGCAAAATCTGTCCAATCCCTCAAAAGTCAATTACAAAATTGTGTTTTAAAGCAGAGCTTTTGTGCCTGAGGAAATTCCATGAAAATCAGGTAAGGACAATGTGACCAAAGGAAAGTCGTGCTACAGGAAGGTTTAGTATAGGAAGAGAATCTCAGAAAGTGGAGCAAAGGAGCCCAGACATCATCTGATCCAGCCCTCCAGGCCTGCCCCCCCAGTCACATCCCGCTTTACAGAGCAGGAAACCGGGGCTGAAAGCCTAGAACTTGGGATACTGCAATTCAGATCCCCTCTCCAGAGTCCATTTAACACACACTTTAGAGTCCAAGGGATGGTTTTACAAGTAAGTGCAGGCACTTTTCATGGGGTTGAGCCTTAATGAAATTGATGCAAAGCAGGGCGGCATCACTTCTCCCAAATCCTGGTGAATTGCAGATATTGATACAGTAAATGTGCACCCCATTCACTTCCAACCAGTAAGAAAATGATTCTTTCACTGATTAAAAACTTGTTAAACATTGTAACAAAATAGGAATTATTTCTGAAGCATCTGGATCAGAGGGAGGGCTGAGAGTGGAAAGAAGTGTGGGAGGGACCCCCCCTCCGCAGTCTCCTACTGGGAAAATAAAGTGCTGGACCAAATGATTTCTAAGCTCCATCTAACTCTGCAGTTGTACAAATTTTAAGAGCTTCACATCCTCAGTCATGAGAAAAATGACATAACTAAACAAGTCCACTAACGTCTTTAAGATCTTCAATAAATCAGTCTCAGAGACAGGAAGATTTTGTCCAAAAAACCCCCCTATTTTAACTTCTTGGAAGCATCGAAAATTTACCGACAATATTTGCTGAACATTATTAAACACTTTAAACCTTTGCATTAAAAGTTGATGATTTTTTCCTATTTTTACTCTCCGGAACCATTTTTTATCTACTTTAACTATGGCGTGTTATTTTGAGTAGGAAATCTATTCTTTAATGTCCATAAATATTTGGTTAGAGATCTTTTTATAATTTCCTCATAGGAACATGGTTCAAAGTCTACCGCATTTCAGTAATTGTTTGCCCCGCCCCAAAATAAAAGCATTAGTTAGGTGTTCGTATAAATCCCACACAAAATGCAAGTCCTTTGTAGTCACTGAAGTTCCTCAGAATATTTTCTAAAGGGTCTCACCTACGGCTTTAAAAAGGAGGGCAGGAAAAACGCCAGTTGCAAACTCCCGCTCTCATTAGGGCTCCCTGTCAGAAATTGGTTAAGGAGCCGGGAATAAGGGGTAATTTTCCTTTAAAATGGAGAGGAGTTTCTTTTGGAAAGGAAATTCCCTGAGGAAGTTGTTTTAGAACAAATAACTGTTCAGGAGGAAGCCAGCAAAAGGTGGGAAGAGGTTGCCTTTGATTTCCCAGTCTGTGTATTTGGGCTCAGACCAGACAACATTTTATGCACATATTAATAGAATGCAAATGAGCCTCCCGAAAGGACAGTGGTATTTGACACGAAGTATTGTCAACAGAAAGGGTTTGGGTGTATTTTTTTAATCCCATCAAGGTGCCTGTTGTGGGGGGCGGGGTGGGCACAGTATTGGGGGCTCCTGGGAACGAATTCCAGGTTTGCCTTCCAGTTGGGTGGCGAGCAAAGAGCTTTGCAGTATGACCTCCACATCAAGGAGGTTTCTGAAGGTGTGAGCATTCCTTCAGAGTCCCCAGGTGCTGGTGTTTATTTAGCCCCACTTCGCTCGCCGAGAGCAGGGCTCTGAACCAGGGGCCTCACCAGAATCGCCTGGAGCTTCCGCCCACCCTTTGCCGTCCCCGCCTCGCCCCCAGGCTCTGATTCTGCAGGTCAGGGCGGGCATTTCCCACTGACGCCCATGCCGCTGGTCCAAGGACCAAACTGGGAGACACACGGCTCTCAGCATCCATTAGATCCTCAGACCCCCCAGAAGCTCGCATTGTTCCTAAAAAGGGGGAAGAAAACTGGAGTTTGCACTACACACGGGATGAGGAAGTTATGCTCATCGGTGCCAGTAGGAAGCCTGGCCAGGTCGTGGGTGAGGAGGTGAAGGAAACCCACGCTTTCAGGTCGTGCAGTTGTGTCTTTTTTTTTTTTTTTTTTTTTTGCAGTTGTCTTTGTACAGAATTTCTCCCTGGTAGGGATATAAAAGCCATTTAACTACAGGTTACACTGTGCTCTAAGCTATAGACACAGGAGAAACACTAGCTGCATTTTATTCAGGCAGCTGTTCATTCCTTCACAAACATTTCTTAAATGCCTCCTCTGTGGCAGGCACTGTTCCGGGCTTTTGGGAGACACTGACAAACAAGACAGATCAAACAGATAAACCCTTTGCTCCCCAATGGAGTTTAGGGGGGCAACCAGTGAGAACATACTAAGTCAGTTACACGGCCTGGGAAGGTGGCTGGTGCTTCGGGCAGAAGGAGAAGCAGAGGAACGGGGGCCTGGGGAGGGCAGCCGAGCAGGCACAGCAAGGAGAATGAAGATGGGAAGGAGGGGAGGGGGAAGGAAGCCGGCTGTCTGCGCAAAGTTCCGACCCTGGGATCCACCTGCGGACCCAGGAGGTAGCAAGGACGCCAGAAAGGCGCGCGGCCCGGCCCAGGCTGAGTGTGGCTGCCCGACAGAGATGGGACTGCAGCGGCAAAAGGTGAAACAGGGCCGGTAATGAAGTGCCACCATCGTCGGGGGGTCGTGGCCTGGACCGGGGCCGTGGGTAGGTGACCCCAGGGACCGTTTCCGCATACGGCGAAGAGCCATGAGGTTTGGATACAGAGAGAGAGAAGGGGTTGCCGGGCGGATCCGAGTTCTGTGTGATTTCCCAGCAAACACACACATGCCCCAGGAGGCTATCCACGCTCCACTCGAGAGCACTGGTTCTGAGCGCAGCCTGACAGGGCAGCAGAGACGGTGGCTTAGAACAACAGAAACGGCTTCTCTCGTGGTCCTGGAGGCCAGAAGTCTGAGACCAAGGCCCTAGAGGAGGGTGCTTCCGGCCCCTGCAGCTTTCGGTGGTGCAGTCTTCAGCAGGGACTCCAGGCCCTGGAGCCACCTCCCCTCTCGGCCTCTGTCCTCACAGGCCTCCCCCTGCCTGTGTCCAGATTTCCCCTTTTATTAGGACACCAATCACATTGGGTTAGGGGCCCCCTCCAGGACGACCTCATCCTAACTAATCACACCTTCCCTGACCCTATATCTGGCTTACTGGGTGTAAGCCTTCAGCACCTTTTTTTGAGGGGACCCAATACAACCTGTGACAGACAACTCATTCATGACACACTTGTTTCTTTGTGGGCCCTTCTCCCTCCACCGTTTACCAAGGCCTGTCAACTGCCCTGGGTGGGGTCCGGTTCCCAAGATCCACCTGCCCAGCACAGTTAATAAATGTGGATTTTGTGGCCTGGGACGCGCACTGGATTCTCTTGAGACGTGATGTCTCCCCACAACCTCACAAAGGTGCATGGCCAGGGACTTCCCCTGGTGGTCCAGTGGTTAGGACTTGGTACTTTCACTGCCGAGGACCCAGGGTTGATTCCTGGTAGGGGAACTAAGATCCCAGAAGCCTCAAGGCACAGCAAAAAAAAAAGTGCCATCACAGCTTAGGAGATGGGCGCGTTCGAGACACACTCCATCCCTCAGTGTGCTGCATTCAAAGGAAACACAGCACAGATAAATACACCTGAGGACACCCAAACAGCAAGAGGCAAAAACACTCGGAAGCATCAGACTGGATTCTGAAACTTGGGAATAAACTGTGAGCTCCTTAATGGTCTGCACCATTGTCTGCGGAAACCCTGCAGTGGCGCCTCGTCTGACCCGGAACAAAGCCGGAGTCCCTTCTGGGCCCTGGAGGCACGTGATCGGTACCCCGTCCCCTGACCGTGGCGTCTCTACTCTCCAAACGCTTTGTTGTCCTCACTGTTCCCTGCACACCACACATACCCGAGGGCTTTCGCACCCGCTGCTCCTTTCCTGGGGTGGTCGGACCCAGATACCCATAGGGGACACGGGAAGGAGCTGCTCCTGGCCAGCCCCTCCCAGCACCCCAAATAGCCTTTAACCTGCCCTGTATTTTTTCACAGCATGTATCCTCTCCCATCATAGTGTCTAATTTATTTTTTATCTTTGCTTTAAATTTTTACATGATTTGTCCCTCATCTGCACCAAGTAAACTCCACGAAGTCTCAAAGTGCATTCGTCACGTCCTCTAGAGAAGGCCCCCATGTGCTCGGAACTTGGGGGCTTGGGGGCTGGTGATGAGCAAGCGGCCCGAGGCCGGCAAACTTCACAAGTGGTTCTGTGTGCGTGGTGCTGCTGGAAGTAGGCGAAAGCTCCCTGAACCGGAGGGATGGCGGGTAGGCCCAGGCCTCCCGCCGTCGGGCGCACAGTCCGCTGAGAAGAACCTTGAGTTAGGGAGGAATAAATGTTAGAGCTTGAACATGTTTCAGATGTTCAGGCAGCCTGTCTGGGGAGCCTTGAGAAGGAAACTCAGACAGAGAAGGGATTCAGAGACGGACACGGGCAGGAGCTGCTCCTGGCCAGCCTCGACTCAAAATGGGCACAGGGATGCCGGGCCTGGACAACGAGGGAGTGGGCGGGGTGGATGGCAGCCGCTGAGACCCCGTTGCCAAAGGCAGTGAGGAATAGTAACAGGCCTGGGGCAAACCCGGGCTCTGCCACCAGCCAGCTGTGCCCCTGGTCGGTTCTCTAACCTCTCCCAGCCAAGTTCTCATCTGGGAAATGGGTCTAAATAAAAACCAACTGGAAGGGCTTGCATGTTAACAAAATAGATGAAATGTAACCAGGAACGTGCTAAGGATGGACAGCCTGAAAGTCGCTTCCCAAAGCACGTTAAAGGCAGCAAATAAATCCGGCCTGAAAGCACGATAGAAAACAGAATACCTTTCTCTTTTGATTCTCAAGGTCCTGTTGAAATTCAAGGTCAGGTGTTTTCAACTGCACCCATTACCTCTTCATTTTCTCATGGAGCATCTTCACACACAGCGTTTCTTAGTCTGTGCTTGTCCTTGCGGCACTCAAGGTCGTGCTAAAAGAAATATCCTGTTACGGAATTAGGAATTAATCATTAAAACAATGCCCACAGCACAGGGGACTTACTAGGGATAAGGTATTCTATATCCTGATTAGGGTGAAGGTCCACAGAGATACACAGTTGTCAAAAGTCATCCATTGGTACACTTAAGATGGGTGAATTTTTGTTGTGTGTACATTACACCTCAATAAGGTTGATTAATTATATGATTTTTAAATAAAATAAAATAAAATTTGTCTCTACCCTCTTATTTTACATCATAGATGATTCTTCTGGTAAGAAAAGTTCTATATAAACAAGCTTTAAGTATAAAGAAATAAGGTTAATACCCTTAAGCTGGCATGAACATCAGTCTTATTATTTTATAATCAAATCATCAAAAAAAGAAAGAATATAATATAGGACACAATCTATTGCCATGGGTAATTTACAGTCGTCTTTGAGAATCACATTTATCCCTTTGACTTAACCTTGAAAAACGACACGTTTGGGCCCAGGAAGAAGATAGAAAGAAAGCAGGAGGGTGCAAAGACCTCCCTGATCGCTCTCTCCCCTCACTCAGGGAAAAATAGGAGGAGGGACTTGAAGAAACGTTCACTCTCCAAAACTGAGACACACTTTTTCCTGGTGGTTGGTGGGCTGTCATCCACCAGGCTCGGGAACACTCCAACCCAGAAAAGCGGTACTCGTCTCAGATCAAGACCTTTTTTATCTCTTTCAGAGTTGGGGAGTAGCCATGTTATTTAAATCAAAGCTGTAACTGCACTTTAACTTCTTGGTGCTTTTGTCCTTTTTAATCCTTTCACTTTTGAGGAAGTTCGCCTCAGTGAAGTCTCTTCCTCTTTGAAGAGTTAGGATGTTGGATACCCAGTGCCATGAACCACAGTGAGAATGCTCATTGCCTGGGCACCAGCGAACGGAAATATGCTGAGTCCATGCAGTTAACACATAACCGACTCTCAAATCCACAGCTCTTAGTGATGGGAACGCCACACAGTTTCCGTGGTACGATCGGCCTCAAAATTTAGCACTACACACATATAGGTCTAGGATAACATGACATACCACCAATCACTTCTTCAGGTAGTAGTGGTTTCACTTTTGACATTCAAATCTCTGAAGCATTGGAATTTATCCTGAGTATAGTATGGGATAATATGGATGCAATTTACATTTTTCCAAAGGCTATCCATGTGTCTGAACATCATTTAGTAAAAGCCCATCTTTTCTCCCACTAAGATCTAAGATGATGCATTTATCACCCTAAATTTCCATATGCACAGGGGTCAACTTCTTGATTTTCTTTTCTGTTCCAGTGATGTGCTAATACTACCTTGCTCTATTTATAGAGACTTTATAGTGTATTTTAATGTCTGGAAGGGCTAGCCCTGTCCCCCAAACTAAATTCTTCTTTTTCAAGGTTTTCCTGTTTATTCTTACTTGTTTATTTTTCATATAGACTTTATAATCAATTTATCTACCTTCAGGGGAAAAAATTGTTGGTTTTTATTTGGAATTACATAATATTTTGAAAATTGGGAGAACTGACAACTTTATATTGCTGAGTCTTCCTATACAAGAATATTGTATGTCTTCCAATTTGTTCAGATCTAACTGTGTGTATTTCAGGAGTGTTTTAAAGCATTTCATATGTAAATATATATCTTACATAATTTATATATATTTTATACATTGTATATATATAATTTGTTTTCTAATTAAACTTTCCATTTTGAGATATTTGTAGAGTCACATGATGCAAGATCTGTGTACCCTTTACCCAGTTTCACCCCATGATAGCGTCTTTCAAAACTATGGTTCGCGATCGCAACCAGGATACAGACATAGATATACTTAAGATACAGAAGGTTTCCATTCCCACAATGATCACTCGTGTTTCCCTTTTGTAGCCACATCTATGTCCCTCCCTGCCACCACTCCCGCCATAAACCCTGGCCACCACAAATCTGTTCTCCATTTCTATAATTTTGTCATTTGAAGAAAGTTATAGAAATGGAATCATCGAGTATGTAACATTTGGGGGCTTGTTTTTCATACTTGGCATAACTCTCTGGAGATTCACCCAAATTACTGAGTGTCTTCATAGTTCATTCCATTTTATTGCTGAATAATATTCCAGTAGGTTGTTTAACTATTCACCCACTGAAGGACCTACACAGGTCAAAGCCATGTTGTCCAAGGGTCAACTGTAGACACAAAAATCTGTAACAAAATATTAGCAAATAAAATTTAGCAATACATTTTTTTTTTTTTTTTTTTTTTTTTTTTTTTGCTGTACGCGGGCCTCTCACTGCTGTGGCCTCTCCCGTTGCGGAGCACAGGCTCCTGACACACAGGCTCCGCGGCCATGGCTCGCGGGCCCAGCCGCTCCGCGGCATGTGGGATCTTCCGGGATCGGGGCACGAACCCGTGTCCCCTGCATCGGCAGGCGGACTCTCAACCACTGCGCCACCAGGGAAGCCCAGCAATACATTTTTTAAAATGCACCACAACCAACTAAGTTTTATTTCAGGTATATAAGACTGCTTGGTATTCTAAAATCAATCTATTTAATCCACTATGTTAACATGTTAGTTCTTTTAAATAACATTTATAAGATAGTTTCAAAATAATAATTTTAATGTTATGACTAAGAACAAAATGACTATATGATGTTTAAGATTTCTTTGTAACTCCCTTTGTACTTTGACTGTATTCCTCTAAGCATGCACAAAAATATAAATCATAAAAATACTATGCTTTACGGACCCATGAAATAATTACTTTCTCTATGTGGTTACATTATCAATTTGATATATTTACAATTAGCTTTACTAGTTATGGCTTTCAATTTTAGGGTTTGCTTTTTTCAGTTAATTTACATGAAACATTTACATGATTCGAAAATCAAGGAGGATTCGAGAATTAATTATTGAAGTCTCACTTTCATTCCATCGCTGTTCTCCCTGAATTGTCCCCATAGGTAACCATGGAACGACGAGCTGCTGGTTCATCTGTTTCTTTTTGGGTAAATGTATACATACCTATACCCTTATTTCCCACCCAGAGTGCACAAGGTGTAGATTCTGTTTATTCTGTTCTGACTCTTGCTTTTTTTCACCTGATACAAGACCTTGGAGGTCTTAATGTTTCAGTACACAGAGACCTTCCTCTTTCTTGTGTAGCTTCAAATCCAGCCCTTTATTCATGGATATTTCGGTTGTTTCTAGCCTTGTACTATCACAAATAACTCTGCAATTAATAACTTTGTCCTTGTGCAGGTATACCTTCATGATAGATTACCAGAAGTGGGCTTGCCAGGTTGAAGGGTAAATGCAGCTATTATTTTGTTTGTATTGCTTTTAAAAATAAAATAGTGTTTTTAATCTGAAAGCAATCTTTGCTGATCTCACCTCTGTTAGATGAAGTAATGTCTCAAACAGGATTAGGCCTTTAGTTTTTCTCCCCTGTATTAAAAAGTAAATTTGTTTTGTATGATACTAATTACTCTGAAGCCTCAAAATGATTCCCCTGTCCTATACCTTTGAGTCTTTTCTGTGTCTGGTCATTTGTTTTCACTGTCTTCTTATTCTTCAAGTGCGTCTGTGTGTGTATGCTCATGTATGTGTGTCTGTGTGTGCATGCTCATGTGTGTGTGTCTCTGTGTGGGTCTGTGTGTATGCTCATGTATGTGTGTCTGTGTGTGCATGCTCATGTGTGTGTGTCTCTGTGTGGGTCTTGTGTATGCTCTTGTATGTGTGTCTGTGTGTGCATGCTCATGTGTGTGTGTCTCTGTGTGGGTCTGTGTGTATGCTCTTGTATGTGTGTCTGAGTGTGCATGCTCATGTGTGTGTGTCTCTGTGTGGGTCTGTGTGTATGCTCTTGTATGTGTGTCTGGGTGTGCATGCTCATGTGTGTGTGTCTCTGTGTGGGTCTGTGTGTATGCTCATGTATGTGTGTCTGTGTGTGCATGCTCATGTGTGTGTGTCTCTGTGTGGGTCTGTGTGTATGCTCATGTATGTGTGTCTGTGTGTGCATGCTCATGTGTGTGTGTCTCTGTGTGGGTCTGTGTGTGTATGCTCATGTATGTGTGTCTGTGTGTGCATGCTCATGTGTGTGTGTCTCTGTGTGGGTCTGTGTGTATGCTCTTGTATGTGTGTCTGGGTGTGCATGCTCATGTGTGTGTGTCTCTGTGTGGGTCTGTGTGTATGCTCTTGTATGTGTGTCTGTGTGTGCATGCTCATGTGTGTGTGTCTCTGTGTGGGTCTGTGTGTGTATGCTCATGTATGTGTGTCTGGGTGTGCATGCTCATGTGTGTGTGTCTCTGTGTGGGTCTGTGTGTATGCTCTTGTATGCTCACATATGTGTTTGTGTGTATATGCCCCTGTTCATGTGCATTTGTAAGTTCATTAATTTCAGGCACGGGAGGTGGTGCTTTGGGGTCACAGGCCTATGCTTTTTTCAGTATTGATACTTTGAGTTTTTAACTTTTTCCGAAATTTGTGGGTCTCCCGTTCGTACCTTTTAATCTACCAACAAAATAAGGGGAAAAGTTATTTATGTTGCTTAATCTAGCCAACTGGAGGTAAAGACACGGCAAAGAAGCTAGCAGCTTTACCCGGGTTTCGTTTCTGCAGCCCCGAGTGAGGACGGAGGTGGAGGTCCTTACTGAATCCCGCGGTGTGTGACAGGATCGCCTTTGTGCCCCCAGAACCCTCACTAGACTGGCTCAAGCACTGTCATCAACACCACCTTCACGGACCTTAGCTTCCTCGTGGTAGCCGAGCGCAGGCACAGTTTCAAGTGTTTTATACAAATGAACCCGTTAAACCCTCAGGGCAACCCAAGATGTATAATAGGTGTGGGTATTAGCCTAAATTCCCGTCATGCAAACCTCAGCACAGAGGGGTTAAGCAACGCTGCCCAAGCCACACAGGGCAGAATGTGAGCTGAGGAATCAAGTAGAGAAATATTAACGACCACGAATTCCATTTGTTAACACGAACAGTTACCACCTGCTCCAACAAGCTTCCAACCTCTGCCGTCCAGTCACACCCCCCAACCTCACCCGGGCCCCGCTCTGGCCTTTGCTGGCTCACTCTGTGCAATGTTCTGGAATATCTTCCAGTGTTCCCAAACTACCCACACACGTGGGCTGCAAATCCCGGCGGTCCCTCATAAAGAACACAGAAAGCTCCGGGGTGACCTCAGGCTCGCTCCATCCAATCCTGGGACCTGCCTGTCGCTCCCTGCCTGTCGCGCCCTGAAGTCCTGCTAGAGCGCCGGTGGTTACGGAGGGAGGGACTGGGTCTCCCCCCTCCAGGGTCCTGGACTCAAAGAGCCACGGTGGGCACAGCCTCTCTTCTCTGGATGCGAGTTTCTCCACTTGAAATTGAGAGGACCCCCGAGCGGTGGTACAGCCTGAAATCCAGCCTGTGGACACAGCTGGCTTTCCCAGGAGCGCACCTGCTCGCATCTGCTGCACCTCGACGTCCCGCCCGCCTCGCGTCGCTTCCCCTTTCCTCCTCCAGAGAGCGCCATGGACCAAGGAGCCGCCGCTCCCTCTGCTACTTGGTGCAAATCTTGACGCAGCAGCGAAAGAATTTAAAATACGCGACGTCTTTGGATTTTCCACATTATTGGTTGACTTCAACTCATGTTCTCTTTTGTGACTGTGGATGACCAAGAGCTGTGTGAATTTTTCACATGCATTCACGTAAAGTGACCTTTTTCTGAAAGGTTTGTTAGAAGGTGCAAATTTATACTCTCAGAGAAAGTTTTAATTTTTCCAGAACTATCGGCTTTTAGTATAAAGGCACAGGGCTATTTTCCACCACTAATCATGGCCGTGTTGTCACATATGGACTGAGGACATTAAATAGACAAATAGGCTTCCCTGGTGGTGCAGTGGTTAGGAGTCCACCTGCCATTGCAGGGGACGCGGGTTCGAGTCCTGGTCCGGGAAGATCCCACATGCCGCGGAGCAACTAAGCCCGTGCCCCTCAACTACTGAGCCTGCGCGTCCGGTGCCTGTGCTCCGCAACGAGAGGCCGAGATAGTGAGAGGCCCGCGCATCACGATGAAGAGTGGCCCCTGCTCACCACAACTAGAGAAAGCCTGCGTGCAGCAACACAGCCAAACATAAAAATAAATAAATTAAATAGACAAATATTAAAGACCACAAGTTCAACTTGTGACACAAATGGTTACTACCTGCTCCGGCAGGACCTGCTGTATTTCTTTGTCTTCAGCAGCCTGAAAATGCCTGTTGCTGACATTCTTTCCCTTCGCTGGTTTAGATCTTTCAAGATTCGTGACGTATTAAGTCACACATTTTAGAAAAATGTATCAAATTTTGGATCAGGATAATTTCTATTCTAAGACATGGCTCACGTTGTGTTTTTCCCCACACTTAACAAGTGTGGTCCCTACAATGTTGGGAGAACGTTGGGATGCTCAGTCTGTGCAAACTCACAGCCAGAAGTATGAGCAGGCCGATGACAGAGGCAGCCGCCAGCGACAGTGGGAGGCCTTCCTGCCCCAAGGCCCGGGGATTTATCAAGCAGAAGAGGGATCCGCAAACCACCCCCTTCCGGGCTCCTTTGGGGCACAGAATGGGCTCAGAACAGGAATGATGATTTTTACGAAAGAGGAAGGCTGTGGACAGGGAGAGGAGCGGAGACCCAGGCGTATGGGACGCTGCAGAGGGAATGTCTTCCCAAGCACAGCAGCATGCAGTCCAGACCCGCTCTGCCCGCAGAAGCTGTCACCAGGGCTGGGCCCGGGGAGCTCAGCCACCACGGAGCCTTTGTTCTATTTCTTGCCTTTTTTCCTTCCTGGAATTTGGAGCCTGGCAACAGCATGGAGTCCTTAGCAGGTGGCTTAGCAAAGTCACCGGGAAACAGTCAGGAGGTCCAGGAGAGCTACAGGAAACACTTTCTTCATGATTTTGTCCTTATTTCTCCTGTTTTTCTCCCACTGGCACCTATATTAACCTCTTCTGGAGGTTAGCAGAATATTGTTTTTTTAATTGAGAAATATAATTCACATATCATAAAACACACCCTTTTAAATTCACAAGGCTGTGCGACCGTCACCAGGATCAGTTTTAGACCATTTTCATTGCCCCCAAAAGAAGCCCCTCCCCATTAGCAGTCACTCCTGTTCCCCCTCCCCCCTCGCCCCTGGCAACCACTGATCCTCTCCTGTCTCTAAGGATATTAGGGGCTGAACTGTGCACTTCTCCTTCCTGCCAAATTCATACGTTGGGGTCCTAACCTCAGGACCTCAGAATGTGACTGTATTTGGAGATGGGCCTTTAAAGAGAGGATCATTGAAATGAGGCCCTTAGAGTGGGCGCTAATCCAATCTGACTGCTGCCCTTATAAGAAGTAGAGATTCGGACACAGAGAGACCCAAGGATGCAGGTGCACAGAGAAAAGTCCAGGTGAGAACACAGCGGGGAGACGGCCGTCTGCAAGCCAAGGAGAGAAGCCTCAGGAGAAACCAAACCTGCTAACACCTTGATCTTGGAGTGCCAGCCTCCAGACCTGTGAGAAAATAAATGTCTAAGCCCCCCAGTCTGGTCTTTTGTTAGAGCATCCCCAGCAGACTAATACAATAGCCTTTCCTATTCTGGATGTTTCATACGAATAGAATCATTTCATACAAATAGAATCAGATATAGTTTTTCACTTAGCAAAAGGTGAAACTTTTCCAAGGTTCATCCGTATTGTAGCAGATATATAAGAACTTAATTCCTTTTTATGGCTAACTAGTATTCCATTGTATGGATAGACCACATTTTGATTATCCATTTATCACTAGATGGACATTTGGGTTGTTTTCACTGTTTGACTATTAATAATGTTGTTATGAAAGTCATGTACGAGTTTTTGCGTGAACATATATTTTCAATTATCTTGGGTATATACTTAGAAGTGGAATTTCTGGGTCACACAGTGATTCGATGTTTAACTTTTTAAGGAACTGTCAACTGCTTTCCAAAGCGGCTGCATCATTGTACATTCCCACCGGTAACGTACAAGGGCTCCAATTTCTCCACATCCTCACCAAGGCTTGTTACTCTCTGTCTCTTTTATTAGGCCACTCTAGTTAGACAGCTGGTTGTGGTTACGGTGTTCTTTTGGGTCGAGAATGGTGAACATAACATAGTTTCCTTCTCTGTGCCTCCCTTTCCAATGTTGGTACTTTTCACGAACATCAGAAACATAGTCAATGGTCTTGGGGCCCATTATCGAATCTTACATGATGGTTTTGTAGCTCATCCAGGTTGGCAGTGTTGACCTTGTCTAAGTGTGCGTGTGCACACGTGTGTGTGTATGCATGAGGTGTGTGTGTGCATGCATAGACATGTACATGTGTGTCCTCCTCCCATGGGAAGAGATCATCTCCTGCTCAGAGTGACTTTGTCGGTTCCCTGGACCATCCTCCCCACACAAGGCTGCAAACTCAGCTGCTGCTTGACAAACACTGGGAGCTTCTGGGATGGGCTCTTCCAGAGAGGCTCTGAGAACCCACTCCCACCGTGACAGTCCCCAGGCTGCCCCTCCCACCGCCCTTCCAGAACACAGCTCTGTCGTCCCTTTACTCCCTGAGGCTTGCTGCCATGGAAGTTCCTCTGCCCCTGTGACCTGCGCCCCTACACCTCCCCAGCTCAGGCTCAGGCCGCGGAGCCCGGCCGCCCACTGCTCTTGCTGCGGCGTCAGCTCCAGCCCCCTTCTCAGCATGCGCCTTTCTGGGCCTTCCCCACCCGTGGTCCTCATCTGCATCCCTGCTTCATTTTCCTCCATACTGCTTATTACATCTTATCAAACTATTTATATATATATATATATAATTTACTTGTGCGAGATTTTATGTAGTTTCATAAATGTTTTACTTTCCTGGCTTCCTGGCTGTCTCCCTCTGCCAGAATCAATGCCCACCAGACCTGGGATTTGCATTTTGTTCACCTGTTGCATCTCTGCCACCAGAACACAGCCTGGCACACAGAAGGGGCGCCATGGTGTTCCCTGAGCTAAACGTGTGTTACACAGCTCAGAGGAAGAAAGAAAACCCAACAAGCTGATGAAAACCCTGGTCACTCTCGTGATAACCCTAATCCCATCAGAGGAGAAAATGAGAGGCAGTGGCTTCAAGTTCAAGTAACCCAGCGACTCTGATCATCTTAAAGGAAAGTGTTTAAACTTTGATAATGAAATACCATAATATAATTGAAATATCTTCATGTCAAACTTGAATCTGTGCTTTTAAAGCAATTATGTAAAGTCCTTGAGATCGCCATAAACTTCTTCCTGACAAGTGCTGGGCTTCGCCCTGGTAACAGAAATGGGAGGGCTTCAGAGGAAGAAAATCTTAAGATACAACAGGTGGGAAATGTCACACATGATTAAAGTACAAATATACCCAGACCTTCTATTTCACAAGCAGCGATGTTCCAAATGAAGTCACAGAGGTTTACAAAAAGAAATCATCATCACATTAAACCCAAACGTTTCTTTCCTAGTGTTGCATCAGAACACGGTGGTCTGGTCAAAACAGGACTAAAGCCAGCACGACCAAGGCATTCTGGAATCTATTTTTTAACTTCGGAACTCTCACAGAGCCCGCTGCTGATGACAGAATTAACCTCTGAAAATCTGAGGTCCGGGTATACATTACGCTAAAAACAAGCTACAATTCATAAAGGAAAGATGGCAACAGTAATTTGACTGCAACTCTGACGAGTTGACTTGCCTTCACTAAAGATTCCGATGTTGACGTCTTAACCCCCAGAACCTAGAAGCTGACCTCACTTGGAATAGGGTGGCTGGAGATGTAAGTAGGTAGGATGAGGCCATACTGGAGCATGTTGGGGCCTGATCACATATGACTGGTGTCCTTATAAACGGCAGAAACTTGGCCACAGACACACACACGCAGGAGAGTGCCATGAACATGAAGGCGGACTTGGGGTGATGCATCTACAGCTCAGGGTCACTGAGGATCGCCAGCCACCGCCAGGGGCCGGGGGCAAGGACTGCGGCAGATTCTCCTTCACAGCCTCAGTGGGAACCAGCCCTGCCCACACCTCGATTTCCAGAATTATGAGACGATAAAGTTCTGCTGTTTAAGACACCCAATTTGTGTCACTTTGTTACAGCAAACTAATATAATACCCATATCTGAAATTCAGGTATTTTTGTCTATTTGGCTGGGGGAAGCTATTTTTAAAATCATAGAATATTCTGTGTCAAATTTTGACCTGAGGGTTGGTGCTATGAATGCCACTAATTTAAGGAAGGAGAAACCTAAACTGTTAAATTCTGAGAAAAAAAATTAGTACTGAGATCCCAAATCAAGGAAACTGCAATTCCATTTGTGTGGCCGCACTGTCACCTTGGAGACAGGAGACCTGAAAGGCCAGAGACACATGGAGGCTGCTTCTGGGAAAGCCACACCTGCTTCACGGAACGTCCTCGAGACACTGGCTGGCTCTTCTATAGGGGCGGCCACAGGCTCAGAACAAAAGGATCCCCATCCTGCATCTGTCCAGTGCAGAAGTGCAGCCCTGGTCATGGCTCAGAGGGACTGTGATGAGGGGGACAGGGACGTCCTCTAACAGTCCAACCAAGGACGTCAGGAATGTCTCTGAGATGTTAGTTTATCACAGAATCGTCCCCTGTTAAATTAATAAAAGCTTCTTAAGGCTTCTGTTTGTTTTGTTTGTTGTTTGTTTGTAGCCTGCTAGTCTTGGGATAAGATGTGGAAGTTTACCACTTGCTGGGTAAAGCAGTTCCCAATCCATTTTTATCTTCAACTTGCCTTTCCTTTGAGGATCCCCTTAGTTCTAGAGGCTGCACCTGTCTTCTCTCCCCGCATTTCAGTTGTTAAGAGAGTCCAGTGCACAGAGAGTGGTGGACTGTGAACCAGCAGCCCTCAGGATGCGGTCCAGTGTTGCCAGAGTCCCCAAGACCCTCTGAGCAGTCCAGGAGAGCAAACCAATGCTCTCCATAGTCAGAAATTTTTCTTTCTTTCACTCTCATCCCGTCGTGAGTGTACATTAGAGTTTTCCAGGGGCTTTATGACATATGATTTTCTAACAGATCAAATGAAGAAGCAGGTATGAGAATCTGGCTGTTTTCTATTAAACCAGACATTTAAAGAAATTTGCAGAAACATAAACCAACGCCATTTTTCTTTGGTTTGGAAAATATAGCGGGTTTTTTTTCGTAAAAAAATTATGTTGACGCGCAATGGCTTTATTGCTGTCTCAAAATAAATTAACGAATTGACTGAAAAAAACAGAGAGTCCATCGTGGGTGACATCCCCCAGAAGCACGTGGACGGCTGGTGTCCCTGGGCCCCGCTTGGCACCATCGTTGGTCACCGAGGCAGAGAGAGGCCAGCGGGTCAGTGTGAACGTTGCGGGCGGGCTCGTCACCTGCGGCCTCCTGGCCAGCCCGTCCCACACGGGGATCCGGGGGACGTCCACGTCTGCCTGGGCAAGGCCCGCCCTGTCCCCCTGCACCTTGCCTGCCTCCCCCTCCTCCGCTGTCACCTGGAGCGCCTCCATCAGAAGCAGCGCCTCGGGCCACGCACCCTGCTTTGCCTCCGTCCTCGGCCCTTCGGCCCTGTGCCCTCCACGCTCGCCCGCGCCAGGGCCGCTGTCCGCACCTTCGGTGGCCAGGCTGAACCCCTGAGGCAGCCCGCCGCCGTCCTCTTGCTCGCATCTGCATGTGCGGACCCCGCCGACCACCTTCCCCGCGGCCAGCCTGCAGCGCAGCAGGGGTCCGTGATCCCACCGCCCAGCGAGGTGCCCCGGCTCCCAAGTCCACTTCCTGTGGCCTCTCTCCTCCCTGCACTGCTGGCTGCGCACCCCCGCCCCCCAGCTGCATGATGCGACCTCGGTTTCTACTTCACTGGGAGAAGCCGGCCCCCCAGCAGAGCCGTCCACTCCCCGTCCCGTGGCCGCGCCCGCCTTGACCCGGCCCCGCCTCCAGCCTCCGCTTCCCTCCCGTTATTCCCCCTCCTCACGGGCGTCCCCGCATCTTCCCACCGCCCCGGGGCCTCTCTCTGTCTGTGTTTCTCTTCATCATGATTTAAACATGCTCAAACCTCTTCCATGATTAAAAAAAAAAAAAGAAAGAAAGAAAGAAAGAGAGAAAGAAAACCAGCACACCCCGCGCCGGGACCCCGGCAGCTGCTCCCTTCCCTGCAGAGTGGAAGCCGAGAGCGCGGCCCCGGCGGCTGCTTCCAGCCCCACGGCTCTTGTCCATCTGTCCGCCCTCCCCACTCTCGTCTTCCTTCCCCCAGTGCACGGACATGGCTCTTGCAAGGATACTGGTGATCTGCAGGTAGTTAAATCTGTGGATGCTTCTTGGTCCCCATCTCACACCTGATGCTGTTACCCAAACACCCAACCCTCACCCAGTGACTTCTGTCTCACTCCATCCTCTCACCGGCCCCTCCCCCCGACCAGGAACCCCCCCCCAGCCCTCCCCCATCCTGTCACTGTCTCTGGAATTCTCCAGACACCCCGCCCTCCAGGCACTGTCTCACCTCTCTCTTCAATATGTAACAGTCACTGGGTGGAAATACTTGAACATCTCAGACACATCTGGAAGGCAACACGGCCCAAACTGACTCACAGGCACACACCGGCCCCGGCGAGCTCTGAGACCCATTATTCCCTCTGCAACCCCACGACACCACCTCAGTTCAGGCCTTTCTCACCTGGACAAATCCCACCACCTGGACTTCGGGCCCTTGGTCTCCAAACCAGTGCCCACTCCTGGCCTCAGAGCAGTGTCTCCAGGACGATGGCCCCATCACATCAGCGCCCCATTTAAAAAATATCCTGGGCTTTCCTGGTGGCGCATTGGTTGAGAGTCCACCTGCCGATGCAGGGGACACAGGTTTGTGCCCTGGTCCGGGAAGATCCCACATGCCGCGGAGCGGCTGGGCCCGTGAGCCATGGCCACTGAGCCTGTGCGTCCAGAGCCTGTGCTCCGCAACGGGAGAGGCCACAACAGTGAGAGGCCCGCGTACCGCAAAAAAACAAAATCCCGTGGCCTGCTGCTCCCAAATGCTTTAGTGTGACCTAATGTGGTCCTTAATCATTTAGCAGCTCCCATCCCGCCCCCCTCCCCCCACCCCTGTGCGCAGCCCTCTCTTATGTGTTTTCAACCCGCCCTTCTCTGTGCCCGGGAGGGAAGATAATCGGGCTTCTCCTGCTCAACCTCCTCTTCCTCAGGGAAGCCTTCGTTGTCCTCTCCGTCCTGGCGGACTGGCCTTCCTGACGTGCTCAAGGCTCTGAGCCCCCTGGCTCTGTGTGCACCCCACGCGTGCAGCTATGCAGTGTCACACCCGCCCCCAAAGCGTGCAGCTGTCCTCTTGCGCTAAACGCAAGGTCCTTGTGAGCAACCTGACACCCTGTCTCATGCCGGAGGAGAATCTCCTTCTGGATCACACAGCCTCAGTTATGCTGCCGAGTTTCCCCTCTGTGAGGATGTGTGTGTGTGTGCACGCGCGTGCACGTGTGCCCTGGCCAAGGTGTGGTCAGACCCTTCCCTGGTTTTGTTTACATTCTGTGATGGCAGCTCTGTTCCCTGCAGAAGCCCAAGAAAGGGAGCTGTTCCCAACTGGCTTCAGGATGCAGCCTTATCCCTCCATCTTTAACCCTTTATCACCCTCCCCCGCCCCCATTTCCCAACCTGCCACCTGACCCCAGGGAGAGAACGTATCCTCTGTCTGTGGTTCTGGTGGTTTGTTTGCACATATCCTCTGTCTGTGGTTCTGGTGGCTTTGTTTCCACCAGGTGCCTGTCAGTCCCTTCCCTGCAATCAAGGTTCTCACCCCAACCCATGAATGTAGCCTGAGCGCAGGATGTACAGGACAGGCGCCATCCCTGAAACGAGAACCACACGCAGACAGCAGACGGGATGCCCCTCCCGCTGGCGACTGTCCACACGCCCCTCGAGTCCAGATTCCTTGGATTTTGGCAACTTCATTTCACTGCCAGGAAACCAGCTTTCAACTTTTCAGTATTTCTATTTCGTCCCCTACCAACTAAAACATTCAGATTTTCATACCAACTGTATTTCGTAGAAGAAAATATTCTTAATTGAAGGCATGGCTATTAAAAGCATTATAATTATTATGCTGTTTTCTGTGTGACAGAGTATTAAATACTCCGTTATCTGTAATTAACTTTCTTGAAAAAAATTTATCTGAGTACGTAATTTGTAAATTTTAAGGTGTTGGAGCTAAATTCCTAAAGTAATATGGTTATCTTTAACAATAGTGATTACATAACATGCATGAATATGTTTGTGACTCTTAAACACTGTAACCTAAGAGGATTTCAGCTCTCACATCGATCCTTTTCTTCTTTTCGGCATCAGATACTGATTCTGAGTGAATGGGATGCCCCTGACTCAAACTTTCGTGGAGGTTTCCGTGGTAGCACAAGCTCCAAGACCCATTTCCCTGTCTGGTGAGAGTTTGACAAACTGAACTGTTGCTTTGAAAGAGAGTTTATGCAACTATAAATGCCAATATCCCACTTTCCAAAACATTTGCAAAGCCAGTTTCCTGCACGGGGACACTGCATGGGGACACGGTGCTCCCAGCAGAGGGAACCGTGCGGCCAAGGTCACTTCGCGTCATGAAGTTGTCGACAAGGAGTCCACCCCAAACTGCAGATCCCGTTTCTGCCCCACAAGCTGTTCTTGAAACTCGGAGAGGGAAGTGGCAGCTGTCTGTGTGCAAGAGAGTTGGGGGGACTTTGAGTCCTGTGTGGAGAGGGGGTCAGAGCGACTCGTGGGGGTGCATCACTTGCTTCTAAGCACTTAGCACTTAGGTACCTTGGCCTCTGCTTCTAAGGGACTGTTATGAGCTGGCCTTTCACGACAGGTCGGTGGATTCTACATTAAAAGCTGATGACTCGGGGCTTCCCTGGTGGCGCAGTGGTTGAGAGTCCGCCTGCCGACGCAGGGGACACGGGTTCGTGCCCCGGTCCAGGAAGATCCCACGTGTCGCGGAGCAGCTGGGCCCGTGAGCCATGGCCGCTGAGCCTGCGCGTCCGGAACCTGTGCTCCGCAACGGGAGAGGCCACAGCAGTGAGAGGCCCATGTACCGCAAAAAAAAAAAAATCTGATCACTCATGAAGAACCTAGGGGTAAGATGGGAATAAAGACACAGACCTACTAGAGAATGGACTTGAGGACACGGGGAGGGGGAGGGGTGGGCTGTGACAAAGTGAGAGAGTGGCACGGACATCTATAAACTACCAGACGTAAAATAGATAGCTAGTGGGAAGCAGCCGCATAGCACAGGGAGATCAGCTCAGTGCTTTGTGACCACCTAGAGGGGTGGGATAGGGAGGGTGGGAGGGAGGGAGATGCAAGTGGGAAGCGATATAGGAACATATGTATATGTATAACTGATTCACTTTGTTATACCGCAGAAACTAACACACCATTGTAAAGCAATTATACTCCAATAAAGATATTAAAAAAGAAAAAAGAAATTGGAAACTAAAAAGTAAAACTGACAAAAAACATTTGTTAGTATTAAAAAAAAAAAAAGCTGATGACTCATCGTGGGATTGCTCCTTAGCTCTGTTTCAGGCAGGTACTATGTCATCTTCCTGATGGTGGTCAGCACAGCCTGGTGGCAGGGGAGCAAGGCTGGTGGATGGGCCGGGAGACAGTCACCTCCCCTGTCCCCTCCCACAAGAAGTGAGGTCATTGCCGACTGCAGCTGCTCCCACACACCCCTAGGGAAGCCTTGTTTCCCCAAAGAAAGATGGCATTATTATCGACTGTGCTGGTCACATCCAAGCTCCGCATTCCCTTGCTCAACTCCAGGACCTTTTATATCTGCACTTTAGAGGGAGTCTTTGTAAATGGTGCTCTCCGTTTCCCCGTATTTCATCAGAATTCCTGCCTGTGCTGGGTCTCTGGACAGCTCAGACCTCATCGCTGTGAAGGTGATGAAGGTGGAAAAGGAACAGACAGAAAGGTGAAGGGCTTGGATGTTTGACTGGACTATAATACAAATGACTAAAGGGAAGTATTGCTGTCATTTCAAAACAGACAGTCATACTCAGCCTCAAGGATGGATGGGAAGGAAAGAGATTAAGTGGGGAAAGAAAGAAAGAAAGAAAGAAAGAAAGAAAGAAAGAAAGAAAGAAAGAAAGAAAGGAAGGAAGGAAGGAAGGAAGGAAGGAAGAAAGAAAGAAAAAGAAAGAAAAGGAAAGAGAGAGAGAGGGAGAGAGGAAGGGAGGAAGGAAAGGAAAGAAGGAAAGGAAGAGGGAGGAAGGAAGGAAAGGAAAGAAAAAAAAGGGTAGAAAAAAATAGAGGAAAGCACAGAGCCAGCTTTTGCCATTTGAAATAAATATTACACTCCTGTGAGAATTCTCATAATTTTGTGCTTCTTTGTAGAGTTTTATTTTTTCAGTAAGTAATTATACTAATGGCTCTGGGCCCCTCCTGATTTACCATTTACAATGGCTCTGGGCCCCTCCTGATTTACCATGTAGATTACCTACAACCTAGAAGCTTGTAGCACTAAATTCTAAAAAGAAAGCAGAAGAATTTAAATTGAATGAACTCAATTTTGAAAACAAAAATAAAGAGAAATTGAAATGCGTTTCTAGACAAAAATGTTTTGACAATGTACATAAACTTTCTAAACTGGAGGAAATCTCCCCGGAAAACTTTCTAAACTTTGAGGTGAACTGCTTTGGGAGACTTGGAAATCCTAAAAATATTAACTCTTATCCCTGAAAACAAAATGTTTTTCAAGAAAAGCAAAAGAAAGAAAGAAATGACGTTCTGCTGCCTTTGCGGACCAGTTAGAGCTCTCCAGTAAAGGCTGACATATTTCAGCCTTAACTTGACTAACACTTCAGGGTTAGAAAGCAAGTTTTTCGTTGGCAGTTGGACGCTCCTTCCCTGCCTGAGAGGGGAAGCAGTGGACGTAGCGGAAGCCCCCGGCTTGGCTGCCCAGGCCCTGTCACCTCAGCCGGGACCACAGGAGGCCACGCCGTGAGTCTGTGCCTCATTTTCCTCCTGCCTGAAAGACGAAAGAAAGAAAGCGAGCCTCTGACCCCCTGGAAGTCTGTGAACCAACCTGCTCAGCCTCGAAGCTGAGGACGGGAGAGCCAAACAGGACGCGGAGAGAAGGCAAGCCTGCGCCCACCCCGCCAGGCGCAGGTACATCCATTCCGGCAGTTTTCCAGACCTCAAGTCTGCAACCCCTCGCGCCACGTATCCAATTTAGGGGATCTGGCCTGCATTTTACAATGTAATAGAAGAGAAAATAATGTAACATATTCAATATACGTAAATGTAACAGAGCAGAAGAGACTGCATTTCACATAGTAAGGGTGAGGGTGGTATCATTACATTTTGGTTGTTTCAGACACACACAGTCCCAGTGTAGAGCACATTTCCTCTGCAGGTCACAGTGAAGGTGTGAGGGGGCCAGGAAAGCCTCCCGCGACCCTCTAACCACAAGAGGACGCTCTTACCCACCAAGCAGACAGAAATCAGGCTGTGCGTGTGCAGACTTGGCCTTTCCCTGGGTTGCCATGGCAAACTGCTCCCTCAGTCTCCACATTTGCAGGATCCCGTCTTTCTGCCCGATGGACCTGTGAGAACCCGCTGTCCGGGGGCTCCACGCATCCCCGGCCCCTGACACCCACAGACCCGGGGGAGGAGGGAGCCCGATGGGAAGCCCCCGGGCCGAAGCCAGCACAGGAGACCCGCCCCGAGGCCCAGGGATTTGTTATCATCAGCAGGCAAAGCTCTACTGTCGTGTGTTTTTTCCTGTTACATGAGAAATGCGTTTGCAGGGCTCGGAGCAGGTGGAGTGGAAAGAACAGAAGGACGGCCCCTGTTTCCCTGGTGACGGCCTGAACCTGCGGCGCAGGATTGGACAGCAGCCTCGGGCTGGGGCCCCCAGCCTCGCTGGTGAGGAAACAAGATGAAAGGAGAGGGCGCTGAGTGCCATGCCTCCCGCTCCAGAGACAGAAAGGCCACAAAGCAGCCCCTGGGGACCCTGGCACTGTAAAGTGGTCTCATCGAGAAGTAGATTCAGTATTTCTATTCAGAGCCTGCTTCATCTTCACTATCTAGTACCTGCATTTTCATCTCTCAGTCATTGAGGAAAGAAGACACCTTCATAAGGACAAAAATACCAGAGACAAAGGAAATTGTTTAAGAAAACCGCATCCAACAACTGTATCTGTGTAAGCCTAGTATGTTTGAAATCTAATTTCTCCTCATCAAATATTTGATGCCTTTTCAGTGAGTTCAGGGACTCTTTAAGATTAGAATGAGGCTAATCATCAGAAAACAACCAGTTTTTTAAATGGGCAAAAGATGTGAATAGACACTCCACCGGAGAAGATCAAGGGCTGGCAAATAAAGACGGTGTTCAAATCAAAACCAAGGTGAGATGCTACCACAGGCTTAAGAGAACAGCTGAACTTCAAAAGGCGGCCACACCAAGTGTGGGCCAGGGCGTGGAATTCTGCCTCTGGATGGTGAGGATGTGAAACGTGCAGCCACTTTGGAAACCAGCTTCAGTTTCTTAAAAAGTTAAATGTACATTTACCATTTGAAGCCCCTTTCTACTTCTAGGTATTTACCCAGGAGAAAGTGTATGTGCCTATGTGTACATGTGTGTTTATAGCAACCTTACATGTCACAGCCAGCAACTGGAAATGACCCAGTGCCCCTCAAGAGGCACGTAGAGGGCTTCCCTTGTGGCGTAGTGGTTGAGAGTCCGCATGCCGATGCAGGGGACACGGGTTCATGCCCCGGTCCGGGAGGATCCCACATGCCGCAGAGCGGCTGGGCCCGTGAGCCATGGCCACTGAGCCTGCGCGTCCGGAGCCTGTGCTCCGCAACGGGAGAGGCCACAGCAGTGAGAGGCCCGCGTATCGCAAAAAAAAAAAAAAAAAAAAAAAAAAAAAGAGGCACGTAGATAGTAGAGCTCATAGGCCACACGACGGAATGGAAAGCTACCCAGCAGTGAAAAGGGGTAAGTCATTGATACACCTGGCACCCTGAAACAAGACTGATTCTCCAAGAGCAAAAAAAAAAAAAAAAAAAAAAATGACAAAAAAAGTAAAGAGTGCACATGGGAAGATACTTCTCGGATAGAATTCTAGAAAATGCACACTAATCTATTGTGACAAAAAGCTAATCAGTGGAGGATAAGGGGGAGGACTTCCAAAGGGACACAAGGAGATTTAGGGGGTGATGACACATCTACTGTTTTGAATATGGTGATGGTTTCGTAGGTGCATACACATGTCAAAACTGACCGAAGTATATGGGTTTATGTAAGTGCAGTGGATTGTATGTCAATGACACAGCAAAAAGCTATAAAACAAAAACCCTCCTTTGCCTCTCAGGCCCCTCTTACTCTGTCAACCGTCTTATTCCCTCTAAAGATGACATCACCTCCTTCACCAGCTCGCCGCTTATTTATTGCCACTGTGATCTGATTTCTACCCTCGCAGCTCTACCGAAACCACTCTCTCAAAGGCCACTAATTATCCATGGAGTGCGAGACCCACTGGCCCTTCTCCCACCAGCTCATTGTGGCACCCGACCCCTTGGCCCTCTCCTGTTTTCTCCCTCAGCCGCTGGTCCTTTGGTTCCCCTCCTGTCTCCGTGGCCTCTCACCTCCGTCTATCTCGTGGGTCCTCCCACTTGCCCACGTGCAGTTGGTTAGTCAGGGCTCTGTTCTGCCCTCTTGGCCCTTCTGCCGTGACCCCCAGGATGCTGATGGGGCCACACCCCGACTCCACATTCACATCCATCGGGAGGTCCCGTCAGCCCCCAGAGCCCCACGCGTCCACATCTGAGCTCCTTCTCTTCTCCTGAGGGTCCCCCGCACACCAACATTCCCTGTCTTGGGCAACATCACACTATCAACCAAATCAGAAAACTGGGGGTGCTCGGACACACCTCCCCCTTCCCGTAATCAACCAGCACATCCTGTGAAATCCCCCACAAGGAGCGTTCAGATTCAGTCCCCCTGCTCCAGGTCGCCGCTGCCCTGTGTCTCGGCCCTCACCCTCTCTAAGCGGCCTGCCTAAATTCCTCCGCCTGCCAGAGCGATCTTTCCAGAAGGGAAATCTAATCACCCTCTTCGGCGCGCACTTACAAAGCTTCCTTTCCCAGCTCTTCCCATCTCTGTGGCGCTCAAACTCTGACGTGTGTAAAATCATCTGGGAAGCTTGTTGAAAAGACGGGGTCTAACCTCACATCCCAGAGGCGCTGCTCCAGGAGCTCTGACGCGGGCACGGGAAGCTACACTTTAACAAAACTCTCGAGGGGGGTGGGGAGGCCGCAGGCAGGAGGACGGGGGCGTGCTTGTGGCGTCCAGTGAACAGAGGCTGGATGCTGGTCAACGTCTCCCAGCACGCAGGGCAGTCCACCCGCCCACCAGCGCCGAGAGCTCTCCAGCCTAAGGCATCAGTGCCTGGACTCAAAGTTACGCTGAATCAATACTCTTCTTCTGTTCCCTGTCTCTTTCAAACAACTCTCTGGACCGTTTTGCTGGTGATGTAATTGCGTTTAAGGGAAGGAATTTTTTTAAAACAACAGTGCATCTTTTTTTGGTACTAATCTTTAAACTAGCCAACATTTCCCACCTGATTCTTGTTAACCTTTCTGTAGAATAGAATAAAGTCTGCCATCTGGTTACTCTTTTGAAAAAAATAAAATAAAGCATCAGCAACGTGGAGGTGGGGGGCTCCGTCCCCTCCTCCACAGGACCCTTGAGGCCCCCTGACTACCCTGAGCGCTGTCCCCGGGGAAGACCCTCAACAAGACCCTTGGTTGGTCGCTGTCCCCACTCACCGTGCTCGTTAAAGCCCCCGCCACCTTCTTTCCAAATCCCCGGTCCTGGCAGCTTCAGCTGGGCGTGGGACCTGCACCTGCCCAAACAAGAGCTTTGGCTTGGAATGTGACTCCCGAGGGGGCGACGCAGAGGGCGTGGTGGCCAGGATACAGTGGGGCGCCTACGCCGCCGCGGAGCAGGGACAGTGGTGGTGCTAGGTGACTCTCCCTGTCTGTGACTTTGCCCACACCCGGTCTCCTTCTGTCCCGCTCGCTTTCTAGACCCCTTGTCGGCTCTGTGAGCTGCTTACCGCCCCTCCAATCAATTCTCTTTTTTATAAAGTTACTCAGAATTACTTTCTACTGTTTGTAGCCAAGAGTCTCACTGGTACAGCCCTTGTTACTCAATGCGTCTGGCACTAGAAAGAACTCAATAAATATTTGTTCCATAAATGTCATTACTAAGAAGGAAAGTGAAAAGAATGCATGGTAACATAACACCAGGGAAATCTGGACGTTCCAGTCCACCAGCAAGGCGGCAGTCACCCTTTCAGCGGACGTCATAGCATCGTGGATGGGGCATGACGGTTATTGCCCCAAAATACAGTTGGCCTCTGTACTACCACGCTGGCTTTTCAGAGCAAACGGAAGATGAATTAGATTATAGCCTCATCCCAAAGCTAAGGAAGTATTTTCCAAAACAGAGTCAGAAAAAAGGAAAATGACCCTGCAAAGGGATGGGTGATGTGGTGGACACACGCACCTCTGGGGTTAACTCCAACAAGCCCACACTTGTTGTGCACATGAAATAAGCAGAAAGAATGACTGGGCACTGTGTAAACCTAATCATTTAAGTGAAAACAACAAAGAAGAATATTAAATAGAGTGGGGCTTAATGACAGAGATACAGTGAAGCCCGAAGCAAAGGTCCAATTAAAAGTGTGCCGTGCAAGTCTCCTAATCTGGATAAATTCTCTCCTTCAGTTTGTCAGGAGCTGAGTTCAGTCTCCTAATCATGAAAAAAAGTCACATCTAGAAGATTCTAAACATTATGCACATGTGCAAGCACACAAAGAGGTAAACGTCTTTCTTCAGAACAATGATGCTCAAACGTGGTTCATGGGAGATAAGTACAGAAACTGACAGTAAGGAATGAGAAACTGTTTAGAAAATTGAATGTAGATATTTTACATCTGTTAAATTAATAAGAGAAAATATTGCCTTGCATTTTGTAGGTCTTTTAAAATTTCATTGAAATTGAGAATAGAAAAAACCTGATTCTTCACCCCAGACAACTTGAGAAGCAAAGAAACCATATAAAATAATGGACTGGGCTTCCCTGGTGGCGCAGTTGTTGACAGTCTGCCTGCCGATGCAGGGGGTGCGGGTTCATGCCCCGGTCTGGGAAGATCCCACATGCCGCGGAGCGGCTGGGCCCATGAGCCGTGGCCGCTGAGCCTGCCCGTCCGGAGCCTGTGCTCCGCAACGGGAGAGGCCACAACAGTGAGAGGCCCGCGTACCACAAAAAAATAATAATAATAAAAAAATAATAGGCTGATCAATGGATGTAATAGTTTGTAGAAAATCGGTCAGATCAGTATTTCACTTCTAATAGAACAATCTTCAGGGGAAAAAGCATCGAATGAAAGTACTAAGATGGGGCAAAGCTTGATGTGGTAGAGTGGACTCTTTGTTTGATATTCTGTTACTCTTCCCCCGCGTGTTTCCCTACTAGGAAAGTGAAGAACCTTCCAGAAGGCTGAACCCAAAGCCAGAGAACGTGGCCTAGGGCCTACTTCCAGGAAGAGAAGCAGCAGGAACTAATCGAGGAACATTCCATCCCTGTGCCCCTGGCAGCACTGCCCCTGGGATTTCAGAATCCTCAGTCTTGGACCTGGAGTCTAGGGGCCCGGGGAGTGTCTCCCCTGGGGAGGGAGCAGTGCATTTTGCACGTGGAAGAGAAGAGAAGCAATTCCTTGTGACAAGGAGGGAAGAGGATGGTGGATGGTCTTATTTGTTTCACATTTGCTGTCTGTCCTTCCTGGGCCTGCACTTTGGGGGAACGGCCCCCAACCCTGATGTCGGGCACTGGGCCTTGGCCAGCGTGTGCCCGGCGGGACCATCACCAAGTTGCACCATAGTTCTTTCCTCTGCCCTAAGCACCGTCCCTGCCAGGCTTCTCCGCCAGCCCCAGGCCCCTCGAAGGGAGACGCTGAGGAGGGGGGAGCCTGGCCTGCGGCTGATGAGACGCAGACGCCACCACCAGATGCCACCACCGTGCTGTAGGGATGAACACCCCAGAACGACCACACTCAGCAGACACTCTCACCACAGGAACAAAGCTCTAGCCCTCCTGGTTGTTTGCAAATGTATTCACACTGAACTTGGATACATCCAGGGTAGCACGGCGTGATCCATCTCAGCTAACGTGTGCTGCAGCGGGGAGGGAAATGGAGGCTTTTGTCTGCAGGGAGGTGGGGAAAGGGGAGGCATGCCTGCGTTCACAGCGTGCGGGCCAGAGGCACAGGGTGTCTCCTGCGGGGACTCAGGTTTGAACATCAGTGAAGCACAGCCTGGCAGGTCACAGGACAGCGCCCGTGACCCGGCGTCAGGCGCACAGAAAGGAAAACCTGAGCTGCCTGTTCTGAGGCTGATGGTGGTAAAACTACAGAATGAGCCGACGCAGAACTGGGTCGTGAGGTGTGAGGGAGGGTCCACGGGCAGCCGCTCCTGTGTCCCGGGAGCCGCTGCAGCGCCTTTGATTCCTAAGTGGGAGCGAGCTTGACTTCCGAACCTGATGGCACCTAAGGGGGGCTTCAACATGGCCGGGGCGGGGCAGGGTCTCTCTCCACCAGCACAGCCACCGTGACTCCTATGTCGGGACCCACAGAACACCAACGACCATCTCCAGATGAATCCTCCTAGCCCCCAGTGACCTCAAGCCTTCGTCTTATAGGTAGGGGACCAAGAACACGGAAACGGTTCAGCCGTCTTCTTGGAAAGTGTCCTCCTCCAGAGTAGGATATGGACCATCATAAGGGACCTCAGTCAAGATGTTTCCATTTGCCCGACACACAGGCCAAGCTGCAGGTTTCTCAAGAGCTCCACCCATGTGACCAGGGACCACCCAGATCCTGTGGGTCTCCACCTACTTACGTGCAGACATTTCAGGACAGAGGAAGAGGCCCAGCTTAGGGACGGATGGGTGATTTGAGCCCCATACCCTCAGGAGCACCCATGACCTCCATGAGGTCCGGGCACACAGGGAGAATGCGGGAAGGAGCCTGGAACCATCTGGTCTCTTCACAGATTACACGTTCACAGTTAGAGAAACTCTGGTCTCCAGGGCCCACATCTTCTGAGAAGGGCCACATCCAGAGCTCCAAAAACATCATATACAATTCAAAGATGCCCTGCTGATTCTTACACCACCCCTTCCAGGCCCACCTTCACTCACATGCCTTCTGCTAACGCCCTGGGACTCAGCACCAGCTGGGAGGGTCAACGCTAAAGCTTTGCAGAACTTGGGATTTCTGTTTTACCAGGATATTCAGGGGGCCTTGGAATGAAGCTCAGCATTTTACAAACACACAAAATATTACCTGTCGCTGGGAACAAGTTGTCATTGCGTTAAAATCAACATCAACATTTTATCTCATTAACACTAGCCGCTTGGGAAGCAGAGACCATCCGATGTGTCGTTGAGTGCCGGGTCTCTCCACAAACACCGCGTCCCTCTACGTGGCCAGCTCTCCATGACTGCCGCCTTGCCCTGGATTTCCACACACTTTCTCCCATCCCAAATCTGACCTTATTAGAGGCCCGTCATGGAGACAGTCCCCAACAAATGAAGGAGGAAGACGGGGGGCAGCGCTCCATTTCTATAACTGGAATATACGTACTTCCTCTGTTGCCAGTTATCCAGTATATGACCAGTCCACGAGAGTGACACCGCAGGGGCCACTGGGAGAGAGGGAAATGCGATTTCTTGGTAAAGGTGAGGGCCAGCACCATCACCCAGAAGGGGCTCCACCACCTATTGTGAAGACAGAGGGCAAAGTCGGATCGGTTTTCCTGAGGACACTCGCCAAGGTGTGACACACCAGAGCAGTGTCACAGCCACTCCAAGGACCCCCAGTTCCACCGTCCTCCCCGCAGACCATGTTGGGACGATGGCCAACGGGAGGATGAAAAAAGGGCCAGCGGCTGCTACTCTAGGACATGGTTTACTCCTGAGCAGTCTCCCTGGGGGGGAGTGGTCGGCTGGTCAGAAGGTCAAGACTGACATTTCCTTTGGCTGGTGGCTCCTCTTCGGTACCCGCAGGAAAACATTCAATAATAATGTGGGCTCCTATGATGAGGAAGAAGATGATCTGGTCCATGAGGGAAGCACCTTCGAGCAGAGGGAAACCCAGGGGCTTCTCAGGAGCTCTTCCAGCAGTCGGGTGCACGTGAGGGGTCCCTCAAGGCTCTGTCGTCTGTCCGGATCACAGAGAAGGCCTGGGGGCAAGGGGCTCCTGGAGTGATGAAAAGGCCCTACAAGGCGGGAGGCCTGGGACCAGTGTCCAGGGTCTGCCGTTAACCGTGACTTTGGCCACTCAACTCCAAGCTCAGGTCACCAAGACCTGGGAAGACAGGGGCTCTCCCCCGGGACTCTGACCCCGACTACGACGTGTATTAACCCTCTGGTCCTTTAGGGACTGCTCGGCCTCCCGTTAAATTCAGTTACCTGATTTCTAAATGGGGTTGGAAGAGCCCTTTACCTGCCGGAGGCCGCGAGTCCCAGTTAATATCTTGGGACCTTGTGGCTTCAGACTCTAAGGGGCTAATCCTGTCCATATCCCTAACCAGCTGGAGGCAACTGGGCTCTGTTTTGTTCAGTAAAATGTGTGGCTTTGCTCCCCATTGCCTTGGACAAGTTTCAACATTACTGAAAGCCAGAACGCTGCTTCCCCGGGTTTTTGTATAGGGAACTGAAATTTCCCTGCATCTCTTTCTATTCCCCTCCCACCCCCATTACACCGTGAACAGGGTGCTCTCCTGGGACCTGCGTTTCCAAGGTTTCTCCTCTACAAATGATGGTGAGGAAGGAAATAAAACACGCCCGGGTTTTAAGTTGCTGGTGTGTGTGATGTATTTAGATAACTACATGAGGCAGGGTGGTTAGTGTGGGAAGTCAAGCTTTAGACAGAGAGTCCCAACTCTGGCCTCCCATTACAATCACCTGGGCAGTTTCAGCCTGATGTCCAGGCCATCCTGGGATTCTGAACCACTGGGCGTTGTCTCTTGTTTTGTTCTGTTTTGTTTCTAATTACCCAGGGGCAGCCAGAGTTGAACACAGATCACCGGCCCATGACACAGAACAGCCATTAACTCAGCTGGGAAGGAAAAAGAGAGTTTAATGGCACTGCCACTTAAAAGTCATTTTAATGACTCAAAAAAAAAAAAAAAAAAAAACCCCAAAACCCCCTCCATGTTATTGCCAGGAGTATTTAAGAATATAATACATTTCTTTTTTTTTTTCTTGAATCTTTTTTCATGAAAATTAGAGGAGTATAACAATCTAATCTCCGCTGCTTGATTTATTTTTGCAAAACAAAAACAAACCCAAAAGCTACCAAACAAGGTGATGTTTGTTTTTCCACGGTGCTATTTTAAATAAAGAGGCCTTACAGGCCTGCTGCAGCATTTTCATGCGTGGTGTTCATCTCCTAATTCCCTAGAGAAACAGGCCAGCAGTCCTTCCCAGGCCAGCACAGAGGGTGCCCAGGTGGCCTCACCCAGGAGGGGTCGAGGCGCCCATGCGGGTGTCCTTCCCATCGCCTCTCCTCCGCTCCCTTTCACCCTCCTCACGCCTCGCTCCAGCCCTGATCTTGACGACGCCCCCCCCCGCCCCGCCCAACCCCAGCCGCCCTCCTGGTGCCCCGCGCCCACCTCCCTCTGCGCGCTCTGGGGCGCAGCTCCAGCCGGCCGGTCCCGGTGCGCGCGGCCCCAGTCCCGGCACGTCCCGGCCCGGGACTCCCCGCGGGCCTCGCGTCTCCATAGCCGGCTGTCACAACACACAAGCAGTACTTGGTGACACCTTGATGCTCCCAGGCGCTGCTCCAGCATCCTTTGTTCTCATGTACCGTTCTATCAACGGCTGCCGGTTCATGTGGGAATTTACTGCTGGTTTGTTCTCGCTGTATAAATTTCTTGCTCTTTTTAGATTCCTTCCCCCAAGAAAGCTCCTTGAGCTTTTGGACCTTTGGTCTTGCCTCGAAACTAGTAAGCACTGGGGAACACCCCCAGGTGTTTGCATTTTCAAAAGCTGCTTGCATTTGTGATACTGAGAATTATACTAAATATACAGTGTGATAATACCTCATCAGGCTAAATACGTATGGGAATAGAAGTCGCTTTCTGTTTATTATTCAATCAATCACATCCTTCCATCCTTTCCGGTGCTTTCATGACTCCTGGCATCAGGAGGGCGAGCAGTGTGGCTTGGGCAGATTTGGGAGCCGGGAAGCTCTGAGTGGACCCCATTCACGGAGGGGCGGAGGTTCTGGTGGCAGGAAACACATCTGATGTTCCTCCCTTTTGCACTTAATTTCTTTACTCCAGCTGAGAAGAGTGAGCAGCTACCCTCAGATGGAGGCTTCCTGTTACCCCACACAAACCTCGGCCACGGGGCTCTAAGGGCACAGCGCTGACCTAACAGCTCAAAGAAAAACAGAACCGTTTGGAAGGGGATTTCTTTACCGATTATAAGTCTACAAGCCCCTTCCCGCCAGCCTTAAAGCCTGTGAGACTAGACGTGTAGCCGCAGTTAGGAGCAGACTGGCCAAGGCTGAATCTTCGCTCCCACGCTGACTGCTGTGTGACGGTGGGCAAGCTGAGCAGCCTTGCTGGGCCTCAGTCTTCACGTCTGCAAAATAGCGCCTACCTCACAAGGATGTTGAGATAAGTAAATGAGTTCATATACATACCGTGTGTGGTGTTAAAGAAAAAATTATTCTGGCACTTGTGAAAGCGGTAAGGAAGATGTTATTTGGGGCTATTGCATTAGGGTCAAGACTATCACGACAGGGAGAGAGACTGGGCTCAACTCCAGATACAGCAAAGGCAGCCGGGGATTCAGAGCCGGGGTACAGTGATGCACTCCCAGCTCTCAGACCAGTGCCGGCACATGTTTGGATCTGGTAAGTGAATGCCCGTGGTCACCGCATGAGCAGATGCTCTGCGTCCCTGAGTTGCAGTGGCCGGTGGCATCCACCCTGCCCTTCTGTGGGCAGACATCCTCACTTCCCCACCCCCACTGGGTGAGGACAAACCACAGCCATCTTCTCCCCAAAATCTGCATCCTGCAGGGAGTGACACAGAGTCAGCCAAGGCGGGCTCCCCATTAGTGCCTGCACCCCGGATCCCCGAGCCTGCTCTGGTCCCGCCCTCTCCAAAGCCTGATTCCTCAGCTTTTCCTCCCATTCTTTCTATTTTTTTTTTTACATTGAAGTACAATTGACTTACAATCCTACAATATTGTATTAGTTGCAAGTGTACAACATAGTGATTTTATATTTTTATGCATTACAAAATGATCACCACGGTAAGTCTAGTTACCATCTGTCACCACACAAAGTTGCTCCAATGTCACTGACTATATTCCCTATGCTGTATGGTGCATGCCCGCCCTCGTTTATTTATTTATTTATTTATTTATTTATTTTGCGGTACGCGGGCCTCTCACTGTTGTGGCCTCTCCCGTTGCGGAGCACAGGCTCAGGACGTGCAGGCTCAGCGGCCATGGCTCACGGGCCCAGCCGCTCCGCGCCATGTGGGATTTTCCCGGACCGGGGCAGGAACCCGTGTCCCCTGCATCGGCAGGCGGACTCTCAACCACTCCGCCACCAGGGAAGCCCCGCCCCCACCCCCCGTTTATTTTAAAGCTGAAGTTTGTACCTGGCAGTCTCCATCACAGATGTCTCTCACCCCTCCCCCTTCCGTTCTTTTCAGATCCCATAATCTTCTCAGAACTCTCTTTTTGTTCATGTTGAAGCAAAGTTAGCTTCTATTTTTAGAATCCAAAGAACCGTAAAAGTAGATTTTGCTTTCTCCATATCCCTATTTAAAGGCTCTTATGGATGGTGAAAACCAAAGTTAAAAAGTTGTTTGTTTTTATTTAATAACTGGACTGAGTGTGTAGTTCCTGCCCAAATAACCCTTGACTGGTCACTTCCAAGAGCTGGAAAGCCACAGAGCAACCCCACGTTCTGCAGACTGTGGAAGCCACTCAGGGGCAAGCTGCAGATTATGCCTAGTGGATCCATGAACTAGGAATTCTAGTGTTAATTCTAGCAGGATCCAATACCAAAGAAATAAAGTCAAAATTCTCCTGTCCATCCCAGGGCCCGGAGCCCTCACTCACATCACGACCCTGTTTGCAGAGAGCACGTCACTTCGTTTGCCCACCTCTGGCAGGGACAGGGGCTCCCAGTGAACTGATTTATGAGTTACCAGCTTTCTTGCTGCCATGTTGAGAAGTCGTCAGATCACCATCTCATCTGGCTACTTAATACTTTAGGTAAAGATGGATGTGAAAGATAATTGAAGGGTGAACGTGGCGAGTTTTCAGGTACTAACTGGAGAGCTAACGTCTATCGGAGATGGTAGTCCCACCCCACCTAAAACTCTAACAGATCAGAGGGACGGTCGGAACTAGTGGGTAGAAAACTGGGTGAACAGAGCAACACCGTTTCATTCCTGATTCTCCGGAAGCGTTTGCTCAGTGGCCCTACCTGCCTGTAGATTTCTCCACGTGCTGAGAAAGGAGAATCCGAGTCCCCTTTTACGGGTGTTGTACGAACGATGTCTGATCAGTGAACTGAGCCAGATGGATTTTGCTCATTTAATCAAAAGGCATCCACTCACTCATTCACTATTTACCCATTCAAGAGTCATTTTTACACACTCACAACGTTCAAGCAAGTGTCACAGGACCGGTATCGTGTGTAGCGATGAATCACAGCTCCCAGCCCCTGCCCTTGGCGGGGAGGTGTCTAAGAGGGGAGAAGAGAACGGTGCAAAAATAGCTCCAACTCAAGGCAGGATACGGCCCACGTCAGGGGAGAGCGGGACAGAAAGGGAGGTAACTCTGCTGCGGGTGCCAGGATGGCTCCAGCTTGAAGGGGGCACTGAGATGTCAGGTGTGACAGTGACGTCTGCTTTCATTAGCACGAGCCCAGCGGGAGAGCCGCTGGGGGCTGGAGGTTGCACAAGAGGAGCTGGGGGTGACCCTGACCTGAACAGACCCCAGGGGTTGAACTGCCCGCTCTAGGACAGCCCTGAGGGGCACAGCCAGGCGCCTGTGCAGAGCAGCTCCCAGCCCCTGCCCCTACGTTAGCACCTGTCCTTTAAAATCTCCTCGGACCCTCACGCCTAAGGTGGGAGTTAAATATGAGTACAGTATGAGTAAATGCATTTATAGGAGTTGAGAAGGCCAATGAGGGCCTTCAGATCTTAATTAAGGGGGAAAACGTGGTTCCTCCTGACTTCCAAAGCAACGGGAAGATTAGGGAAGGGTTCATCCAAACTCTTTCATCCTTAGAATTAAACTCCAATTTAAATGTGAACCACCGCAGTGTTCAAATTTGAACTGATATTTAATTCCAAGCACATAATGCATGAACTACTTTTGTTTAAATCTTATTTCTTTCCCTGCTTGAAGAAAATAAGAAAAGGGACGACAAGAGAGAATTAATCTTTTTGACCAAGATCACGTGGTCACGGGGGGCCTCCCCTTCTGCTTTGCTCCCAGCTGATCTTTTATCTTTTTGATTTTACTATTGCATAGCTACGCGGGGAAATCTAGTATTTCTGTTCACTGTAAATTATAAACTGTGTACTTGATCGTAAGCTTTTATAAGATACTAAGTTTTTTGAGAAAGGAAAAGCCAGATGAAGAGGGACCTGCAGTCAAATTAGTTGATATACAAATAAAACCAACTTCTTGAGAAGTCGGGATCCTGGAGACCTTGGGAGAGGTTTTCCTGTTGATGATCGTTTCCATGGTGGCTTTAATCCACAAGTTCAGGTATGTACTCTGCCCTGGGCTCATTCTTTATTGTGGTTTTGTTATTTTAAGATATTATTATTTGACCAAGACACAGAGAGAATTCTGAATAAAGGCGATCATTTCCTCCCTTTGTGTTTATTGTGCACTGAAGCGTCCCTTATTTATTTGCAATGAGCTGGAAGAGGCTACTACGGAGGAGTACATCGGGGCCTTCTGGATCCTTCCTGCCGGCAGAGGAGACAAGAGGAGGGAGAAAAAGGAAAGAAGCCTGACCTGGGCAGTGGCCCTCGATTTCTCCCAACAGGAGGTAAAGTCGACGTGGGGGAAGAATCTCAGTGAAGCAGAACGTCCCTGGAAAGCCCGGAGTTTGTCGGTGTGGTGATTGTGCAACTGCATTCCCCTCCATCTCCTCCCGACAGGTGCGGATGAGGTATGGCCAGGGCAGCTGTTCAAACAGCCCGCTGTCCTGGCAGTTTGCATCCCAGTGGCTGAGACCTTGACAACCACAAGCACTTTTGCCTAGGGTTTTGGTGACACATGGCTGGGGCCCGGGGCCCCTTTGAGTCACACCTGTAACCATAAAAGTCTTTTGGTGGGCAAATGGGGGAGTCCTTTTTTCTAATATCAGATGAATATTTTTAATAAGCTTTTAAAAAAATACGTAATTTCATCTGTCTTCAGTTTTTTTAATTTTGCAAAATGCACAGTGTAGTAACCCCAGCAGCAGAGATAACAGCAAACCTGAGGTCGAGTGGAGAAAGCTGGAAGGAACCCAGTCGGGGTTCATCCTGGGGACACGGACTCCTAACTTTTTCTTTAAAAATCTGGTATCTTTGGTCACGATCAGCACGTGTAATTTTATAATTTTTAAAAATCTGATAAAGCAAGCTTGACTGAATCATCCTCCTGTGCGATGCCTGCTATTCAGTTGACGTGGGGGAATTGCCGTCTCCATCACGTATCTGGGATTGCAGACGGTACGTGGGACAGCTTCTGGGTCCTTCCAGCACCACCGGGAAATGAACATGAGCCAGCTCAGCATAACCCACTAGAACACACCGCTCATAGCTCAGCGATGTCCAGGAGTAAATCTGCGTGACCTGTTCAAGGTCCCCGAAAAGACCCCTGGGTGTGACCCTGGTAGCACCAGCACATCACGATGGCACGTGCCCTGGGTGGACATCCACGGTACTGAGCACCGGGGCTCCTGATCTCTTGAACGAGCAACAATACCGACCAGAGTCAGCAGTCACGTTCTGGAAACAGTGGGCTCTGCGGCCCCAGCTGAGCGAACAAGCCCTTCATGCTCTGCGGTTCAGTGTGGGATGTTAATGGTTCTTCACAGTTAACGGACAGTCAGGGCTCTGAGGCACAGCCAGCCTCACTGTGCTGCTGTGTAGAAGGAAAGAGCCGCCCGGGACATACCCGTCACCCCGGCCAACGGGCCAGCGTCTGAACACACATGTGGTGTTTGCGCTCCAAGGCGGGCACCCCGCCAGCAGGCGTGCACAGAGCTTCTGCTCACGCCCCTCCCGTGAATGGGGCCCCCAAACATGTCTTACGCTCAAATATGTGTTTGAACAATGATGTCATGGTACTGATGTGGGTGTGTTTCCTGAAAAACGGACTCAGGGTGTTTTCCGTAGAGAGGGATCAGAACTGCCTAAAGCTTTGGAGAGTTTGCTCGGACCTGGAGGATGAGGATGAGGATGAGGGAGGTTTGGGAGGGGGCCTGGCCTGTGCCCTGCCCAGGAGGGTGGGCCACGGGGACCCCTGGGCACGTTACAGAGCCCACCCCCGGTGGGCCGTCCCCTCCCTGCTCACCGGCTTTCTCCTGCCCCCCCTGCAGGGCTGGCAGACACGACGGCGACAGTGGACGCCACTGTCCGGATCCTCCATCCCAACTCTCCCGGCCCTGACGCTCCGCCAGCCTCCACCTCCTCAGATGCATCATGCTCCCCACTCCATCCCCCGGGAGAAAACATCCCACAGCTTGTCCTGGAGCAAACGGGCCACCTCCTGTCGGCCTTGCGTGCACAGCTGTATGTAGACTTATTTGCGTTTTAGGGCAGAACTAGAATCTTCAGGCCACTGACAGTAAGCGCATGCGCGCTTAGCTCAGCGACGGGGCGGTGCGGAGCATCCGTACACCAGGCCGACCCCGGCCATTTCCCAGCTCATTTACTTTCCTAACGAGGATCTACTGGTGAGTCTAGAACAAAGGTCAGTGCAGCTAGAAGACCACAAATGGCGAAGCATCACTCACTCATGTAATCACAACTCCGTTTTTGCCCGGACGTCTGTTCGTCTTTCCTTTCTACCGATGAGGGGTCCCTTCTCTTTGTGCTGCATATTTAACATTTTGAAGGCATTTTTTCTCAAATTTGGTCAAATATTCTGTTGTTAGTGGAAGAGCGGGTGTAAGTTCTGCCAGGAGCTGCTACGCTCTGAGAACAGACAAGCGTCCTTGAAAAGGTGCCCCTGACTTTCAGACACGCCTTCTGTGGAGACGGAAAGTGAGGAACGTGGGTGAAACAATCTCCTTAACGTGGCTTCGACCGTGGGGCGGTGGGTGCCCGCCGGCCAGTCTGCCGGGGACAGCTGTGCTTTATAACAAGGATGAAATCATCTGATTGTCTGTCGTTGGCCCTTCCGTCACCCGTGGTGTTTCTCTGCGGGCCCCGGGACAGCACAGCAGCGGGTACTGGCTGTGCTTGGTCATGAGTGAGCCCTTTGTTGGAAGGCCTGTCCCCACCACTGAGAGATTGTTCCAGAACTCTCTGGCTGGGCCTTCTCTGCTGGTGCGGCGCTGCGGTCAGCGGGGTCATGTTCAGGGGTCTGTGCCCAATGAAGGCGATCACCGCGTCACCACGTGCCAGGCCCGGACCCCCGGCTGGAGCTCCCATCGCCCTGGTCCAGAGGGGGAAGCCGGGAAGGCAATGACCGAGGAGGTCACTGAGAACATGGGGACGGGGGATGGGCCAGGCACTGGGCTCAGTGCTGCCAGCCCACCGGCATCACCATGTGACACCTGGACACAGAGACCCTCAGGGTCACTGAGTCTCCCTCAGGGTCTGCTTTCTCTTTCACCCAGAAAGTTGATTTCTTCTAAGAGCACCTTTTCAGCAAGTCCCTGGGATAAGGTTTTCATGTTTTTGGCCTGGAGACCACATCACCCCATCCCAACCCCTCTGCTGTGTGACACACCTGTGAGTCTCAGGTGACTGTCTGTAGCACCTCACAAGCATCATAACTGGAGGGTGTGGCCCCCCGACCCGTGAAACTACAGAGTGAAACTAACTCGTGAAACTACAGAGTCCAGGTCAGGAGGCATCCTGGGCAGACTTCCCTGGATGCTTCCCTGTGGGCATGGGACACAGCAGCCGGGGGGAGGGGCGGGCACACCCCCCTCTGCCGCCCCAGCACCGTGGAGCACTGGCCACAGTTTGGTTGTTGCCACTCATACCTGAGCGCTTGGGACACATCACAGGTGCCCCTTTTGTCTATGAAATTGGCCAAAGAGTTTCATCCAAATTGGTGATGAATGTAAGAGCTCTGAAATGAAGGCTAGTGTTATTATTGATGCAATAAAAAGGCAAAACAGGGCTGCAGGCAGGCAGATGCACAGCGCCAGGGACCAGGGCAGAGACTAAAGCCAGTGGCTCGACAGAGCACAGCTCGCTGTGGGGAAAGAGTGAGCCCGAGCGGCCCCAGGGAGGACAGGGGCGATGCCCAGGGCACAGGAGAGGCCCTGCACTGTGAGTGACGTGGCCCGCAAACCAGGCTCTCCTTGCAAAAGGGAAGTTATCTTTTCCAGCATATTTGTGACTGTATGTTGGAGGCTTTCTGTTTAATCTTTTGCTTAAGGAAACAAGCAAAATCCTCCTTGCATCCAACTGAATCACAATGCAAAATAAACATTTATGCCTCAGACATGCAAATATCAGCTGTTTTTACTGTTTGGCCAACTAGATATTGACCTTGGAAAGGAACTTTTTCTAAAATAAACACCGAACACTAATAAACGCTAAGAGAACACGTTGGCTAGCGCCTGCTCTGACCAGTACTGTTGGCGGTGGGTGGGAAGGCAGGCCTCCTCTGTCTCCTGGGTTAACTGCCCTTTTAAAATCTGTGGGATTGCAGTTAAATCCCTCCTCTTACTTCTGATCTTGGCAATTTGTGGGTTTTTTTTTTTTCTCTCTTTATCAGTCACGCTAGACGCTTTTTTTTTTTTTTTTTTGTGGTCACGCTGCACAGCATGCAGGATCTTAGTTCCTGGACCAGGGTTCGAACCCGCGTCCCCTGTTGTGGAAGCTCAGAGTCTAAACCACTGGACTGCCAGGGAAGTCCCTCATTTTATCTAATCTTTAAAAAGAACCAACTTAGGGCTTTGTAAGTTTTCTCTATTGTAACTGTCCCACTTTGTTGATTTCTGGTGTGATCTTTGTCTATAAAAGGTTTTAAATCTATGCTCCACAGAAAATTCAAGATTCCCAAAACCCACCGAGGGAGGTTCCTGGAAGGGGCACCGTGTGAGGGTCCTCCCCACGCTCGCCCACGTGCCCTCCACATTCACTAGACCCTCTCTGTGTGAAGGTTAAGAAGTTGAATCCGGAGACCTGGGTGTGAGGTCAGCTCTATGACTGGGTGGTGGTACAGGTGCTGGTGTGAGTTGCTTTCCCCTCTAGGACTCATTTTCTACATCTGCAGATAGAGAGAAGGCTGCTGTGTCCTTGCAGCTGGCGCTGCATCCCGAGCCTCCTACTTGCGGAGGCTCCACCTGGGGCACGTGGGGAGGCCCCTCCGGGAATCCCGCAGAGGCTGCAAGCCCCGTCTCTGTCTTTTCCCGGGCGTCTCCACCAGGTAGAGCGCACTGCGGCCATTTCAGGCAGAGGGAATCTAACGCCGCACGTGGGTTTCAGAACGCAGAAGGGCTGCGGCAGTGCTGGCGCCACGCAGTCGGCCTGAGTCGCCCACGGTGGTCCCTGCAGGCCACGCGGCTGCCGGGTCCCCTTCTGCTGGAGCAAGAGCCCACGAGAGCTGCCGTCTGAGGCTGCTGGGCCCCGAGCTGCCCCGAAGCTGGTCCTGCTGTCTGAGCCGGCCCCACCTGAGGTCTGCTGAATTAGGACGTCTAGATGGGGTCTGGATGGTCTGTGTCTTCAAGTGCTTCCCCAGGATTTCAGACGTAGGCCTCCACCCCGCGCAGAGATGACAGGCAGCAGGAACGGATGATACACACGGTGGAAACGAGTGGTTCTCAAAGCGGGCTCCAGGGGCTTCTGAGGGTCCCCAGGTTCTTCTAGGGTCTTGGTTTGTATTCCTAATACAAGAAGTATTGATAGAAATATAATCTGCATGGATTTAAGCTCTTTGGCCTCCTTCAATAACTTTTAAGCGTAATATGTTTAAAAGTTTTGGTCTTGAGACCAACAAGCTTGGGAACTGATTTGCAGACAATTTTCTGGTGTTTTAGGCTAGTTGTTGCTAAATAGTTAAGCAGATCTAAAACTACTTCCTAAAGACTATTATTTTTTTTGCAGGTTTCCATATAATCTACCTCCATCAGGTGGGACGGCCCAACATGGGAGAGGATGCAACTGAATTATCCCATTGGCTTTCATTAAGAACTAAGAGTAGGGCTTCCCTGGTGGTGCAGTGGTTGAGAGTCCGCCTGCCGATGCAGGGGACACGGGTTCATGCCCCGGTCCGGGAGGATCCCACATGCCGCGGAGCGGCTGGGCCCATGAGCCATGGCTGCTGAGCCTGCGCGTCCGGAACCTGTGCTCCGCAACAGGAGAGGCCACAACAGTGAGAGGCCCGCGTACCACAAAAAAAAAAAAAAAAAAAAAAAAAGAACTAAGAGTAATATGAAGAACATTTATGCATCTTCTGGAACTGCATTTAAGTATTCGGTCTACCATATTGTATGTAATACAAATATATACATAACACAGAAATAGTTTTCTCTAAGAAAAGGTTTGTCTCTTGTAATGTGTTAGTGTGTCTTGTTATTAGATATGGAAATTAACAGCTTACTACTTTAAATTTTGCCTTTGCTACCAGGAAGCTCAGAGCTAAATTTTGTGTTCGGCTTGAAATAAGTCTGAAATAGGGAGGTGAACCACAAGACAGGCTTTTATTTTAAACTCCTCAGGAAAATAAATCTTTAGCCCTCGCCACACATGTTCATTAAATGGTTAGAGAGAAAAATCTCAGAATACTGTAGCCAGGGAGGGTTTTGATTTTGCACACATAAGTGCCAGAGAATCATGTTTTTGGATAGTAAAGATCCTTTGAAGTAGTAATTACAGCTGACCTTGAGCTGGGGATGCACCACGTGGTCCCAAATGCTTCGCACACACCTCAGCATAATCCTTACCAGGATCCACTGTGTCCTCTTATCCCCATAACACTTAAGAGATGGAGACTCAGAAATTTAATGAGAGATGGCTGACAAAGAACAGCAGGCTGGAAGGCTCCAAAGGGCCACCTTTAACCTCCAAAAGAACATTCTCCTGGACCACACTGGGGAGGTGCTCTGTCTCTAAGCTAAGCACAGGGCCACCATGCCAGGCCATGGGAACAGCAGCCCTCTTCACCGGTCAGCATCTGGACAAAGGCAATGCTGGTCTGAACCAGGCCACTCTGGGCACCTCACTGGTGACAAGGCGTTTGTGTGCAGGTCTGTAACACGCAAGTGTTTTTACTGCTCATTTCACAGTTGGCAGAAATCTCTATGCTAACATCAAAGGTACAAAATTACAATTTCAGGGCTTCCCTGGTGGCGCAGTGGTTGAGAGTCCGCCTGCCGATGCAGGGGACACGGGTTCGTGCCCTGGTCCGGGAGGATCCCACATGCCGCGGAGCGGCTGGGCCATGAGCCATGGCCGCTGAGCCTGCGCGTCCGGAGCCTGTGCTCCTCAACGGGAGAGGCCACAGCAGTGGGAGGCCTGCGTACCGCAAAAAAAAAAAAAAAAAAAAAAAAAATTACAATTTCAGAGTCAGTTTAATATAACCAGATCCCACAGATCACCACTTTCCACAGAATTGTATCATTTCTCGTGAAACCACAAAACTGAAGTTTCTGATTTCTGGCATCTGCTATTTCCGGAAAAGACGCATCTGCTTTCCGGCAAGACGCTCTGCAACATATTCTTAGGAGTATATTTGAATATAACTTTCAAGGGGTCTGTGCCACGACAGGAGGTTAAGTACCGTTGCCAACCTTATTACAATACTCTTTGACTAGCGTTAGAATGATTAAAATCCTGGTCACTGCTGGCAGTAATTAAGGCCAATGACCCTTTGCCAACCCCTGGAAAGTCCAGAGCCCCAGGTGGGGCAGCACCACGCAGAGACCATCTCAGATGAACTTCATTCATTCATTCATTCATTCATTCATTTGGCCTCACTGCGCAGCTTGTGGGATCTTAGTTCCCTGACCAGGGATTGAACCTTCGCCCTCGGCAGTGAAAGCGCCGAGTCCTAACCACTTGCACCACCAGGGAATTCCCTCAGAAGATCTCTAAATACCTCGGTGATATCTTCCTGACCAGTGTTTAATATCCTCCTAAAAAGAAATACAGTCATCAAATTTCTCTTTTATTTAAGAAGCTGCAGCACAGTGACTTAGAAAACATCCTCAAAACATCAGTTACAACATGAACAGACATCACGTGTCATGGGTAGAACCTTTCTCGCTTTTTACTGAGGGTCATCAACCAGCGTAATATAAATGTTCCACGCGTCTGCATTTAAAGTGAAGAACAAGGCACACAACTCTACCCGACGTCGCAAGGGAGAAAAATGTCCATGGTGTCTCACTGCTGCCAGTTAAGAGCGAGATGGGGCTAGGAGCCCAGAGAAGCGGGGAGGGTGAGGAGAGGGAAACAGACAAAGGATAACACAGCGACACAAAGACCACGCATGACCAGCAGCAGGACCCAGACACACACGGGCAGACGCAGAAAGACGCTCTGCAAACGTCGATTCCTTTAGGAAAGTCTTTAAAATGTTGTAATTGTCACGATGGGCAGGACCCTGGGCCTCTTAATCACCGATATTTGCACTAAGTGCAAATGAGACCAAGTTACGACTCTGCCCACCTTGAACTCACAGTTCACTCTCAACCTGCTGATTGACGTCCAGAACGAGCTTTCATTTCTCCCCCAGGACCCAGCTCTGCAGACGCCACCGGGGGTGCCCGGAGCATTCATGAGACACGTGTCTTAATTTCACCTCCGAACGACTGCTGACTTTGTCTCTCTGGTAGTAATACACTCATTTAAAATAAAAGACAGTCTAGCTCTGTGCATTCAAACAGGAGGCAAGCTATTCAGTGGGCGGGGTATTTGGTTTTGCATCTCATCTGGCGGCTGATCTAGCTCCCACAAAATTAGATGCTCCGTGTCTACCTAGACTTAGCCTGGCCCGAGAGAGCGAGATTAGAGCAAAGATCTCCACAAGAAAAATACAAACTGGTTTTTAAAAATGTAAAGCTTCAATGTAAATATAATCAAGACTTGCCACATTAAAGTCTAATGAGATAAACATTAAACCAGTTATTAACTTTTACAAAATAAGTCCAAAATTGAGGTAATACATTACACTCTTCTATAACGAGCTTTATCTGATTATAACATTTTCCCCCCTTCTCAACCTTCGAGTGAAATAGATGCATGGAAAAAAAAAATCTAGAAATCAGCCTGGAGTTAGTGGGGAAGAGTGTGACTCCTGAAAGGCAGAGGAGTCTTACCCTTTGTTCAAATAATAGAAATTTCCTTTTCTCAAATCACTATATACAACTGTACAAAGCCACCATGTCACTGATCTTCACACAGCGATGAAAAATACTGAAAACACACATCTGCTCTGCACGCCCCACTTTTCTCCCTAAACAAGTGTCTCTCTGGCTCGGCACATCTCGTCCTGCGTGTGGGTCCAGCTCTCTGCACGTTGCCCCCTCCCTCTGGCTACCCTTCCCTTCTGTAGCACAAAAGACATTTGTGAGCAGCACTTCAAGTACAGAGGATGCATTTTCCAGAAGCTGAGCCTCGCTCCGGCTCACACCTTACCCCAGACGCTGAAAACAATTCCCGCAGCTGTGCTTCAGAAAGTCGTGTGCGCGCGCGTGCGTGAGCTTTGTGAGTGGAGAGAGCACTGCAAGAGCATAAATGTGAACCAGTGTGAGTGTGAGCATGTGTGAGCACGTGTGCCTGCAGGAGCATGAGGTGTGTAAGTGTGCATGAGAGCACGAGTGTGGGAGCTGAGTGCGCGTGAGGGTAAGCATGTGTGAGTGCGTGTGTTAAGTGTGTACGTGGGCTCGAAAGCCCCCACGAGTCAGTGTTGTGACCACAGAGCACTGTGCCCGTCACAGCACCCACTCTCCAGGCGGACCTTCCGGGTGGTCACTACCCTCCCCCTTCCCGTTGGGAAGTTCGGTTCACTTGAGCCCCCAGACCTTCCAGTCACCGGGACATGTTTCTACTCAGGAGAAACAAAATCCTAAGTGCAGCACCGTGTCCAGCTCTGCACCAGACGGCCACCCTCCTGGTTCGCCCCGCACCCACACGTGGCTGTCACCCACTGCTCGGACCAGGGCACCTGGCGTCGCCCACCCGCAGAGCGACACCCACACGCCGGGGCCCGCGCCCCGCAGAGGGTCTCCGGGACCTACGCGAACCTTAGGAGTGGGAGCTGAGAGGCACCTTCACCCCCGCTCAACCCCCCCCCACGAGCCCCGAGGACACCTGTGGGCGTGGAAGAGGCCCGCAGGTGCACAAGGCAGACCCGCAGGCCCGGCGTGCGGCAGGGAGAGGTCGGCTGCCGTCCGCCCCCCGCGGGAGGTGGGCCGCGGGGTCGGAGAGGCGAACCGTGTCCCGCGTGGGCCCCTCGGCTCCCGGGAGGGGCGCGGGGCGTCAGCGAGGCCGAGTCTCCCCGGGGGCGCGGTCACAGCGAGCTCAGGTGCGGCAGCGCGTCCAGGGGCCCCGCCCGGTCGCGCGCGGCGGCCGCCGACTCCACGCCGCGCAGCCACTCGGTGCACTTGCGCACCAGGCCCTCGTCGGCGGCCGCGGCCGCCTCCTCCTCGTACTCCACGTCGTCGTACTTGTGCCGCTCATTGAGCAGCGACACCTTGAGCAGCGGGCGCAGGTCAGCGGGCCGCGGGCGGGGGTCGGGGTCCTGCAGGCCGCCGGGCAGCAGCGGGGCGCCGGGCAGGGGAGGGCGGCGGCCGAGGCCTGCGGCCCGGGCCCGGGGCCAGGGGGCAAGCGGGCGCCCGGCGTCGGCCGAGGGCGCGGGCGCCGCCCGACGGGCACGCGCCAGCAGCTGCTTCTCCAGGTGGCGCCGCTGGATGACCAGCACGGCCTCGGGCGTGAGGCTCAGGGAGAAGCGCAGGGCGGCGTCGGACCCGGCCCCGGAGGTGGCGGTCTCCGCGGGGCCGTCGCCGGAGCCGGCCGGCCGGGACGCGCACGGGGCCGGGGCGCGCGGGCGGCCGGGCGCGGTCGGGGGCGGGGCGCGCGGGGATCCCGGGCCGGGGGCGCGGCGGGCCGGCGGCCTCTTCAGGGTGACGGAGGGCCAGGAGCTGGACAGCAGCACCGGGGGTCGCTCGGGGGGCCGCCTCTTCTTCTCCGCGGCCGCGGCGGGCGGCAAGGGCCCTGGCGGGGCGCAGGCGGGCACGGCCGCCTTGCGGGGGGCGCCCGGCTTCCGGGGCGGCGGGCGCGCGGCCGGGACCCCCGGGGCGGGGGTGGGCGACGGCGTTGGCAGGGGCGGGAACGGCATGGTGCTGCCAGGCCGGCGGGTCGTCAGCGCCCTGGAAGGAGAGGGGCGGCTTTAGTCCCGGTGCGCGGGGCCCGGCGCCCTCCCCGTGGGTGGCCGGGGTCGGGCCCTCGTCCTCGCTCCGCACCCACCTCGGTCCGGCCGCAGCATCTCCGGCTTCCTCACGTCCCGGCGTCCACACCCAGGGCTTCACGCCAAGGCACCCCTCCCTCCTTCCTTCCCTCCTTCCTTCCTCCCTCCCTTCTGGGGCCGGGGGCTCTGCCCCGACTCGGGTCTCCTCGCCCGGCACGGCGGGCACAGCACCGGCCGCCCGGGCCACGCCGAGCCAGACGCGCCGGCGGGAGAAGGAGCCGAGCGCGGTGGCCGAGGACGCGGCGGGGCGAGGAGCAGCTGCGCCCGGCTGGTGTCACGAGCGACTGGACCGGGCGAGGCTCCCCAGCTGGCCTTCCACCGCCAGGGGCTAGTTTTAATCCACCAGAGGCGGGGAGAACCGGGCGTGTCCTAAGCCCTAGGCGGAGTCCTTGCACGTTGGAGAGAAAATCCTGAGCAGCCTCTCGGTGCCTTTATGATGGTGGGCCAGGCGGCGGCGGCGGGTGGTACCTCTGGCCGGGCCGGCCTCGCAGTCCGGTGTCGGAGGAGAAAGCTGGCTGGAGCTCAGAGGTGGGGAAAAGGCATTTCAGGGAATCTTCCTGCTTTTTGTTTTTATATAATGTTGATGCCACTGCTGAAGGACTGTCATTTTAAAATTAAAAACCTAGTTTTCCTTGAATAGGCAAAATAGGCCAGTTTCAGTTAAATCATGATATAGTAAGTACCAGACATTAAGCTCTTTGCAGGAGTGATTCCTGTGAGCAAAGGCGAGTATTTATTGCCGCAACAGTGGTTCAGAATGAATGAGACAGCTTCACTGTCAACTTCGATTCTAGTGGTAGAGACACGAAAACACTCCTACGATATTCAAACGTTTGTTGAATACATGAATAATTCAGTGAATAATTACAGAGCAATATGTCATAAAGTCAAAGTTTCATACAAGCAGTCCCTGCATTACTTATGGAGAACTGTTGGTTGTTTAGATCCGCAAAAAAACATTTCCCATAGGATATGCGCTTCTGGGCTAACCCAGGAACGTAAGTAGGCTGTGTGGGGTATGGCCCCAGCTTAGCTAAGAGCATTCAAATGTGGGTAAACTCGTTTGTGACCAACGGCCCCAGCGGTCCCGCCCAGCTCTCTGAACGCTCCCGTCCTGGCACGGGGCCACAAGGGCACTGGTCACTTTCCCCCCTGCCTACTCTCACGTGTCCCCACTGGGTCAGGCACAGCAAGAAGGAAACTTGATAGCTGACCAGAAACATTTCTCATGACGGCTGGGGGCAGGGGTAGGTTTAGGCCCCATCATCTCCACCAGCACCCTCAAAACTAGCCCCCCCACCCCGTTTACCTCTTCTCCATAAAATATGCAAACACAGCTTCCAGACATGGACCTTCTCCCCTTCCCCACCAGGGCCTCAAGGCAACCCGTCTCCTCCCATAGCCCTGGGTGAATACGTTTGAGACCGTTTAGGTCATAAGGTATCTGTGTCGTAGGTCCCCAAATCACATATGCATTTTATTCCAGGCATTTCTGGGTGGGTGTGGATTAGGTATGTTAGCCGTGGCAGCAGGTGGACACTCCTACCTGGAGCATGGAGGGCAGGAGATGAGGTGAAGCCAGTGAAGACGGGGGGACTGGAGGCCGGAGGATGAGGAGGGGGCTATGGTACCACTTCTTCAGGCACAGCCCAGTGGTAGCTGGACGCCCAGCGATTTGAGTAGGGACCCCAGCAGTTCAAAAGCTGTAACTGTATCAGCAACTGGGTTTCTCTCCTTCCGATTTCCTAATTCTTAGGCTGCTTCAGAAGTAATGACAGTTGAAGGGTGAGGGTCGGAGGTGAGTGTGGATTGGCATCTCATAATTATAACAGCTAAGGGATGTGATTGACATGCTACATGGCGGGCACTCTCCTGACCCCTCTGACTATCTCCAGTCTACTAGAAAATGGGGGCTTAGGTGTGGAAACACCTCCCAACAACACATGGCTCCAATGGGATGGAGATGAGCCTCAGTCCCAGCAATGGGGTTCCAGAGCCGCATCTGAGCCATGACACTAACGAAGAGAAGGACAGGCTTTGGGCAGGGGTGATGAGGGTAAGTAGCCTCCACCACCCACACCAGCAGAGACTGGGCACTTTCCCCCAAGAGAAAGTCAGAGTCCTCAGTTTGCCCAGCACATCTGACCAGACTGGTCACTGGGATTCTCCCAGTCACCCCCATGTCTTGTCCCAGCCCAGAAGCTCGGGGACTTGGGAGGCTGCAATCTGCCAGACCTCTGAGGCAGGAGAGTAAATGCCGAGTGCCTGCCCCCCATCACCGCCCGAGTCAGAAGGGCACTCCTCTGCCCGCTCCCCGCTGAAGGCCCCAGAGTCCCCCCAACCCGTAGGGGAAGAGGAGTTCCCATGCCTCGTGGCGGGTGGTCTGCTGTCCCAGGAGCCACAGGGCAGTTAGCATTTCTGAAGGGACTCCGGCCCACAGACTCTGCTAAAGCACCCAAATGACAGCATTACTGGTCCCTGCCAGCGACCTCTTCTACCTGAAACCTCCAGCCCCTCGAAAATTAGAGACTAGAAACCCCAGCAAGGGCCCGGGAGGGAGCCTGGGAAGACAGCACGGGTCTCGGCGCTGTCAGGAGCAGCTGGCTGTTAAAGAATCTATTTACACATTCTGTTTGGTTGAGTTGCTAGCTGGTGACAGTTACCAGTAAGGCAAGTCACACCAGAAGAAGATTGCCAAACTTACGTTCAGATGGAAAAGGGATTAGTCAAGAAATATAGTACAATTTAATTCGTAATTTACATAGGATTTTGCATAACAAGCCCAGAACACAACATTGGGGATAAACCGTTTATATATTAAATAGTAAAACTTAGCACTAGAATACTGTCATAAGCTTATCAGTTTCACAAACATGTTTCTGGGATCACCAGAGTACAAGACTTGATCTCCAAAATACACGATGATTACATTTCACCTCGAGGATATGAAATTTACCATTTCAAATAAACTTGTTAATTTGAAAGGAAAAATCAAATATATGTATTTGAACTGTCCACATTTTTTACTTATGATATTTAATTTTCAAATTATGTTTATTCTATTTTCAAATTTCAAATAAACAATGACAATACTTTTCCACCGTTTGGAAATTAATGGTAAGTTTTTCTCCTACTATTGTAGCAGAGTCAGTGTATGGACAAAGACTTTTCACTGTAACAACCCTTTAAAGTATTTCCAGGATAAGTAATATAAATGCAGAAAATATTTCAATCATTAAAATAAAATACCAAGAAGAGTATATCCAGGCCCAAGTAAAATTATAGAGGATTACTGGTCCACAGGTTGGAAACTGAACTGAAAATTATGGAGGCTGTGGTATGATGACCCCGCTCTGCAAATAAGGGCTGTAGACATGCTCCCACTTCACATCTGGACCCCACAGATACATCCAAAATGGACGTGTGCTCTTTATCACACAGACATGTTGTGATCAACTGGTCATCACCACAGAGTTACCAGTTGATAAAATTACAGCCAGTGATCGCACCATAATACCAGGAAGTTAGCCATTATTTCAAGAAATGTTTCATTTTCCTCATTAACTTTTTAGGTTCTTGGTTCTACTAAGGCATATACTTCAATGTTCAGAAAAATTCCAAAAAGGAAAATAAATCAATCTTATTTTTCCAGTTACAACCTCTTCCCATTTCTATATTTTGATTCAAAGCATTTTACTTAATAGAGTGAGAAGTAAATGTTCTAGATCCAACATCTAGAACTAAAACTAAATCTGAATTTTAAAACATGGAAAGCTCATTCTAGTTTTAAAAATCCTATTTTATTACTGAGACATAGAGAATTTGGCCAGTAACTGAAAAACACCTCCATTTCTCCTTGTGACACTGGTCTATTACTGTGAAAGCCTTCGCGAGTAGAAAACATTTAGGAAATTGTTCAGATATTATTTGCTTTAGTCTTTCTTTTTTCCCATCATTAAGATAATAATCCGCTTTATCTAGATTACTGCATTGAAACCTCTTGAGAGTCTTATGAGAGAAGAACCAGTAACACTTGCATTTTACAGATGAAGAAACCAAGGTTTACCCAAGTAGTCCCACAGCATGGCGGGGGTGATACCCGTCCAGGGAGTGAGAGCCCAAAGCACGCTCACCACTCAGCGCCAGTGGGTCTCAAGACCCCTTTACACCCTCAGGACCCAAAGAGCTTCTGTTCTGTGGCCTCTATCTACTGATGTTAACCTTGTTAAGAGTTTAAACCGAGGGGCTTCCCTGGTGGCGCAGTGGTTGAGAATCCGCCTGTCAATGCAGGGAACACGGGTTCGAGCCCTGGTCCGGGAAGATCCCACATGTCACGGAGCAACTAAGCTCGTGAGCCACAACTACTGAGCCTGCGCTCTAGAGCCCACGAGCCACAACTTCTGAAGCCTGTGAGCCTAGAGCCCCTGCTCCGCAACAAGAGAGGCCACTGCAGTGAGAAGCCCGCGCGCCGCAACGAAGAGTAGCCCCCGCTCGCCGCAACTAGAGAAAGCCCGCGCGCAGCAATGAAGACCCAACACAGCCAAAAATAACTTAATAATAAAAAAAAATAGTTGGCTTAAGGATTAAAACAAAAAAAAATTTAAACCGAGACTTTAAAAAAATGTTTACTAATACATTTAATGAAAATAATATTTTCTAAAACAAGTCAGAGATGAGTGGTGGGCTCTGTGCTCCATCCCTGTGCGATCGCACGCCCACAGCCTCGTGACTCCGCTGTGCACTCACGGTAGAGTGAACAGTGCAGTGTCTTGGGGTAATTACCTAAGTGGACCCTGAAAGGGTCTCCGGGACGCCCAGGCATGTCGCTGGCCTGGGCCACACTGAGAACTGCTACACTGCCTGCCAGGCGGCACAAGGAACCCCTCTCCGATGTTGCCAACCATCATCATGTCCTCCTCTTTGAAAGCAAAACTTAATACTTGGTTCCTTCTTGTAACAACCTGGAAAAAAGGGAAGCAAGTAAAAACATGAGATCATACAGGAAGAAAAGTCACAAGCTGTACTATTAAAAATGATACGCCTTCAGTTTATATTACCCCTTTTTTCTTGCAAAGCTCAGGTTTTTAGGTGTATGAAATGTACTTAGAGTCTTCCCATAGGGCAGGGAGAAGCAGCAGCTGTACGTCTTATCTATCCTGTGCTCGGAACGTGTGTGCTGATGAACGCTTTCTTAGAAACCCCAGGCCAGCGGATGCTTCCGGGAAACCAACCTGGAGAAACGGAGTTAGGTGGCTGCAGTCCTGGTGGAGTGAAAGAAACCGGGGTGGAGGACAGAAAAGCAGTGGTCCGAGCGGCCCCGCGGAGGCACCGCTGCGGTCACCTGGGCAGGTGGGCCTCGCTGGGGCCTCGCCGCCCACATTACCCGCAGCTGAGTGTGCTTTCTCAGGGCGGAACCCTTCTGTGTGACTGCACCCCTGCTCACCTCCGCGCATCCCATGACACGTTACATACCAGCACTAGACAGTCTCCACGAGAGGCAGGTGGCGTCATGTGCTTCCTCACCCCACAAAAGCATCTCGCTGTCAGCTGTTCCCTAAATAATTCATTTGAAAGAAAAGTGCCTGAATTAAGGATGGCGAGAAGGCCACTGAGGATGGCGCTCTTTAACGCGGACAGTCCCACGTGGGCCGCGACTCCCGTGCGTGTCCCGTAGCCCCAACCCAGCACTGCGGCTGCAGCGACAGCCTTACAGGGCTTTGCAGAAGCAGACCGCGATTTTAAATGACTCTGCAGATGTTTTCACGGCTAGTTCATATGTCAAGAGATGGCTTAATTACCACTGGAAGAGAAGAACAGAGCGAAGTCCCCGTCTTCCCGGGTCACACGAGTCGGGGATAGAGAAGACGAAGGATCTGCAAACAGGAGCAGCCGTCTCTTCGCCCTGCCCCGCCCCGACTCCGGTGCGGGTCCTTCTCCCAGACCCCCACGCGTCCTCTGCGGACACTGCCACACGGGGCCCGTCATCTCCCAGCCCAGCTCCCGACTGGATGCCAGCCACTGACGCCCCAGGACCTGAGAGGCCGCCCCAAAGCCCTGTCATCGCCGCCATTTCCAGCAGGACACCCTTGGCACCGCTTCCCGCGGAAGCTCCTACACGGCGATCCTGACGCCCTCGGGCCTGTAGGGCTGGGCGTCCCCTCCCGCAGTCCTGAGGGTCACTCTGGGGCCCCTCGGGTACAATGCACTGTGTCCCAAAGGCTCGCAGAGATGAGTGTAAAGCAGCCTTTCCAACAGATGCCCGCAGGCTTTTTTAATGGTCCGTCTGCTGCCAGGCACTGCTCGCTCCTTTATTCCTCCCAGCCGTCCTGCCAGGCAAACACCAGTAGAACCCCATTTTTAGCCATTTTCTTGAGATGAGGAAATGGAAGCTGACGGAGGTAAGCACCTTGCCCACGCTCGAATAGCCAGACGTGGGAGGGCCACCCCATGCCCGAGACACGCTGTCCTCCTAAGGGTGGCCAAGCTGTGGGCAGTCTTGGTGAAGGTCACTGAGCTCCGCTTCCCCTCCTGACGGCTGCCGTGGCCTCAAGCAGAGGCCCCTCAGGGGTTACAGGGGGGAGTGCCTTTGAGGAGCTGGCAAAAGCGATGGCACACAGGAACGAACGCTAAGGTTTGCATACCGTGCGGGGACGAGGGGAGCCTCCCCAGGGACCCGCCAGGGGACCGCAGCACGAATTGCTCTCGGGGAGGCCGAGAGGGCGGCGCAGGCAGGTGCCCGGGCCGCCGTACTCTCCGTGTGCGCTGCCGGCCGGCCGCAGGGCCAGCGGGGACCCGGAGGTGAGGGCTGCTCTGGGGATGATCCTGCTGTGGATTTGGACCTCCGACCACGACAGGCCCCCTCCCAAGGGGGACCCCCGTGCTGAAGGGTTGCCGGAAGAAGTCCGACGAGGAATTCTGCGAGTAATGAGAGACTGGTCCGCACTTCCACGCAAGGCAGGGCCCGGCGCGGGCACACCTCTGAAGCCGTCCTTCCTGCTGGGGTCACACGTGCACCGTGTCCCACTCACGCCGACAGGCTCTGAAGCCCACTGCTCTGTCCCTCCAGCCCCTGTAGGGGGACACGGAGCAGCTACGTGGGGGACGCTGCTGCCGCCTGGCTGGACAGAGGGTCCCCGTGAAGCCGGGGAGCTCCGAGGGGCCGCAGCCCGGCTGTCTCAGGGCTCTGAACCTCCCGCACCGTCTCAGCGGACTCAGTGACCCGCCCCCCGTCCCGAGGCCACGCCCCGCCTCCACGGAGCACGTCTTCACCGAAGCTGCTCTGTGCCCTGTCCCGGGATCCTCCGCACCCACACAGCAACGGGCTTCCAGTCGGCTCTGCGGACACGTGGCTCTAAAGCACGACTCCAACCGTGGGCTCGACTGGAGACGAGGACCCCGTCCAGGACGGGGTGTGTCTGCCCTCTGCTCACCAGCCCAGCCCTCATGCTGATCCCCAGCAGACCCCTCACCGACTCAGCAAGTCCTCCCGCACCCACCCGGGAGCCCGTCCTCCCCCGCTCTCCTCACCGAGGCCGCCTTCCCTCTGCCCAGGGAGGTGTGGTGCCGGCCCGGCCCCAGGCCCCTTCCCTGCAGACGCGCTGGCGCAGCGATGGGCTGGGGGCGCCGGCGGGAGAGCTGCGGGAGGAGGGCGAGCGGCCTCGCCCCCAGGCTCCAGCCCGGCCACGCAGGCTCTCCCTCCTCGGCCGCCCGGCGGGGTGAGAGCCGCTTCCCGGACCCGACCCGGCCGGTCAGCCCTCCTCGCTTCTCTGCCCCGGCCCCGCCTGCCCTCCTCCTCGGGCGGCCAGCCTGGCCGGCTCTGTGTTCGGGCTCGCACCCTGAACAGCAAGCACACGGATAAATAAATGCTTGCACTGTTACTCGGCCTCTCATCCTTCACGGATTTGTGCTCAGCCCCATTATTAGGACAGAGACTGTATCTTACACGTTTTTCTGCAGAAAGATTGCGTAAGTGCCCAAACTAAATTTTATTCAACTGAATCAATGTACCACCCACTTAAAACATAAATTTGATCAAGAAAATGTTTTTCCCAAGTGTGGGTTTATTTCAAAATTATAAAGATTTATATATTATTTTTATTACATATAATTAGCGATTTTTAGCTTATAAAAATTTTCACATTTAAAGTTTTTATTTTAAAAAGGTATTTTTAAAATGTAGACATTTTAAAACCACCAAAAAAGCTGAATATATCTTGCAGCATAGGTTCACCCTTAAATATACACATCTCAGATGCTGTTTAGAAAAGATTAAAAAACTGGCTAAAAATCATTTACAATTGGCAATGATTAAAATCTCCTTATCTCTGGAAGAGCATCTTAATGACACAAAATGAATTTAACGTCACAAGCACTTAACAGTTTAATTAGCATGTAGTTTTCATCAGTATACAGAATGGTCTTAAATGGTCAGTGCAGTTGTTTTTTTGGAGTGATTACTGTATCAGGAAAAGTATACTTCACCAAAAACAGAACATCAGCTTTCAAATTGGTCTTTTCAAAGAGTTTCTGATTTTTAACTCAGCAAAGAAGAACAGCATTTAATTACCGCATCCCTGGTGAAAAAAACAAAAGAGGAAAAACAATATAATAATCTGCCTCCAGAGTGAACTTGCAAAAAGATTCCTGCCGAGAGACGAACACACGATCACCTTTTCCCATCAGAACTCAGTGGAACCCCCAGTACCTTTCCGTAATTAAAACTTTGTTGAATATCACTTGACATCAAGAACTGAGACATGGAAATAATTTGATAGTTGCTAAAATGGTATTTATTTATTTAGAAATCTTAAACAACGTATGCTAATTTTATTATGAAGAAATAAATGTAAATACCAAAAACAGCAAAAGTATTTTTAAAAAGAAACAATGAACTGGATTTTAAAAAGCAGAATGTTTATACCTGTGTCCCTAAGAATTCCAAAAAAATTCATGAGAAGAACCTCATTTGCCTTTCACATTTCTCTTCACAACAGTTAGTTTGAACTGTTGTTATATTAATACGGACTGTTAAAGGTGAGCACCAACAAAACAGACTGGAGATGTACAGACAGACTGCATGCTGCTCTCAAGGGCAGGGTCCGACACTCCTGGGGAGGCTGGTCACTGTCCAGACGCCCTGCCCTGGCTGTGAGCTCCAGCTCTACAGCAGTGGACATCATTTTGGGGCACCTTTTCCCCTCGCTGAGAAACAGCAGGAGCTCTCCCAGCTAAGGTCCTGAGCACTGGCAAGTTACCTCTGTGCTCCTGTTCTAAGCCTGCTCTCCTTTAGTTGATCCTGCTTTGCTTTTCTCCTTTTAAGTGTTCATCAAAAAGAATCATCCATTTGAAACTGAATAAAAATAGAATTTCTATCAATTTCCTTCACTGTTCATATCAGGCATACAATTCTGCTGTTTTTCATACGCAACCTATGTTTCCAAATTTCACAAGGAAACAAAGCTGTGCCTCAACAGAATATTCCTCCAAATCGGTCAGATTTAAGACTGCAATTAAGTATTTGTTTTTTCCTCCACAATTAAATTAGTACATATCTCTGAAAAGATACAAGAAAACGGCAATTACCTCTTGACATACAGAATAAATATGTTTCTACTGGCTTAAAACAAACATTTCTATATCAGACTCATTTTTTCATTAACTTCCTTTTTTTTTAATGTAGAATTTATTTTTGCTGAAGTCTCCATATCCTATTTACTTAATACTTGCAGTCGTGGAAGGATCTAGAATCTCTTGCCAAAATCCCCTAACTGCAAATGTTCAGGTGGTAAATCAGAAGTACATTCCCAGCCTACCTGTTACATCTGTTCAACATGTTTTTTTACTTGATATTGCAAGCTTCTAGTCCACTCATTTAAAAAATAATTTCCTTTTGGGAAGAAAGTCAAAGTCAACCAAAAACAGCCTTTTAAATCATATTTTAATATGAAAATTACTAAAATTCACGTATCTGTGTAAAGAGAATTAGAGGAGCAGAAACAAGACAGAATTGAAACAAGCTCACCTTGCATACGGGATGTATGACAGACTATACCTGCAAGAAAAATTCAAGAACATTGAAACTAAATGATGGTTTCCTTTTTACCAAATGGCCATATTCTAACACCATAAAAAATGAAGCAGTAGACTATTGCACAGTGATTCTCAAAGTATGACCCCTGACGGCATACAGCATCACCGGGGAACTTGTTAAAAACGCAGATTCCTGGGCGCCCAACCCCCCCCCCCACCTCCTGAATGAGAAACTGCGTCTCAGTAAGCAATGTGCTTTTAACAAACTCTGATTCTGATGCCTGCTGAAGCCCGTTGTAATAAAAAGCCTGTTGTATTACCCCTTTCAAGTTATTTTTTTAAAATAAGAACTATAAAATAACAGAATAAACTGCACTCTCCTTCAGGGATAAAGCAATCATTAAGTACAGATTAGCAATAAAAAGCAACATATTAATAGAAAATAACAAAGATTTAAATTTTTCCACATTTCACTGAAAAAGAGTAAAACATCATAAGATTCTTTTGTAACACGTAGAGAATTGCATTTAACATCTGTTGACATTCCATCAGTGGAAAGGTAGAAACAGCACCAAAAGAAAGACTGATCTCAGATTGGGTGATATCAAAAAGGAGCAATTTAGAGCTTCCCTAGTGGCGCAGTGGTTGAGAGTCCGCCTGCCGATGCGGGGGACACGGGTTCGTGCCCCGGTCCGGGAAGATCCCACATGCCGCGGAGCGGCTGGGCCCGTGAGCCATGGCCGCTGAGCCTGCGCGTCCAGAGCCTGTGCTCCGCAACGGGAGAGGCCACAGCAGTGAGAGGCCCGCGTACCGCAAAAAAAAAAAAAAAAAAAAAAAAGAGAGAGAGAAATTTAAAACAGCAAAGTCAGGAAGGGGTTTACTGACGATTGCAAGGAAGCAAACAAGACTGAGCTCTAAAGAAAAAGGAAGAACACTACTCGTAGAAATATTTTGTACGTGAAAAACACCTTTCTGGTCTGACGCGGGAGCGTGCAAGGAGGGCACATTCAATTCAATCACGTATTCGCTGGGCCCTCAGCCCAGGACCTGAACGTGGCCTGGGGAGGCAGCGATCAGGAAGGACGGCGTGACTGAACACTCGGAGGGGAGGACGCCGCAGGGAGAGGCAAGGGCAGAGCAGCCTCGCCGAGGAGTCGGCACCAGAATGAACCCACTCGGCGGGTGCTCGGCAATACCAGGCAAAGTGAGTGGTTCCCCGCCGTGCCCTCGGACTCCTCCTGTGACTCGGCCTGGACTTCAGGGTTCGTGTGGCACCACCTGCGTTTCCTAGCACTTCTCTTTCACACATTAGAGAAGAAGTGAACGCAGCCCTGTGTGCCTGGGCAAGCACAGCCCCCAACTCTCCTCAGCTCTCCCACATTTAGGCCCCCCAGGACACACCGCAGACCTCAGGCACCGGACCTCTCAGGAGGTCCTTCCCCTCCAAGGCACAGGCTTACCTGACCCGGTAAAATGCCAATGACCTTCCTAGGCTTACAGGCTCAGAACACAACGCGCGGCACTGCTTAGGAAATTTTAACTTTCTATCTAGTGTACGACTTACCAGGTCATTGACAAGAACTGCAATATGCAGAATAATAAAGCCAGCCCCTTCTTATGCCACTGACAACAGCAAAGACAAAGAAACAATGAGTTAAACATTTTTTAAAAAAATATTTTTCACAAGCAAGTTCAGCTCCTTCCCTTCAAAAATATAAACGATAGCTCCACTTATTTCACTAAATCCTAGTATGACAAATTTAAGATTCAGTAGATCTGAGAATTCCATATCCATAAATTGTATCTTCTTTCTAGAATTCTCTGATTCCATTTATTCAAATGCTGCTAAGTATATGGCATTAAACATTAATGAAATAACTGCACAGGCCGAAAATATTAAATCTCTCTCATGTTAGGTCCTTTAAGTCAAGGTTAACCTTTCTAAAATACACATTGGTTATTAGATCTGTATCCTGTGTGGAATTTACGTATCTTTCTCATTCACACTTGTTCATTTTCTTGAGTTATTTTTTGAACTAAAACTGTATTTTACTGTGATCTTCTGGAATAATGTAAAATAAAGTTTCCATAGTTGTTTTAAAATGATCTATTTTTAGAATTTCTTGTCCATCTTTATTTTAAATTTTTATTTATTTACTTTTCACTTATTTTTAATCTACTGCTTATAAACAGACTGCTGGACCTTTCCAAACCAGAAATCAATTTTCCATAGGGATATGCGAAGATTGTTTAGGAAAATTCTTTTAAGTTATCACTGAGAAATGAGGTATTAAGTGCTTTCTTGCATAACTAAAGTCCGGTCCTTAAATCATCAAAATTAAAAGCAGAACATTTTTGATGAACGTTTCTGCAGTGTGTCGTATGCCACCCCGTCTTCTTTAAGGTGCGCAGTGTTCCTGGGAGCTCAAGGACCTCCTCAGACCCCTCTGGAGGTAGATAAGGGACAATAAGCAAATGCAATGAAGAATCAGGCGCATCAACGAATAAACCAAATTGTAATAAAGTAACTTCTCTGAAGGCTAATGGGGAGCCGTTCACCTCATCCGTAAGTGGGGCAAGAATAATTTAAGTCCTTTTGTCCCTCTGTGTTAATTTGTTTGGGTTTGTTTTCTGGCCCTTTCTCCTCACTGTGTGGACACCCTGATGCTCACGATGCACTCCCCATCCTAGAGCCACAGCACAGCGAGGCTATCAGCACAGCACACAGGGCACACAGACCCTCAGCGAGGGCCTCTTACGGCCCCGGGCCTGAGGGAGGGGCCAGTCTGACCTGGAAGCAAGCACGAGCTCACTTCTGTCTGTTGTAGGTGGCAGAATCTACTGCAAGCCTAGCCACTAACTAGGTTTTAGGGACACCCAGTCTTTGGTGGGTTTTAAGAAACCAGACTTTGAGCTCCTTGGAGATGATGGTGCAATGACACTCTACCTGGTGAGGGGCCACACAGTTAGTAGAAAGCAGATACGACTGAGGTAACTTACCCAAAGAGCAGCACACAGGGTAAGTATGAAACACAACTACAGGAAAGGAAAGAAAAATGGTCAATTTGAGCCTTTTCCAAAGCTTAACAAAAATGCATACACTGTTCTGCATTCAGTTTGCATGATAACACACTAGAGAACAAAATTCACGAGACCGTTTACTCTAGTTGTCCTTATATATTCCCTGAATATTATTTTAAAGTCTGTGACTGCTGCAATATTCCTTGGCAAACTGAAAGCACATAATAAATCACCTGCTGACTACGCCAACAGAGAGACTGTTTCAAGAATGAGTGACAGTGACAGCAGCTGTTGTCACGGATGTATGAAAGCCTGCGCTGCCGTGTACTCATTCAAGCCGCCACCACGGGACTCAGGACAACCGCTCCTGTACAGGAAGTTCTGCTTAACTGAGCTTTACATAGGAACCTGTTAGAATGATGTCACACAGAAAGACTGCACTGTCATTCCACAGCCATGTCCCCCGGAGGAGGCAGGGGAGAGACGAGGAGAGGCAGGGAAAGCAGTGGGGACAGGCGCGGAGATGGAGGCCTAGGTATTTGTGCAACAGTCCAACAGGGGAGCGACAAAGGCCAGGTGACAGGCCATCAAAATTAAGCCAACTCGCCCTGAGAAGCCTCATATGGACCCAGAAGTGACCCGTCTTCCAGGCCCACCCTCCAGAAAGCACACACAGGGGTCCATTAAGGTGCTCCATGGGGCCTGAAAATGAAATACATGCAGCTCTCATTTTCACGTGCAATACACACAGCTACACTGTTAGAATCCACAAAAGCAAACAGGAGGATTCACCCAGCCAGTCATTTTAGGTAATGCTACATAATCCGAACTCTTTAAACACACGGCCTGAAGAATGTGACTGGCATGTTCAACAAGAGAATTATAACATTAGTACCTCACAAAGTAATGCAAAAAGAAAAAGAAACTCAAAAAAAGTTTTTTTAAAGTATCATTATTTACTTACAAGCATAACAATCGTTGCAAGCAATCTCGTTGTTTCAAACATTTTCTTCAGTTGTTTCATGGGTCCCATTAAAAAGCACGTACTATTTGAAACAAATAAAAGAAATGCGAGAGGGAGCTATTAACTTGTCTGGCTACGTAAAAATAAGTACTTTTAAGAAAAGAAATCCTATGTTAGTTTAATTAGAAAATCTCACTAAGTCTGTTGCATTTTTCCTTAACATTAGAAGGAAACGTTAATCCTTCTGTCTTCTGTGACACAGGAACGCCTCTCACGAATCACTCACAGCGCCGGTGAGCGCGACCGCTGAGGCCGGCCCAGGCTGCGGTCTGAGGAGGGGCATCGGGGCGAGCCCAGGAGAGCTGACTGAGCTTGGCCGCGGCTCACGCCCCCTGCACTGGGCAGCACCTCTGATGCAGAACGTCCCTGAAGAGGCAGGAGCTCACCTCTGAAAGCTGAGAGCTCGTAAATGTGACAGCTACACTAACAGACATCAACTCCCCCAGAGAGGCCCCCGAGGCCCCCAGGGGGGACTCCCCGAATGCCCAGTGCACAGTCCTCGGAGTCACTGCCACTGTGTGGCCCCGTCCAACTCCTGGGCCTGGCACTGCTACCCCCGATCTGCTTCCACCACTGGTCGGCTGGGCATCTGATGGTCCCCTCGCCAAGGCAGCTATAAGCCGGGACTCCGGAGGGCTGTCGGGTGGGAACCAGGCCTGGTCACCTCACTAGGCACCTCCCCGGGGAGTGACCCCCCTGCCCCGTGCTACTACACCCTGCTATAGATGGGGTGATAACAGTGCCCACCTCACAAATGGGGTGACAGACACAGAACACTTAGGATAGTGCCTGGCACACAGTAAGAACCTCCAAATGCTGGCTACTCTCACCATGAACACTCTATTAGGGCAGCTGGCACACAGCAGGAGTCTAAGTATCTATTAAATGAATGTAAATTTTGAATTCACAGTATGTATAGATCTACAGAAATATATCCTATTAAAAAAGAAAATTTTGATAATGATAGCAAATGAAATATTCCGAGAAGCCAAACTTCTTTACATACCTGGCTAAGGCAGCAATATTTCCAAGTGTATAAAACACTGCAAAAAGCTTTATGCCACCAGGAAGCCACAGCAATCCAGTTCCCTGAGTTAAGATATTATAGTTATTTAACAGTAATTTTAACATTGTAATAGATTAAAATATAAATGTGCTACTATAATAGTAATAATAGAATATATATAATATTATAAAGGTTATGTATAAATGTATTAATATATAGTCTCTATATAGTTTATTAAAAAGTAGTTAATTTTCAATGTTATTTGCTAATTTGAATCTTCTGCCTATTTGCATATAAGTATATATAAATGAGCCATTACCTAACTTCCTTTATACATCTGAGTAAATCTCACTCTACTTAAGTATTCTTTTTATAAATGGCAAGTCAAAAATCTAACTCACATCTAAATCACTGACTGCAACTCTCCTAATACACACTGATCTTTCTTAAATGAAATTATTTTAACAATCCATAAACCCCCCAAAATATTAATCTCTGCATCTTTTTATTGATCTCTACCCCTTTATTTCAGGGGACTAAATAGGTCCCATCAGAACAGTCCAGATAAAGTGGACTGCTTGTTGGGACTAAATGGAATGATCAGTCTCACACAAAATAGAAATTACGAAGCAACGTATAGCCTTAACGCACAAGAATAGAGAACAGGACGCCACTGGCAAAGCATATGGCAAACCACTTCAGCCTGGTGTTGAAACTGAGGGACGAGGCGTCCAGGACCTGAGGAGAGAAGGGGAATTGGAACGTGTTTTAAAATCACCACTTGCCAATGTGATGCTTTCTACTACATTAAAGCAAAGCTTCATGTTAACATAGACAGTGAATCTGTTTTACTTTGCACGTTGTAATGTTAAGAACATTACGATTCCAGGGCCGTGAAGGGGAATATCAACAGGTCTGGGCATGAGCCAGTCCTGAGGAGTCACTGTTAACTCTGCCAGGTGAGATAACAGCGGTGCTGTGTTACACGGGTTTAGAAAGCGCTCACCGGTTAGGGACAGGAGAAGCACTGACGTGGATGAAATGACGTAAGCTACGAGATACCTTATAAAGTACTCATTGATTGAAAAGCAGGGGAAAGACGAAACAAGACGGGCAAAATGTTGATAGGTGTTGAGGTGGACTCATGGACACACACCTTCTCCCAACATCTCTATGCCCGAGGACGTCTGGGCAAAGCCCCTACACGCAGAGCCTGACACGGGGACTGTCCTGCCGGAACCTCTCTCTGGGCGGGGGGGGGGGGGGGGGGGGCCGGAGCCTTCAGGCAAGGGAAGGAAGCTGGACGGAGAAGGGGAGGGACCAGCGAGGCCCTGCTTGCAGCTGGAGCTCAGGGAGCACCGCAGCTCACCATCTGTGCCGCTTGAGGCCAGGCCGCCCTTCGGGAACCCCCTCCCAGCAGCTGGTCGCTGGCTGCAGGCTGCGGGCGGAGGGCCCAGGCTGCTGCAGGAGCTACAGCGTGAGCACAAGAGGACAGCTGTGAGCTGCAGGGCGGCGGGCACGGGCGCCCGGTGACTGCGACCTGGGGAGCCCCCGCAGCGTCTACCACGGGGCACATCTGACAACCGCAGCTACAAGTCACGGAAGCCCTGGCGTCCTCACACCGTTCTTAGAAACGCACTTTGGAACGCGCGTGAATTAACTGCAGGGGGACCACATCCCCGCATGTCACGCGGACTCCAACCAGATTATACGGGGCCGCACTCCACACACGTCACACGATGATGTGGCACACAGTAACGATTAAGCACACAGTTACACAGTGTAACTGAAGTACTGATAATATTATTATATTATTTAAATATTGCATTAGTTTCAGCTGTACAGCACAGTGATTCGATATTTTTATAAATTATATTCCCTTTAAGGTTACTACAAAATAACGGGGATTTTCCCCTGCGCTGTACAATACATCTCAGCTGCTTAGCTACTTTATACACACCAGTTTGTATCTCTTAATCCCCCCTTCCTATACTGCCCCTCCCCCTTCTCTCCCCACTGGTAACCACTAATTTGTTCTCCATACCTGTGAGTCTGCTTCTGTTCTGTTATACACGTTTTATTTTTTAGATTCCACACATAAGCAATAACATACACAACTTGTCTTTCTCTTCATTAAGCTTAATACTCTCTAGGTCCATCTACACTGTTGCGAATGTAAGTACACATGTACATTACTAAGGACACCATTAAAACTCATTTCCCCAACAAGGCTGAAGAAGTATCAACAACAGATGTCTCAAGAAACTAGAAATATACAATAAGGATTTATATTCCAAAATTATTATTAACTTGCATTATCATATACTTAAAAGACCACATGCTTATAATGTATTTTCAAGAATAATGATGCAAAAATACAAAGTTTTATATACAAAAGCTCAAAATTCCTTACCTCAATAGATTGATCTGTGAATCCTTATGTAGCATGAAAAGTAGATAAAAACAACTAAAGATTCTGTCAATGTAACCTCCATCACTTTTGAACACATTTTAAATATTTTTAAACATCTGCTTTAATCCACAGACATTCTTGTTTCCAGCAATGTCATCTGTTTATACTAAAACTGATCACTGTATTTTAAACAAAGAATGATCCTGCCTATAAAAACATCTAAATTTCATTTTTATCTGATCACGTAGAATACACATAGAACAGAATAAACCCTGAAGACTGCATATTGCACAGGGTATGCTCTACTGGTTTGTACAACAGTAGAAACGGAATCCTAAGTAAGCAGGGTTTCTAAGTGGTCAGTGCGAATACATGACGACGTGAGGACTTAATGAGAGTGGAAGACGCATCTGTTTTTATTTCCTTTTACAAGTTTCAATCACCCCATTGTTCTTAAGTTCAACTCAGTATTAAGCAGAGTCATCTGTATAACAGTAGATATTTTTCCTCTCATTACCATCAGCCAAGTGATCTTTAAATCGAAACATGTAACAAATTCTTTCCATTTGTAAGTTTGGAATATTTGATCCACAAGCAAATGACCTGTCTCAAGCCCTTCAGATTGTCCAGGATACAGAAACAAATCACAGATTCCCTAACTCCCAATTGGGAAAATGATACAGTGCCCACCATGCAAGAAAACCAGGCACTTCCCTGTCCATAAGGGAGACGGAGGGGGCCCTGACCCTGCAGACCCGCGTTAGCATGAGCTGGTAGGTGTGACGTGCTTGTCCAACGGGATCAGGAAGGACCCCACCAAACCCAGCAACTATTTTGATCTTGTAAATTTAGTCTTAGCAAAGAAATACACATTGAAATTGCCACCACTTATTTTACTTATTTGTTATCAAAGGAAGAGGAAGCAAAGAATAAACCTTGTGAGAGCAGGAGCGACTCTCCCATTCTCCGGTGCCCTCTTCCTGCTGCAATAAATCAACCTCACCTAGAACTAGAACTTATTAAAAAAAAAAAAAAGTTGGAAACAATGGAGGAAAACGTCTTCACCGCAGCACCAACATTACAGGTGAAGGAATGAACCCATGGCACAGACACGAGCTGCCTTCCTAGGGGATGGAGAAGCCGGGAGGAGAAGGACACCATCACAGGGGAACAGCGCGGGCACCTGGGCCTGGCTCCCGGGCCACCACCACTCGGATAAAGGGAACCACCGCATACACTGAATTCCTAGAACTGCTCCTCCAGAGACAATGGTGGACAATGGGATAAAGACGAGCAGACAGTGAGCACAGAAGCAGGCGCCCATGGCCCTCTCCAGTGCGGTCCTGACCCCACCTCCTCAGGGGTCCCCTCCCCTTACCCAGAGGCTCCTCATCGCCGTCACCTACCGCTCTCCCAGGCATCCTCTCTCACTCAGGAGCCCGACCACAGGTCCTGCCCCAGATCCTAGCAGAGTCTTGGGTGCTTTCTACATCCACGTGGACAGCCCAGCCTTTTTCTCACTCTCTCCTCTCCGACGGCCTCTGCTCTCCCCTCCACTCAGAGACCCAGGGACTCGCACTCCCCGAAATCACTCCATCTCCAAGTCCAGGTCACATGCTCCCCAGCTGCAACATCCTCCCCAGGGCACTGATTCAAGGGCTCCTGCCTCGACGCTTCGCAGGCTCTCGGGCCCCTTTATCCCCTCCTTTACTTCAATAAAAAAGCGAAAGTTCCCTTTCTGATCCATCACCAGCAAAACCCTGGCATGACTCAAGACCTCCTTCCTCTTCCTCTGGGTGGAGTCACACGGCAGGACATGGCATCCTAACCAGGTCATCACCAACTTCAAGGGGCCCTGGGCACTGCCTGCCAGGCATCCCAAGTGCACTGTTGTTTAAGTTGACCTGCCTTCTCATTGTCACCCACCGACCCTGCCAATCCACCTCCATTTCAACCCTCCAGTCCCCGCCCTGGCACCTCCCCAGTCAGCAGACACACTCCCTCTCTTTCCCACAGAAAATGGAAGCCCCGTGGGGATGCCCTACACTGCTGGCTGTTGCCAAACGCCAAGCTCACCTTGGGAACACTCACTCTCCCTTCCTGGCCCCGGACCACCGCACAGGGGCAAAGGCCAACGTGTCCGCCCTGCTTTAGAGGCCAAGCCCTCTGACGTCCCAGGGAACTGACACGGCTGGCTTTTCTCCCCGTGTACAACAGTGAACCACGTTCTTGCAGAGACCCCCTTCCATCAACCTGTGAACATGCGTAAGCCTCTTCCATCTTAAACAGACAAAAAGCCTGACTTCACCCTCCAGCCTCTGCTCAGTCATTCACTGATTCACTCAACAAATACCTACTGGGTGCTCCTGGGTGCTAAGTAACGGGTGAGGGCCTGGTTCTTGGTTAAAAGGCGCGGGGGTGGGGGGGGGCTTCCCTGGTGGCGCAGTGGTTGAGAGTCCGCCTGCCGATGCAGGGGACACGAGTCTGTGCCCCTGTCCGGGAAGATCCCACATGCCACAGAGCGGCTGGGCCCGTGAGCCATGGCCGCTGAGACTGCGCGTCCGGAGCCTGTGCTCCGCAACGGGAGAGGCCACAGCAGTGAGAGGCCCGCGTACCGCAAAAAAAAAAAAAAAAAGGCGCGGGGGGAAGCTGCCGGGCCCACAGCCCAAGAGGAGCTGCAGGCAAGGACAGCGGCTGGCCCTGCCCTTTCACCTCCCTGCACCCCCAGCCCCGAGGCTCTTTGTCTGAGGCCCTTAGGAGAGCTCCCTGTCCAACAGGGGACACGCTCCTCCTGACTCATCCCCCTCGGCCCTCCCGCTCGCCCTCCTCCCCCGACCTCAGAGTCCATAAAACTGCCTGACCCCAGGCCTTCGCTGCCCCGTCAGACCCCAGATCACTGCCCGTCCCTGGTTTTAGCCCCGGGCTGGTTACATCGCAGGAAGTGATCTGCGGCTGAATTAGCCCCTTCATTTGTGGCTCTGCTTGAGCTGCTGAGCTAGTCTCTGCCAGGACCTGGCCCTCTCCAGGTTCCCTCAGTCTCCTGAGCTCCTCACTGAAAGCTCCAGAGGTCAAACCCTGGGCCTTCTCCCTTTTCTACTTACCCACAATCCCTTCGTTATCTCAAGTACTTCCTCCCATGAACTCTAGAATCTGCACTCAGATGCTAGCTGGCATCTCACTCAACATCCAGATGACCCCCCAACGTGCGCCTTCCACGTCCCAGTCAAGGGCGACTCCATCTCTCCAGTGGCTCAGGTCAAAACCAGAGGCACCCGGGCCCCTCCAGCAGCACTCTCACACCCAACCCGTCAGCTCCGCACTCGGACCATTTACAGAGCCTGGCCACTCTCACTTTAAACCACCGTCACTCCCACCTCCCTGACCCAGGTCCCTTCCCAGGACCACTACCCTAGTCCTCTGACCAGGCTCCAGCTGCCACTCTTGCCCCTGCAGTCTGTTCTCCACAGACCAGCCAGGGCGACCCTTTAAAGTCCAAGGCAGTCACATGCCCGCTCTGCTCAAAACCCAACGGCTCCTCAGCACGCTCAGAGTAAAGGCTAAAGTCCTTACTGTCCTGCAAGATCCCACGTGACCTGGAGCCCACCTCCTACCCTCCCACTTCCCCAGCCCTTGTCTCCAGACACCCTGGCCTCTTTACGGCCTTGAACATGCTGAGCACTGTTCTCAGGATGTATATTTGCATGAGCTGGAAGATATTTACTTGTACGAGTTACCCAGACATCCCAGTGCTCTTCAGATCTACGCTGTGACGTCACCCTAACAGACACATCTTCCCTGACCATCCAACACAACAAGATGATCCCAACCTCATCCACCTGCTTTACCTTCTTCCATGGCACTTATCATTGGCTGACATATTTTTATATTTACTTGTTTATTAACTGTTTTCCCCAATTAAAATGTAAGTTCCACGTAGGGGCGGCCTTTGTTTTGGTCACTGTTATAACACCAGCATCTTGAACAGAGCCAGACATATGCAGGCACCAAAATATTTGTTGAATGAATAAATGATCACCTCCTCTGAACTCACTGCACTTGTCCATTCCAGTCAATCACTCCAATCTTTGGTCAATGACTTCTCTACATAATTTTTCTCCCCTCTAGAGACTGGGCTCAAGAGAAGTGGCACCATCACCTTCATGCCCCCAAGGTTTAGAGCAGCTCAGTCTAACAGGACTTCCTGCAATGGAATGCCCCAAGCACGTACTGTCCTATGCATCAGCCACTAACTTACTTGCCCACCCAGCACCTAAAATGTGGCTGGTATGGCTGAGAAAGGAATTTTAAATTTTATTTAACTTAAATTTAAATAGCCGCATGTCGCTAGGGCTACTGTTTGTATAGCACAGACCTAGAACATAATGTGAAGCACAAAATAGTGGTTTAATAAATGAGCTGGGGGCTTCCCTCGTGGCGCAGTGGTTAAGAATCCGCCTGCCAATGCAGGGGACACGGGTTCGATCCCTGGTCCGGGAAGATCCCACATGCCACGGGGCAACTAAGCCTGTGCGCCACAACTAATGAGCCTGCGCTCTAGAACCTGTGAGCCACAACTACTGAGCCCACGAGCCACAAACACTGAGCCCGCACACCACAACTGCTGAGCCCACGTGCCACAACTATTGAAGCCTGCGCGCCTAGAGCCCGTGCTCCGCAACAAGAGAAACCACAGCAATGAGAAGCCCACACACGGCAAAGAGGAGTAGCCCTCCTCGCCACAACCAGAGAAAGCCCGCGCACAACAAATAAGACCCCATGCAGCCAAAAATAAAATAAAATAAATAAATTTATTTAAAAATTAAAATAAATAAATAAATAAATAAATAAATAAATAAATGAGCTGGGTAAGCCATTGCTGCCTAATGGACGTTTCTCATATTATCATTTATGGGTTCTTGTATTACCATTACGATTTGCCAAACTGGTTAGAGTTCACTTAGAGCAGATGCCTGGCTTTCAGTCTCTGAACCCTCACAGACTAGTCCAGAATCCTGTTCACAAGAGGTGCTGTTTATAACAAGGAAGGAAATTAGGACAAGAGAAGGGACAAATAAAAGGTCCTTATGTAATACCGTTTCATTTTAAAAGTTCCACTTCTGTGACAGGCAGGCAAGAATTTGTCTGCATGCGAATAACAAAGATACTTACAAAGCAGTTCCTGCTGCACTATTTTTATTCCTCCTTTTAAAGGAAGTAACCCTTATCAGTCTCGTGGGTAAAGTACGAAGACAAAGATTGTTTTTTTTAAAAAACCGCGTATGAGGGTTCAACAGACAACTTTTAATTCAGTATTATTTCACTTCTCAATGACCTGTGTTTTTTTCTTTTCTCCCTCCAGTCTCCCTCCTTCCAAAAAACATACACACACTCACAACACCTCACTTAATTCCAGGGTCTAACGGATGCAACGAAGCTTTAAGATTTCAGCTTATGCAGCTGGCAGGACGAGTACCCGCACACCTACTGCGCTACCAGCCCGAGTTCAGAGTCTACACCAGGCGCAGAAAACCAAGCGGAGGCTGGGGGAGAGCAGCGTGGAGGCAGATGGGTTATTTGGGAAAGGAAGACAGGCAGCGAAGTACATTCCTGAGAGTCGCAAGGCCAAATGGGGGGCGGGGAGTCTCAAAGTGAGCTTCTGCAGACTACACGGAAACCTGGAAAGCGCCCCAAGTTCTTCTCGGGAGGACCGTGGCACCCTCCCGCATCACCTCCGCAGGTAAAAGCGGCCCGCTGCCCACGCTCCGCGGCCCCGCCCCAACACACGTTCAACCCGGAGGCAGGCTCCCTACCTGTGCAGTCAGGCCCTGCTCCTCGTCGTCCTGGCCGCTCAGGACTCGCCGCAGCTTCTCCATGGCCCTGCTCCCGGGCCGCAACGGCCCTTCTCGCCCTCCGAGAAACCCGGAACCGGAAACTCTTGGGGTCGACCGGAAGTCCGGGTATCCCGCTTCCGGCGCGTCGGCGCGTCGGCGCGGCCCTTGCGGCCCCCGTAGCAGCGTGCGCATGCGCGTCGGGTTCCGCCGCTGGCCTGTGTGGGCCTTGTGGCCGAGGGCGTCCGCGTTGCGCTCGCATCCCGCCGGCCTGCGGGGCGGAAGCTGTCAGGGAAGGACGCGGAGAGCCGCGGTCACTCGCGCTCGGGTTCAGCAGTCGCTGCCTCCCACCTCCGGGAGTCGGGACCCAGAGGTGCGCACAGCCGTTGCTTGTTGGATGAATAGACCCACGAACGCGGATCCTCACGAGTGTCCTTGAAGCCGCGTGCCTTGGGCCCACGTCCAGGCCTAAGGACCCGGGCTCCAGTGCCGGGACTAGAAGTCTAGGTCTGCAGACTCAGGTCCAGTACTGAGGCCCCGTGCCCTAGACCGGCTTCCAGGCCCGACAGAAGAAGGCTGGGGGCCCTTGTGCCAATACCGGCAGGGATTCCGTTCTCAAGTGCCGTCCTCCGAGTACCTCCGCTCGAAGGGAGTCCGGGGACAAGGGGCAGGCTTTGGGCGTTGGTGGTGCAACAGGGAGGAGCTAAATCCGACTCCCTGTTCCCGTCTGTTTCTTTGATTCCAGCCTTTGCTTTTCGCCGCTTTTGTTGGTGTAATCATACACATACATGGTGGCCTGCCCCAGGGAACCCTGCCCCTCTGCCTGGAGGTTACACTAAAGCGCCTCTCTTCGTTTCCCAGGGAGACAGTCTCCCCCTGCCCACCTGTGGATGGCTGCCAAAAAGAAAAACAAAGACATTAACACATCCCCTCACCCAGGCTGGCAGTTCCACGGAATGTTTGCAAAACGTACGGCCTTTTTACTTCCTCGTCTCTAACCCCTTTCTGTGCTATAAAAGAAACCGGCATCCAAACCCCGATAGGGTGGTTTATCGGAGACACTACTCTGCCGTCTTCTCCGTCTGCCGGTGGTGCCTTCTTTTCTCTCTTATTCCCTACCTTGCTAAGGAGAGATGAGAAACTAGGGCTTCCTGCATAGTGTGAATTCCAGAGAATCCTGGAGCTTTCCATAAATACACTCCTGCTTTCCAGTTCGGTGTGATCGTGATGAAATGCCTACTGTTTTGTTTTATTACATTACCTACTCCGTTCCTTCCCTAAAATGTGACAATTAAAAGGTGGAGCCCCAAAGGCTTTTATTGCCCATCCTTACTGCCTTCAGTAGAATTTTATCTAATCACAATGAGATAGAAAACACATGGTAAGACCCCTAGAAAAACAGATGATACACTTGCTCTGATAAAACAGTCCAAGGTTCAGCATCTTTTAGGTGGAAAATACTTATTTTTGACCTATTTATACTGAAGTGTGAGATCCTATTCTTTTGTCCTTAACTTAAAAAGATCAGAAAATAGAGCGGACAACGCTATGAAATAATAAACCTGTGTGCTTCTATAATAAGAGTACATCTATACAGTCTCTAAATTTTTTCCTTTTGAAGTATAGTAACTTTAGTTTTGCGTATGCAAAAAGATGAAATAAACTGATACCTCTACTAATGGGGAGAAAGCTTTCCAAGGATATATGTGAAGTTGAGCCATGGAATTTGCCAGTGTCCAATTGTGTTTAACCTAAAAAGGGCAGTTTCATAATTTTCAACCTGTACCTGGATGTAAGAAATTTTACTTAGAAAAGAATATTGAAGATTTAAGAATGTGATTTGGGCCTTTTCACTTCTCATGCCCTATGAGCCAAGGTTAGTTTTCTAAAAAATACCACATAAAATTTATTGAAGTCATAACCCAATGGAGATAACTGAATAAGAGTCTAGGCTCCATAGTCACACTGCCTGGGTTAGAATCCTGGCTCCCCCGTTTTGTAGCTGTGTGGTTTGGGGCAAGTCAACCTAAACTCCTGTTTCACTTTCTGATATGTGAAAATCAAGGTGATAATAGTTCCTATCTTGCGGGGTTGTTATGAGGATTAAATAAAATAATACATCAATCGACCCTAATTATTCAGGGGTTCTATATTACAAATTCACCTACTTGCCAAAATTTATTTGTAACCCCGAGATCAATACTTGCAGGCACTTTCGCAGTCACTCAGGACATGTGCAGAACAGTGAAAAGTTAGTCACCCAACACTCACCATCACGGCTGGGGTGGAACAAGGCTGTGATGTGCCTTCTTGTTTCAGCTCATACTGCAAACAGGCGCCATTTTTGCGGTCTGCTTACTGCTACATTTTTTCACATACTTGTGCCTTTTCTTGGTGATCTCACTGTTTAAAATAGCCCCCAAGCCTAGCGCTGAAGTGCTGTCTAGTGTCCTAAGCACAAGAAGGCTTATGGAAAAAAAATATGTGTTAGAGAAGCTTCATTCAGGCTGTTATATGCTGATGTCTGTGAGTTCCACATTAATGAATAATACATACCGAATATGAAGTTTTTAAACAGAATCACTTCAGACAAGGTTATGGGTTGATCAGTTGAGGAACGCGCAGTCAGAGGCTCGCAGGACCTTGACCTGTGTCTGCAGGAGTGGGGCCTCAGTCTTCGTAAACCAGTGTTTGCAGTGACTTTATCAAACGTAACCTGCAGATGACAAGGATCAACTATAGGTGTAAGCACAGGGCCTACCACATGCCAAGTGCAGAACAAATGCTGGGTTTTGTGATTCTAACCATTACTGTTGTTTCATCGTGTCTAATGTCTGCTCTGGGTCCCTGTCTCCCTTCCCATCTGTGGAAGGAAAATCTAAACGGAGTCATTATTGCTCAGAGAGCTCTGTGACCTGGAACCAGGAAGCCACGGAGGAAGGTGACGTGCATGCCTCAGCCTGGATGGAATCTGACCTTTTGACCTGATGAAGTTGTCCAGAGCACCTGCCAGAAACGCAAGATACTTATCGGACCCTTACCCTAAAATAACTTGAGACAGTCTATCTACTTATTGGACCCCTGCCCTAAAACAACTGATGATTCCTTAAGGACAAATCTTCTCTCACTTGCGACTGTCAGTCACGGTTCTTGCCAGGCAACCTTTAACAGCCTCCTGGCTTGTTTTCTTTTTTCCTGGCTTTGTGTCTTCAGATGCCCCTGATCCTTTCTCTTCCTTGGAACACTCCTTTGGGGTTGCCCTGAATCTGTCTCCCAAATTGCAATTCTTAGGACCCCAAATAGCCTCTTCCTATTTGTAGCCTCCTGCATGTTTTTTTTTTTTTTTGGCTGACACATCCTAGTGAACAGACTGTAAGGAAGCCCGTGCCCAGAATCCTAGAACAAAAGCCGGGAGCTTCCTACTTCCTTCCTCTTCCTGCTTCCCAGCCACAGAGCTTTCCAGAGGCAATGGCCTATCCAAACACGAGGCAGCCGGACAAGCAGGAGGCGGTTCCAAGTGGTGAGACGCAAAGTTTGAGAACATGTTTCCTGGGCCCCGAGACGAGAGTCCCCACTTCCTTCCAGGCTGCCCGAGGGGGTCTCCGCTCCTGCGATCGGTCCCTCCTCCCTCCACCCACCCGCCCTCTGTCCCTTGACCAGCCCGCAGGGGAGCCCGAGTGAAGGAAGCAACAACAAGTTCCAGCAGAGCCCCCGGTCAGGGACGCTGAGGTCCCCCCTGGGAGACGTGTGGTCCGTTCCGGAGTCCACTCCATCCCACGTCAAGACCTCTGCCCCCAAGGGACCCCACCCCACAGCTGACTGTGGTGAAAGAGGCTGGGTTCCCAGAGGGGCCTTAGGAGAGAGGTACCACCTGATGAGCCTCTGCGGGAACCCTTCCCCATGGAAACATTTTAAGCATTTTGAAACAAAGACAATACAAAACATCTCAAGTTTCCTATTCCCATTTCTTAAGTTTCATACAGTACTTTGTAGAAAGATGTATCAGACACTCCAGTGACAATTCAGGTAGGAAATTACACTCGAATCTGAGCCCCTGAGCGGCTAGAAGGGCCTTAGAGTGCAGCAGCCATGAGTTGGGATAGAGCTGGTTACAGTTCATCACTGGCCCTTCACTCTGTCTCATAAGCTTGCCTTAATCCCTTCTCTGGACATGATAGCAAAGCTTGGCACAAAATGGAACGCAATAGCTTTTCTTCCTTGAGGACTGAGGCCCCAGAATGCTTTGTGAGTGAACCAAGTTGGTTGCCCGTTAAGGCCGTGAGGCTGCCCCAGGCAGAGGGTGGGGACCAGCTGTCATTGTGCAGGGGTAGGGATGGAGAGACCTTCATTCCTTTCTGCCTCCCGACCACATCCCTGGAAACAAAGTGGAGCGCCCTGACAAGCGCTGCCATAAGGGCGACACAAAGTGTCCCACTGGAACAGGAGGTGGGCACCGTCGCCACGCTCCCGGGTCAGCAGGGACCCTGAGATGATCGCCAGACTGCTCCCGCACCCAGGGAAAGGCAGACGGGCGGGCAGACAAACAGCATGTGGTTTGACAACGCCACGGTCCCAGGACACACACGGCACAGAAGTGGCCGACATCAGCTCCAACCAATCCGTCATCTGGCCCTGCAGCCGGCCGTTCTCCACACGTGGCGTGGAGGTCATTGTAAATCTATTCATCTCACTCCTCTGCTGAAAAACCTCCAAGGACTCCACTCCAGCCTCAGAGTAAAAGGCGCTATCGTGATAATAAAGGGCAGCGTAGGTTAGAGTAACGCACAGAGCTGGTCCTGACCCAGCCCCGGCTCCTCTCTCCGGCCTCACACATCACCACATCTTTCTTTCCACAACACATACAGGGGCATACGTACATGCATGCCTTCATGCACACCGTGTAAGCACACGTGGAGACCCACATGTTTAGCCAGGCCTCTGTGCTCAGAGTCTGCGGCATCCGGCCTGTTCTCGTTGCTTGAAATCTTGCTCCCCGTGTCCCCCAATGCCCACCCCCAGCTCCTCCAAACTTCCTTTCTTGGCCAATGCCCACTTGACCTCTGGGTCTCCTCCGCGGGGAAGCCCTCCCGGACCTTTTACGACGTGGCCAGCGGCCCGAGCCCAGCGCCCTCCTCATGCTCTGTCCATCCCTAAGCAGGGTCACCAGTCTCTCCCCAAATTTGCCTGGCCGAGGTCGGTCATCCCACTAGACTGCCTCGTGTCCAGACCCCACCCCGTGATAGAAGTTCAGAGGATGTTTATAGAATGAATACATGGGTAACAATAACGAGAGCATATTTAAAGAACCTGAGACATAATTTGCCTCAATACGACATCTGAAGGTAATTGTAGGGAAGAACGTAAATCTAGGTGTCAATAAAGGAACAGTTATGTGTTGAGCATGTCCTGTGTGTAGCTGTCCCTTCAGCGGGCTGGTGAGGTCTAGAAAGATACAGCTGAGCATTCAAACGGCCAAGATAAGCCAGGCATTGCTTCCACCGCGGGCGCTCACAGGCCCTCACGCCACTACTGAGAAGGAGAGGGTCCGAACCTTCGCCATGTGTGGGCTAAGTGGTGTGCAGTGTGCCTTGACCCTCAGGCTCCCTTCTCACACACCGAGCTGCGTGAGCCACTGGGTGCTGAGTGAAGGGTGTGTCCGCCAAAGATCTGCTCTTTGGGAAAATATCCTGCTGCTTAATTTTGCTCAAATGTGTTATTCCAAAGAAAGACACAAAGGTGATTCTTTTTATGATTATCTGTTGGGCATTATGTCTTTCCAGGGGAGAAACGTTTTTTTGTTTGTTTTTCTTAAGATTTTTTGATGAGAACCATTTTTAAAGTCTTTATTGAATTTGTTACAATATTACTTTTTTTTTTTTTAATGTTTTGGCTTTTTTGGGCCCGAGGCATGTGGGATCTTAGCTCCCCAACCAGAGATCAAACCTGCACCTCCTGTATTGAAAGGCAAAGTCTTAACCACCGGACCTCCAGGGAATTCCCCAGGGGAGAAGTTTTTACAACTCAAACCCCTTGACGAGAGAAAATGCCACCCCCAAATCCTGTTTCCTGAGAGAGAGCAGAGAGCCTGGTAGGTAAGAACAGAACTCTGCTCTTTCTCTGTCTTTCTGTCAACAGGTGGTGTTGCCAGCCATAAAATCCCTGCTGAGGTCACAGCTCTGCTGTAAATGGAGCTTCCAGTCACCCTATTAATGTCCATTTGAGGTCTTCAGGAGACTCCTTTACTAGTCCCTCAAAGCAAGGGACCCTCTCACGACTTTGAATGAATGAACCAGCTATAAACAAGTTTTGGATGTTGCTTGCTTAAAAGCAAAGGTAAATCCAGCATTTTGATAATTTATTTCTCCCTCTCCATTTGCTATATCCCTACTAGATGATGGAAACATGACTGCAGTATTACACGAATGGTTAAAATATGTTCCCATGGTAACTGCGACCAGGATGCAATCTATAGAAAAAGAGTGTGTATCAGTGCAACTAAATTATAGTCCAATTAAAAATAACACAATCTGCCTTTGAAGGAATTAGTAGATTAATGTGCATTTGTTGTGTACTTGTTATTTTGTTCAGAGAAGAAAAAGATACTATCTCACCCTTGAAGAAGTTACAAATTAATTTTTGAAATGATATTTAATCAGAAATGAACAAAAGCGAGACATCACAAGGTGAATTTTAACTTTGGACGTTCGTGGTCCCTGAAGGCAGCACCTGGGACCATTTTGGAAGTGTAGAGCCTCAGGCCCTGGAGTGAGGGCTTTCTGCTACCGGGCCCCTCTGTGATGAATATGCACAGTGAAGTGTGCAAGCACTGGCCTCCACTAGAGAAACAGGGAGATCCCGAGGCAGCTTTATTCAGGAGGCAGATTTGGAGGGATACTTGGTTTAAAAACAAGGATTTGCTGCCGAATTCCAGAGACCTTACTTTCCAAATCTGTATCGATTCTGTTCTTCTTTCTCCATCTCAACTCTCTGCAGAGCCCAAGCCTCGGCCCCCCTCGGCGGGCATCCCTTCTCCTGCTCTGATGCGGCTCCCATCCCGCTGACCAGTGAAACGCAGGTGACAGTCCCTCGGCTTTCACACCTGCGTGGGGCTCCCTTACACACAGGTCAGGTCCTTACCACCTGCCCCGACTGGGTTCCCACGGAGACAGCACGGCAGGTGTCTGTGTGCAGGACACAGGACCAGCCCCGGTAGGGGCGTGACAGGAGCAGGTGTGCACCCAGACGATGGCATAGAGTCTAGGCAGAGGCTTCGAGCCCATCCCGTGAGGCAACCCATCGTGAGGGCAAAGGTCCAGGCCTCCACTTCTGCATCCACCTGTCACTGGACAGGAGCTGCCCCTGGGGACGGACGTGACCTGGTGTGAGGCGGCCATTCTCCAAGAAGGACTCAGCCAACACTCGAGTGGCTTCACCAAGGTTACGTGTGAGAGGGGCGGTCAGCCTGGGAACCGAAGGCAGAAGGCGGTTAAGGAGTAGATTTGTTTTTGCATCAATTTCATTGTTAATCACTCTTGCAGAAGGGTTGGTTACAAACAAACAAACAAAAAAAAGTTGTACAATCTAAAGCACTTTTTTCAGACAGTCTTGGCCCTGCCTGAACTGGCCCAGACGCTGAATCTGAGAAACGTGTGAGCTTTTTGTCCTAGGTTTTCATGTATATGTTAGGAGGTGAAAGGGAGATTCTAATAAGGAGGATGTATGTGTTTTTAAAAGTGTTGTTATATTCCTTACAACAAACATTAGCTGAACACAAATCACAACTCCATGACCTCAGGGTTTGAATCTTGTGAGGCCACAAGGGGGCGTAATTTGGCCACAAAAGAGTCTCAAGCCTGGAGAGAGCCAAGGAGGGCAAAGCCGCTTTGGGAACCACCTGCGTCCGGGAGGAGAAGCAGGTGCCTGCGGTTTCCACCTTCTCCCTCAGGTGCTCCTTGCTCCCCAAAGCGGGGGGGCAGAGTCTCTTCCAGCCCAGCCCAGTGACTGTGTCCCTGGGCATCACAGCTTAACACAGGAAGAGCAGTGTCCTCCCTGCAGACAGGTGGAGGGCATAGGAGATCTTAATGATTTGTGTATTTTATTGAAAACCCCAAATATTTAATGGGCTGCTAAAACTGACAACGACATACAAATTCCTCCCTCCCCCCCCCACCCCGGCCCTTCTCTTTCTTTCTTTCTAACTCATGTTTAGGAGCCTCCATCCCCTTTATTTCTTTTGGCCTTGATCTTGCACCTCTGCCTGGGGACCAGCTCACAAGTGCCAGTGTAAACAGGGGAAAGCGCAGAGGGTTAGGCCTGCACCTGGGAAGGCAGCTCTGTGCTCCAGGCTTTCTGGAAGGACTTCTTCTCGTACTGGTTGTATTGTTTCCACAGGATGAAAATTATTTTCTCTGACTGCTGTGTGTTATCTGAGTTCCAGTTAGGAAAACTCCAGCTGGACGGCAGATGCCTGTACTCTTCTTATGGAACTTGAGCTGAGATCAGGTAAAATAAGACAAACGTCTTTGCTGCTGCGACTACCGGCAATTAACACGTCAGAACTTGTCTTAGGTGAACGTTCCACGGTTACTGGGGACTGAGGTTGACCATGTTGCTTAGTGGTTGGGTGGTGGGTTCTGGTCTTAAAGACCTGGGTTCAAACCCTGAGCCCCTTGCTGGGTGCCTGATCTCAGACAAGCTATCTAACCTCTTTGTGTCCAGTCTCTATCTGTGGAAGAGGGAACACGGTGGAATGTAAAGTACCCAGAGCATCTTAAGTGCTTCCTATACACTTGTTATTATAATGTCACAGTTTTTATAGTAGCTCATCTTTGTCCTTCAGGAGCCTCCTTTCAGAATAACTTTAGACTTGAAAACCTATCGCAAGCACAGTAGAGTTTGCTCATACCCTTCACCTAATTCTGCCTAATGTTGACATCTTACATCACCAGACCGCAGGGATAAAACCAGGAAATTAATGTGGATGCAATACCATTAACTAAGCTGTAGGCTCTACTGGCGTTTCTCCAACTGTCCCCCTAATGTGCTGCTTTGTGTCCAGGACCCAGTCCCAATGGGCTCAGCGGCCACGACTCCTCAGCCCCTAGCGGGTCTGCAGGCTTCCTTCCTCTTTCACAACCTGAGCACTTTGGGAGATTCCTGGCAAGTGATTCTGTAGAATGTCCTTTGCTTTGGGCTAATCTGATATTTCCTCACAATTACACTGAGCTTACGCGTTTTGGGGCAGGAATACCGCAGAATTCTCAGTGCATCCTGTCAGGAAAGACGTGTGTTGATATGTCTTATTACAGACACAGTCTGTCCTCCGTATCCGTGGGTTCCGAATCTGGTGGATTCAACCGACTGAGGTTGAATGAGAACATTAAAAATAAATTTTTCCAGAAAGTTCCAAGAAGCAAACCTTGAGTTTCAGGTGCCAGCAGATATTTACATAGTATTTACATTGTACTTACAACTACATGGCATTGACCTTTTAATAGGCGTTTTAAGTTATCTAGAGATGATTTAAAGTTTAGGAGGATGTGCATGGGTTATATGCAAATACTACACCATTGTATACAAGGGACTTGAGCACCTGTGGATTTTGGTGTCTGAGGGGGGTCCTGGAACCAATCACCCTCGGATAATGAGGGACCACTGTTCCGTTAACTTTATTCCAGTGGCGTCAGCCACGTGTCCTTGCTGTAGAGTCACTGTTTTCCCATCTGTAATTGGTACACACCTTGGAGGAGATACATTGAGACTGCAGCTATGTGATTCCTCATCATGCCCACACCACCACGTTTAGCACCAGTAGATGGTTCTGGCCTAGGCCCATTATTACTGTGGTGTCGGCCTAAGGGAAATTTTCTGTTTCCATCATTTACATTTACCTTTGTAATTCTACTATAAGGAAGAACTCTCCCTTCTCTGCTGTATGCATGTATGTATGTATGTGTGTGTGTGTGTGTGTATTCATTCATTCATTCATCCATTCATTCATTCGTTCTTCATTGATATGACTATGGATTTATGGGTATTGATTTTATTCTATGGATTAGTAATTACTATCATTATTTTATTGCCAAAATTGTCCCAGGTTTGGCCACTGGGGCTCTTCAAACAGGCTCCTGTGTTCTTTCAACATGCCCTCATGATTTTTTCAGCACTGCCTTAATTTCTGGCACCATAAAAATGTTCCAAGCTCATCGTGTGTTTTCCTAACCCCACGCTGGAGTTGACCATTTTCCAAGGAGTACTGTTTCCTTTGTTGGAAACTCATACTTAGAAACGAGTATCTGACCTCTAGGTATGCTCACTGCCCCTGGGTGTCCTTGACTCTCAGCCACCCAAGCAGACAGAGCTGGGTCAATATATAGACACTGTGAGTTTATTCTTACACCTCCCATTCATCCTGTCCTCCCCTTTGCCTGACTCAACGTCTTTTTCTGACAGTGAGAAACCTGGCTTTCATCATTCGCGGTGTATTTACATATTGGCTCAATCCTAGATTAAACGTAATTCAGTTCACAACTTCTTACCCTCACTCCTTGGGAAACACATTTCCTAATGAGAGTGAGATACTTGAATATGGATCGTTTTGTCCTGAGCTTCACCGTGTAGTCAATATACCGTTTTCCAAACGTAACGGGTTAGTGATTTTCTTCCCCACTCGCTTCAGTGCCTGTGTCATTCAGTCTCCCCACAGCCAGGTTCACCTGGGACCAATGCACTACATCCGGGCTACCCCCTATCCTGGCTGATTTTAAGTACTTATTTGAGGGAGCTGTTCTAGAACTAAAGGATACACAGAGGTGTCTCTCTCCCCTCACCTCCTTTTCCTCATTCCCTTCCCTTCATGGTCTCCACCCCATTCCCACACCACCCTGGCTGGGGACTAATCTCATTAATTTCTAGTTTGTGCTTCTGCATTTCTTTTGCACAAAGAGCAGATACGTGTGTGTTTTCCTGCGTCACCCTTCTCTCTTACATGAGGATGGTCTACTAAGGTACTCTTTTGTATTTCACTTTTTTCACTTAGCAATATATTCTGGAATATCCATATCAGTTCTTAGAGGTCATTTTCATTTTTTTTTTTTACAGCTGCATAATGCTACATTGTATTCTGCAGTTTTCTTAATGACTACTTAGGTTCTTTCTACATTTTTTTCCATAAAAAATAATGTTACAATGAATAACTTAATGCATACATATATAGATACATGTATATACACATACATGTATACATATACATATATGCACATACACACATACATATATACATATGTATATGTGGAGTTATGAGTTATCTATTGCTGCATAACAAATTACCTCCAAATATAATATCTTAAAACAACGAGCGTTTATCACCTCACGGAATCCGGAGGTCAGGAATCTACGCACGGCTTCTCTGGGTCATCTGGCTCGGGTCTCTCCCAGAGTGCAGTCGAGGTACCAGCAAGGCGGTGGTCTCAGCTGAAGGAGGATCCAGGTGCAGGCTCACTCACGTGGCTGTTGGTAGGATGCAGTCACTCGGTGGCGTTGGGCTGAGAGCCTTGCTGGCTGCGGGCTGCTCTCAGTTCCCAGGTCATCCACAGGAAGCTGGCTTCCATCAGCGCGAGCAAGCAAGACAGACCAAGACCTAAGTTACAGTCTTTTTGCAGCCTAATGGCAGACGTGGCATTCCACCCCTTTGCCACATTCTGTTCATCAGAGGTGAGTCACTAGTCCCAGGCAACAGTCGAAGACGGGGAGTGCACAAGGGCCTGGATTCCAGGAGGTGGGGTGCCGGGGAGCCGCTTCAGAGCCTGCCTGTCACAGAATGTGTCTTCAGGGCAAAGCAGAGGATTGCTGGGTCTGAGTCTGTGTCCGTAGGTTTGCTGGGCATTGCTGAATTCCCCCGCAAGGTAGGTTATACAGGTTTGCATTCCCACCAGTCACATGTACGAGTGTGTTTGCCCACAGCCTGGACAACAGGATGCATCATTGGGCATTTCTATTTTTACCAATTGGACAGGTAAAAAATATTTCAATGTTGTTTTATTTTGATTTCTTTAATTATGAGTGAGTGTGAGCATGTTTTTCATACATTTAAGTACCATTTTAATATCTTTTAGATGAATTGTCTGATCGTGTATTTTTCCTATTTTTGTATCACAATTTGGCTTTCTGTTCTTCAATTTTAAAGAGTTTTTTAATATATTATAGTTATTAGCCCTTTCTCTGTGACATGAGTTGCAAATATTGTCTCCCAGCTTGACAGTTGCCTTGCATATAGTGCTTTTTCCATGCAAAAATTTTAAATTATTTTGGTAAGTCAAATTTATCACCTTTTTTTGTATAACTTCTGAATTTTGAGTCATAGTTAAAAAGCCTTTCTGTCCACTAATGTTAAAGAGGAATTCACCCATGGTTTCTTCTAGTGTTTGAATGGTTTCCTTTTTCACTTATGTCCTTGTTTCATTTGGTGTTTATCCTCGTGTATGGTGTGACGTAGGACTGTGACAATGTCTATTTGCAAATGGCTACACAGTTGTCCCAGCAACATTTATCAAAGTCCTCTTTTTTATTTAGAGTTTTGACTGTCATCATCTTCTTCTTTTTTTTTTTAACATCTTTTTTGGAGTATAATTGCTTTACAGTGTTGTGTTAGTTTCTGCTGTATAACAAAGTGAATCAGCTACATGTATACATATATCCCCATATCCCCTCCCTCTTGTGTCTCCCTCCCACCCTCCCTACCCCACCCCTCTAGGTGGTCACAAAGCACCGAGCTGATCGCCCTGTGCTATGCGGCTGCTTCCCACGAGCTATCTATTTTACGTTTGGTAGTGTATAGATGTCCTTGCCACTCTCTCACTTTATCAAAGTCCTCTTGTGTCCTGTTTTGCTATTGAGAAGTCCACTTCAATCTGACTTATTCTTTGCCCCAGTGACCTGAGTATATTAAATTTTCATATGTGCTTGTATCTATTCCTGGGCTTTCTGTTCCATGTCACTGGTCTCTGTCTGCTCATTCCCCCGTACCACAGTATGGTAACTTAAAGGTTTATAGTGTGTTTTAATGTCTGGCAGAGATAAGCCACCCTCATAGTTTTTCTTTTTTAGTATTTTCCTAGCTATATTTACATGTTCAATTTTACAAATGAACTTAAAAATTTTTTTTTTATTTATCTTTGGCTGCATTGTGTTTTTGTTGCTGTGCGCGGGCTTTCTCAAATTGCAGTGAGCGGGGGCTACTCTTCGTTGCAGTGTGCGGGCTTCTCATTGCGGTGGCTTCTCTTGTTGCAGAGCATGGGCTCTAGGTGCACGGGCTTCAGTAGTTGTGGCTCATGGGCTCTAGAGCACAGGCTCAGTAGTTGTGGTGCACGGGCTTAGTTGCTCCGCTGCATGTGGGATCTTCCCGGACCAGGGCTCAAACCCGTGTCCCCTGCATTGGCAGGCAGATTCTTAACCACCGTGCCACCAGGGAAGTCCCCGAAATGAACTTTAATATTAACTTGTCTAACTCCATAAAAAAAGCTTATGGATATTTTTATTTCTATTGGGGTATTATTGCATTCATAAGTTAATCTAGGGAGAACTGACATTTTTATAAGTTTGAATCATCCTATCCAAGAACAAGTGGTGTCTTTCCATTTGTTCAAGTTTATTTTTGTGTCTTTCCAGAGTACTTTAAAGCTTTCCTCCTATAGTTTTTGCATATTTCATGTTTTTTGATTCCTAAGTATTTCATCTTCTGTTTATTCCTAAGTATTTCATCTTCTTTGTTGCTTTTGTAAATAGAGTTTTCTCTACTACTGTGTCCTCCAATTGGTTATTGTTTGTGTAAAAGAACTCTTAATTTCTGTATGTGAGGTTTATATCTTGCTACTACATTAAATTATTTTATTGAGTTAGTTTTGTCATTGATTTTCTATGGTTTTCCTGGTATACTTTCATATCATATATAAAGAGAGAGTTTTTACTTCTTCTTTACCAATTCTTACACCTGAACTTGATTACTCTTCTCTAATTGCATTGCCTAGTGTCCCTATACAGTGTTGAATAGTTGAGGAGATACTGGGCATCCTTAACCTTGTTCTTGATCTTAGTAAAAATGCCTCTAATGTTTCTCCATTAAATAAGATGCTGGCTTCAGGACCAAGGAATATGTATGTTATCTTTATTATTATTATATTAAGAAAGCATCTGGGGACTTCCCTGGTGGAGCAGTGGTTAAGAATCCGCCTGCCAATGCAGGGGACCCAGGTTCGATACCTGGTCTGGGAAGATCCCACATGCTGCAGAGCAACTAAGCCCGTGCGCCACAACTACTGAGCCTGTGCTCTAGAGCCCGCAAACCACAACTACTGAGCCCACGCACCACAGCTACTGAAGCTGCGCACCTAGAGCCCATGCACCACAACAAAGAGTAGCACCTGCTTGTCGCAACTAGAGAAAGCCCACGCCCAGCAACGAAGACCCAGTGCAGCCAAAAATCAATTAATCAACCAATCAACCAATCAATTTATTAACAATAACAAAAAAAGAAAGCATCTTTCAAATCCATTGAGTAATTTTGATCCGGAATGTGTTCTGAATTTTGTCCAAGGCTTTTATAGCATCTGTGGAGATACTGTAATTATATGATGTCTTCCTGGATCTGTAAATATGTGAATAATATTAATGGATTTTCAAATATTGAGCCAACTTTGCTTTCCTGGAATAAGTCACACTTGGTCATGGTGAATTATTTTCTTAATGTGGTATTATTGACTTCTACTTGCTAACATCTTATTTGTATTTTTGTCATCCATTATATGCAATTTTTTGGTATCTTTCTGTTTTAATTATGTCTCTTCTAGACATCATATTATTGGACATTTTTTTTAATAGTCCATCTGAGAGTCTTTATCTTTTATATTTGTAAGTTTTATCTATTTATAATTATTATGGTGACCAGATATTAGGATTTATCTTATTTCATATTTTATTGAACTTTTTTTTGGCTTCTTTTATTCTCTTTTCCTGTTTTCTTTTGGTCATTTTGAGTATTCTGCCAGTTTAAAAAGTTAAACATTATATTTTTGTTCTTACTGTGGCTACCCTCTATTGAAAACCTATAATTATGCATATTTACCTGTAGTAGTAAACTTAGAAATATCTTACTGTACCCTTATAATTCAGGATTTTTTGCCCATGATCATGTCCCTTGGTCTCCCTCTTCCCTCAGCCCCATAATGCTGATATTTTAGTTCTAGACTGTTATGGACAGTCTGTTTCCCACTTGGGTCCTATAGTGGACTTTACCTAAGCATTTGATTATCTTTAAGTCCATACCTCTTATAGCAATCTCCTGAATTTGTCTCTTTTCTTCTCTGAATCCTTCCTTCAAGAGCATTTCCACTGTGTGATAACATTTTTGAGGCTTTATATGAGTGAAAATATTTATATCCTCACATCTGAGTGACAATTTGGATAAAAAAATCTGACATTCAAAGTTCTTTACTTTTACTACTTTAAAACCATTACACCAGTATCCCCTTGTACCATTTTCCTACCAGTCTGTCTCTTACTCCTTTATAGGTTAGGGTGAAGATAAAATTTACTGGGCCTCCCTGGTGGCGCAGTGGTTGGGAGTCCGCCTGCCGATGCAGGGGATACGGGTTCGTGCCCCGGTCTGGGAGGATCCCATATGCCGTGGAGCGGCTGGGCCCGTGAGCCATGGCCGCTGGGCCTGCGCATCCGGAGCCTGTGCTCCGCAACGGGAGAGGCCACAACAGTGAGAGGCCCGCATACTGCAAAAAAAAAAAAAAAAAAAAAAAAAGATAAAATTTACTGTTCAACCAGGACATATTTGAGAGTGAAGAGGGCACTACCAGTAATTAAGCTTGGGCGGTAGGTGTAAACCAGGATGATCCTGCGTAAACTGAGACATAATACTCTGCTTACTTACAGGTGGTTTAGTCACCCCACTTATAGATGATTAATCCTTTCTCTCTGGAAGCTTTTAGAATTTTCTTTCATTTGATATTCTTGGGGTTTGCTATAACACTTTTAGGTGTGGTTTTCTCTTTTTCTTAATATTTATTTATTTATTTATATTTTTAGCTGCGTTCGGTCTTAGTTGCAGCAGGCAGGATCCTCTGCTGTGGCCCGCGTGCTCAGTAGTTGTGACCCATGTGCTCAGGGGTTGTGGCACGGGGGCTTAGTTGCCCCGAGGCATGCAGGATCTTAGTTCCCTGACCAGGGATCAAACCGGTGTCCCCTACATTGGAAGGCAGATTCTTAACCACTGAACCACCAGGGAAGTCCCTAGGTGTGGATTTTCTGTGGTCCCCTACTTGGCCTTCTAGAAATTCTTCCCATTTGAGCCATATCTTCCTCCCTCCCTCCCTCCCTCCCTTCCTCCCTCTCTCCCTCCCTCCCTTCCTCCCTCCCTTCCTTCCTTCCTTCCTTCCTCCATCTATGTCCCAGTGACTCCTGCTGTAATTTCTTTCACTCCCAGACTCTTTATTGTAGTCAAATACAGAGAGTCACTTATCCTGCCAACAGGAGCTCTTTCAGTCTATGTGAGACGTATATTTATTTATTTTTCTTTTTTTTTTTAAATTAGTTTCTGCTTTATAACAAAGTGAATCAGTCATACATCTGTTCCCACATCCCTTCCCTCATGCATCTCCCTCCCTCCCACCCTCCCCATCCCACCCCTCCAGGCGGTCACAGAGCACCCAGCTGATCGCCCTGTGCTATGCGGCTGCTTCCCACTATCTATCTACCCCATGTTTGGTAGTGTATATATGTCCATGCCTCTCTTTCGCTTTGTCACAGCTTACCCTTCCCCCTCCCCATGAGACGTATATTTATTATTGCAAATTTTTATAAAGGATTTTGTTTTGCACCTCTGTCTCCAGTACATTTTAATTTTTGAGTGCTTTCACAGCCTTAGGCACTCTGGGCCTGCGGAGTCAGGGGGCCCATCCCCTGGCCTTCCCTAAGAAGACATTACACTGGGCTAATCGTAAAGGATATTTCCAGATGCCCATGGCTCTACTGATGTTTTATCAGGAATTGTGGACATGAAGCCTAAGATGTCACGTTCCTTGTCTCAGGATGGTTAGAGCTGCTGATTGCAAACAATGGAATCTACTTGGACCAGTTTAAGCAGAAAAGGGATTTACTAAATGCTTTGAGGTCCACCACGGAATCGTGCAGAATGGAAATGAGTTTTAAGACTATGTTTCCAGGACCAACACCTGGACTGTGCGATGGGACTGGACAAGTGAGAAAACGGCCTCCACCTGATTAAAGCCTGGGCATCTGCTGCCGGAACTGACGCCCCTTCTCAGTGATGGAAGCTGCACATGGACCCGCAAAGTGGAAGTTGTGTGGAGAGCCTGCTTCCTGGAACGCTCGCTTCCAAATGCAGGGTCACCTGGGAGGCCTGTGTGGCACAGAGGGAGCCCTCCAAGCCTCCCGGCTGCCAGGGACGCTTAATTAGAAAGACTTTTAGAAGTAAATGGAATGTGGTTGGATTTAATTGAAGCAAAACTTGAACGGTTGAATCCATCCATTATAGACTGTTGTTATCATCTATATAATAATGCAGATTATTGTATCTGTAGTGCTAGTTTAGAAATACAGAGGAAGGACTTCAGCAGGCCCAGAGCAGGTGACTGGAGGCTGTTTGAACGTGTTTCATCCCATGCTCTTGTTTCACTCTTGGCCAGAAGCAAAGATATTGCAGCGAAAGTCACTGCTGCACACATGAGACTTCCAGCTGGCTCGCTTGCACCTTTACCCTGACTTTTGGCAAAAATTGTGTCAAAAGTGGTGCTACTCTTACACACTAAGCACATGTGGTCAGGCGAAACTCTTGTGTTTTATTTGTATTTTAAGGAACATAACTATAGTCACTGTAAGGTTTGAGGGGGGTGAACTACTTAGAGGGTATTTGGTTGTGCTAGAAAATATATTAAAAAAGCAAACCCTGCATTTTGACTTCTGAGTGAAGAGAGGATTTCAGACAAAAATTTAAAAAATAAAGAGAGCTTGTTTTTACATGCGTTGCCTTTGCTTGCCCTGTGGAATCTTGGGACCATGTGTCTCCTCAAAATCTCCCTACAAGAAAATTAAACACTGACTGCATGCGGTTAAGAAAATATTAACTGAGAATTATTTGAATGTATATAATGTAAACCTTGGTGTGAAAATACAGAGTGTGGTATGCAGAAAATCTGGATATTATTATTTTTATTTAAAGAGAAAAGTGATAACTCAAAAAGGGCACAAGATAAAACTTGTACATCAGTACAAGATTTAAAAATTAAACTATGTAGGTTGTAACAGTACTAGAAATTAAGTAGGAAAAGGTAGAGTTGATTTTTTCAGCCAGAACCCATGAGTGTAGACAGACTTCACTGTCTACACTGGAGAATTGAAGCGATCATAGAGATGGAATTTCCCGGATAGTCATTTAACTGTTAGCCTGGCCTCCAATTTCCTGTGCTAGGAACACGAGCCAAGAGCCGCCACCTTCTAAGAACTATAGCAGCTGCTAGAACGCAGAAGCCTTCACGCTGAAAATAAATATGAACAACTGTGCTGAACTCTCCATTGGGTAAGTGCTTGCGTAGCAGAGACGAAAGATTATCATTATTTTATTTATTTATTTATTTATTTTTATTTTATTTTATTTATTTTTTTGCGGTGCACAGGCCTCTCACTGTTGTGGCCTCTCCTGCTGCGGAGCACAGGCTCCGGACGCCCAGGCTCAGCGTCCATGGCTCACGGGCCCAGCCGCTCCATGGCATGTGGGATCTTCCCGGACCGGGGCACGAACCCGTGTCCCCTGCATCGGCAGGCGGACTCCCAACCACTGCGCCAGCAGGGAAGCCCAAAAGATTATTTTAAGTGAATTTAGAACTATTACTTGGAACCTACATACTTGGGACGTTCATTCCAAGGACAAAGAATAAGGGAAATTTCGGGCTTGTATTCAGTAGTTTCATTGTTTACAGTAATAATGGTGTGATTGAGAAACCATTCTTCTTTATATTGTTGGGTAAAGCAAGTAAGTTATGAAATGCTTGTGTTAGAAATAACGCAACTAAGTATAAAAGATTCAATTACGAAAGTGAAAGATATTAAGTAGAAGTACTATAGTAGAATTGACAGGGAAATATCAATATGAATGCATGATTTCTTTTTAAAGTCCTTTTGAGTACTGTGCGCTGAACTGGCCAAGAAGCCCCGTACCTCTAGCAGCAAGTGGGTACTGAGAGCCCGTGTGTAGGGTACAAACCCCACTCCCCATACATGGAGCCCGCGCTCCCCATACATGTAGAAATGTCTTCGTGGTGGGGAAGCGAACGTTCAGAGTGGGCAGGAGGCATCTTGCGCCAGGAAACGTGGAGGCTTAGTGGGATCAAAGCCCAAGAGACCTGGAAGGGGGCACCCAGTGGCCAAAGTTATGACAATTGAGCCAAAAAATGATAATAAACACTGTTGATAAAAACACTTTCAATCTATGAAAATTTGTGTCTGTTATGCTCAAAAGGGAAAACGCCAGAAAAAATAATTCAAAATAATGTGTTACAACTGAAACAGCTATTGAACCAATTATACTTTAAAAATCGGGCAGAAAAGGAAAGAACTGAGTATTTATCCTGCCTTTTCAGTAGGGCCCACGTCCAGCTGTAAGGGTATAGACTTAGTTAATGGAGTAAAGCCCTAGTTTATGGAAGGTCCTCTGATAACTAGACATAGAACACCACTGTCTAGCAGGCCTCGTGAATGATTAGGTGAGAAATACTAGTTGGGGCTGAAATATTGTCTCGTTGGCCTCAGCTGGACCTTCAGAGCAACTGAGAGGAATCAGAGCCAGGCTCCATCAGGAATATAGGCCAACAGCCCGTTTTGTGCCCGTCGCCTAAGGAACATTTGCCTGAGGTGCATGTCAGCAAGCAGATCTTGGCTTTGAGATCAGCTTTTGTAGTAAAGCTCTCAGGGAGTGTAGCTGATTCTCATGCAGCTTTTCTGTGGAGCTGGGAGCTCCATCACAATCCTGGGAGCCCCTGGCCACCCCTTGGCCGGCACCTCCCCCCAGGCCATCGTCTGCCCTCCTCCCATCCCCCATGGCTCCAAGGCCACGGCCCTGCCTGGGGCTACCGCCCCCCAGTCACCAAGCTTTGCTCTTGTTGGCTCTCTCCTGGGCCTGAAAAACCAAATTATTTTGAGACAATGAAATTGATCTCAGAGAGTCAGCAGTGGCTGGTGGCTTGAAGCGCAATCTTAGTTCCCTGACCAGGAACTGAACCTGGGTAGCCTCGATGGAAACCAGGAACCCTACCTGCTAGACCAGCAAGCCACCAGACAAGCAAATTTTCCCTGGCTCTTTCCCCCACTGAAAAATGCATTTCTCCCATAATTCAAAAAGACACAAGCACCCCAATGTTCATTGCAGCACTATTCACTATAGCCAGGACATGGAAGCAACCTAAGTGTCCATCGTCAGACGAATGGATAAAGAAGATATGGTACATATATACAATGGAATATTACTCAGCCATTAAAAGGAACTGGGTCATTTGTAGAGACGTGGATGGACCTAGAGAGTGTCATGAAGTAAGTCAGAAAGAGAAAAATAAATATTGTATATTAACTCATATATGTGGAATCTAGAAAAATGGTACAGATGATCTTATTCGCAAAGCAGAAGTAGAGACACAGATGTAGAGAACAAATGTATGGATACCAAGGGGGAAAGAGGCGTGGGAGGAATTGGGAGATTGGGATTGACACATATATATTATTGATACTGTGTATAAAATAGATAACTGAGGAGAACATGCTGTATAGCACAGGAGCTCTACTTAATGCACTGTGGTGACCTAAATGGGAAGGAAATCCAGAAAGGGGGGGATATATGTGTACATATAGCTGATTCACTTTGCTGTACAGTAGAAACTAACACAACATTGTAAAGCAACTATACTCCAATAAAAATTAATTTAAAAAAGTAAACAATGCTGACTGGAAAAAGAAAGAAAGAAAAATGCATTTCTCAAGGAGGCAAAAACTGTAAAAACGGGCACAAGTTTGTTATTAGAGACACAGCACAACAACAAGTGGGAGAGCACACGGAGAAGCCGTTTGTTTAGTTCAGACAGAAGCAGGGCCGAGATGCACCCCTGGAGAGGAAGCGCGTGGGCGAGTGCAGAGAAGAGGAGGTTAAGTCATTTACGGGACAGCCCTTCCAGGTCTTCCTTTGCCTTTGGCCAGTTACCTGGTTTCTTTCTCCACACCTGACCTCCTCTAGGACCCTCCCTACCATGCTTGCACAACATTTTTCCAAGATGGATTCCAGCCCAGAGGCCTACGGGGGGCCTTGGCGTCACATATTATGGGATGGTGCCCCCTCCTTTTTGACCCCCAAGGAGCCTTTCTGCACACGCGCAATGTCTCCCTTGCCCCAAGGGTGGGAGATACGTGACCTGTGGATCTATTACTCAAACAAGGGTTAGCTCCTCTCTGTTCCTGCCACGACTGTTATCTTAAAGTGTCCTCTGGAGGCAAAATCCAGCTCTTTACCCTGTTCCTGTTGTTATTTCTATCTCAAAGTACAAACAGAGGGCTGGTTGTAAATATCTAGCCTGGAGCCCACTTGCCTCCCGCCTCAGGAAATGTAACCAGGAGGCTGGTTGTAAATGCCCAGCCTGGAGCCCATCTATCTCCAGCCTCAAAATGACTGGGAAGAACTCTGATGTAATGTCGGGTGTCAGGACCTCAGATGTTGTAACAACTCTTGCTGCTTTCCCGCTACTGTCTGCAAACCTTCCGTACACACGCACCTGAGAAAACAACTAAGAAATCCTGGATGAAAATGTAAAAAGACAAAAGGAGTCATTGAGCCCGACTGGAGGTTCCGAGTGGTCCCCGTGGAGTGTGGTAGGAGCTCTGCAGGAAGGCATGTGGCAACTGTCACCACCAACGCTTATCACCCCTTTGCTCCCAGGGAGGTACACGTCCCAGCCCAGGACTCACGCTGTGGGTGGGAAAGATGGGGCAGTGCAGGACGTACTTCACGAGGGTCACCTCTGTCCCGTGACTTGTCAGAGAAAGGAAACGCTCTGTGGCTGAAGCCCTCGTGACACTTTGGCCCTGACAGTCAGTGGCCCTTATCATGGAGGTGTCATAGTGCATTCGTAGCTTCAAATTCTCTCTGTGTTTTATTATGTGAAATGAAAAATATTTTGAGATCTTGAGTATTTTTAGAGAAAACGTTATATGTGGTAATTAAAAAATCTGGAAATGTATTTTTACCGACCCAAACTTGGGTCCACTTGCCCGCATGGTAAAGCCAATCCACTGACCCCGGGCTGTGGGGAAGGCAAGTGCAGCGTTTACTGCAGGCGCCAAGCAAGGAGTCCAGACAGCTTGTGCTCACACCACCTGAACTCCCCCATGGGTTTCAGGAAAGCAGTTTCAAAGGCCAGCTGAGGGAGGGGGTGGTCCCAGGGTGTGTGATCAGCTCGTGCACAGTTCTCTGATTGGTTGATGGTGAGGTCACAGGGCGGGGTCACAGGGGTTCACATGATCAATCCTTAGGTGCCAGTAGGGCTGGGGGCTACGTGCCCGTGGTCGTCAAGTAGTTAATTTCTTCCATTTGGTGGCGGTTTTAGCATCTGTAAAACAACTCGGGAAAGGTGCATCAGGTACTGTGATCCGGGTACTTCAGAGCGGAGCTGACGCAGAGGACCTGGGGGAGGGGCCTGTCCCAGGAAGGCCCCATGGGGTCCTGCTCGGTCACAGGATCGCTGGGCTTTTAGAGGAACTACATTTTGCGTCAACCCAGTCCTTGTGTTTTCATGTTTTAGCTGTGCAGCTATTGTGTCTGTAAATGTGAACTCCTGCTCATTGTTGACGTATTTACATCGCTGGCAGTGTTCTCTACTAATACACCCCAGTGCTCAGGTATGATGCCCTGAGGACATCCTGAAGGGAGCAGGCACTGCTCTCACAGTGTAGACCAAAGAGCCACTACATGTTTTCTTTTAACTTTATTGGAGTGTAGCTGATGTGCCGTGCTGACCACCACATTCTGTGACGACTCACTTCAGATGTCTGCACGAGACAGCGCTCTTTCAGTTCCCAGGAAGAGCGCCGAGCTTGCCCAGGCCCTGGAGGCAGTGCTCCCGGGAGGGTTCCTGTCCAGCCCCCACGGCAATGACGTGTTCATACCGTTTGGTCAGTCTGCTTGACGAGGCTTTCACTTACACGTGGAACGCCCACTTGTTTTAAGTGTCCTTTTTGCTAATGGGACACTAGTCATTTTAAAGGAACCAAGAACCTTTACAAAATCTTGTTCCAGAATACAGGTTTTCCTGTTGGTGTGGATGCTGCAGGGAATTAGGGGTCAGAGTCCAGCCGTGGCACACTGCACGCCCTGCCCCGCCCTTTCTCGTTGTTCACCTGGCATCCTTGCCTTTGTCCTCGCCAGTACTCGGGACACTGCGCTCAGAGAAAGAGCACAGCTGGGGGCTTCCCGAGACCCCCTCAGGGAGCTGCCAGGGTACAAGATCCGTGTCCTCTGTCTGGGCCCCTCAGGACCCGCTCTGACGTGGGCCGTCCACCTGGCGGCTCCCACGGGACCGCTTCCCCGCACACCTTCGGCCCGTGCACACGCCCTGCTCATCCGTGTTCATTCAGAGCATTAGTGACCTTGCTGGCCTCCGCCCGACTTCCTCACCAGGTGTGAGAGCAGCTCAGGGAAGCAGACTGGTGACTGACGTTATCGGGGCCTCTCCTGCTCCCATCTCTGGAGCATCTCTCCCGGCCCTGGGGCGGCCTCCTGGGGCGGCACCGCGGTTTCCCTCCCACCCAGCTGACCCCCGCGGGCTACCCCTGCTCCGCACTTAGCACTAGAGACGGGTAGGTCGGACGAGTTTCCCAAGGTGAAAAGGGAAGCGGAAGATTCAAAACCACAAACACTAACTGGTGACTCCGGACAGATGGGAAAGGAAGGCACGAGCCTGCGGTGGCTCCTTTATATGCACGTGTAGGGTCTGAATTTCTTACCAGTTATGTTACTTGTATGACAGATTAAGCAGGACGCACGGTTTTAACTGAATTAAACGCATCTGGGCTCTTCTCGCCAGCTGCTTTTAACCACCCTCAACTCCAGTGAGCTGTGGAGGAATGAGCCTCAGGGGGGAGGACGGCCTGCGCCCAGCTCCCCGCCCCCAGCCCCGGGTGGCGGGGCAGCCGCAGCCGCTTGTCAGGAGGCCCCGCCACGCACGCCCCCTTGTCCCCCGTGTGGGAGCAGCACCAGTCCAGCTTCACAGGGCTGCGTGTGGCTCAAAGAACGTATCCTAAAGCGCTTTGAAAGCTGTGTAACGCCTCTGAAGGAAAGAAAAAGTGACAGAAATGATTCAGAGGGAACAGGCTAGCTGAGGAGCAGCTGGGACACAGGCCCGCCGACGTCGGCCCTGCGCCCGCCGCTCTCATCCACTATCGCCAGGAGATGGGAAACCGTGCTCGCGTTCACGGTGAAGGTTGACGAACTCCAACTACCTGCGTGACGTGACCTGAGGCGTGAGGACCGTGCTCTCAGGACGCTCTCAGGCCTCTGGTCCCACTCCTCGGAGCAGCTCCACCCCTGCCCTGCAGAGCCGGCTCCCCGCCCAGAGGTCAGCCTCCCCTCCCAGGGCCCAGCGCGGCGCTGGCCACCAGGCCATCGACACGTGCTGTGGACCTGCAAGCCCCACGGCTTCCCTGGAAACAGCACAGACGTTAGCTGACCTGCCTCGGGGGGAAACTCAAGCCCAGGACACTTCTGGGCAGTCTGCAGCCGGCTAGTTCGGGGCAGTTTTCAGGCGCAGTGCTTGGGTGCCTTTTCTAATGTCTGCCCATTGAGAGAGCGCATTATGAATAGCTGGGAATGTGGATGCTTTCGCGAAACTGGCCCCCAGCTTGTCACTTCCCTATAGCCATGTTAATCATTTTCAAGGAGTTCCACTTTTCACCTGTAATTGACCTTTCAGGGATATAGTTCTTCAGTTTCTTAACAAACATAACAAGGTATTTAATCATGCTCATTTGACAAATATGTAAATCATTTATTGCCATTAATTTACAGCATTTCAATATACACACTGCATGGAAATACAAATACCTTTTCAAACACTGGCAATGTGATTTTAGGTATGTGGCCAGCTGTCGGCTGTCTCATGGTCATTAAACGAAAGGTCACGATTTCTGAGTACTTAAATGCTGATGGTTACAAATTTTGTTCTCTTCTGTTTTTCATTAAGTAAATTCTAACAGATAATATACATATTACTGCAGATAAAACCATCATTGGGAATTATTAAATTGATTGCATATTTGAGCTACTCTTTCTGAAGAGAAGTAAAATATTCAGTACTTGTAAGGCAGCAGAGAGTAGGTTTAGGAACTCCCTGCTATTTCTAGAAAAATAGTCTGGTTAGTAAAAATAGCATTCCGCATATTTTTCTTAGCAAGACTATTCATTATGATGGAATCTGTGACTCAGCAGCAGCAGCTGGCAATGCCATCCCTTCAAGAAGCCGGTCCTTCATTTTCCATTGTTATGCTGAGGCATTTTTAGACATCCTGGGAAGAAGCACAAAGACAAATTCAATGAGAAACAAAGCTTCACCGCCAGCCTCGAAGGCCTTGGAGGGCTTTAAGAAGACACCTTTAGGTTAACACGTATTTCAAGTCACGATGTCATAAGAACAGTAATACCCTATTTCATGCTAATTTTCATGTTTAATAAGTGAATTCTCATCCCACTGTCTCAACGGCGCAGTCCCTGTTTTAACTTCTCAGCGTATTTCTGCTCTGCGTCGAGTCTCCCCAGCTGCACAGTCACAGCCCGCCCCACGACACAGGCCTCCCCAGCTCCTCAGAACACAAAGGCTCAGTGGGATCTACTTACTCATGCCTGAGCAGCCGTCCCCCCTGGATGAGCTGGGCTACTTCATTTGTGGCGTGGCAGGCGAACAGCAGCCAGTTCCGAGGCTGCACCTTGTAGGCGAACCTCATGAACGTCAGGGAGTAACAGCAGAGGGCTGCCAGGAACACGCAAGACAGTGACTTACAGCCTCCAACTGAGGGCTGACAGGGCTCAACTGCCTCAAAAAAAAGAACCTCTTCTGCTAAAACCTTTACAGATGATAGAAGTTACTGCTTAAATGCTTACATGAATGGGAAACTCATCAGATGGTTTGCTCCACTGTTAGGTATTCTGTTACTTATTACTTAAACAGTTAAAGAACATAATGTCAGTAAACCGACATCAGTTCTAACCTCCTTTTCTGTCCCCTAGAGTCGTTTATAGTCCCTTATCTGAAAGAACTGCTATTTAATCCCCTCAACAAGTTTTATGTTCAAATATCAGGATTTCAAGTAAACTTAAAGATCCTTTTTCCAAATAAAGTTCAAGAGGACACACTCTTTAACTAGGGGTACTAAATCTGAAAGGCAACCAGGACCTTAATAAATACTTCCAACTACAGTAACCCTTTTTCTCCCTTACCATGAGGAGAACACCCATCAATGACGTCAGGCGCTTTACGTTACTTTCTATTAGTGACTTTAGTGTCTGGTGCTACAAACTTGAAATGTAAGCAGGAGCTGTATTATGCTATCATTTTATATATAAAGATCCTCCCAATTATTCAAATCTGCATCCTTACCAAATGTCATCCGCCCACTGATAATCTCCGGAGACTTTTTCATGTCATTGATGGCAGCAATGGGAAGACCCCAGTTGGCTACTGGGCCCCAAAAGTGCTGTTAAAAAACGAGGAGAGAAAGAAGAGGAAAAGTCAAGACGGAGCGGTGAACAGCTACAACTTCTCTTCAACAGTAACGTGAAATGTGCGGTTAACTGGGGAAGGTTACCATGCAGGCGTTCAGTTGTGCAAGTATGTGCCTGTGAATCAGCAGTTCTCACAAGGTGAGAGCCCCAAACCAGAAGGGATCAGCCAGTTTACCAAGGTCCCTACCAACTTCCAGATCACAACCAAGTAACCTCAGACTGTCCCGTTTAGAGAATTTTCAAATGAGATTAACTTCTTACACAAGTCACTCTTGCTACAACTTAAACCTGTTACAACCATTCTCTGTAATGTTAATGTTTAAATCTATCAAACTTTCTTCAAATTTTCATTAAGATATTTGTCAACATCTCTTAAAATGCACACCCTAAGTTGGATACTTTTTCTGAAGAAAGTAACTTAATAAGGGAAGAAATTGCTTTTCACCTCATATGAGCTGTATGAAGACCAGAGAACCTAAAAATCTACACTCAGACCCCCAGATAATGAGAAATTAAACTGAAAATTAATTTTGAAGTAATAGGAACAGCCTATATTTAAGAAATGGCTCAGGAGCTTCTCATGTGCGACCACGGCCGTCCCAGGCACCAGAATTAAGTTGTCACGTTGAACAGTAGCAACGTCCAATTTAATTTAACTTCTGAGGTTGAAATAAGTCCAGTGGCTTTCCCCATTAAATTAAAACTTGTTTTATTTATGTACAATTTGCAAATAAGGCTTTAAAATATGAAGGAGGTCCTGGAGGTCCAATGGTTAGGCCTTGGCACTTTCACTGCCATGGGCCCGGGTTCCATCCCTGGCTGGGGAACTAAGATCCCGAAAGCCATGCAGCACAGCCAAAAAAAAAATGAAAAACAAAAAATAAAATAAAATATGAAGGAAACCACACACTGCTGGGTAAAGACCCTTTTCAGTTATTAGAACATTAAGCAGTGCTTTATTTCTGCCTATCAGAGCATTTAAGATAAACGCAGACTGCAAAATACCTTTCTAGACCTGCATTTCTAATACTGACCAAGAGTCATTAAAATCCAAAAACTGGGCTTCTCTGGTGGCGCAGTGGTTGAGAGTCCGCCTGCCGATGCAGGGGACATGGGTTTGTGCCCCGGTCCGGGAGGATCCCATGTGCCGCGGAGCGGCTGGGCACGTGAGCCGTGGCTGCTGGGCCTGCGCGTCCGGAGCCTGTGTTCCACAGTGGGAGAGGCCACAACAGTGAGAGGCCCGCGTACCGCAAAAAATAAATAAATAAAAATCCAAAAACTTCGTAAGAATGAGAAACAAGGAAATGCAAGAAAAATCAGTGAGAATTACCTTTGTCATGATCTAAGAATATTTTGAAACGTTTACATAACGTGTTTAATGTAAGCATGAGGCCTCTGCCTTAAATAGCCATCAAACTGCCAGAGCTGTCCTACTGCCAGCATGGTGAGTGCTGCAGAATCCCACATCTGAGTTATGGACGCTGTAACTCAGGCACAGTTGGTATAAAGACTCTCTGCGGTTCTGGGGTGGCTATTTGGTCCTCCTGCTTTCAGACTGGATTTTGTCTCAGCTACTCATTGCTGAAACTTTCCTGTTTCTTGTACCTAGATGAAGCCTGGCCACTCTCCTCCTTCCTCATCCTCCAGACCTCTGGCGATGGAGCATCTATGCCTCCTCACCTACCTGCTTGTCTCCCTTCCTGTCCTTTCCTCTGTGTCCCTCCACTTCCAACTCTCTACTACTCCAGTGATGTTCCCCTCCTCCTTGTTTGGACCACGTTAGTCTATTCCCAACGCTTGGCTGTTTAATCACGTTCCACCGCTCTGCTCTGGTCTGCACAGTGGCCCCCAGATCCCCGCACTATGCACACACTCAGGGCTGCCCTGAGGGCCTCAGCCATGCCAGGCGTCTGCGCTCACAGCTGCGGCCAAGTAGTAAGAGGCCACGGCATAAATCTGAAACCTGAGGCAGCCCGGGGGACTTCTGGTCACAAGACAGTATTCAAAGTTTTACTGTGGTGAGTGTAGGGTTATATGAAGCAGAGTTCTGCAAGTTAAGGGCTATATAGACACTTGTGATTATAAGCAGTGAGATATACTTAAGAGATATTTCATAAAAAGAACATAAAAGGTAAAGATAATTTCAACACTAGTTACTAAAATATCTAACCATAGAAAGTTAATAATACATCTTTTCTATCGAGTGCAAGATTCTAGTTCTCCCTCCCCTTTTCTGGAATACATGTTTGGTCTGTGCTCTGTCAGATATTCACCAGTCAGTGCACTGGTCCTGCAGAGAAGTTAGTGTCCAGAGTGGAACTGGAGGACCAAGGGGTCACTGGAGGCGCCCTCAGCCCGGGACCCACAAGGATGTGGCATGATGGCTGTCCCCTGTCCCTACCCTGTTAATGCACAAAGTCTGCAGAAGCCTGATGTGAAGTAGCAACAGGTTCTTACCGTACTATTTTGTGAGGAGTCACCGAGGTTCAGACAGGAGAGACATGCGGGGAAAAAACAAAAGATCAGATGCTTTGAAAGATTTCGGTTACTTTAACCTCATACATGTATTCAAGTTTCAGTAACAGAACTACAAGACCAGCGGCACATATTCTTTTTTTTTCTTGAGAAGATCGAGCGATCTTGGGTCAATAACTTTGACCTAATGAAAGTAAACCTTAAGTTTATGAAATGTAAACTTAACCCTTAGAGTGGAGCCATCCAACAGGAATATAGTGCAAGTCACGAACAGGGGTCACATGAAATTTAAAACTTTCTAGAAGTCATGTTAACAAAAGTGAAAAACAACAGGAGTTAATTTTATTATTTATTCCAACATTTCTAAATGTTTTAATTTGAACATGTAATCAATAACAACCTATTGATGAGGTATTTTACATTCTTTTTCGGCACTGAGTCTCCGAGATCCGGTGGGTGTCGACGCTGCTGCACAGCTCAGCTTGGACTGGCCACCCTCCACGAGCTCCCCTGCCACCTGGGGCTTGTGGCTCTCAGACTGGACAGCACGGGCTTATAGGGGGCATTTCTTTGAAAACGACAAGCTGGAGAGAAGCACAATGCTGCAGAATTCTACCAGCAACAGGCTTTCCGTTTTTACTTACCAACAGGCCCTCACCAGAATGTAAGCTCCTAAAAATAGGCGTGTAATTCCATATTCTGTTCACAGCTGAAACTCTGGCCCAAGTGGTGCCCAGAATTCACAAGGCACTCAAAAAATGTTTGCTGAGTGAATGAAGAGAAAAATCTTCTAATGTTAAGGGAATTGTTTTCCTCAATGTTAAAATGAATACCATTCAGAAGTACGTCGAATTACTTTGACTTCTGAGATGGCAGTTCTTCTTTTCAGGATATAGCTTAAGTGTTCTGATAAGGCAAACTCTTAAAAGTGAGCCCTGAAAGAATTACTGCAATAAAATGATAAAATCCTCTATACACACTGTCTCGTCCAAACAGCTCCGCTCGTAGTTTTGACGTAGAGGTCAGGGAGGTTCTAATCTCCAGCATGAGAGTAGCCGTTGACGATGCTCATAATATACTTCAGATAGGTTCTGTTATGAAATACGAACAGCCTAGGAAGAGTCCGTCTGTCAACGTTAAGTGCACTGTTTTAATAGATTATGTTTCAACTGCGGTAACAAATTACGTCGCCAAGATCGTATTTCACAGCAAGTCCAAGCTGAGCACAGTGTTTGGACGGCAGAGAGGGTGATGCCCTCATCAGGTCAGAGGGCAGGAACCAGTAGTTTCTGGACTAGAGTCACCTGTGGTGTCACTCTTCTTTGTTCAGGATCTGAACACAGGCCTTTTATTTATCTATAAATTACCAATGGCACTTTTTTTTCCTACAAAAGTATTTTAAAAGATGTTATTTCTTAAAATCTAAATTGTCCACTCGGAGATAATTTAGTTTTCAATTCAGGACTCTTTCCTTGAGTTGTACAATAGTTCCAATTCTACCCTATTTTACAACAGGCAGGTTATAAAGGAATGTGGAGGAGGAGTTAACTTCTGCCGTCATACCCTGTTCGGTCCAAAAGTCCTGTGTGAAACGGACCACAGAAACAATGTTGATCACATCACCTTAATAGTGGTTTAAAGACGGTAAGCCAATCTGAGAATAAATTTATTCTAAACATCCCTGGGAAATACAAAAAGCCACAACTCAACATCCCTTAATTCTATGTCAGAACTGTCCAAAACATGCATCAACTACTCAGTCAAAAAATCTGAAAGGCATATTTGTGCAGGGCCAAACTAGAAAAGAAAAGCTTCCTAGTATGTACTAGCTTCTGTTCCAAAGAAAGATAAACTTATAAGCAAACACAAACTGCAGTTGGGGGACAATAGTGTTAAAACTGTGTGGAAAACACCCTTGACTTTCTCTTTATTTGGTATGTTGCCTGTATTTTATTTCAGTGAAGGTTAAAACAACCTCAAAATGCATAAGGGTTTTCTTGGTTCACTTATGACCTTGAATTCTTGTGGAGGAAAAACCGATCTCCCCCGTTAAGAATGCTGATGGAGGGGACAAAGGAGGATGACTACCCCGCATAAACTATCCTCTGCTTCTCCTTAACCTGGAATACTGCTTGTTTGGCTCCAGGTTTCTTCTAAGCTCATTTTTATTTTCTTAACGTCTTCTCGGCATTGCCAATCTGTTTCTTCCTTTCCTAAAATTACTGACAGTAACTGCTAGCTTTCTCTGAAAGTACTGTGAGTAATTTAGGTAATTTATAACTTGCTTATACAGTACTACAAGGATCTAAGTGGCAGCCTAGCATAGTGTTTATACCACTACTGAGAGCGGGGTAAGGCCTGGAGAGATTCTAGACTGAAATTCTCTTATAGGCTGAAAACGCTCACCACCATTTCATTTATGCTCAGCAACTTTTACCTGATCTTCTGGTTCAAGGTAAAATGAGAGAAAGCTTCAACAATCAGAATGTGTGGTATTCAACTGTATTTAGATGGTCAGCACTACACTGGACGGCAGAAGAGAGATTCCTGTGGCCACTTCTGCTTCAAGGCCTTCAGCCTCAGTAACTTTCTGAAGGTCATTTACAAGGCAGGGCAGTAAGCCCGGGGCGGGTATGCAAGCAGCACGGCAGAGAAGGGAGGCAGACACCGGAAAAGGAGGTGCAGAGAAAGCACCTGAAACCTTCTTCTCAAAACCATTTTTGTGCATAACTATTTCCCTTTAAATCTTAACCGACATTCCTGTTTTGGCTTCACAGGTTTGGCATCCAGAGGGTCTCAACTTTTCCACTTGGTTTGGATCTCAGTTTTTCTATATGGCAGGTGAAGTGTTGGACTATCTGATGTCTGAGGTCCATTCCAGCTCTAAAATCTTATAACTTGTGAAAGACTCCCTGTTTTCCACTGCAACTTCTCACTTGGGTAGTAAATATAAATTCTTAAAGCTCTCCTGGAAACTAAGAAGTTAAAATAACTTAGAATAGATAACCTTATTAACTGGAGAATATTCACTGCAAACAGCCGACTCACTTCGGATTTACAAGAGCATGCTGACTGATGAACTGATTTTCAAATACTCGTGATCTAGGTTCTACCTAAGAAAACATTCTTTGCACATATATCCAAATACATATGTGCACATATACATCCGTTCACTTCTCTGAGGGAGGGGAGTAAATCTCTGGGATAAATATACACAGATCTTGACTAAGTCACTAGAACATACATCCTACCTCAAAACTTAGTTGCTCATTCTAACTTATCTTTCTTAACCAAAATTCAGGAGGGAGAATAAGAGAAGAGCAAAAAAGAGAGAGCTATCTTCTTTTACTCCAATAACGTATGTGAGGAAATAGTTTATTTAAAAAAACAAAACAAAACGATAATAGAGATCCAGGAAGTTCTTGATTCAAGAGTTTCATTAAAGTAAGTAAGAAGAAATCAGTGAAAGGCATCAAAAGGAGTACCAGGAACCCAGGGATTAGACATTGGAATATTGATAACAATAAAAAATAGAACATTTACTTTTGTAATATACACAGCACTATGCTGTGTTGTCAAACAGCTACCAAAGCCCAAACACTAAGCAATCTGTCCAAGACTACATAGCTGGGAAGCAAACCATCCCTCAAACTCATCACCTAGGTGTAATAATACTGCCATCACATCCAACAAAAACTGTCAATAATTACTTAATATTTTAATACTAAGACCCAATTTAAATGCCCCAGTTGTCCCAGTAATGCCTTTTATAGCTGTTTTTTCCCATATCAGATCCAAAGTCCACACACTGCCTTTGGTTACAACCCATTTTTTTAACTCCTGTTCCTCGATGGAAAAAAAAAAATCAACATTTTAAAATACACTTGAAAATTCACTTTAGTAAGAAAGACATTTCAGTCTTATCCATAAAATGTAATTGACGGGAGGTTATAATCTATGTAAAATATGACTTTAAATTTTTGCTAAAAACTTCAACTATGTTGTTAATAAAATGACTTAAAATTCTAGAGCAGCTTTAGTTTGGAAAACCTCTACACCCCTTCGGCAGGCTGTAAAAAGAACGCTAGAGGGCTTTCCTGGTTGCGCAGTGGTTGAGAGTCCGCCTGCCGATGCAGGGGACACGGGTTCGTGCCCCGGTCCGGGAGGATCCCACATGGTGCGGAGCGGCTGGGCCCGTGAGCCATGGCCGCTGAGCCTGCGCGTCCGGAGCCTGTGCTCCGCCACGGGAGGGGCCACAACAGTGAGCGGCCCGCGTACCGCAAAAAGAAAAAAAAAAAAAAGAACGCTAGAGAGCTTGAGTTGCTCAGGAGTGCAAATGATTGACGAGGTGAGAAGGCACAGGCCCCGTCTCTGGAAGAGAATGTGAAATTGTCTTATTACGGGTTTATTTATTTGCAAAAGCAAAGCAGGGGCTGTAAGCAAGAAGACTAGAAGAACAAACAGAGGAAACGTTCCTCTAATAAATGCTGGGAAGAAGTGACTCCTTTCTGGAGAAAAAGCTAATAAAAGAGCTTCTGCTGAGCGTTTTGATATCAGCCCAATCACTCAATCACTGCTCTGCAGGCTGGCATGAAATCCCACTGCTGCCAAGAGCAGCAGGGAAAACAAGGCCAGCCGGACATCTCACTTCATCTGTTCAGTCCACAGAAGTATTTCCAAGTCAAAATCGCAGAGCTTTACGCCTCATGAAACTGAGCAGGACCCTTCCTGAGTACAAAAGCCCCTCTGTGTCCCCGGTTTCTTGTTGTAGAAAAAGGCTTTAGTCTTCCAGGCCTTCCCCAAGTTCCCAAGGGCGGACTCAAGCAGTTGCTAATGAGGGAAGTGAGGGAACGCAGGAAGAAGGAAAAGCAGTTAAGCAAGAAAAGCAATGATAGCTTAAACAATAGTTCAGCGATAAAACAGAGTCCTGGTTCCTCCTGGAGGGATATACGTATCAATCTAACACATATCTTTGAGTTGTCCTGCAGGAACTAAGGCTCCCACCCAGGTGGAGGATGGTCACTACATTCCCACCACAAGAAGCAGCCTTCAGGCTGGTTGGAACCAGAAGGTTGACATTAAGATTCCCAAAACATCACCCTGTTACCTCACCACCTACCAGTCAGAAGAAAGTCCACAAACTGATCACACACCCTGCAACCCTCACTCCTAATGTGTCTTTAAAAACCCCTCTCTGAAAGCCATCTGGGAGTTTGCATCTCTAGAGCATGAGCTGCCCCTTCTCCTTGGTTGGCAGGCGCCCTGAAGTAAACGCTGCACTTCCCTTCCCCACAACCGGTGTCAGGAGACTGGCTTTGCTGTGTGTCAGGTGCACAGACTCAAGTTCTGTTCAGTAACACTCACACTTAAGATTTTAACTTTTCCCATAACAGTACACTTTTTAAAATGTTTCTGCTACAAAAATAGCAAGATATAATAGAAATACGTAGTGATTTGGGGTTTCCAAGTATTTTCACATCCCTCATCTGGTTTAATTTTCTCAACAACCCAACCAGATAGGGCACTGTCATTAAACCCATCTCACAGACAGGGTAACAAAAGTCCACTGGGATTGACTGCTGGGGATCCCTTGGCTAGAAGTCATTCTTCGGAATCCTAGCTGGGTGTCCTACCAGGCAGCACTTTCCTGGACACTGCAGTTCTCTTTTTTTCCTCATTTAGTCAGAGCTTAATACAATTAAAGCGATACTAGAGAAGACATGTAAACATTAAAGCTACATGAACTTAATCTTTGAAAAAAGGTTAGACCATATATCAAAGTATTCAATTGAAATACCTGGCTCACAGACACCTGTCTAGTAAAAAAACATAAGTTTAGAAAAGCAGGGCTAACTCTCTTCCTTGAAAATACATATATTTTACAAATTCTTCCTGTGTAATAGAACGTTAGGTAATCATCAGCATATTTCTAATATGGATAAGACTTTATTCTTAATTATATCATACAGTTTTATCCTTAGCTGTACTTTACTATTAGGAAGGCTCATACAAAGGAGATACATTAGTAAAAACCTAAGGTAATATTTGAAGTCATAGAGAAACTTAACCGCAGGGACTAAGAACACAGCCTCCCACGACTCCTTTCCTCAGATTTCCCCAGCACAGTAATCTGATAAATACTCTCCTCCACAGTACTACACATCTCTCCTAATTAATCATGGTCCTATGCAAGTACACAAAGTTCATTTTTGGAAAGTCAAGAGTGAAGCTTCTATTTCCAAATCTACCACATGGCAGACAATTATTGTTCTTACCCTACTGCCCTTTAAAATTACAAGCAAACAGTATTTGCAATAAAATTCAGAATTTAAAAAAAATAATCCTTTTTTTTTTTTTTTACTGGTAAAATGAAGCTGCCTTCATACTGTACCCTATGGATGGTTATTTCTCCTCAGCTGTCATCACTTTACCTCTTTACTACACTAACCTGTTGAAAAATACCGCACCCTACACTTACCTAGGTTTAAAAAATCACACAAAGAAAAACTAAAATGTATACACCTAAATAAACTATATTAAACGGTTTTAAAGTTATATTAAATAAATGAAATAAAAAGCAGGCATCTCAAGATTACAGGCGAAAATAAAATACAGAAAGTGGGACTTCCCTGGAGGTCCAGTGGTTAAGACTAGCGCTTCCAATGCAGGGGGCGCAGGTGGTCCCTGGGGGGAAATTAGGATCCCGCCTGCCGAGCGGCGAAGCCAAAAAATAAAATAAAATATAGGAAGTGTCTTTAGGCTTTTCATCCCGCCACTGCCCTTTCTTTCTCATTGAAAACAAAGACTTAAGCAGAATATTAAAAAGTATGCCCTTGGTTGGCAGAATATTCGTTATGTTAGATTTGATTCCGTCCCACGCTTGACGTCCTGAAGCTGCGAAATCCGAAGGTCGAGGTCGACCCGGCGGGCTCAGTGCCCGTGTCGCGGAAAAGGAGCACCTGCGGCTCACCTTCCACCGAGCGATGCCGGGACGCCCCCTCCCAGCCCGCGCCCGGGGCAGGTCCGCCGCACACCTGGGCACACACCTGCCGAGCAGGTGCAGGGAGCCGAAGCCCCGGCCCCACTCGCCGGACCGGGCCTGCTCTCGGCGCCCGCCCGCGCCGGGGTGGGGGTCCCCCGGCCGGGGATCCGGCCCGCCCCGCTGCCCCACTGTCCGGAGCCCCCTGCGCCACTACCCCGGGACCCCGCCCGGCTGCCTGGACTCCCGCCCCGCGGCCGGGAGCCCCAACCCCGCTGTCCGCAACCCCCCGCCCCGCCGCCCCGGAATCCCCGCCCCGCTGCGCGGAGCCCACCCCGCTGCCCGCACCCTTGCGGCCCCTCGTCCCGGCGGCGTCGGCTCCGCACCCCGGACCCCTCGGCGGGTCCGGCCCCGGGGACTCGTCACCTCATGAGGTAGTCCCGGAAGTCCTTGCTCCGGACATAGTCCGCCGCCTTCCGCACCAGCGCGCCCGCCATGGCCGTGCCGGACACCAGGCCGCCCGCGGTGCCCTCGGCGCCGCTCCTCGGAGCCCAATGACACCCGGCGGAGCGGACAGCGCGGACACCGCACCCGCCCGCCGGCGTGCCTCACGACAGCTCGGCCCCACCATACGGTCGCGGCCCGCCGCCTGGCTCTGGGCCAATGGGAGGGCGCAGGGCGGGAGGCGGCGGCACGGATTGGCTCGCGCTCGCCGCACACCTCCTCCCCGCCCCTCGCAGCGCGTGGGGGCGAGGCCTGCTGCCGTAAAACGGCCGGGGTCCGGCGGCGATTGGCTGGCGGTTGCCAGGCACTCGCGCTGGCGCGCTCCGGGCAGGCAGATGACTGTCCGAAGGCGCGCGGGACTGTCCTCGCCGCCCGCATCTCGTGGGCCTTTGCAGCATCCACGAGCCCCCGCGGCCTCCCGGGCCTGCAGGCTCCAGACCGGAGGTGGGCGCCGGGAGGAGCGCAGAGGCGGCGCGCGGGCTGCGTCCGCAGTTGCCGCTACATGTGCCGGAGAGCAGGTCCGCTAGCTCGGGACCAGCGCGGGAACCGCAGCGCCACGTGTGGGGCGCACCGCGTGGAGAGGGAGACGTGGGAGGTTCCGGCTGTTCAGGGCTTTGTTTTGTTTTTGTTTATTGTAAATGTTTTATCCTGGCCAAAACTGTAGACGGCTGAGTCATCTAAAATGCCCCGGATGAGAGCATGGGGGCAGAGACCCTCGGGCATCTCTAGCAAGGACTTCAGTTGGAATGTAAACACCATTATTTTTAACATGGAAGGATTGGAAATGAGTTGCATATCCACCAGAGGGACAGAGTCAAATAAATCGTGGTGCATCCATCCCATCATCGAATACTCTGCGGTGGTTTAAAAGAATAAGGGAACTATGTGTGCTGATATGGAAAGATCTTTAACATTTATAGGCAAAAAAATCAAGGTGCAGAATCCTGTGTGAAGTTTGCCAGTCATTTGTACATAGGGACAAAGAAAGGATAAAGTTGTCTCCAAAGATAGAGGAGAAATGTTAGTGGCTACCTCTAGGGAGGGCTAAGGGGGTGAGGGATGGAGGGAAACTTCACTGTATACTCTTGTTCCTTTGGAAACTTGTACAATGAACATATGCTATCTATTCAAAATAAAAAGCATTAAAGAAGAAAGGAAATGCCTTTGAGAGTTAAAATAGCAATCGTTTCATTGAATCAGATTTATTTCCTGTTAGGATGTCTACGGGTCACACCTAACCTTGATCTTCTGTGAAAGTATATCTTAATACACAATGTTGCAATCCCATAATAACACCAGGAAGGCCGTTAGATTCCACTGGTGCTTTATGGTGGAGAGAGAAATGTACGACCTAGAAGGACCAAAGCTGTCTTTATTATTCATAATATTATTAATACCTCCCATTTGTTGACCAAGAGGCACTTTATTTATTTTTGGCTATGTTGGGTCTTACGTTGCTGCGCACGGGCTTTCTCTAGTTCCGTCGAGCGGGGCTACTCTTCGTTGAGTTGCGCGGGCTTCTCATTGCGGTGGCTTCTCGTTGCGGAGCACAGGCTCTAGGCACGCGGGCTCAGTAGTTGCGGTGCACGGGCTTAGTTGCTCTGCAGCATGAGGGATCTTCCCGGACCAGCGCTCGAGCCCGTGTCCCCTGCATTTGTAGGCGGATTCTTAACCACTGCTCCACCAGGGAAGTCCCAAGAGGCACTTTTCAAATGTAATTTCTCCTCCTCACATCAACCCAGAAGGTGGGTGTAAGGAAACTGAATGGCTTTTTAAATAAAACCAAACTGTGTCTGCCCCCTGCCATGTGAGAAGGGGCTCCTGGATCTCAGTGGTTCAGTCTTATCCCCTAATATTTTTCTTTCCCTCATGAGCAGTGGTTCTGAAACTTGAGCTGTCAGAAGACCCCCCAACCTCAAAGCATCAGGAGGTCCAGAGTGGATCCCTGAGCCTCACTGTCAAGTGACAGCACTTGGAGAAAGGCTGCTGAGGTCACCTGTCCCAATTACTGCTGTTCTCTCTTGGCCGGCCTCGAAGACTCAGCTTTCCCATTTGGGCCTCAGCTGGGCCTTTGAGCTTTGCATTGGTTTCCCATTGTGTGGAGGAATGTCAACTGGAGTATTTAAGTACAGGAATATACTGGATAAAGGAATATATAAATGTCCTACTAAGTAGCTAACCTGGGATCTGAGCCCAGTTCTCTTACTCTGAGAGCCATACTTTCTCCACTATTTCAAATGTTGGGACAAAGGGGACTTTCATGTTAATAGTATCTTTGCTACTTTAAATATGGAGCAGGCAGTGTGGTCTAATGTAGAAGTAAACATAACAGTAGATAAGAAACCCAGCTACTTTATTTCCTAAAGCTTCAGAAAGGCCCAACCCTCCGTGGTCCCTGCACGGACGGAACATGGGAGGTGAAGATGCAAACATCACCGGCTACTTCGAATCCCAGGTTTGCGAAAGTGACTGCAAAGGCCTAGCAGTGGGAACTTGCATGCCCATCCAAGTCCAGGAAAGGCAGTCACCCCCGAGGCTGCACTCAGAGCTTCCCTGTTGACTGAGGAGCAGACTGTGAGCTTTGACAGATCGCTGAAGTCAGGATGGAGGGAGGCTGGCCCCGGGTTCAGAGCACCCTCATGGCCAGCTCTGTTTGTACAGACTGTGTTCACATACAGTGTGTGCAACGGCAGTGCATGTGCCGTGGAGGGCGGGCACGTCCCCTGGCTGGGTGTCCCATGGAGAGCTTCAGTGCACGCAGCTCCGTGATGCTTCGTACAGTAGAAGAGCTTCCATGTGGGTAAACAAGCTGTATTTTCTCACCTAAGTATCAAAACAGAAAAAAAAAATTAAACAGTAGGTCTAATTATGAGCTGACACACTGAATTCCACAGGTCACAGATCATATAATCTGTTATGATGAAAAGAGGAAACATCTGAGGACGTACTTAGTGGTGATAAAAGTGTCATAAATGGAAAGAGGTATTGTTTCTGTCCTTCTGCCCGGTTTTCTTTTGTCCCAACACCTGCCTTTCTTGGGTTCCGGTTAGGCAGGCACGGGTCAGTTTGGTTAGCTTAGAGTAAACCACGGAACTCCAGGCCTTCGATGAGAGCCATGACACTTAAATTCAAAAGCCAAAGTAACTTTCTGAATCTGAAGGCTTAATATCTTAGCCAAGTTAGCTCTTCCTGTCTGGCCTGAAATTAATCCGCTGCGCTGCGCCCAGCTGCACTGCCCACAGGGCTTGGAGAATTAGATCCCTCCCAGGTTACGATTCTAGTACTGAGGTCAGGGAAATCACAAACTTTCACAGGCCAGGAATCTTCACTCTGCCTAGTGGTTCAGTAATTTGCTAGTGAATAAATGGCAAAGGAATAAAGAAAATAGAAACATCACTATTTTGCCCTTCCTGTGGAAATGTGTGACTCAGGCATTCATCAGTGGACAGAACCCATCCACTGAAAGGTGAGAGGAGCTGAATCACCCCAAGGTGCCCGGGTGTCACCCACAGTCGCTGGCTGCTGGTCACGGGGAAACAGGCTTCACACACTGTGGATACGGACAGCTTTCCCCAACTCCTGTGTCCTCTGGAGTTTTTACGGGGGAAATGGTGAGGGCAGTTTTCTAGGTCAAATGTATTCAAAAACTTATTTGAATCAGACAAGGTTATTTTTTTCTGCAGCTCTTCCGAGAGAGCCTTGACTAAGCTCCCGTGAATGAGAGCATAAAAGAAGCTTATGCTACGGAGCATTTCCCAAACTTCCTTAACCATGAAGCCCTTTCGGAAGGAGCATCTCATGGACTGTCCGTCTGTCGGGTCCAGCGTCCGGGTTCCTGCCTTCCAGCCCTCCAAGCCAGGGCACGGTGAGGAACTCAGGCCTTGCAATCAGGCGGATGCTCCCACTTTTTAGCTGGCAAGTTATTCAAACCTCCCAGGCCTCAGTGTTTTAATCTATAAAGTGGAACCAATAAGTATCACATCATACACGTTGTTGAGTTTTTGTTAGAATTAAAAGGAATGATGTCTGTGCAAAGCCTGACACTGTCAACAGTAGCTTTCCACTTTCCTGCATCCCCTTAGGACATAAATGTCCAGTTCTCCTTCCCTGAGTCCCCGTTGGGAAGGGCCTGTACTCCCACCTGCCCTCCTGTCTTTTGCTACTGGGTTTTTTTTTTTTATTAGGGAGAGGTTGTACCTTGCACCACCCTTTAATCCTCTGAGCATTATCTACTCTCCTGAAGGACAAACGTGGAGATAGGTTATCTGTGTGGATTTCTGGCCTTGGAGGAAGGTCGGAGGGGTCAGAGCTCGCGGGGTGGGGGTGGGGGTCTCATCTCTGCTTCTCCTGCACGATCATTTGGTTCTGTGTATGCGGAAGACCAGGTTGGGGGGAAACCAGGTCCACCCAAAGGGTAGGTCCCAGTTCCGACCCAGGCTTAGCTGGTGGTAGGAGCCTGCAGGCGGAGCTGGCCCTGAGCCCTGTGAGGGGCTCTGAGGTAGTGGTTACAGGGGCCTGGGAAGTCCTCTCTCATCTCCAGCTAACACTGACCTGAAACTCTACCTCTGTGAGGATGCTCTTGAAGACGGTGTTGTATTGACAGAACAGGAAGCCATCCTTGGAGGGGCTCCCCCTGGCTAAACACAGACAGGCTGAGTATTGAAAAGAATGACTGCAGACAGTGGAAACATGCATGTGATTTTGTGAGTTCATGATTGTCAGGGAAAAGCAAAAAGATAGATACACCACAGAGTGGGAGATTTTTGTAAATCATATACCTGATAAGCGACTTGTATCTAAAATAGTTAAAGAACTTGTAGAACTCAATAATACAAAGACAAAGAACCCCATTAAATAATAAGCAAAGGATCAGAATAGACATTTCTCTGAAGAAGATGGACAAATGGTCAACAAATGCATGAAAAGATATTCAACATCTTTAGCAATCAGAGAAATGATAATCAAAACCATAATGAGATACCACTTCACACTCTCCAGTATAGCTACAATCAAAAAAATGGAGAATGGTAAGGATGTAGATAAATAGGAACCCTTGTGCACAGCTGGTGGGAAAGGAAAATGGTGCATCTGCTTTGAAAAACAGTCTAGCAGTTCTTTGAATGATTAAACACAGAGTTACCATGTGACCCAGCAATTCCACTCCTAGGTATACACCCAAGAGAAGTGAAGACATACATCCTCATAAAAACTTGTGTACGAATGCTCATAGCAGCCCTGTAAATAATAGCAAAAAAGTGAAAACAACTCAGATGTTTAATCGTCTGTGAGTAGGTAAATATGGAATATCCATAAGATGGAATATTGTTCAGCAATAAAAAGAAATGAAGTTCTGACAGGTGCTACAACATGGACGGATCTTGCAAACACTGCTAAAGTACAAGAAGCCAGACACAAAGGACCACATATCCTGTGATTCCACTTACGTGAAGAGTAGGCAAATCTGTAGAGACAGTAAGTTGCCTGGTGGCTGCCTCCGGCTGGGGGGGTTGGGGAAACAGAGATGCTAATAGGTCTACGCTCTCCTCTTGGGGTGATGAAAATGGTCCAACATTGGTTGTAGTGATGGTTGCACATCTGTGACTATGCTAGAAACCATGGACTTGTACACTTTTAAGGGATGAATTGTAGGATATGTGAATTATATCCCAATAAAGTTATTTTTTAAAACTTAACAGAAAAAAATCTTTAAAAAGATGCATAGAGGGCTTCCCTGGTGGCACAGTGGTTGAGAATCCGCCTGCCAATGCAGGGGACACGGGTTCGAGCCCTGGTCCAGGAAGATCCCACATACCACGGAGCGACTAAGCCCATGCGCCACAGCTACTGAGCCTGTGCTCTGGAGCCCGCGAGCCACAACTACTGAACCTGTGTGCTGCAACTACTGAAGCCTGCGCCTAGAGCCCGTGCTCCGCAACAAGAGAAGCCACCGCAATGAGAAGCCCGTGCACCACAACTAGAGAAAGTCTGCGTGCAGCAGCAAAGACCCAACACAGCCAAAAATAAAATGTAAATAAATTAATTTAAAAAAAAAAAGGTTAGTTATTGCCTAAATGGAAAAGCATCTCTTTAGTTTGAGGGTAGTTTTTGCAGTTAATTTACATAATGCTGTTTATTACTATTAAAATGTTCTGCCTATGTATTCATGTTAGGAAAGCTTTGTAAAATCATTATTATTGATCTGTAGTCCAAAAATTTCAATTGCAAATAAATTCTCATACCTGTCTAGCTAGGACACAAGTGTGAAAAAGTTCACTTTTTTTAAAAGAAATATTTTTTTATTTATTTGGTTGTGCCAGGTCGTCGTTGTGGCATGCAAACCCTTAGTTGCAGCATGCATGTGGGATCGAAACCGGGCCCCCTGCATTGGGAACGCAGAGTCTTAACCACTGCGCCACCAGGGAAGTCCCCCCTAAATTCACATTTTAAGTGAAGTTTTTAAGCTTCAGGTTTAGCTCATTCATATGCAGTGTGATGCTGGGGAGAAAACACAAACCACACAGCTCTTTGTTGCCTTTGATCACTGAATATTTGGCAAACAGTCCCTTTATTTCAAGAAATCCTTGAACTGGAGGTAAAGTAAGAGTAAAACTCTGCCAGTGAGCACTGGCACACATCATTACATTCCTTGTCTTTAATGGGTTCTTTCAACAAATCCATTAAACTGAGGATGAGTCATAGCATTGGCACACATTTAAGGAACAATTAAAAAAAACTATTTATGACACTCTTCGCAGGGTCTGCTTCAGAAAACCAAATACGAATATTTTCAATATGCATCACGCAATGGAACAAAGCAATAAGAGAAACATCAGTGTCATGTTTTAAAATTCCAGGGACTTCCCTGGTGGCACAGTGGTTGAGAATCTGCCTGCCAATGCAGGGGACACAGGTTCGTGCCCTGGTCTGGGAAGATCCCACATGCCGTGGAGCAACTAAGCCCATGGGCCACAACTACTGAGCCCATGTGCCACAACTACTGAAGCCAGTGGGCCTAGAGCCCATGCTCCGCAACAAGAGAAGCCACTGCAATAAGAAGCCCACACACCGCAACGAAGAGTAGCCCCCACTCACCGCAACTAGAGAAAGCCTGCGCTCAGCAACAAAGACCCAACGCAGCTGAAATAAATAAATAAATAAATAATTCCCCAAAATTCCTGATTTCAGCTAACATAGTTGGAGCACCATCCATTGTGTTAGAAATTACACCCATTGTTTTCACCTGTAGCTGACACTGTAAAAGACCCCAAAATGCCTGCCTTGGGCTCTATTCTCCAGGCCATGAATTGGCAACATATTTCTTCCTACCTTTGCAAGTCTGCTGTTGGCCTGGTACATGGCTTCAGCCTTGGACCAGCCCATGCCATCTTCCTTCATTTCATATCTCGTTCCATATTCGACTTGTTTAGGTGCGTTTTAGATCCGTTTATTATTATTACCTTTTAAAACCTAAATGATGTTTCGAGCAATTGAAAAATGGGTGTATTCTGAATACATAATATTGGCAACTTGCCACCAATTTTTCATGAATATGAATTTTCTTTATCGTAACATGCAGTGCCCACCCTGCTGTGTCAGCTGCTAGTTTCTTCAAGACACATTACAGATGGTTTCCTCTGATGCCCCATCCTGGTTTCTTCTTGTTTTACCTGCAGAACACCCCACAAGCTCTGCCAGCTTTCCACAGCAGTGCCTCATCTCAGCCAGAAGCCAGTGGGCTGGGAGCTTGGATTCTAACGGCTCCAACTAGGCCTCAGTTAACACATCTTCTAAATGGGAAAAAGGACAGAGATGAAAGTAGCTGGTGGCGTTGTGGCATAGTTGAAGTGTATATACCCTATCAGTATAATGCGGCTACACAGATTAGTCACAAACACTGAAACACAGGATAAGATCAATCAATTTCTTCAGAGACCTTTCACCCACAAAATGGGTTAAAGTTTGACTGGGTTAAGTCTATTGACTTGACCTCAAAGACACTTCCACATGGGCCGTGCCCTGCGGCCTGGATTGCAGTCTGAGCGGCGGATCTAAAGGCTAATATTTGCTCTGTCCTCAACTGTTATCCTCGGTCTAGTTCTACGCTTCAAAAGAGAAGATGCAGCTTTACAGGATTCTATGCTGATCAAGCAAACGCTAGGGTCCTTGGGTCATTTAGCTGAAGGAGACATTGCCTGCAACAGCAATAAAAGTTACTCTGGACTTTTCCACCGAGAGAGAGAGGGACCCCGTGTGGTGTGGCACCTCCTGTGGTCCCCACGTGTCACGCAGCTCCCCTCCTGGGGGGAGAAACAGGACGGCCCCAACTTCACTCCACATTCCCTTCACCGAAGCTCCTGAGACAGGACAGCTCCTCACGCAGCTCAGAATAGCCCAGGGTTTGAGCCTGTGGCTTCCAGGTGCCAGAGGGAACGTGCTTTTCTATTTTCACACACGGCTGGTACCGGCTGTGGAAATGAAGCCTTCCAGTGACTTTGGGTGGCGTGGGGAGCGGAAGGGGGAGGTTTTCTCTACCTAGTGACCCCAGATCTTACAGGCCGCCCCCCCCCACCATCTCTGCGCTGCTCCCATGCTGGTCCACTTCCAGTCTCCATCCGTCCCACGGGTGCTGCCTGAGAGCCTGGGAGATGCCAGGCGGCGCACCTGAGGTTCAGGGAAACACAAACAGATGAGGACTCTGCTCACATTCCAGCAGGAGAAGCAGACACAGACAGAGAGAACAAATTAATGCACTTCTGCCAAGTGCCAGGAGAGGAAGGGAGGGTGATGAGATAGAGCAGGATGTGGACAGGGCAGCCTAGGCGGGCCCGCTGCTGCTTTGGGGGAGATCATCGGAGAAAGCCTCTCTGAGAAGCTGAGGCCTGAATCCACAGCAGGAGCCTCTAGGGAAGGGTGTCCGGGCAGAGGAGATGGCAGAGAGGACCAAAACTCCTTTTGTTAGAGAAACAGCTGGGAGTCGGGGTAAGGGACAGGCCGGGTCGCCCAGCACAGGTGGGTCGTGTCAGCTGGTGTCTCCGCCCCCTGGCACCTTCCCCACGGCCTCCGGGGAGGCCTCCCTGACTGGCTGAGTGAGCCCAGCTCCTAGACAGCCCTGTGCGATCAGCCGGCCCCCATCAGGCTTCTTCACACAACAGCCGTGGGTTCACTGAGCACCCGTCACCATGGACCTACCCAGTGTCGTTTCTGCCCAAGGGGCTCAGAGCTAAGGGGGCGCAGGGAGCTGAATGCCGCTTCCGCTCCAATCCACATGGTGAACCCTAACCCGCGTGTGATGGCACGTGGAGGGGGGCCTCTGGGAGGGGCTTAGGGTTAGACGGGATCATGGGGAGGGGCTCTTACAAGATGAAGGGACCAGAGCCGTCTCTGAACCAGGAAGCGGGTCCCCACCAGACACCGAGTGGGCGGGCGCCCCGACCTTAGACCCCCGGCCCCCTGAACTGTCTGCTGCTTCAGCCCCCAGCCCGAGGAACTCTGCCTGAAGGCTGATGCCTCCAGGATTCAGGGTCCTGCCCAGCTTCCTTAAGGCCTGTGCCAGTGTCAGGGTAGGACAGCGCCGGGGCCGCCCGCAGAGAGGTCACCGTGCGGGGGACTGGGGTGTGGTCCCGGCCCAAGCGGTGGGCACTGAGACACTGCAGTTCTGGGGCTTTTCTCTGTCGGACCCCAGGGGCTGGAGAATGAGGGGTGCAGGTGCTGGTGGGACCCAGCGGGCCATGAGCAACCCGTGTCTTGGCTTTGCCTGTGCCTTTGTGTGCTGCAGGTGGGGAGCGAGGGGTAAGTGTTTCCCCGGGGACACAAATGCGGCTCTATCAAACCAGTCTGCCAGATGCCACTAGGCTGCGTCGCAGGCCAAGAGCTGTCACCGCGTGGTGACCTCTCCTGATGAGCCGGTGGTGGATGAGGGCTCCTGCTACAGTGGGGAGGGAGGAGGCCCCCACGCACAGCTCGCCCAGTGGGGAATATTGATGGGGGACCGGGGACCACACAGTGAGAGCTGCCAGAGGCAGAGAACGCCAGACACAGGCCCAGATGAAAAGGAAGACAGAGTCCCAGCCAGCTCGGATTCTAGTGAGGGGAGAGGACCAGGGGGCTGGGCGCAGCAGGTGGCCAGGGAGCCACCAGGGCTCTGCCAGCAGCCTTGGGATGAGCAGGTAGAGTGCGCTGTCTCTGGCCGTGCAGCTTCCAGGCCTGCCCTCCGGAAAGTTCTGCAAGGTACTTACTCCTCTATAAGAATTCGCTTTCTGCTTAAACTTGCTAAAGTGGATTCTCTTGTTTGTAAGTAAGACTCCTGACCAATGTACTAGAACGGTGTCATCCAGTGGAACTTTCTGCCTTCATGGAAATGTTCTAGAATCTGGGCTGTCCAACCTGGGAGCCCTGGCCTCCTGCGGCCATGGGGCACTTGAAATGTGGCTGGTGTGGCCACAGAACCGAATTTTGACTTCTATTTAATTTTAAGCAATTTAAATTTAAATAGACAACCATGATGGGAGCACACCCTATTAGACGGCATGGAATTATAAATTTAAGGTGGGGTGCGCCTCGAGATTAGCTGAGAACACACTAGCCAAGGTCATGGGGGTCAAATACCAGATAAACAGGCTGGACTTTCTCCAGAAGAACCAGAGCTGCTGAAGCTTTTCCTTTAACACAGTAAAGGGATACGGGCACCACTGTCTGTTGATAGAATTTTAAGCCTCAGCGTGGACAATGGGCTTGGGGGGCAGTGCTGCAGTGGGGAGCCCAGTCAGGAGGTCACTGTGGCTGCCCAGGTGAGCAGAGAGAAGTGGGGATAACGGGAATGAAAGGAAGCCCCGGCTCAGGAGGCGAACCAGCAGGATCTGAAGGTTGATGACGCGGGAGGGGCTGGGGGAGAGGCTCTGGACCAAAGGACGGATCCATCTCTGGATGGATCCTTTGGAAATGGTGTGAGTCAAAGTGTCTCCACTGAGTTCAGGGATCAGGAAGGAGCAGCGAGTTTTGGGAAGCTGGGGTGAAGACGCAGGTTCAGGATGATGAACCAGGATGAAGTGCTTGTCAAATGTCTGCTTGGCAACGAGCAGCTTGGTGTCCAGCCAGGGGAGGACTTGGCTGTTTTTGGGACTTAGAGGCACGCATGGCATTCTGCTTCTCCAACAGGGCTGATCCATGGAATCACAGAGATGCTTTACAAATGCAGGTATGCTCCAGGGGCTTCCCTGGTGGCACAGTGGTTGAGAGTCTGCCTGCCGATGCAGGGGACGCGGGATCGTGCCCCGGTCCGGGAGGGTCCCACATGCCGCGGAGCGGCTGGGCCTGTGAGCCATGGCCGCTGAGCCTGTACGTCCAGAGCCTGTGCTCCGCAACGGGAGAGGCCACAGCAGTGAGAGGCCTGCGTATCACACACACACAAAAAAAATATATATATATCTTGCCTGGGGCTTCCCTGGTGGCACAGTGGTTGAGAGTCCGCCTGCCGATGCAGGGGACACGGGTTCGTGCCCCGGTCCGGGAAGATCCCACATGCCGCGGAGCGGCTGGGCCCGTGAGCCATGGCCGCTGAGCCTGTGCGTCCGGAGCCTGTGCTCCGCAATGGGAGAGGCCACAACAGTGAGAGGCCCGCGTACCGCAAAAAAAAAAAAAAAAAAAAAAAAAATACAGGTACTTTCCAAATCTACTGTCTGAGCATCTCTCCTTGGTGGTTACCAGAGTCTTTGATTCACAGCCATTTTCACCACCAAAGACCTTTTTTGAAATTGTTTTTCCTATAGACCTGTTTTAAGAAAGACTGTCTAATAAAGATATATTTGTTAAGTAACTTTTCTGCTCCTCTACAGGAGTATTTTAAAAGAGAAATTTTAAAATTTCCCCTATGTGTGAGATAAAGTTAATGTAAAACCAACCAAAGCTCAGAGGAGCCTGACGTGTTGCCGTGTAGGCTTCTGGTGTGTAAATTTATGTTTCTCACACAGCTTTTGGTAACGTTGACATAGATCTCAGATGCCCAGATCTGCCAAGAGCTCAGGCTGGCAGTCCCTGACCGGGTATGAGGAGCCAGGGGCAGGATTGGGGACAGCTGCCATCCCCCCACTGTCCCAGGGAAGCTGCGATCTGGGAGGGGTGCCAGGGAGGGAGGGGACACTTTCAACACTGCGCTCTAGTGGTACATTGTGACAATTGCAAACTCACGGAAAACCCTTGCTCTGTGCCCGAGGCTGTAGTGAAGCTTTGGGGGGAGGAAATGAACTCATGTGACCCTCCCTGCCCTGCAGTACCTGACCCCCACCGCCCTGTGCTGACCCACTGGTGACGCCTTCTCCAACCCTGTTTGAATTTGCCCACCGTTGCCCCCCTTGTCCTCTGTTTCTCCCACAGTGCTCAGTACCCTTTGAGAGCCACATCCTCTGTGTGATTTGTTTCTTCTGTTTCCCCTCACTAGGAAAAAGCCTGATGGAGGGCAGAGAGCTTTGTCTGCTTTGTCTGCTTCCCTGGTGCCTGGCGAAGAGCTGGTGTCAGGAAATCTTTGTGTGAATGAACCAGTAGATCGAGAGCCGTCCGACCGAGAACCTCCCCGACTGTGGCTCGCGGCGCTCTCCTTCCTGGACAGCACTGGACACCCGCTGCGGTGGGCCCTCCCCTTTCAGCGCCTCTATCAGCCATCAGGAGGCTGAGGCCCCCGCCCAGGGGTCACTGCCTTCTCCCATTTCCACAGGGGGTCCTGGAAGGTTTTGTTGGAGGAAATGGAAGTCTGGAGTCACTAGAACTTTCGGGGGATGTGGGAGCCTGAGTCGCAGCCTGTGAACTGTAGTCTGGGAGGCGTACTGACCTCTGGCTTCCTTTTGTCTAAAATGTCAGGGACAGTCGACTGTCCGGTTCCTGTGAGGCCAATGTTTATTATTTTATCATTAATCTTCTCAAGGGCTTACACATTAAACTTTCACTAGTGTTCATACCAAAGTCTTTTAGATCGAGTTGTATGTGAGTCTGGGTTTCCTTGGGTGTTTTCCAGGTTTCACTGGGGATATTTTGTAATTAGGCAAGAGTTTACGTTGTTAGCAAAACCTTAGGCTCTAAAAATGTGTTTTAAAGTTATGTGAAGAGCTTAACTCTGCTCTTAATTTCTCTTAAGAAAATCTTTTCTTTAGTCTGAACACTTACTTTTTTCAACTGTTATTTAGGACTGAAAACAAACCTGATTGATCCAGTTTCCAAGTCCATAAAGAAGCAGAGTTTGAAAGTCTGTGGGTTTTGACGTGTCTCCGTCTGATCAAAGTTTCCAATTTCACAATCTACCCTTCAGCCCAAAGCAGAACCCAGGAGAGCTGAGATCAGGGGCCAAACTGGCTTCCTATTACCTCAGGAAAGAAAACCCCGTGTGATAAAATTTGGGGAAAACACCGAAATAAACGGAACTTGCTGCCAGCAATGATGTTTCAGAGCTAAGAACACAGCTATGATTTGGAAATCGTGGCTTTCTTGCCCAAGCTCAGGTGTGATGAAAACAGCATAGTGGAGATGGTTTCTCTGCCAAACATTTATTTGATGTTTCTCCTCATCATGGTAGTGACAAACACATGCCCAAATTGGACAGACGTCGTAAATGAGTGTTCTTGATTTTGCATCCTGAATTATAGGGGAATCAATTAAATAAAATTCAAAAGTCATGGGCTCAACATTGAAAGGTTGGTAATATCTGTTGCTGAGGAGAACCAGCAAATCTTAAGGATTAGTGTACGTTTTGAATTCCCTTCCTGAATAAAATGGCGAGTCCCCTTGGTCTGCTCTGCTTTTTCCTCAGAGCGCACGCCACCTTGGCATCTACCGTTTATGTGCTGTTACTGGTTTGCTTTCTCTCCCCTGCTGGAAGCTTAGTGTCACCAGAGGAGAGCCCTGCCCTGTGGCTGTGGAACCTCTTAGGACAGCGAGGGGAGTGTGGTCCAAGCTCAGGAAATGTGTTTGTTTGTTTGTTTGTATTTTGCGGTACGCAGGCCTCTCACTGTTGTGGCCTCTCCCGTTGCGGAGCACAGGCTCCGGACGCGCAGGCTCAGCGGCCATGGCTCACGGGCCCAGCCGCTCCGCGGCATGTGGGATGTTCCCGGACCAGGGCATGAACCCGTGTCCCCTGCATCAGCAGGCGGACTCTCAACCACTGTGCCACCAGGGAAGCCCATGAAATGTGTTTTGATTGAGCGAATCTCTGCTATGAGGGATCATCTGTTTAGTCTGAGTTTCCACATGCCAGTGATGAAATGACTGTCACTATGTGAAAGCACTGTGACAAGCTGAAGCAGCTGGGGCGGTTGTCCTCCCATCCGTGGAGGTGTCCTCGACCCTTGTACGGCCAAGGAATCTGAGCCCTGGGATGGGGACGTGTCCACACCACACTGGCAGCAAAGCCCGACCCCACGCCCAGCCTCTGACTCGGGATCCTGAGTCACAAGCTGCCCTGCGATCTCCCCTCGTACACGAGATTTACTCATTTTACCTAGGAGATCACAGACCGGATAAAACACCAGGGATTTGGTGGGCGGCATAGCTGGGTGACCCGGGGGCTGCCTTGGAAACCAGGAGCCCAGGCCCGAGGCTCCCTTACCCACCTCATGTTTCCAGCATCTTGGGAAACAAATACGGTCAATGGTCTGGGTTGGCATTACTTAGGACAAGTGGCAAGCTGGATTTGCAAGTATGGATACAATGCTCTGCATGAAAGGCACCTGGAGGACTAGGTCACATCCTGCAAAAGACGGATGTGCGCGCTTGCGGTTGAGTTAGCGGGACGTCCCCCGAGACACTGCATAGCCGGGGAGACAGGACTGCGTCCCCGTCCCGAGCAAAGCATGGCTGTTTGCTTGCAGCCCATTATAAATGACTGGTGTTTCCCAAGTCGGGCCCCGGCTGTCACACAGCCCTCTAGGCAACCCTCAGCCTGGGCCACATTCCACCACCCCCGTGAGACCGGGGGGCCAGGGGACTGACGCACACGGTGTCTCGCTGTTTGCTATGGGGGTGGGTGGGCTCTGACCCGGAGTCTCGTGTCTCGGTCCGGCATCCACGAGACTGCGGCAGGTAACTTGTCAGCTTCTGAGAAAGCAAAGCCCCAAAGCAACACAGTTCCTGAATCTCGTTCCCCTGTGAGCCACACACAGGCTGAAACGTGTGGCCAGATCTTTGCTGGCCCGGCAGACAGAGTGACGGGCCCTGCAAAGATGTCACGTGCTGGTCCTGGGGCAAAGGGGAGCTGAGGTGGCAGGTGGAATTCAGGTTGCTGACCAGCTGGCCTCACAGAAGGGAGCGTGTCCTGGGTGCTCCAGGTGGGTGACGGATGTGAGGACCGTAGCTTCGGCCCCTGCGGCTGGCTCTGAGGCTGGAAGCACACTGGAAAAGGGCTAGAAAGGTCTCCCCTGGAGCCCCCAGAAGGAATGCAGCCCTGCCCACACCCTGATTTCACCCCATGGGACCCATCTCGGACTTGTGACCTCCAGAACTATCACATAACGAATTGCTCAGCACCACCAGGTTAAGGGGATTTATCACAGTGGCAAGAGAAGATAACACACATCGGATGTAAGAGATGTTTTCTCCAATTCAATCTCTTCCAGTTGGCGTTTTCTGAGCATGCTCTGGGGCAGCAGGAGAAAGATCTCCTTGGGCGTTATTGTTGGCCCTGAAACTCAGCGCTCCACCTGTCCCGTGAGGCTGTAGGATCTCGGGATGGTCCCGCACCTGCTGGGGAAGCAGCCCCAAAACGATGGCAGAGATGTGTGCGTGGGGGGGGGTCCCACCGGCGGACACACGCAGGTTAGGAACTGGCCAAGAGGGAAGAAGAAATTAGGTTGCAGAGCTCACGACCGACAGCGTAGCTTCTTGTTTTATTTCTGTACGAAGAAAAGATGGGCGTGAGGTGGCAGGTGGTACACCCGGGAGAGACGGCGGGGATGGCGCCCAGCGGACCACCGGGCCACCTGCTTCGCTACCAACATGACCGTCCCGTCTCCTGCTGGGCTGCACAGGGAGCGGACGCGCACACACGTGCTCACACGTGTACACGTACACACGCGTGCGCACACACGTGCATCACACACTTGGGCACGCATTTACACACCCACACGTGCACGCACGCGTGCCCCCGTGCACGCACAGCTCTCAGGGTGGGGGACGGCCGTGCCGCCTGCCCCCACGAAGAGGCCAGCTGGTGGCGGCAGAGGCTGGGAGCAGCTGGAAGGAAGTGCAAGGGGAGGGGGAGGGCCTGGTAAGCTCACCTGCAGGCTGTTATTCGTGACGGTATAGAAAGTCCAATATCACAGTTATGCTAGAAAAATATTACACTTCATAAAACCCATGTTTATTAAAAAAATCTATTCAGAAAGTCTGGAAAGCGTAATAAATATCGTAGAGTGGCCGCCCATCTCCAACATAAAATATAAAGCGTGAACACGAGAGTCCCCTGTAAACACGGACGCGGGCAGGGACACAAAGTGCTGGCGGTGTCCTCGGGGGAGCGCGGGCTCGGCTGCAGCTGGCGGGTCCCTTCCTGGTGACGCCCTGAGCCCGCGGGTGGCTTCTCCTCATCACTCAGGACCTGCGGTGTCCTTTCCATTCTAGAATCCCACGGCTCTTGGAGAGGTGAGGCCACCAAACCACATGGGAGAGAACGAGTGCAGATCGGACCCCTCCTGTGCTGGAGGCACCCAGAGAAGCAAGGTCACCACCCCAGGCGGCGCTGGGTCACGTCAGCCAGCAGGACTGGCTCGCGTCGGAGCCGTGACCACTCAGAGCCCTGACAGCCTTCCGTGCGGCCACACACACGCGGGAAGTTTGAAATCACGACCGACTGCCCCTGGGGAACAAGCGAAATCTCACTCTTGCCCAGTGTGACGTGGGGGACAGCATCGGGCAAAGCTCTCCCTCTGGGGGGGCGCCAGGTGTTTCTCTTAAAGTGGGCAGGCGCCGGGGTGGATGGGACTACAGTGGGTACCACGGAGGGGGACCGGCAGGGCCGAAGGCCTGAGACCCCGGGTTCGGGTTTATCACAACCAAGTCTGTGGTTTTGGTGATCCAGAGGGGGTCTGACTCTACAGGAGGGCAGGGCAGCCAGTTAACTTGCTGGGCTGTCACACCACGTGTGCAAATCCCGCAAGGCCTTGCGTGAATGGTGGAGGTGCCCCGTACAGGTGAATAACGCGGTGATGGCACCTTCATTCACATACCGACTGCCGGTTAGGAAGCCCAGCCACTGGCTACTTGAGACTTAAGCCAGTTCAATTAAACACAGGCTCTCAGCTTCTCTAGGCTGCCTCTCTGCAGAAGGGTTTCAAGTACCACTTTGTTTGCACAAGGGCGAGGGCCTGGAGGTATCTCAGGGCATTCGAGTTGGTTTAGCAGAGAGTGGGGAACAGCCGGGGTGCCCTGCCACGGGCGGGGTCCGCTGAGGGGCGAGTCCCGGGGTCCCCAAGCCCAGGACAGAGGCCCAGGCGGCTGATGGACCAGCCGTTGCCTGTGCGGCAAACACAAGATACAAGGACCGCTGTCGATTGCTGGGAGGGCAAAATCTGTGACCTGGGACCACCCAGGTTTTCCTAAGTTTCTAATAACAGACAAAATAGTTCTGACCTAAAACAAAACTATTGTGGGTGGAAATCTTTTGAGCCTTGGGAAAAAGCACTTTCTATTGAGAAATATGTGAAGTGCCCAAGAGGGCTTTGTGGGAAAACAGGTACATGAATGAGTCCCCACCTTTTTATTCCTTGTGGTTCTGAGGAAAAAAAAAAAAAAAGGCTCATGGGGTAATTAAAGCTTCTGCGATACATTTATATTTTCAGGTCTGAAAACCATTAGACCAAGCTAGGGAGCTATTTTTTAGAAGGCGGCATTGTTTTTGTTTTTGTCGGTTGAGTTGGGTACCAGAGTGAGTTGAAATGGAGAGACTTTCAAAAATCGTCTTCTTGGTGAAAACCCGGCTGAGGCCAACAGGTGCTCCCCCTCCCCCCGAGGGCAGGGGGTGCCCAGCAATGCCGGCCAGTCACAGCACGGTGGGCAAGGGCCCTCCGGTCAGCCGGCTGGTGGGCCCCTGGTTTGGGGCCGGCTGGGAGGACACAGGCCTCTGTCCTCCAGGCCCCGGCGGTGGCTCGCCCTGCATCACACCCACTCCTGTGTTCACACGCCCCGGGGGACACATTAAATATCCCTGACATGTCAGGTGAGGACAGACCTGTGCAACAGAAACACAAAGCACGACACAAAAGCACAGCTTCCACACAGGGCGCCCCCGTGGGCGCCCCCGCTCGGCAACACGGCCTCTGCTCTCCTCCGGCCCCGGGCGGGGGGCAGGGGTCTCCAGGGAAGCCAAGAAGGGACTGACGGGAGGCACCCCAACTGAGGGTTCCCACGGGCCACAGGGTTTCCATGAAAGGGGAAAGCCAGCCCCTCTCGGAAGCTCGGGGCGGCCGCGGCGACCCTGGAACCGGGGCAGGAGTGTGAAGCAGCCGCTCCTGCAGCCCCCGGTCCTCAGGAGAACGCGAAAACATGGGCACAAGTTGGGCTGGCTCCCTCCCGGGGACGCGAGCGATTCTTGTGAAACGTGGCCACCGAGGCGAAGTTGCTGCTCCTGGAGCCAGGGTGGCCTCGCCCCATCAGATCTGCAACAGGAGGGAACACGGGGGCCTCAGTGCCAAGTGGGGGGCAATGAGACGAGGGCTCTTTGGATCATCTGGAGGGACCAGGCGTCTGCTCCTAGGTGCCCTGTGCCCACCGGTCACTCAGCCGTGGGCAGAGGCGCAGAAGCCGGGCCCCCAGGGCTCTGCCGTTAACTGTCACCTTCACACCGTGACACCTGGGCTGTGTGTGCCGGAAATCAGACCAGGTCACTGACTTTAAAACTGGAAAACACACGTCTCCATGGAAACACAAGCCATGACTGTGCAAGCCCCACAGGCTGGAGGAGCCTCCAGGCACTCGGCGCGGTCCGCGGAGGAAGGCCTCCGTCTGGTTGGCTGGGGGCGGAGGTGGCAAGGTGGGCGCAGCCAGGCGTCGGGAGGCCACCCGCCTGGATCCTCTCCGGCTGCCCAAGAAGGTGCAGGATGAGCGGGCGCCGGGCTCGGCTACAGCCGCGTGGACGTGAGTCTCTTCATGCCCCGGCGCTGGGCCAGGCTGGAGGACAACACGGGCTCCAGCCGCGGGGCCTGGGGGGCTCTGTTCAGGGCGAAGTAGGTGGCGGCCATTGCTCCCTGCAACACAAGGGAGCGGCGGTGACGCGGTGCCGGCCCCCGACCCGGCCTGGGCCTCGCCGAGCCTGGGCTACAGGAGGCCTTCCTTCAGGACCATGGAGCACCGGCTCTCAATCATCAGGGTGTTGCTCTGATTGCCGTGTCCACCCGCCCCTGACCCCATCTGTGAACCGTGCGGTGACTGGGCTCCCAGGGAGCCCCGGGGTGAGGTCCTCCCGGCCCCCAATCTGCCCTGCGGCTGCTGGGTCCCTGGGGTGCCCTCCTGGCAATGGCACACCAGCTCTGCCGATCTTGAGGATCCGGGACCAACCTGGGTGACTGGGCCCCTCCTGGAGCAGCTCTAAACCCGCGGGTGGTCTTGAATGGGTGGCTCCCAGCAGGAGAACCCCAGCCGCTGCACACCTCCCAGAAAAGGGCCCACCCCTTCTGTGTTAACAGAAGTTGTCACTTATTCAGAGTCTGGCATGTGACTGCATGTATGGGATGAACCAAGTAACCGTAAATACACCTGGGATGCCTATCTGGGCCTGTTACTGGTTCCCTTCTGGCACCCCGTGACCCCTGGGGTTAGCCGTGCAGGTATCGGAGCAGCTCTCCGGAGTCCCCGCCCCCACCATTCTGCCGTGGGGACCCGCGGTCGGTACCTTCACCAAGTGGACGTCTTGTCTGCGGAGCTGGTTTGGAGACAGGTACTCTCTGTTCACAATCCACGGGTGTTTGAGGACTTGAACTGCTGTCAGGCGCTGGTGAGGATCCACGTGGAGCATCTTGGACACGACATCCTGTGGGGGGAGGGGAGTGAGCGCTGCTGCTCCTCAGAGGCTTCCCGGCAAAAGTCCTTTCCTCCTCCTCACGGTGAGACCTCACCACCGTGCTGAGAGTGAAGCTCCGCACCTGGGGCCGAACGTTTACCCCCAGGTTTATACACATGTGAATTTTTTTTTTAAAGCTTTAACCATCGTCAACTTGGTGGATCACCCTAGGTTTATACAGTATTAAACATTTTATGTCTGAAGAGAAATCACATGTGGAAACGTTCAATAGCGGGTGTAAGTTACTGAAATATTATTTGCGTAAAAACGATAATCTTCCAAAGGGAGAAGCTGAAATAATGACTATCCCACAGATATAAACCAATCATAACAATGTCCTCGGTTACATTCTATCACATATAATAAATATTACTATCCTCAAATCCACAAATATTTGCTACAAATAATCACCAACTGTGGAATTAACAATCTGTTGCCGTTACTTGTGTCCAAAGGGGCTCATGTTCCATAGAGGTGATTTTCTTATTTGATTGTAACGTAATAGCAACAAAAACTCATACAATGGGTTTAAAGACTGAGCTCCACTTTAGATTTACATGTGGCAATACATGCAAATGTGTGTACCTACATGTACACACACGTACAATTAGAATTGTGATTTGCATCTGCATGGAATTCATGAGACTGTCTTCACTCGCTTGAGGCACCTGCCCTTGTGAGTCATCAGGGCTGTCCTTGGGGGAAAGCGGGTGAATATTACATCCCCGTCTTGTAGGTGAAGACGTGATGTGTATAGTTGTTCACCAGGTGCCCAAGGAAGAGCCTCAGCGAGAAGCCGTGCTTTTCCACTAGCCTCCTCTCCTTCTTTTATTGTTCCCATCACATTCCAAAATGAAATGAAATCAATTAGAGTATCTGTATAATGTGAAGTTCCATCACTCAACAGAATTTGTGGTCATCAACCGCAACAAAGAAATATTATACACTAACACAATATCCTTCTTCTACAGAGAAATACAATGCCTTTTAACATTTGATAACATTAATCTTGGTAACTTCTTGAAACAAATATCTCCTGGAATGACTGTTCTCCCCATTTCCATGTGTGAAAAATGAAAGCAGGGAGACCTTTATTGACTTGCTCAAGACCTCACAGTAAGGAATTCCCTGGTGGTGCAGTGGTTAGGATTCCACACTGTCACTGCCGAGGGCAGGGGTTCAGTCTCTGGTTGGGGAACTAAGATCCTACAAGCTGCGTGGCGAGGCCAAAAAAAAAAAAAAAAAAAGTAAAGCAGTGTGTTTTTATACAGTGCATGCAGGAGGCGGATAAAGTATTATAAAAACATACAAATCCGTAGGCTTTGCCTGTTTTCGGAGGATTGTAGGTTTTGTTGTGTGGTGAGCACAGAGTGGGGAAAGGCACAGGGGAACGAGCGAGGGGAAGATATGGCAGGGAAGGAGCAGGAAGAGGTCAGCAAAACGTCCTGGGAGGCAGCGAAGCCCTCTGCCTGCAGCTGTGACCTTGGTAACGTGTCCTGTACCTGACGAACTCCTTTCCTGCCACCTTTTCCGTGCCCCCCACTCCTGCTTGAAATCACCTCTCAAAGAAACCACCAGCACCCAAGTCCTGGTCTGTGGCTCTACTGTGGGAACCGGAACTAAGACAATTCCCATACCCTTTCAAAACAGAGTGGATGGAAGGAGAAATGCGGGTGTCAGGGTGCGACACAGGGGAAGTGCTCACTAAATGCCAGCTGCCATTACCTCCACCATCACCTCCACCACTTCCTCCACCATGACTTCCACCATCTCCTCCACCATGACCTTCACCATCATCTCCACCACTTCCTCCACCATGACCTTCACCATCACCTCCACCACTTCCTCCACCATGACTTCCACCATCTCCTCCACCATGACCTTCACCATCACCTCCACCACTTCCTCCACCATGACCTTCACCATTCCCATCATCTCCACCATGACCTTCACCACCACATCCACCATCTCCTCCATCATCTCCTCTGCCATCTCCACCATCCTCTTCACCACCTTCATCACCTCCATCATCTCCTCCACCATCACTGTATGAGGTCACACAGAGATGGTAATGGCAGAGTTGGAATCAGAACCCCAGAATTTCTCCTCCTCTGGTCATTTTATAGAAACACAGGAAATAGACTGTTGATGCTGTTTCTTACTGTGGTTGGACTATAATTTACTATTTGATTAGAGAGGAATTCCAAGTCTGATGGACAGAGAAACAGGGCTGGTCACAAATGGTGCAGCTGCAGAGAAGCCCCAGTTCAAAGTATTTTTTAATAACAGAAATACACCCCTGTACCAGAGCTCTACTTGATCAGTCTGTGAACACTCAGGGCAATCATTTTGCAACATCCTTAAAAGTGTGATGGCTAATTTTCTGCGTCAACTTGGTTAGGCCATGGTACCCAGTGTTTGGTCAAACACCCGTCTGTTTTATAGTAATTATAAATGGAGTACAATCTTTAAAACTTGTGAATCACTATGTTGTACACCTGAAACTTACATAATGAACTATACATCAATGAAAAAAAAGAAAAACAAAAAAACAAAAAACACTCGTCTAGAGAACTCCCTGGTGGTCCAGTGGTTAGGACTCTGCCCTTTCACTGCCGAGGGTGCAGGTTCGATTCCTGGTTGGGGAAGTAAGATCTCACAGGCCGTGTGGTGAGGCCAACCCACCCCTCCCACCCCCCCAAAAAAAAGAACCAATAGTGGTCTAGAAGTTTCTGTGAAGGTGACATTAACAATTAAGTCTGTCAACTTCTCCATAATGTGAGTGGGCCTCATCCAATCCGTTGAAGGTCTTAAGTGAAAAAAAGACTGAAGTCCCCGAGGAAAAGGGAATTCTGCCAGAAGACGGTCTTTGGACTAGAGCTGCAACATCTACTCTTCCCTGAGTCTCCAGGCTTCTGGCCTGCCCTATAGGTTTTGGACTTGCCTCCACAATTCCATAAAAATAAATCTCTCATCCTCTGTCTTAGTCTCTCTCTGTCTCTGTCTCTATACATAACACATCCTATTGGTTCTGTATCTCTGGAGAACCCTAATACACCAAGACTGTAGAAAATGTGAAAAGTGCTATGAAATATTTTTGCAAAATTTCTTTTTTTTTTAGCTGTGTGTCTTTAAAAAATCTATGAGTATAATATATCTATATTATTTACACGAAAAGTATCCTCTAGTATTCCTCAAAGATAAAATGGTGACTGCAGAATGTCCATACCTAAGAAGTAAGAGCACTGGGCCATGTCCTCACCTTTGCCGCATCAGATATGGAATCCCAGTTTCCCCCGGAAAGGGCGTACTTCCCGCTGCTAATCCTTGCCAAGATATCCTCAGGGGTATCATCTGGTCCGTTTGCAAAAGGGGTAAATCTGTGTGATGAGAGAATTTGTGATAATGAGCTTCCATTTTATAATCTAAGATAAAGTTCATTTTGTCTCTTTGTTGTAAAAAGAATAATTTTTTCTTTCCCATCATGCCCCAAATCCAGGATTCATGGTAAAGTGTAATTTATTTCTTACTGCTGTGTCTCTTTTCCTTACTCGGCCAGTGAAGAAAGTTCTGTGGACCCAAGGATGAGCCTTTCTGGACCGTTTCTGGCTTCCCTGGTGACAGTGTGGTACAGTGGTTTGCCTGGTGATGCTGTTTCCATGGTGACAGAGTGGTATATACTGGATGGGAGCCTGGGATTTGAAGTCTGAGAGACCCATGGTCGATCTATTACCAACTCTGGCTTCTCTGACAAATGAATTTTTTGAACCTCAATTGCAAAATGGGCAGAATAATACACTCGCAGGGGTCTTCAGCAGCGGTACGCACAAACACACACAAAATGCAAATGGTTCTTGCCCTACTGTAAGTGTGTGATAGATGTTTATCGTCACCCCTTCACATAAACCAGGGTGGGTCAGTGTAGCCTCCCCAGAAAGGAAATTATATGTAATCCTAACGCACTTCCTTCAGTGGCAGGGTTTGTACTCCTAGTTTATGTATTGACAAAGTAAGCACCAGAAGAATCACAAAGTGTGGCATTGGGGAGAAACTGCAGGGCCTCCTCTGCTATTGCAGCCCTCAGGGCACGGCCCCAGGCTCACCGGGGCTCCCCGCTCCACTGCGACACTAGTCACTGACTGACTAGGAAACACCTCACTGAGGCCACGCCCAAAGCAGGCCATTCTCAGTCGCTCTTGTGATTCACCCGGGAGCAGAACTAGTGAGGGTGAATCTATGACCCGGAGCCTGGGCTGCCTGCCTCTTCGAGACGCTGCTGCTTCCTGGCTCGAGAAGATGTTGGTGAGGAAAGACGCTGTGACCTCTGCAGAGGACGCGTGGTGCAGAGGTGAGAACGTGGACCCGCGGTCAGAGGCTTGGGTTTTTGTTGATGAGCTGAGCTGAGCTGTGGAGCCCCAGTTCCCGAATTCCAGAGACACACTTGAACGACAAGGCATGACTTCCTGCCCTTGCTCTCTGGTTGTCCTGCAGGGGCCTCGGAAGACTGAACTCAAGGCCTGTAGGTAGGGGCCCACACCCGTGCACAGGGACAGGCCCACAAGGGCCAGCAGCCTCGGCAGGGGTTCCCTGAGCGCCGACACCCACGTGAGGGTTTGCGTTACCCCGCCAGCATGGTGTACAGCAGGATCCCCAGACTCCAGATGTCACAAGCCGCGTCATAGCCTTGCCGCTTCAGGACCTGCCAGGGGAAAAGCAGACGCCGGATAAGCACTTGGCAGGGAAAATTCAAGGTCACAGCATGTTGCTGTGATGGATCCATAACCCCGGCGGGGGTCGGGGGGATGGCTGCGGATGCGGGGTGACTTAAGTGGGACTGTCGCTTATCGCCGCAAAGCCAACCCTAATTCCATGCAGTAGGATTCCCCAAAGACCCGCGCACACAGGGAGCCCTGGCTCTTGCCAGGTACACGACAGACTGAAAGGGAAACAGTTAATTTTTAAGGCATAAGAATTTTGGGAGTTCCCTGGTGGCCTAGTGGTTAGGATTCTGGGCTTTCACTGCGGTGGCCCAGGTTCAATCCTTGGTCGGGGAACTGAGATCCTGCAAGCCGTGCGGTGTGGCAAAAACCAAAACCAAACCAAACAAAAACCAAAACAAAACAGAAGAATTTTTTTTTACTCTGGTAAACATAACATTTCCCATCTTTGCCGCTTTTAGGCATACGGTTGAGTGACACTAGGTACCTTCATGTTGCTGGGCAGCTGTCAGCATCACCCGTCCACACAACTCTTTTCCTTTTGCAAAACTGAAGCTCTGTCCCCATGAAACAACAACTGCCCCTCCCCTCCCCCCAGCCCCTGGGAACCACCATTTAACTTTCTGTCTCTATGAATTTGCCAACTCTATGTCCCTCATGTAAGAGGAATCACATAATTGTCCTTTTCTTCCTGGCATATCACACTCAACACAGTGTCCTCAAGGTTCATCCATGTCGTGGCGTAGGACAGGATTTCCCTCTTTTTTAAGGCTAATATTCCACTGTACCGCCCATCCATCGATGGACACTTGGCTTGTTCCCACCTTTTCGCTGCTGTGAACATGGTGGACAGACATGTGTTCTTGCCTCTGCTTTCAACTCTTCTGGGTTTGTACCCAGAGGTGGAGTTGCTTGGCCACCTGGTAATTCTGTGTTTGAGTTTCTGAGGACTAGTTAACACGGGAGAGTGTTCATGTCCCAGGATTACACACTTCAGGGGAGGGCAATCCTCTGATACGTTTACAGTTGAATAACAATAAAGAAAGCAGCACAGGCACTCCGGGTGACTGCAGGTTATTGGACTGACATTGAACGTGAAGTCAGGAGAGCCGTGTTCAATTTCCTTAGACACAAGGGCCGGGATCTTTGTACCTCAGGCGTGGTGCCTGCAGCATGGCAGGTCACCGAGGCGTGTGAACACACCAAGCATTCGGTGTTCAAGCCCTTGCCCATGTTCACTAGCTGAGTGATCTTCAAAGTCCCTTCAATACATGGAGTCTGTTTTTTTTTGAACCTGTGAGGTGTTTGTGGCTAACAGTATCTACCCTGCCCACTCCATGTGGCATAGGAGGATAAAAGCAAAAAATACTGGTAAAAGTGCTCAGTAAATGGTAAAGTAATATACCAACGTAAGGTAGTCTCTAGTCACTAAAACTAATACTATTAACGTTAGTAGTGATCAAATAAGGCAATAATATTGCTCAAATAGAACCAGATTTTCTTAAAGGGGCTACAGGTAGCATCTGGACAGCCTAATGATGGCCCCAGCTGCATATCCATCCGTATCCTGGCAGGCATGTGGACATCTTCCTCGTGGACCACTGGCCGTGGTCACCTTGTGGACCCCACCTGGGTCACCTCTCAGCTCACAGACTGGCCACTAGGGGCCAGCATGCCTCTCTCTTAGGACTTTCTGTACTTGTCACTGCACCCACCAGGGCCACTCTGGAGCAGCTTCACCAACCACCAGAAGGATCCACGCAGAACCTAATGTCTGTTTTCATTCCTGACCTCCCCCCTGCCCCCCACCCCCGCCCCCATCAGCAATGTCAGCCTCTTCTGTTTCCACTCCTGCTCTCACCAGCATCTCAGGTTTGGTTGCTTTTCTAAAAAGCAAGAAAGTGGATTTGTCTTCACAAACACATCAGTGACTTCAGGACCTACCGGAAATGATCCCCAGGAGGCTGAAAAGGGCACAGCACATACGAGATGTGCCGCCGAGGCCTCTGATGCCCTGAGAAGAGGGAGCGGGAGGGAGGGGCCCTCAGGATTCACGTGCATCTCATCCACAAGTCTCGGCGGAAGCCTAACGTTCAGTCGCATAGCACCTGACTCGCTTCTGGGGCTTTGGAAAACAATCTGGAGCAAGAACTCTGGCACCAAGTAAGTCCACGCACATGCACTCTCTCCTGGTGCAGCTGCTGGGTAGATTTCTGATCCCAGGTGACCCACTGGCTCCCCTCCCGGTTGTAGGAGAGACTAACCGTTCTCACCGTAACTCCAAACGGACAGGCAGATTTGATCGAAGTCGTCTAGAGCACAATGACAATTCCACATGCAAACCTCACCTTTACAAATTTTACGAATAGGAAATAAAATGATAAAATAACTGTGTTTGAGCAAAAAAAGACCGAAGCTTCTCACTTCTACCCTCTAGAATTACTGCTGACTCCAATACACCAAACTGTGCAGTGACTTTGAAAGTAGGAAAGGGCCATCTCCCCGCTGGCTCAGTGGTCCTCTCACCTCCGGGGCAACGAAGTTGGCTGTGTAGCAGGGGGTCATCAGCAGCCCATTCTCGGCTCGCAGCTGCTTGGCAAACCCGAAGTCACAGATTCGGATGGATTCGGGGTTTCCAGACTCGTCCATATACAGAATATTGCTCGGCTTCAGGTCCCGGTGAACAACCTGGAGAGGCAGGAGGAATTACGCCTGAGCTGGGGCCCAGGCTGGAGCAGGAGAGAGAAGCGGGGATGCACTCAGGAGATAAGGGCTTATTTGGAGTTGTTTATTCTGGGCAGGTCCTGAGGCAGGAAGCAATCGGCTGGGATGCTCTAATCTCTGTAGGTCCTCCCCGCTCTCTTTCTCTCACACTGACACTCAAAAATCGAGGACCCCGCCTAAGCCCCTTGGATGGTGAGTGAGTATTTGGATGAATAAATAAGTAAGCATGTGTCCAAGATCAGGGAGGCCCGCTGGGGCCATCACACAGGGAGACACTGGTGGTGAGCTCAGTAACATGGATGGAAGATTTCTAAAGATAAACATCTGCTGTGTGATGCCACGTTCCAGCGGGCAGGTGCCGGGCACCCCAGCGGGTGATGCAGACAAGAAGCCTCTGTCATGTGCACACGGCCAGTGGACAGAAACCCGAGAGCTGCATCTGTGCGGAGTGAGGCGCAGGGCGCTCTGAGCACCAAGGATGGGGCCAGCGGTACCTCAGAGCACAGCGGCTATTTAGCTATTTAGGGCACAAAGCGGTTTCTTCTGAAGGGGACAGAGGCCGATTGTAAGAACATGTGTTGTGCCTGCATGTGGCTTGGGGCCCACGTGTCTCATTGTCCTGCTAATACTCAGGGAGAGGACAGAGAAGGGAGATTAAAGGGCCACGGCCGGCAGCCGGCTTACAGCGGCTCCGATGGCCGGGAAACAAAAGACTTCGGTTCCAGGTCTATTGCCCCACCTCGTGCAACAAAAGTCAATCTGCAAAACCATCATCGGAAGGGCTGCTTCTACAGTCTGACCGTCCTGGGAAATGACCATCGTGCGGCCCTGGAGGAATGTCCTGGTCAGACGGGGCTGCATTTTTTTTTTTTTTTTTTTTTCCTTTTTGCTGTATGCGGGCCTCTCACTGTTGTGGCCTCTCCCGTTGCGGAGCACAGGCTCCGGATGCGCAGGCCCAGCGGCCATGGCTCACGGGCCCAGCCGCTCCGCGGCATATGGGATCCTCCCAGACCGGGGCACGAACCCGTATCCCCTGCATCGGCAGGCGGACTCTCAACCACTGCGCCACCAGGGAGGCCCCGGGGCTGCATTTTAAAAGCTGACAGGCACACGTGCACGGCTGGCCAGGGAAGCACTGCTGCTTCCTGGGAGGTGCTGAGAAGGTGGGGGTCCGGGGCTGAGGGCAAGGGGTCTAGAAGCATGGTGCTGGGTTAGAACCCGGTTCTGTGTGCAGCTCTGGGCGCGATACCCAACCCTTCTGTGCTCTGGTCTCCTCATCTGTGAAATGGGTGTGATCCAGAGTCTAGAACTGCCCAGACGAAGGGCTTAGAGCAGCACCTGGAACCCTCAGCGGTCACTGTCATTTTGTCACCATATCCCTTGGCACTGGTGGAGGAATTCAATTCTAAATAGGGCAACTGATGAACATTCCAAGTTTCCCTTTATCAAGCCCAAACTACTTTTTTGCTATACCTGGTCTCGGTGAATTTAATTTCTTGACCTAGCTCCTGGGCACACAGCGTGTGTATCTAAAATCATTCAGACCCAAGAGGGACGGCTGTGATTCACAAGGAAGACGAGGACACCCGAGTTCCCAGCTCCTGAGCCCGTGGACTCCCAGCGCCCCCAGGTCCCGCTCTCCCTCTGTCCTCCTCCCCGCGGGGCTGCCCGGGGGGCGTGGCCTTACCCCCTGGGAGTGGAGGTAGTCCATGGTCTTGGTGACGGTGCACAGCACGTCGCTGGCCTCCCGCTCCGAGAAGTACCTCTGCCGCAGGATGCGGTCCAGCAGCTCCCCGCCCCGCATCAGCTCCATCACCAGGTACACGAACTTCCCGTCGTCGTAGACCTGGGGGTGGGGCAGGAGAGCACACAGGCCTCAGGGACCTCGCGGTCACCCTCGCGGGCCTGCTGGCCACTGGGAAGGAGGGGCCACCCCGGCAGGGGCAGGGGGCGCCGCAGTGCATAGAGCCTGGAGTCCCAGTGCTCCCCTGGGAGCAGACACAAGACTTCTGTAGAAAATGAGTGAGGATTTTCTAGTCATGCCAGACAAGGCTCTTATTGGGAGAAAAAAAAGCTTTAATGACCTGCTGCTGGGCAGGGCATGGCTCAGCAGGGCTGAGAGCTGCATGGATGGATTTAGCTGCAGTGAACCCTGGTACTGCCCCGCCTCCAGGAGAGCGATGTTCAGAGACTGACAACGCGACGCTGGCCCAGCCCCGGGTGGCAGCGTTCTCCAGGGCCGCGCTTTTCAAACCTTACCAAGCAGGGTGACAGGCCGGCCCGGACCCAGCAGGTCTGGGGTTGGTGGGGAGCCTGACCCTGGGGGCCCTCTACGCTGCTGTACCCTGTGCGTGGGACAAGCCCTGGGAGTCCGGGAGGAGAGAAGGTAGGAGGGCTGACCTGCTTTTATTTCAGAAAAGCAGTAGATAAAGAGAGTTTTAGTCATACTAGCGTTAATCTCCTGAACTTAAAAGACAAACCAAACCAACAAGCTCTGGGTCTCCGTCAGGCCAATGGCCCAGCAGAGGGGCCGCCCAAGTGCTGAGAAGAACCAGAGAGAAATGGAGCAAAGCACCTAAAAACAGTGACTTTCTAGCTTCCAAGTCAATGATTTCAGAACAAATCACTAAGACAATCTGGCTGGCACGGAGCTCTATAAAGGATGTGAAGTTGATCTTGTTGTATTTATTTCTGAGTTTATGATCAAATGCTCTGCTTTCCAGAATGTGCCCGGGTGACATCACTCATCCCAAACCCAGCCAGAGCTCTTCGGGAGTTTTCAAATTCGCTGATTTCTGTTTGCGGGTCTTCGCAAACACACGACAAAGGAAACAGCGAGGGGACTGATCTCGTGCAGGGGGGCTGACTGTGACCCACAGGGATGTGGCTGGGCTTCACTTTAAGCTTTGTTCACACAAGGTCTGTTCCACGCTTTCCTCAGAATTGACTTGGCATTTGCAAGGCCTCTTACTCCAGGCATTTGTGGGGCCCGAAGGAAACTGAGGTGGCCCCAGTATTTTGAGGTTTGGGGTTCACGATGCTGGGATCGCTCTGGAGTTGGAGAGGAAGATGAGGCTCTCTCCCCTGCCTGACCCCAGAGGCCCAGCCCTAGGCCCCTGTGGATGCTGCCAGGTGCATCCAACTGGCTCCAGCATGACTGGTCCCTGCTCCCTTCCCCTCTTTCAGGGATGAGGGCCACAGATCGCTCAGTCGGGAAAGCGAAGGAAGCTGGGAGGGGCTCCGGATCTGGAGTCTCAGAGCTGGAGCCCATCTCACGGGCCCCACGCTCTCCGTGACAGCGAGGTGAAACACACCTGGGTGAGAACCCACACCAGCTCTCTCTCCTCTTTCACACGTGCGCATTCTGTGATTTGGGAGTAGTGGGGTGCCATCAATAGGGGCTAATAAGCGGCCCGGCAGGTCGGGCTACCCAGCTTCTGGGGGACCCCGAGGTGTCTGGGCAGCAGCCCCCTCCGGCTCTGAGCTCCTGGGCGCCAGGAACAGCTGGTGAGCCGAGCAGCCAGTGTGCACCAAGTCAACGGTGGCCTCTGGTGCCAGCCGGAGAGACACAAAGCGCGAGCGACACCACTGTTGCACGAAGGCGCTTACGTCTTTGAGGGTGATGATGTTGGGGTGCTGGCCGTACCGCAGGAGGATCTCAATCTCTTCCGAGGGGTCCCTTTTACTCTTATCGATGATCTGAAACAAACAGAGGTGGACGTGAGGCTTCCAGCTGGCGCCTGCGGCTGGGACCCTTTCTGCCCCTCCTCCCCTCTGGCTCAAGCTCAACCAAGATAACCCACAACTGCCTAGAAATTCACGGCAATCCTTGCTTTCCCAATGAGCAGAAGAGACTGACATTAAAAAAAAAGAGAGCACCTGCCTCCAGACACTAATTTTAAGCTATGACGGGGCTGGATGGAGAAGGGTGGGTTTGGGGAGCTCACACAGGCCCCACCGAGAACACAGAAGGTGCTCTTCCGCCACTCGCAGCGCAGGCTCTGGGCTGGCGGCCTGTGCCCCCTGCTCCGTCCAAAGCGGGCTTCCAGCTGCTGTGCGTCTCTCTCCCCGTTTGGTGGTCACACGCCGGCAACAAAGCGAGACCCAGCGTGGTTCTCACCAAGAGACGCCGCGGCGGCGTGCGTGCTGAGACTGCGCTGTGACTTACACATGCGGATGCTGCTTCTGGCTCCTGTCTCCTCCTCCTGGCACGTGTAGCCCAGGGCTTAGGGTGGCAGATAAAATCCTCTTACCCCATGAAAACAGATGGCTTCCAATCACAGGGTGTCATGAATGAAAGCCCACCTAGAGACAGGGGGTCACCTGTTGGTGGATAGTGACTAAAACCTCTGAGGATAGCTTCCTGGGCCCCAGCTCCTGCTTCTTACCGGGATGGAGCTGGCTGGGGAGGGGACCCCACTCAGGCGAAGGCTACAGCACGTGTGTGGGAAACGACACTCAGAAGAGGAGGATCGTTTTTGTGCGTTAGTTTCACTCAAGTTCAAAACATTCGCCACGTGGAGGACGTGCAGTCATTTCACTGCTGGAGTACGAGGGAAGTTCACTTTCACTCTCTACCACGTCCCAGGCTCTGAGTGGAGGCTTGCATGAAACTCACTTTCTTCTTTAGATGAACTAAATGCTCGGGTGGCACAGGACCCAGTGTTGGAGCTCTGCCCGCCCAATGCCCTGAGGCCCCTTCACTGCAGTGCAAGACGGTCGTGGTGCCCGCGCTTCTCTCAGTTTTAAACCCACTGCCAGGCTCTGACGACATCGGCGCCCGGGACCGTGAGCCCCACGACACACGTTGTTCAACAAGGAAAAACCCAAGCTTCCTTTTTTTTTTTTTTAAATAAATTTATTTACTTTTTGTTTATTTTTTGGCTGCGTTGGGTCTTCATTGCTGTGCGCGGGCTTTCTCTAGATGCGGTGAGTGGGGGCTACTCTTCATTGTGGTGCGCGGGCTTCTCATGGCAGTGGCTTCTCTTGTTGCGGAACACGGGCTCTAGGCACGTGGGCTTCAGTAGTTGTGGCACGTGGGCTCAGTAGTTGTTGCTCGTGAGCTCAGTAGTTGCGTCTCGCGGGCTCTAGAGCGCAGGCTCAGTAGCTGTGGCGCACGGGCTTAGTTGCTCCGCGGCATGTGGGCTCTTCCCAGACCAGGGCTCGAACCCGTGCCCCCTGCATTGGCAGGTGGATTCTTACCCACTGCACCACCAGGGAAGTCTCAGCTTCCTTTCTTGACACAGCTTTTCTCCTTTTGTTACTAAAGTTCTATCTAGGACACCAGGATTACTTCTGTTATTGGTAGAAGCCAACACACATGCATCCTTCTAGAGGAGAGTTTTTTAAAGGCTCATTCAGTGGGTGGTGGAGGGGATGCCTTAACATGTGGATGCGTAGGCGGCTGCGGGGAAAATCCTTACACTGCCCGGATCACATGTTGACCAACAGGGTTCTAGGACCGTCTCTGCCCCAGCTGCCTGCCGCGCCATTGAATCCCTGGGCTGCTATCCCTTTGCAATTTGAGAAGGTTAAAATCACTAGTGGTTTTTTAAAAAAGTTAGTGGTAGATTCATTTTTTTTTCAAATAAAATTTCATGATAAAGGAGATGTGTTTTTAGCATAAATCACAATAGAATAGGATGCAAGATAAACAAGAAAGAGGAAGGCTTTTCTCTATGCCGATGGCCCAGAGCAGGGGGAGGAGGGAGCAGGTATGGGACCAGAGGGGCGGCTGCATGAACAGGGGGCTCTACCCTCCTCCCTCCTGTGGCGTCTGCCCCGGCAGAACCGACTGGAAGCCAGAGGGCAGGCAGGGTGGGGTGATGGGGTCCCTAGCGGGCACGGAGGAGAGGGTGGGTGCCTGCCTGGAAGGGAGGCCCCAGTGGAGTGGTGCCGAGCACGGGCTCCTGCACCTGCCCAGCCGGCCGCTACCTTTCCTAGTCTGGGCAACGTGGGACCGACCCACAGAAGCAAGTTCTGTTCAGACCCAGCGTTCTGACCCTGATCGTTGTCAGCAAAGGCTGGCAGCTTTTATCCACAAATCTTTTTCTGGGATTTTTTTGGGAGAAAGGTCAGGAAGAGACACAGAGCAGTGAGGTGTGATGACTGGTCCCTGAGCACAAAGCCCAGGTCTGTGGGGTACAGCAGAGCCTGGGGGTGGGTGGTTTGAGCACATTGTTCCGATGCATCCAGGAAGGCATTTCTTCTCCGTGGGGTCCACTTCTTGGGATTGCTATTGTGGGACTGGCTTCTAGTTCAAGCGAACCCTGGTTAATTAAGTCCCTTATTTTGAGAACAGTATTGTTTTATCATCTTGTTTATACAGAAACACCGAGGGAGGCATTCTCAGCAAACATGTTCACCCGCAAGGCCTCCTCTCTCCATGCCGATGCTCAAATGATGCTGACGGACCATAAGCAGGGAGGAACGGTGGACCTGCCCTCACCTGCAGCAGGGAGCCACCCACAGGTCAGCACCCAACGGGGCTGGCAAACCAGACTCTCACGGGACTGCTGTTGGACAAGCTGTGTATTTCCATAGTCCGTGAAGCAAGTCTGGCCCCAACAAAGGATGGCAGACAACGTGATGCTCCTCAGCAGGTGAAGCGTGCAGGTGGGTGTTGGTACATCCTTATTCCTGGTGGCTGAAGGCGGGGGCAGGATTGGTCCAGGCTTCACTACCATCCACACAGTCTCCTCTCTCCCTTTTGGTCTCTGCGTTTCCCCATCTTCCTCTTCCCCAGCTCTCTCCAGCACAGGCTCCCCTCCTGGACACTGAATGGCGTGGGGCTTCAAGGTGGACAAGAGGTGGCCTGAGCTCACAGGCCGGCCCAACACCCTCCGGAGGCGGGCCTTTCTGCTGACGTGTCGAGAGGATCGATACATTTGACACGAGAGTAGTAGAGCACGGAACCCCTTGTAAAATTCCACAGATACCCTCTCCTGTTCAATTGCTTTAAACAAATGACACAGAGAAAGGACTCCAAGTTTTCCTGCTGGAAAAAATTAAAATTTCCATGCCAATCAGTTTTCCCTCTAAAAATAAGCTCTATTCACGTCAGGCATCTGTCAATTCCATTGCTTTTTCTGGTTGACAAATTACATACACAGTAGGAAAATGAGCCCAGAAACGCGATGTAATTGTCAACGGTCTGCTGTGAATACAAATTGGGGCTCCTTCTGGAGAGAGCCAGCCCAGCTTCAGCCTTGAGTGTGTCAGCCACACTTCACTAGAATTAAGGACTGCATGACACAGACTCTTGTACAATTTCAAGGATCTCGCTTTATTTTTACCTGCTTCTATTGCTACTTTAATAACACAAAAATCTGCTCCTGAAAGGACACGCAGCTGTGCTTCCCTCCAGGAAAACGTGGCCATGGCTGGTGATATCCATCCATCCCTGAGTGAGCGTCTCAGACAAAGTAGGGGGAAAACGTGCAAGTGGAGCTTTGAACGAAGAGGAGCGTGTGTCTGTATGTTGGAAGATAAAACAGGCCAACAGGAAAGGCTACAGCGACAGAAAATCTCCCTTAGTTTCTGATTCTTCAGTGACATTCTCCTTTTTGCTATGGCTTCTGGTTCTGTGATCAGTAAAATCCCTACATGGCTGGATTGTGAGTTCCCTGAGAACAGGTTTGTTTTTGCCTGGAACCTAGCACTGCGTCTGCCTTGGAAAAAGCGTTAATAAAAAATTTGTCAAAACGAATGAAAGGAACTGGTTACTGAACAGGGGAGTCCCTGCAGAATGAAATGCATTCTAGAGACAAGAAATGTTCTTTGGAGCAGCCGTACTGCCCACTTGGACAATAAAAAAGGCAAAGAAAGGGATGAGGTGATTTTGAATTTGAAGAAAAGCTCCTGAGTTGTATTTTTTTCTCTCTCTCTCTCCTTTTTTTTTTTTTGGCTGCACCGCTCAGCTTGTGGGATCTTAGTTCCTCAAGCAGGCACTGAACCCAGGTCCCGGCAGTGAAAGCGCGGAGTCCTAACCACTAGACCACCAGGGAACTCCCGATATTTTTCTCTCTTAAATAACATTGGTTCTCGACACCACCAAGCACCGTAACGGGGGTGTGGAGACAGGAAATGAGCTGCGAAGCATGTCAGGGGTTACAAAAGCCCTAAGGAAGGTACTGAAGGCGAGGACGATGGGGAGGACCACATCGGGGTCAGAGATCAGCACCCAGGCTGGGGAGGAAACTTCTGGGCTCAGAGAAGGGTGTGTCGCCCTTGTGGGAGAGGGCTGGGGACAGAGGAGGGGCCTGAGGAGCTCCAGGAACGGGGCTGTGAGGCCCTGCTGGCCACTGCAAGGATCTGGGCTCCATCTGAGTGAGACGGAAACCACTGCAGAGGGGGGTTTGTGCAAATGGCAGTGTCCAGAATACACACCCGATCGTGTCAAGCCACAAAGACCTAAAACCAAAATAAAAATGAAACCTTGGGCAATTTTTGTAAAGTGAGTAGACAACCTTTCATGAAATAAGAATATTATCTTCTCCTTCCAAGTACACCTCTCCCCTTTGAATCTACTCTATCACAGTTACTTTCTGCAGTTCATCGTTGATTCCATTTCAGTCTTATTTTAAATGACAGGTGCATTAATGCCTTGGCATCTATGCAGCATTATGTCATGCTTATTTCAAAGTCCTATACACTTTCACCTCCTACCACTAGCCTCTGGGGCTGGCTATGAAGACAAAGGTGGACTTGAGCTTCACATCAGACTCCTGAGCTATTTTGTCCCATGGAAATAGTTCCGAGATCTTAGAAAGTAGGGCACATCTGTTCACTGGGATGTGTCTGAGAGAATGTCACGGTTTATCTCATTCAGCCATCCTAGCCCAAGGCAGGTGAACTGGGAGGACACCTCCAGCAGGTGGAGGAGGGCATCAGCATCCTGTCCTCTGAGGCCAGATTCTCCCGGTGGAGGATCCCGGGCAGCCTGACGGTGTTTTGCCACAGCAGAAGGGAGGGACCAAGCCTAGGGACCCAGACTCTGAGTGAACCCACACTACTGAGTCGCTATTCCATGTAGGCACTGCCCTAAAGGTTTTGTTAAGTGGTAGCTAGAATTGGTCTCACTAATTTAGGACCTGCGCATAAACATGCAGCTGAGAGCAAATGCAAAACCAGCAATCCTGTTGCCTGGGAATATACTGGGGTAGGTTGGTTTAAGTATATCGGTTAAGTTTAACTTAAATGCAGTTAATATGATGACAGAATAATTATTGTGCAAAATTAGGTACTTATAAGACAGACATACACTTAAAGCAAAACACAATGGTATTTCCAAGAATGTGAGACCCGCTGTATCCCATACTCTTGAGTTTGGAGGCTGCCCGTTAAGGGCTGGCACTGCCGTCCCCTCAGAAGGACCGCACTTGGATTCCTGCCCCTGCACAGAGGGTGGGAGCCGCTGTGCTCTTGGTCCATTACCTTCCTGCTGCCAGAACAGTGAGCAGAGGCTCAACAGAGAGGGAAACCCTGCTTCATCTCCGGATACCAGCGGCTGGAACTTATCTACAGAAGATACCCCTTTAACTCTATGCTTTCGGCTGGGGTTCCCAACCTCGGCACCCAGACACGTTGGCTGGGTGAGTCTCTGGGGTGTGTGGGCGGGCGTCCTGTGCAGGAGGAAGGGCAGCACCCCGGCCTCTGTACACCACATACCAGGAGCGACTCCGCCCCAGGTGTGACGATCAGAAGGTATCCAGACACTGTCAGCGTCCCCGGGGTGGGGGGCAAAATCACCCCGATACGACGGCCTCAGGCAAAGCCCGTGTACTCGGGCCACAGAGCTACAGTCCCCTGGGGACCTGCTCTATTCCTGTTGCTCTGTACTCAGTGGGGAAGTTCCTGAACCCTCCCCGTAGCTGGATGGAGGCACCAACGGGAATGTCTCTCAAAATGAAACGGACACCGTTTTCCATCCAAGAATTTGCAGAGCTGGGTTTGCAGACTGTGGTGGCCCAGAGAGGTGATGCTAAACTCTAGTGGCTGAATCTCAACGGGGCTTTTGCAGATCCACTCTCAGCCAAGGCACTGAACGGCACCCTTGGCTCCGTGCTATATTCGAGAACACGCTGAGCCGTGCATTTTCTCAGTTCCTCCATCAGTAAGCGGGGTACTGCTGCCCGTCAAGATACAGAGTAGAAAAAAGCCCAAACACATTTCAGCTACGTTCTACCCAGAAAACGCTGGAAAGGGAACAGAATAGTGACCCTAGGTGGGTTACAGCAGTTTGGGTAGCAAACGGGCTCCTTCTAAACACTCTTTGCCACGGCACTCCTGCCAGCTCTTCCATCTTTGAAGGAAATCTGCCCTCGGATGGAGGAACCGACCTGCAGCGAGCAGCTTAAAATGTGCCCCGCAACAGCCCTGGGTCCTGGGGCACTCATCTCACTGGAAAGTCGCTGCTTCTTCCTGTGCTCGGGTAATTCAAGCATCTTCCAGACAATGAATTATGACCCACCAGAGTCTCGGAGAGGATGAGGGAAATCCCTGTAACGTCCACCTGCCCCGTTCACCCGGGGAACTTCAAGCTTTTGTAAAACACAAACAGGACGCCTGCCTCTTTCTTTCTCCATCAGTTGCAACCACAGCTCCTGGCTTTGCTGCCAGAGAGGCCGGGGCTGAAATTCCCCAGAAATTCCCATCGTGGGGTCTGAGCTTTGGGGATTGAGTTATAAGCCACTTGTTGACAAAGCTGATTCAGATGGTGTCTTTTTGTGAAAGCTGGATATGGAAACATAAGACACTATTGCCTTTGTCTGGGGATTTATTTTCAGACACCTCCCAGCATCAGGCTGTTTTCTAGAAAGGCATCAGGGTCAGCGAGCTTGCCAAACACTAGATGGGCTTCTTTGCGCTCAGTGGAAGCCGCAATTGTTTCTAGGACTGCTGCTGGTCACCTGATAAACTGTCTGAAGAAATTCTGCGAGAAATGACACATGCAGAAAGAATTTTAAGATACCTATGCACGCTTATGAAGTATGTGAAATATATTTAAAGTAAAAATGAAATTCTCTCGTCTGAAGCAGGACTAGGGTCTCCTCTCCACCACTGGCTCGTCTGGATACGGGAATGGCATCATCCGAGCTCCCCTACAAACTCTCCCAAGGATAGGGAAAAATAAAATTCCTCAACGATCCAAATCCCGAAATACTTCAGACCCACACGCCAGTGGCTCCAGTGCAGCCTCAAGGCCCCTCTCCCAGGAATTTTAAATCGTGCAACGTTTCCTTCCGTCACCCACTCCTCAGTGTGTTCGAGACACTGGGCAGGCTGATAACCATGGACCCAAAGGACCCACACACTGAGCCTTCCTCCAACGTAAACGTTCTTTTTTGTTTGAGGAATTCAAGATAACCTTGCCCCAAAGCCGCAAATTCCCAACCCAAAACTAAACCAACGGGCCTGCGTTTTTTGGGGCTGGTGACTTTTTTGACAGGGCAGCGCATTTCCTCAGGGCCAGAAGCACTGGGCAGACATCCCAGCAGATACGAGGGTGTACCTGCTTCCACAGAGCGGCCATGAGCCGTGGGTGAGGTGGAACGAGACCATTGCTTCATCGTCACCGTTTTGAACAATCTTCTCAGAGCTTAGGAAAATCACAACGGACGGAATGACTCCCCTTACACGGCTGCCTGCTGGACAGGCTCCATCTGTCCCCAAAAGTTCTTTGAAGAGCAGGGGAGTGTCACGTGCTCCATGTGAGTTTGGGATAAGCCAGGATGGTCTGGTCACCATGACACCACCGGCCGGACCTGGGTCCTCAAGCGCCTGCAGGTCAGCTGAGTGGGTGAGTGGTGGACAGACCAGCTCTCACTCCCTTGGAGGGAGAATGTACAATTCATGCTTTTTACAAAAATTAGATTATGACTTTAGCAGAACGCTTCAGCTTTCATCCACATTTTACGCACCAGGAAACGCAAGAAACTGGTATCTTGGATTTCCAGATCAAATCTTTAATTTAGCAACGATTACAGAAGCCAAAGGCAGGGTGGAGAGAGTGCCAAACTGGGCTGTAGTAGTTATTATTTTCTTATGTATTCATTTATTTATTTAGGCTGCACTGGGTCTTAGTTGCGGCACGCGGGATCTTTTAGTTGTGGCATGCGGGCTTCCTCGTTGCGGCATGCATGTGGGATCTAGTTCCCTGACCAGGGATCAAACCCCGCCCCCTGCACTGGGAGCTCAGAGTCTTACCCACTGGACCACCAGAGAAGTTCCCTGTTACTGTTTTCTGTTCTTGATGATTCAGGGTAAAACTACCAGCTCTGTCCTTAAGGTTTTGCAAATACTACAAAACATTTGATTCTATTTATTTCTTTGATTTCAGTTTCGGTGACTGGAGCTTCCTTTCCTTCTCCTTTCCTCCCCCTCCCTCCTCCTTCCCCTCCTTCCCCAAATGTTCTGCCTGGCCCCCAACCCTATATTTTCCAAAATGCTGAGTGCCCAGAGCTTTTGTTCCAGCGTGTTCTATGTAGAAAGTTACTAAAGGTGGTCGGTACCTACACGTCGGCTGGAGCAGAACATATTCAGGATTTGCAAAATAGTTTTTTAACGGGTGACCTAATATCAAAGCCAACGGAACAGCCCCGCATCAGAGCTTAGAAGAGGCCGAGGGAGAGTGTCTGCGAGGCTGGGCGTGCCCGCCGGGGCCTGGGGCCCGGGCAGCTGCAGATGCGGCCGCCGCGTGCCCCGCTCTTACCTTCACGGCGTACTCGGCGTCTGTGGCCATGTGCACACAGCGCTTGCACACGGAGTAGGCGCCCACCCCGATGTCCTCTTTGACCTCATAGCCATCGGTGAAGCGGGTGTTGTTTCCGTGTAACTGCTGCAGAGAGAGCGGGCGGGCAGAGAGCACGATCAGGGGCCTCTCGTGCAAGGGCACCCAATGTGGTGCAAAGGAGGCTTCAGCCCTTGCACGTGGGGACACGGAGGCCAGGAGATGGTGGCGTCCTCGGACCACAGTCACGGAGCTAGCTGGCAGTGGTTCCAGATCTCAACTCAGCTTCCCCATCTGTCGGGTCAGGACCCTGTTCTCAGACACCCAGCACCCTGTGTCGGCCGACCTGCCTGCTTCCCCCCAAAGGTCCGAGAGAGGTGAGAGGTCAGATGTCCCTGAGACCGGGTGCAGCTCTGACGCTGGTGTCCAGAGCGGTGTCCGGATGCCGACGTCTGATTGGGAATCTGACCCCCTGACCCCCCCTCGCCATCCTCACCCTACTGACTAAGGGCGCAGAGAGAGTCACCCATTGCAGTGGACACTGCCACAGCAAGTGTCCACTTTAGACACGCTGTGTCTCCCTGGAGGCCCCTGGGGAGAGAAACATGGAAGGCCAATGCCATCCACTGTACCCTGACTTGGTTCTTAAAGGAAATGTTGTCATGATTCCCTCTGAGATTCTCTACCTCTGCTCATATTTATACGGTGGAAAACTCCTTATAAAAACAGCACCTTCACTGACCCCCCGAAGACTACATTCCTTGATGGGGATTGGTGCCTACAAACCCAGCCACTCTCTGTGGTGCTGGCTCGGCTCTGCACAGCAGAGATCCCCAAGCATGAGCCCTGCTGGGGCTCCAGCCACAGCCACACCACGATGACATCCTTCTCAGGACTCTTTCTGTCTTGAGGACCAACGTGAAGCACAGCTCAGATCACCGTCTCAATGACCCCAGGGAGGCGGGGGGAGGAGTTCATGAAGGAAGTGCACCCCAACTCGGCTGAGACAGCTCTCAGTCCACGGTCACCTCGGCGAGGCCACCTCCTTGCCCCAACCTGCCGGGGGCGAGCGGAGCCGGGCTCTGCAGGATGCCCTGCACCATGGGGGCTGATTACCTGCACGATGGGGTGAACTGTGGCTTCGTGCGGATCTTGCTGCGAGGGCTCCTGGGCCAGGCTGGAGGCCACGAAGCTGAATCCTCTAAACAGATGGGGAGCGTTGGCGCTGGGGGGGACGCCAGGTGAGTCTGCAGGGGAAACAGCCAGAGAGTCAGCGGCCACGCATGGTGAGGTGTCCCTCTGGGTGTGTGAGGTGTGCGTGCGTGTGTGCATGTGTGTGGTGTGTGTGCATGTGTGAGATGTGTGTGTGCCAGGTGTGTGTGCATCTATGTGACATGTGTGCATGTGTGAGGTGAGATGTGTGTGCCAGGTGTGTGTGCACACATGTGCATCTGTGTGATGTGTGCATGTGTATGTGTCAGGTGTGAGGTGTGTCAGGTTGTGCACGTGTGTTGTTCGGTGTGTGTCAGGTGTGTGCGCATGTGTTTGCTGTGTGTCAGGTGTGAGGTGTGTGTCAGATGTATGTGTCAGGTGTGAGGTGTGTGTGTGTCAGATGTGTGTGTCAGGTGTGTGTGTGTCAGATGTGTGTATGTCAGGTGTGAGGTGTGTGTGTCAGATGTGTGTATGTGTCAGGTGTGAGACATATGTGTCAGGTTGTGCACGTGTGTGTCAGGTGTGCGCGCACGTGTGGTGTGTGTGTGTCAGGTGTGAGGTGTGTGTGTGTGGTGAGTGTGTGTGTTGGAGAATGAAGTAAAACAGAGATTAGACAGGCTGAACCATATGAAACCACACTTTATTCTGGGTGGTGCCAGTGGTTTGATACACGGCAAAAATACCCAGAACAAAAACCTGAGGGTAATCGTTGATCATCACTTACTAGATATTCATTCTCAGTGGCAACCCTCTGCCCTGCGCACTCCAGACCGAGCCCAGAGCCACCAGCAACCTCGGGGTGAGCTGTCACTCCTGGGCCAGGGCAGAGGAGGCCACCCTCTGAGCTTCTCAGGTCAGGAGGAAGCGGGCACAGGGACGCAGGCCCGGGCATTGGTGACTCTTCTGCCCCCCTGCCCCCCCTGCCCCAGGCCTGAGGAGCCCGAGGGCAGCACGCAGGGTACTCTGTTCCCAGGGACCCTCAGGGGGCCCTTCAATCGTGATCCCTCTAAGCTCTGTCGATTTGTGTGAAGGCTTGACTGCTGAGACGGGTCCCAGTTCAAGTGTATCATTAAGGAAAACAAAAGGATAAAAGATTGGTGGAGAGAAAATATTTGCATCATATACAACAGACAAGGGACCAAACTCTCTACTTTGCAAAGAGCTCCCAGAGATCAATGAGAAAAAGGAACATGCCCAGAAGAAAAATGGGGCAGGACTCAGACACCGACTGCTCTCCTACCTGAGAAGGTGCTCAGTCCCTCTAATGGGGGCACGTACACATTTAACCGGGGTAACACTTTGCCTAACAAATTAGCAAAATGTAAAGTAACCAGCTGCATGTAGGTTTGGCTGGGGCTGGACATTGCGGTGGTAGGTGGGAGCCTAAGCTGGCATAATCTTTGCAAGGTAGAAGTGGAGTTATCTACCAAAGTATAAGATACACCTGTCTTTTGAAGAGCAACTCGACTTTTATGAATTTATCCGACAGAATTACTTTCAAAAGTGCTTAGAAATAAATGTAGAAAACGTTTGTCTTGGTGTAGATATATATGATACAATGGCATATTACTCAGCCTTTAAAAAGAATAAAATAGTGCCATTTGCAGCTACATGGTGGACCTAGAGATTATTATACTAAGCGAAGTAAGTCAGAAAGAGAAAGACAAATACCATATGATATCACCTATATGTAGAATCTAAAATACGACACAAATGAACCTATCTACACAACAGAAACAGACTCACAGACATAGAGAACAGACTTACAGTTGCCAAGGGGAAGGGGGGTGGGGAACAGAATTACTGGGAGTTTGGGGTTAGCAGATGCAAACTGTAATACGTAGAATGGATAAACAACAAGGTCCTACTGTAGAGCACAGGGAACTATATTCAATATCCTGTGATAAACCATAATGGAAAAGAACATGAAAAAGAACATATATATATGTATAGCTGAGTAACTTTGCTGTACAGCAGAAATTAACACAACATTGTAAATCAACTATACGTCAATAAAATTGAAAATCAAACAAAATGTGATCTTTAAAAACACTAAAAAAAGAGAAAAAAAGAAAATGTTTGTCTTAGCAATATTTGTAATAGCAAAACAAACAACAAACAAAAACTGGAGACAACCTAAATATTTACCACTGAGGAAACCATGCACAAGACCAACAATGTTCATGCACGCAGGTAACACTAGTAAGAGTACGATACCCGGGATGAGACACGGCTGTGTGAACTGACACAATGGTCTGTCAACTCAAAAAAGAGAAAACAAGCTGTAGAACGTACACACTGTAGGAAATTAAAAAAAAATTTTTTTTTAACTTTTTTTTAACATCTTTATTGGAGTATAATTGCTTTACAATGGTGTTAGTTTCTGCTGTATAACAAAGTGAAATCAGCTATATATGTACTAAAACACATTACAATAAACTCATAAGCAATATATAACAATATGATAACGTAAATGCTATCACTTAGGCATTATATATATATATATAAATCTATAATAATACATAAAGTATATAATGTGGATTTAAATTTTTCTTACAACGTACATATGTAAGATTTAAATCCATATTATATAGAAAACTCTGGCGAGCGGGACTGGTAATGCCATAGGAGTGGATGTTTGCTTTTCTACTTTTTACCTTTTTACTTGGTCTTGGTACTTTCCTTTGATGTGGAAACAATACACTAAAGCTTTCATGGTGGAGCAGGTGGCTGGGGGCTTGCAGGGGTGAGCTGCTGCAGAGAATGTGGGTTTTATTCCTGAGCATTTTACTTTGAGGGAAAGGTGACTGGGGCACTCCTTCCACACCCGGGAGCTACACCACGAGCTGCGTGATGTGGGATCTCTCCCTGCAGATAAGCGGCCGACCCGGTGGCCCACACGGCTCTTCCAGGGAGACCTTGTCGGGTGACAGGGGGCTTCACGTGCCTGGCCCACCGCACCTTCAGCATCCTGGACCACGAGGGAGAGGACTTGGGCCTCAGCCCCGTACCTGTTGCCTCGCAAAGAGCTCCAGAGTCACCCCGGAGTTAATGAGATCAGAGCTGACTGTGTTTGGAAATAAGCTGCTAGGCTAGAGAAGCTTAATTAAAAAGCACAAGGCTGGGCTGAGTCATTTTTAGAATTTGGAAATTATGCACCACAAGACAGCAGAGGCAGCAAGTGTGCTCTGAAGATGCTGGCCTTTGCTCCCGGGCTGGCTTTGCGCTTTGCCTTGCTTTGCCCTGCAGAGAACCCTGGCTTTGAGGTCTGCCTGCTCTTAAAAATCCCCCAGGCTACCGTGTCCTACCCTAGGTCTGCACCAAGCACAGGGGTATAGCATCGATTCAGCCACCGTCAAGCCCCGAGGCGCAGGTTTTAGATGGAAGAACTGGAGCCCGTCCCAGGAACTAGTGTGAGCTGTGCACAGGTTGAGGGCCGAGCGGATGGAGGCTCAGTTACAGCACCTGGGAGTGTGCGCGTGGTGGCGAGGTACCGTCCGGTGAACTTGAACTGATACACCTTCCCTAGTGAATGGAAAGTCTGTAGATCAAATAAGCAAAAGGACTTTCAACCACCAGGGAGGCGTGAAGTCCAGGGCCATGCCTTCTGTGCCCGGGCTGCCTCTCCCTGCTCAGACCAAGAGATCAGCTGAGGTTCACACGTACTTCACGAGAGGTTGTCACAGCCAACACTGGGTCCGTGTAGCTACAGGGTGACCACATGGTAGGTGGTATCAACGACATTTAACACACTTTATAACTGGCTAGGGAGCGCCGATTCTTAGCTCAGTACTAAAAGAAGAGCAAAGATGTGAGTTGGATGAAAGGAAGTTTAAAGCTGAGTACAGTCAACCTTTGCTGATCCTAGGAGAGATTTCTGACTTGTGCAATACATTTCTGGGTTTTTAAATCTTAGAGTGGCATCTCCCATCGGTCAGCAGGCTCTGATGGGCAGCTGGTGTGTCTTCAGGGAATATCCACCAGCTTTAGCATCGGTTTAAGTTAAAAAAGAAAGACTTTAAGGCCACTACAAAAAATTCTGACAGTGCAGCATCCAAGTCTAACGCAGGATGTGGATTATCCGCTGCTTCAGAATCACGTCACCTCTGCTGCCCTTTAAGAGCCGTGCGCTCAGCTCATGTGCTTAGAAAATTCTACTCTCTTATAAATATAGAAAGAATGATTTTTCTGTGTCTCGGCACTTCAATTACTACCTCCTCAAAGGCAAACTGTGTCCTGCAATAAGTTGACTTTAAGTACAATTGATTGGAGAAATCCAAATAGCAAGGAATAAAAAAGCGATTTCTGGACGTCATTAAAATGCATTGTGTCTAATTACGTTTTCCTTCGGCTAATAATAAAATACATTTGAATTCTCTGTGCACAAAAGGCTTATGAGGTGCTAAAAAAAAAGCCTGCTAATCACACAGGCCGACTAGGTCGGAGTTTAAATTCTTCGCGGATAACACAAAAAGCATGTAAAGGTGACTAATTTCGAGCTGACTGTATGAGCATTTTCTTGCCAGGCAGCACAAACATGGTCTTTATTTCAGTATTTTAAGCACAGAGTTCCGAATGACGGAAACCCTCGGTGACACAGTGCACATTTCATTAAGGACCGAGGGGAGGTCGTGTGGGTGGTGGTCATCACAGGCAGTGTCCTTTGTCAGGGTTAATCGTTTCTGTGTTCCTTTACATTCACGTAAACCACAGGAGGAGAAAGAAAGCGACCTGCTCAGGTGAGCTGCGGGCACACCTGGGATGGAATCCCCAATCCTGCCCCGCCTTTCCAAACTCTGAAGCTAAAAAGTAATCTGATTCTGTGAAGTGGGTCAATTCTGTCAACAGGAAGGACTGACCCCAACACCCAAGAACTTTCTGAGGCCGCTGAGAACTGGAGAAACATTGGACCGTCTCTACTAGAGAGGACAGACGTAGATCTCGTCCACCTCCTCGGCAGCCACGGTACGTCTCGCAGCAGCGATCACCCCAGACTGTGCCAGCAGGCATCACTCTAGCTCTGTCCCTGAGGACAGCCTTAGCTTTATCTGGGGGCTGCAGGAGGACCCGAAAGGAATCAGTGAGCGTCTGCGTCCCGACTCCCTCATTGAGGGCCCCCAGAATTTGCTTCTTTCTCGGCCCTGGAGCCCCTGCTGCCTGGGTCAGGAGCTGGCCTGGGACCACCAGCGGCCCCAGGGATGTCCCCAACCCTCTGTGTTTGCACAGAGCTCACACCCCTAATGTGCCCGCCCCCGGCGTGCGGGACACAGGCTCTCACCAACAGCTTAAACCAGAGGGAGCCCAGTGGATTCTCTGTTGCAACTTTACCTACTTGATATTTTGTATCTGACCATCTATTTGTTTCATGATCCTTTTTTAATCACAGAAAATTTTAGATGCAATAACAGTGAGAAAAGCATGGGAACCCCCCATGGGCACATCACACAGCCCCAAGAGCTACCAACTGGCTGAACTTTTCCCACCCATATCTCCAGAAGGGGCATGTTAATTTGTGTTTTAGACAAAATCACCACATTTTCACTGGGATGAACTGAACTGTGCCCCACAAAATTCACACGTTGAAGCCCAATGTGGCTGCCTTTGGAGAAGGAGTCTTGCGGAGGGCAGCTAAGGCTAAATGAGGTGATGGGGGTGGGACTCTGATTCAGCAAGACGGACGTCTTTATAAGAAGAAGAAGGAACACCAGGGGCTTCTCTCTCCTTCGCCTCGAGCACAAAGTAAGGCCACGCGAAGACACAGAGAGAAGGAGGCCGTCTACAAGCCCAGAAGAGAGCTCTCACGGGGAACCAAGATAAATTTCTCTAGTTGAAGCCGTCCAGTCTGTGGTATTTTGTTATGGCCGCCTGGGTAGACTAGGACAATTACCATATCTAAACAAGGTTAATATTAATTTATCCATATCACAAAATGACAAATTTTAAAGGGAGCTGACCAGTTCTGATTGAATTTGGTAGACCTTAGGAGTAATTTAAGACACATCATAGAGGCTAAATACACAAGTCCATCTGCTGTGCCGAGATACAGTAGCTGATGCAACTTCTCAAACAGGTTTTTTTTTGTATGAATAAGAACAATAGTCCACACATTAACAGACTTAACCGACAGGCTCCCTCTTCCCATAAAACCTCCCTAATTAAACAAGAGGTTTTCATTGTCTTGAGGTTCTTTTCTCGAGCTTGCCCGGGTGTGTCCCTCTGACAGGTGGTCACCGGACTGACAACTTAGGCCAAGATTTCCCAGCTGGGTGTTACCTGGGGGCTAACTGATAAGTGGTTCGATCACGTAAGCCTTTACTACGAGCAGAGGAACAAGAGCATCAAACAGAACTGAGGACTATATCCCATGGAAGTGCCCTTGAACATGGCGCTCTCTGGCTCCTGGATGCCTGTCCCTACCTGGCCAGGTTGGAGGACCCGCCATGGGAAAGACACACAGGCCCGCCCCCCTCTCCCTTCCCGCACACACCTGTGGGCGTCCTCGCTGTGAACTCGGGGTCGAAGTGGAAGGTGTCCTCTGGCCTGCCCACCGCCGGCTTGAAGGGCGGCTTGATCTCCTTCCTGTACAGCTTCTGCGTGGACAGCAAGACAGGGCGCTGAGGGCCAGAATGCGGGCGGGAAACCCATCTGTGCCACCCGCCAATCAGGTGCCAGCACACGGCAGCCCCTCCCAGAGCTCTGACACGTTTCGTAACACACATAAAATATGGTATCTATTGTATACGACATAGAATATAGTTACATAGCTTATAAAGAGACATAAAAGCCATAGTTCGAGGGAAAAGGGTTTGGGAATATCTAAGTATTCTTGATTTTAGGGCAATGGTTTTCAACCTCTTTTGGGCAGTAGAATCTTCTTCTTCAAGTAAAATCTGACAGGACAGCTACACCCTGCCCCACCCTCAGGTAACAGCAGGAAGAGCCCTGCTCCTTGGCAAGTGCTCCCCGCCCAGAAGACCTCGGAGCCAGCACCTGGGACCCTGCTCTGCGGGGACACAGTCCCCATCCAGGTCCTTCCTCACCCACAACCCAATGTCTGTGCACCTCCCTGGGGCACCTACTCTGGCTGCCACCAAATTTGGGTGTCCAGACCCCTCTGCTCAAGTCGAGGGGCTGCGTCGGGCTTCTGGGTTTAGTTACACATTTTTGCACACTTTAACGGCCTGACGGAGCATCAGCCAGAGAAGTGGCCACGTGTGGCACTGCCTTGGTGGGAAGCAGAGGCCACACCCTCACGCACATTGTTCCAAGCCTCTCAGGCCCAGCAAGGACCCCTTCTGCTGGAAGGGGTCCTGATGCAGGACTGATCAGGACTGTTTCCCGGCTGGAAACACCAGGCTCAGGCACTTTTCAGAGCTCCTGTTTCACCAGGTCTGGACTCAGGACCCCCCAGTTCAGGGGAGTCTGGAAATGGAGCCAGTGACTTGTGGAGATCCACTCTCAATCTTTCAATGTAATGCAGATTTTGTCACCCGAATTTCCAGACGAGGAAATAGGCTAAGATTAGGTAAGACCCCCTCCAGGGTCAAGGGCGACGAATGGGCAGACGGGAGGAGGGCCTGGGTCTCCAGACTCTTCCCATCCCAGGGGAGACCCCGCCCAGAGCACACCCTTCCAGAAGGCGCCGCCGTCAAACAGCTGCACTGACCGGTGGCCGCTGGGCTCCCTCCCGGGGCTCAGAGCAGCTGCGGCTGCAGGTGCACGTGTGGAGCTGGGGGGGCAGTGCACTTGGGAGCCATCGGAGGAGGAAAAAACGAGTTAATTCAGTGGAGCATTATTCGGTCATTTCCTGCCCTGGGTGAAGAGATTTCATTCCGAATTGAGTTCCTCTATAAGCCCTTTCCAGATAGAAAGAGGATGCCTTCCACGCGGACACACCAGTACGGTGGGAATGCACTTCCCTGACGCATGCACTTGTCAGGGGAAATCTAATAAGCAGGGGCGAGCTCGGCACCCCGATTAAAATGCTGCCCAGCCTGGCCTGCGGGGCTCGACTCTCCCCCTCCCACCAGCGATATTTGAGCTGGGTTATTAAATAAATATTTGTCCTGATCCAGTAAAAATCACAGCCTCTCCCTCTGCCTTCAGGAGTCCTCCTGCTACTTCCCGGAGAAGGGGGAGGAGAGGAATCTCCACCGCAGCAGGACTCCTGCTTCTATGATGAGCGGGAATTTGTTTACAGGAGAGATTTCCATTATAAAAGCACACGTGTGGCTGCCAGAGGTGGGGTGGGGCTTGGGAGAGTTTGGGGAGGGGGTTGGAGCGGCTGAAATGGACCCAATGAAATGAAGAGGATCGAAAGGTGCAAATTTTCGGTTATAAAATAAATAAGTCCTGGGGATGTACGGGACAGCCTGGTGGCTACAGTTCGTAAGACTGGGCTGCAAGCTCTCATCACAGGAAAAAAACTTCTTATAACTGTGTGGTGATAGGTTTTAACTAGACTTGTGGTGACCACTTCACAATGCAAAGATCAAATCATTATGTTGTACACCTGAACCTAACAGAATGGTTTTTTAATTTTAGTTTATTTTTTTACTTTTTATTTTTCTTTTTCAAACAGTTTATTTGTTGTTTAGCTTACAAATGACCAAGTTTTTTTGGGGGGGGTTGTTTTTTGTTTTTTACAGCCCATGCTGTCTCTTTTTTAAAAATTTAAGTAATTAATTTATTTATACAGCAGGTTCTTATTAGTTATCTATTTTATACCTGTTAGTGTATATATATATGTCAATCCCAATCTCCCAATTCATCCCACCACCCGCTTTCCCCCCTTGATGTCCATATGTTTGTTCTCTACATCTGTGTCTCTATTTCTGCCTTGCAAACCGTGAACCTAACATAATGTTATATGTCAACTGTATCTCAATACACACACACACACACAGAACTGGCTGTCATTTCATGCAAATGAGAGACATTTTGCATCTGAAGGCTGAAGCTCATACATTTCAGTTCCTCTCCTCACCCCAACTCCCAGGCCGATTCTTCTACTTGCCTCCGTTGACTGCAGCTCACTGGTCCTGGCTGGGAGGCTGACCCCTTGGGAGAAGACACAGCCCCTGACTTCCAAGTCCTCAGCCATAAAGAGAAGAGTTCATCGGAATCAGACTGTCCCCTGGCCGTGAGCTGCTGTGGACTTGGTTTGGGTGGAGAGCATGGCACCCTTTTAACTGAAGTATCTAGTGATGACTCGGGAAGCAAGAGAGGATGTGGTACCCGGGGTTCCCCGCCCAGGACGGTGCTCGGCTCACGCCCTGTGCAGAATCCCAATTCCAGATGCCCACCAAGCCAGTCCCAGAACCTGGTGTGCAGCGTGTACAACCTCTGGCTTCACATGGCAACGTGTTCAAGCACATGTCTGTGTTTCCTTGCATTTTCCAAACCACCTCTGTAAGCCTGTGCATCAGCTACGGAGAGCCTGACTGACCCGAGGGACAGCGTGGAAGAAAGCTTCCCAAGGCTTGCAGGAGGGCAGCAGGAAGTCCTCTCGAAGACCCCTCTTCACCCCGACACTGGTCCCTGCAGAGACAGAGCCTGTGAGCATAATCTGCCCACCGGCCCCCAGACCACCACCCTCTCCGTCTCTGGCAGTTGCTGCGGTTTCATCCTGGTTTCAAGTGGGCAGAAAAGAGCTGTGTAGGCCACCTGGGGTGTTTGGTCACCCTGCCCTTTGGATACACCCTTATGTTTGCTGCAGTCTTAAAGGCCTGTCAATGTCTTCCTGTTACTGGATAAACATTTTGGAAAGTGCTAATATGTGTTGTTCTTATACATGTTTTTTCTTTCTTTCCAGGTGTCCAAACCTAGGCGTGGGTTTGAGGATTTAGGGAAAAGGTGACCTTGCTTCCCATTCTGTAATGTCCGCCGCTGTGCACAGGGTCAAATGGAGAATGAACAGGCAGATGCATTTTGTGGACTTTGAGCTTGATGAGATGCGGCATAGTTCTGACCTAGATTCCCCTTTCTGAGCCTCTGGAACAATGTACCCCACACTGATGGAAAGAAAGTGGGATCTCATGAGCAAATTCACCAGGCGTCACTTTAAATCATGGCATTTGTCCCAGGACCTCAGGATGATGATCTCAAGTTGCAAGTCGTAGCAGCGCTGGAACGGATTTCACGTCGCATATGGACAGGCTGGGATGCTCTTTGCAGGTGCGTCCGAATTCTACGTATACCTAAAAGACCTTCAGGTGACTAGGGAAGGACAGAGGGAGCAAAATAAAAATAGCAACTGGATGGTGAAGAGAAGACTGACGCTAGTTCGGGGCCACAGACCTAACGCCTGTTTTCTGCCGGCACTTTTGGCTCCGGGCATTTCAAAATCAACACGCTCCAATTAGGCAAAGGGCACCGTTAGAGATGATTCTTGAAATAGCAACGCAGAAATGATGCAGATCCAGATGCAGAGCGATGGCAGGGCAGGAGGAGGCACAGGGAGAAGTTCAGTGACGCAGCACTGGTCCCCGAGGTCCACGAGGTCCACGAGGTGCATAGCTCTGTTTCCACTGGCGACCCCACCGAGAGCGGCTCCAACGCCAGTATCTGGATTTACAAAACCCCTGAGCCAAAGGGCGATGAAGTCTTTGAACAAAGACACTTGTTGGCTCCTTGGAAGGGTGAGTTCTCCTGGTGTACTTAACATGGAAGTAGGTCGACAGCAATCTTCCAGTGGCCGTGGAAGGGGCCCACGCACGGTGAGATGCTAAGCAGCAGCCGGTAGCTCCCGGGACCCACACCGAAGGGTCCCCCCTCTGCAGCCCAGAGCCCCACTCTCCTCCTGCCGGCCCACACGGCCAGCGACCTGGGGGCTCTGCACACGCCGCCAGGTTGCCCAGGGACGGTGCACATGCCTCTCACTGCCTTGGGTTCAGTTCCCCCCGGGGAATCCCCCCCATCTCACACCCGCCAACCAGTGATGTGCTTGGAAGGGTTTCAGAAAGTAAAAAGAACAGCACAAGCGTACTCCCAGCATCAATAAAAGTGACTGGAAGGATGAGTCGTCATAGTTACAGGGAGGGCCTCGGCTGTGGAAGCATTATTCCCACTGCGAGGGGAGCCCGGCTCACGGGGCCCGAGGTGATTAACTTTGACGAAGTGTTCATTTTCGTGTTCTCAGCACTGCTCCAGCCACAGAGGAAAAGTAAACGCAGCTTCTGTGCCCGACTCTCCCATCACTGGCTGCGGAGGCTTTCAGTCTATAATTAACCTGGAATTTTTCACTTCTCCTATCGCAGGGAGCAAGCTTTCAGGGCGGATGCCTCCTGGGCAGGCGCTAATTGCTAGGCCCTGAGGACAGGTGACGGCAGAGCAGGACAAACGGGGCAGCGCCCCCCTGCGCAGTGTGCACGGACTCACTGTGCCCCGGCAGGAAGCCCCAAGTCCCCAGGGAGAAGCGCCGGATGACAGGTATTTACTTAAAAAAACCAAAAACTTCTGCTGGCAGTTCTGGGTCACAGAACGAAGCAGAGGTGAAATCATATCCTTATATGTTCCAAGCTGGATCCTGAGGCCGGCTCTGGGGTAGAGTTGAATAGTCAACGAGATGCCCTGTCACTGTCATTCTGAGCAGCTGCCTGGCAGTGGGAAGGCCTGTTGGTACTAACGGTTTTTGCAAATGCGTCTCCCTCCCCTGTGGTTTCCAGTTATCTAAGCTGCCGAAAGCAGAACGAGCACATCTGGACAAATCTATCCCGTGCACGTCTTTCTAAAGCCGGGGCCGGTCACTGGCCAGGACCCAGCGGTCCCTACGGGGCTGACCAGCTCGTGCCGGGGCTGGAGAGGACGACAGCTCATCGTCCCGGGAAGGGCCCGAGAGGCTGGACTGAGGCTGTGGTCCTAGGAGGTCTTTGCTGGGAGGACTCCCTCCCCCCTCCCCCGCTCCCCCCTTGTCAATCCTCCTCAAACCTCTGCGGCGTCACCCCCTCCCAGATGGGGCAGCCCCACCTCACGCCTCTTCCATGGCTGGGTGACGGCACGCCTGCATCCCCGGACTGGAAGCAGCTTGAGGACAGCTGTGCCTTTCCATCGTTATGTCCCGGACACCTGCTCACCTTGACACGGGTGAGCCCCAAGTAGTCATTAAATACATCAATGTGCACAAAAGTGGTCTCTCACAGTCGCCCCCGTCTCTGGCTGCTTCATCCAGAGCAAGGGATGCAATGAGATCCTTCCACGCCTCTGGCCCTGCCTGGTCATCCTCGGGTCAACATGGAAATGACAGTAGGTAAGGCTGTCTGAGGGCATCAGAAGGGTCTCCCTCAAAAACCAAACCAAACCAAAATGAAATGAAATGAAACGCTAAAATCAACGAAAGAAACTTCCCAACCTAACTCCAGCCCGATTGCTTTGACATGACGCAGAAGTGACACCTTCTTGGTACAGGAAGCCAGGGACTTTGTGCCGACCACAGAGCCAGGCCCAGCCGTGCACCAGGGCTGCTCTAAATGGCCTCAGCTTTTTTGCTCAGAGCTCACGCAGACCTGGGCTTTCTGGAACGCATGGGAACCCAGCGTGCAGTGTTCCAGGGCCACTGCGCTGTGAAGATCCCACGCACTTCACGAAGCTGACTTGGATCCCCCGTGACAAGCCCCTTCTTTGGCGCCGTCCTGGGGTGAGCATCTCCCCAGCACCTGCCCACAGCCCCCTCCCAGCCAGGCTCTAGTGTTGAGTGGTGTGGCCGCCGGGACCTCCTTCCTCCCCCTCCTGTGCTGGTCCCTTCCCACTGCAGCCCCTGCCCCAGCGATGCTGTCCCTGTTTCCCAGGCACCTCACATCACCGAAGAGTCACCAGGTTTCTCTCTACTCTTACCTCTGAAACCGAGTCTAATCGTGTGCACGTATCCTATCACCGGCATCTAAAACTAGGTTAGCGAACTGCCGCCACTGCCAGTCGGAGTGCTTCCTGGGCCGAGGTGGAGAGCGGAGGAGAGGCTGTCGGGCTGAGGCTGGGAAG